>NC_138870.1:13515110-14236199 GCF_965194805.1 Balaenoptera borealis
AACCTAGTAACCCTCAATAACATATCCTCTTTTTCTTCCTAGGGATTTTATTCGCTGTACACAATTGGCCCTGTTAACTCTAAAACTTAACCTACATAAGCTGTGGCTTCAGTGTAAGGACTCAGTAGTTAATGATCTGATTTTATTTTGGTTCTCCAAAGTGTACAATCTAATTTATCAATGCTCAACTGAAATGGATACTGTATATAGCTAATGTGATAATGTGAAAGTTCTTAATCTTAGTACATTAACAAACTCACTCCCTGTTTCCTAGAAACTCAATCTGTTTTTAACATCTGACCGTGTTGTTTTATGAGCAGCAAGTTAGTTCCAATAATATCAATTCAGTCACTTGACAAGTTAAATTATTTTTGTGAACGGACCTGAGAACTCCCAATTACCATCTACCAGGCTGCATTGGTAAGAAACTGATGAAATAATAACTTGGGAGGAGCCCCAAACATATTTTCACTTCCCTCAGTGGTCATTCAGTTTCCAGAAAAAAGAAATCAATGGCCCATAGATATCATCCAGTTCTCCAGAATCTGTATTAACCTGATTCTGACATAAAACAGAATACTCGTTTAAGAAAAAAAATTAGTGTCTCATATATACTAAAAAGAGCAAAGAATTTACTAGCAAAAGGCTTGTGCCAAACCCCACCACTTAATAACTCATAGTCACAGGCAAGTCTCACCACCTGTCATCCTCAGATTCCTCATCAGCAAAATGGGGAGAACCATAATACCAGCCTCATTTACTATATAACACCTCTGAGGTTCAAATGATATAATAATGTAAAAGTGTTTTGAAAACTGCAAAATGCTTCACAAATACAAATTAAGATATTATGTAACAATATTCTTAAGTCAAATGCTCACAGTTGTATTTGTTTATTATCAAATAAATAGTAGGAAAACAAAAGTGAGTAGGATTAGTAAGAGAAAAATTATCCTTAATGATATCAATTTCCTAAGTCTGGGTTTTTAGACATCTTGCTTTTTTAAAGTAGGATACACAAAACTCCACACAAAAAATTTCAGGCAGTTAAGTGTCTGAACACCTTTCCTGAAAGATCTCCCAGGAGAGAAATTCCACAGCTCTCTTGGTGTTTTTCACTCTGAACAACTCAAATAAGGTATAAACAAGTAAGTTCTCATTTCTTTCATCAGATATAAAGAAAATAAAATATAACAAGTTGGTTTAAAATGGAATAACTGGATATAAAGTTCTATTCTGCAACAAGTTTTCTGCCAGGTGAAGACAAAATATCCAAGGCATAATGGACCTAAGCTTTTTCTCTTTCATTCAAGTTCCCTCCTTGCAGAGGTGGAAACATCCATTACTTAGACAAAAAACAAATTAAGATCAGGCTTCCCAGATTTCACAATGAAATACTAACCTTGACACCTGGCAATCTAGAGTATAAAACATACGGTCTTGTCTTCAATCCATACCACAAAACAACAGCAGTTTAGGCACTTGTCAGTGCTAATGTTAAACTCCTAACAAAATCAAATATTAATACAATTGACACTAGAGAGAATTTAAGGCCATTTAACACAATTTCTCAAGCTCCAACCTTGTGTTTTTTGGAAGAACAGAATGTAATGTACCTCACTGTATTACCTTCTTTGTTGCCATAACGCATTTACTACTTGACTATTTAAGGTTATGCCCTAGGCTCTCACTGAAGGACAGCATAAGAAATAAGAACTTAAAAGAATGTTTTTATTCTGGTTTCTAACACTGTCCAACATGTTATTCAATGTATCTGTTAATACAATATCTTCCTACAGCACTTGCTGTCTGTGGCACTTCACTGACACTTCACATAAGTTATTGAAATTCTTACTGCTTGTCTATCACCTCCCCTGGTCAGTAAATTCAAGGGCATAAACTACATCTGACTAAACACTATTTCTCAAACAATGAGTACAGTGCCTAGCACCTAAGGGAGCTCAATAAACAACTGTCAAATGAGTAAATCATATACTATAATTTTATGTTTCCAGGACATATGTTCAGTCCTAAATAGAAAATTATCTCCTTAAAAGAAGAAACCACATCTTCCATTTATTTATCTTCTCCGCTCTTCCTGGAACTTGCCTTGATCATAGTGAAGAATTAATAATAAATATTTGATGACGACGATGAGAACAATCATGACAGTGGTAATGGTGGGAAGTCAAATTATCCTCATCAAAACAACATATAGCATATTGTTCATCATTAAAGTCAGATACGAAAATATTCAGTGATTATCTCTGTATGTTGAGATTATGAATGGTTACTTTCCTCTTTACTCTCTAGGTTTTCCAAGATTGGTTAGGAAATTAGAGTTGTGCTTCCATATACCAGCAGGCCTAAAAAGAATCAGTTTCTTATGTAAACGAAATCTAGACTGACTACAATAATTCACCTAAGAAAAATGAATCTCTTACCATACGATATTGACATTGCAGAAACCTCAAGCCTCAAGCCCCCTGCCTTTTGTCCCCTACATCCACAACTTCAAATGATAACTTTCCTGTTTCCTCCTGCTGAGAACCAGAGAATTGGATGCTATCTTTCTGAACCTGCTGGGTGCTTGGATAAAGATAAGGAGAAGCAGGGAGCCAAGAGTCACAATGATCTCCCACCCTGTAGAGGACACACCTGCCACTCTGGTGCTCAGTCTGTGTCTGCCATGGCCCTGCCCTAATTCCAACTCCATTTTATTCATAGCTGGCAGAAGCAATTGCCCTTGATTAGCAAGCCTGGCTTTACACTCTATCCTATGGCAGACACACACACACACGCTTGAAATCTCCTATCCATACATGAAATTCTTTATCACAATCAGGGGTAATTTGATCTGATAAGCAGCAGTCCAAGCAGACAATGAAGATAAAACCTCAGGATGAAATTCCTCCAAGTGTTCCCATCAGGATAAGCTCTCCTCCTCCATTTGATCGTTTGGTTTATCATCTGAATAGGTTTCACTTCCCCAGAGTAGCAGTGTTTGAAAAGTATATATCCTTATGGCCTAAAATAGTCCACGTCAGAATCCAGAGATAATGGTAGATGAAGAGGTGAATCTGACACTCTGGCACCCAGATTCAAGGAACCTCAAACAGTGAATAACTACTTAACACCACAGGATGCCAAAATAGACCAGCAAGAATGAGAACAGTGGATGCCTTTCCTCATTTTGCCGAGTACTTGAAACCACAGCAATTATTCACAGGATACTGAATAGAAATATTCTTCTGCTATTGAGGTATATAAACATGTTGGCTATCCATACAAGCAACTTTCAAAAGATGTTTTAGAAACATAACCATCTATTCAGATATTGGATTTTAACTCAAAAAAAGAGCATCTTATATAAAAATATCCCTTCTTTTCCTTGGTATCAAGAGGATTTTCTTCCTGAACCCTTCAGATCAAATAAGAGTACACTTAGAGAACAAAGCTATTACATTAGACAGTAAAAGTAAGCAATAAGATCTAGAACTCTGCTTCTTTCCTTGTCATATAAGAACCAAATCCTTGTCTCAGCATTTGAGATTCCACATTATCAAGTTCAGCCTTCCAGCCTCCACTCTACTAATCCCCATCCTTACTCATTCAGCAAAAATATATGAAGCTATGGCAATAAACAAGGCTACGACACTCCCAGTCCTTAAAAGCTCACCTTCAAGTGCCTTTTAGTCAAACCAGTCAATTCAGCGTGTCTTCCAAACACCCATTCAACAAATACTTACTTGATGGGTTAAATGCTGGGCACATTTCAGACACTAGCGATACAGCAGTAAACAAATGGACAAGATTTCTTGTGTTTACAAAGTGCACAACCTTGTGAATGAAGACATGTGTACCTGTCCCTTTATATTTTCATGCTATGGTCACGTCATTTCCCCTCTCTCCTCTATAACCTCTCAATACTTTCCCTTCCTGTTAGCACTAGTCTTACCAAATTCCACTTACACCATAGTTCAGATAACATGATTGATAGATGTTAACTAGACTGCTGGTGAATAAACTGAGACTCAAGCAAGATTTAAATTTGGAATATGTCAGGGGAAGGGGCGAGGGTCAGCTAAATTTAGGAAATCAAACAGCATTAAGGGATTCTGGGCAGGTTTTTAAGGCCAAGACAAGGAGTCAACGTGGGGAATCAGTGACTAGGCCTGGGCTGAAGTTGAGGATTTCGTCACACAAGCGAGACAGAAACCCAGTTACCAGTGTGAGGCACAACGTTAATACAAAACCAGCAGCAGTGGTGCTTGACATCAAGTAAGAAGCTAATATGTATGTATGTAGTCAGGGCTCTTAAAACTTTCCCAAGGATGGAGCTGTCCCCTCTGGACTGGGATGAACCTTTAAGCAGAGGTCAAGTACTCCCAGAAATGGAATTTTTAAAAATTTATCTTTGCAAACCATATATCTAGTGATGGGCTAATATCCAAAATATATGAGGAACTCATATATGAGCAAAAAATAAATAACCAGATTTTTAAAATGAGCAAAGGACTTGAATAGACATTTTTCCAAAGAAGACATACAAATGGCCAATGAACACATGAAAAGATGCTCATTGTCACTAATCATCAGGGAAATACAGATCAAAACCACAGTAAGATATCACCTCACACCTGTTAGGATGGCTATCATCAAAAAGAGATAACAAGTGTCGGTAAAGGGGTAAAGAAAAGATAAGCCTTGCACACTGCCCATGGAAATGTAAATTAGTACAGCAATTATGTAAAACAGTATGGATGTTCCTCAAAAAATTAAAAATGGAACTACCGTACAATCCAGCCATCTCACTTCTGGGTATATAACCAATGGAAATAAAATCAGTATCTCAAAGAGATACCTGGACTCCCATTTTCATTGTAGCATTATCCACAATAGCCAAGATATGGAAAAAACAAGTGTCCATCAATGGATGAATGGATAAAGAAGATATGAGATACACACATACATGCGCACGCACACACACACAAAAATATTATTCAACCAGTGGAAAGAAGAAAATCCTTCCATTTGCAACAACAAGGATGAACTTGGAGGACACTATGCTAAGTGAAATAAGCAAGACACAGAACGACAAATACTGTATGATCTCACTTATATATGGAATCTAAAATAGTCAGACGTATAGAACCAGCAACTAGAATGATGGCTGCCTGGGGCTGGGCAGAGGGACAATGGGGAGATGTTGGTCAAAGGGTACCGATTTTCAGTTATAAGATGAATAGGTTCTGGGGATCCAATGTACAGCACAGTGACTAGACTTTAAAATCCTGTATTGTGTACTTGAAACTTGCTAAGAGAGTAGATCTGAAGTATCCTCACCACACAGAAAAAAAAAAGATAACTATGTGAGGTGATGTATATGTTAATTAACTTGACTGTGGTAATCATTTCACAACACATATGTATATTGAACCACCACACTGTACATTTTAAACATATACAATTTTATTTTTAAATTATATCTCCATAAAGCTTGGGGGAAAAAAGAAATTTAGTGGCCCAGAGTCAAAAACATCATTATATTGAATCTCAGATTCTAAGAAAAGCCTCTAATTATAAATTCTAAATTACCTTCCCTTTCCTGATAAGTTAATTATGAAGTAAAGAAGATGGGTCTGAGAAATTATGCTCCAAGAGTGAAGATGTTAATAATGCTGATGTTGGTAGTGATGAAAGTAACAGAAAATTAACTGTAATAACATCAATAATCATAATCATAACGTCTTGTATTTATTGATCCCTTAACACCTTAAAAAATACTTTTGATCTATCTCATTTCATTTCATAAAGTCCTATGAGGAAGGCAAGGCAATCGTTACTTTTCTAATGACATCAACAATATTAGTTGCATAATTTCGGTTACATTATGGTGGAAGGGGCATTTGTAGGATAATCATAATTTATTTATAGCATTGATGTCTTACAGAAATGTGACTCAGGCTGTAACTGGATCCTCAGGAAATCAGGATATTTCCTTGAGCTGAAAATCCAGTGGTGAACGAGAGACCCCAAGCCTGGGCTAGCAGGAAAAAGTGCTTTCCTCCCAGTCTACCAAAGTAATTTAGCTTTGTCTAGAAACATTCACGTGTCTCAGAAATATTATCAATAAAGTTCTTGGGCTTTTTTGTTACTTTCAAAAATATTTTTAAAAAGCAAAAATTAAATAAAATGCAACTGTAAGAAGGGTACTAACAATGCATCATAATCATAGAAAGCAAAGGTAGTATTAAAACGGAGGATCTACACAGATGAAGCCCTGTGAAATGACCAGGTCTTTGTTTCTTCTCTGGAATTCCTTCTTGATTTCTTCATATACTTCCAACTCTATTTGAGGATTGAAAACAAATCATAGCAGCTATAGACGCTACTACCATTATTGAGATAAGGCACACTTAATACTATAATATAATCCAGACACAAAAGCATAAGTACCATAAATGCAGTGGATATATTTCCACTTGAGCAAGACTTTGGATGCTCATCTCTGTCTTACAGATGTCAGAAAATGGCTAAAAGATAAAAGGTACTAAAACTATTTAATTAATACAAACGTCGGTAGAAGTATTTCTAGTGATCAAAATAACGGTATATAGTACATGAACTACACTAGTTCAATCTAATTCAAATCCTCTCACTTCCTCTACAATGCTCACTCAAGAAGCTGTTTTAATACTTAAAACAGTCTGGTGCTAAATGGATTCCATTCTTGAATTTTAGCAAACAATTTAAAGCTTTCATACTACCAGTTAAAACCATACTGGTAGTATAGCAGTTACAGAGCTAAACAAAATGATGTAAATATTAAGTAACAGTGAGGACAGTTACTGTTTCCACAAAGTAACTCCTGCAAGGAAAGGGACAGCTGGGCATTTTATCCTAGACCTGAGGGGGGCTGGGGAAAGGCCAGAGCCAATGGTTCACCCACCAGGTTGCCATCTGGCTTGGGACCAAGCAGAACAACAGAGCTTGGCAAGAGAGCCGCTGTGTTGTGCCTCCAACTGGGCATTAGCTTTATCCCAGTGGACACTGTTTGGATACACAGTTTCACACCATTCTTCTACTCTATGAATTCTCTCCCTGTGCCAGGAGGATGAGGGGAAGACTCTGTCACAGTAGGTGTTGGCCTGACCTCAATTAAGGCACTTGCCCCATTTGGAAAAAGAGAGTTTCAATGACTCCTACTCTATAAACTCCTAAAGAGTCCAGAACCCAAACCGAAATTGCAGGCAGATGAAGGAAAGGATGGAGTCGGCAGGGGTCATGAGCTTGGCAGGAAAGGGAAAAGCAGGAATGGAAATCCTGAATCTCTTCACACCACAGCATTCTGAATCAGAAATACAGGGGGAAAAACACTCAAGGAGGATGGGCCACATAATAACATAGTCCTGCTTTATTTAGTAGCCGATTTGGGGATATAGTAGTTGGCATGGCTTGGTAGTAAATGAGAAATAAGCGAGTAGCTATTCATCTTAAGATCCTAGGCAAACAGAGTTAACAGTCATGTATGCTAGCAGCGATAAAGACATCCAAATAACTCTCAAACCCTTCTTCTATAACTGAAAATTATGATGCCTTTCCCTGAACACTCAGCCCCACGTTTTCCAAGCAAACTGTCTACAAGATTTAGCTAAAAAATGTGAATGAAATATGTGAAAGAAAGCGCCCACCCCACGCCCACGCCAAAAAAAATCTCTACAAGCAACAATATTAACTTTTTTTCCCCAAGTGTTAAGAGACAGGGACGGAGGCTGGCTGAGCAGCCTGTCACGTGATGCTGTGATGTGACGAGACCGGGCAATCTGCCTCTCAGCCACTTTCTACTCCACCTCTCCCAGGTGTGACGGGATGGAGTGCAGCTCCCCCTCGGAAGCCTAAGCCCTTGGAACGAGTTCCTCTCCTTTACTATCCCCTCGACCCAAATACCACACTGGCCTGATACGGGCATAGCCAGAAAGCTGTCCAGAGGTCAAGTCTGCTTGATCCTAGGGGGCAAAGATGTCAGGAGAACAGCTTCGAGAGATGCCGTCTATCAAAGGTACATGTGGATGGCATCACTCACAAGTAGGCATTTTCAGAGCCTTTCAGGGTCTGCCAGCCAACACCTTCTGTCTCAAGATTTTGGAAAACAAGCCCTTCCTCCTTGACACTTCAAAGTCTTCATCTGGAAACCACCTGCAGCAGTGGGGTCTCAGTCTATGGGTTTCCCGCTCAGCAGACCCTTAAACTAGTCTCTTTCCTAAGCACCCAACCCCACACCCTTTCGAAATTTAACATGCTTCCGGTCCCCTGCCCTCCTTTCCTGTCTGCCGGAGTCCAGGTCTAACCTAATACTCCTTCCCTCTCCCTCCGATGACTCTTCCCTCTGCAGTTTTGCTCCATTTCTTAAATAGCCTCATGTTCTTTCACACTTATCTCACACTTCCAGCGTTAAACCCTTCTTATCACCACGGGCCTCTCAGAATTTTATACTTTGCTGAACTCATTTATTTTCTGATTGCTCTTTCCCCAGCTAGATAGCATTACTCATGTATTTTCACATGATCCGGAAGCAGCCAGAGTTGTATTCTGATTGACTTTTCTGAATTGCTGATTGATCCGTTCACTCTCTCGCAGAATTTTTCCTGTAACCAAAGTTACATGGAAGAAAATGTTGCTAAATATTGAGAGCAAGTAGCAGGTGAAACTCTATAGCCCGCGGGGGAATTAAATATCATGAACTTGATGACATTAGCAATGCAGTCTAACCAACACTGTCTCACCAGAGAGACAACAATGAAATATTCTAAGTAGACCCATAAATATACACTAAGATGATTAAAGCAATAAATAGCAGAAATAAATCCTTATTGCGGGGCTTACAGAAAGTGTTTTTACCCCAAGGAAATCCCAACATCACAGATTTGCAATGAGATTTTGCTGACAAAGTTTTAAAATTTTTACTTTGTTTTCATAACATATAGAGGGATGAAGTCATTCTTCGGGGGAAGTATAATACCATTTCAATAACCACATCTATAACTGATTATACAATATATGGTTTGGCTCATTTAGTACTTTTTTCACATTACTTATCTACTAGAAACTCAGTTATGATTCCAGGATTTTAAAGTGTGGGACTTATTTCTTCTAACTTGTCTTAAATTATATGTCCACCAAGAACTTTAAATAAAATTTGGGACAGAAAAATCCCGGTAAATTTGCAATTATCAAACCAAACCAAATGCCCAAAAAGTGCTTCAAATATTAAGTCTCAGAACAAAATAAATAAACAAACAACAAAAAAAAACTACGGATTTTTATTGGGAGAACAAACTTTTAAATCCCTATATAGCTGATTTACATGTACTATATTCATAATCAAGTAACAGGAATTGTAAAGCATGGTTCATATGTACAGAACTCAATCAACAATCATTTGGGGCACTAGGTTAGATGCTAGATGCTACCACAGTTCTTTAATCCATTATACCCCATATTTTTAAAATATCATATGACAGTATGATATCATTATAATCTTCAACTCATAAACATTCATTTAGCTCAGTATTAGTTATTTACTAAGTTATTTAATAAGAAGTTTTGGCCAAGATAGAGTTATATTTTAAAATACAAATATTTATATATTCAGAAAAAGACATTCAAATCCCTAAAATACAGGACTCATAGAACTTTTAATATAAAAGTACATCTTAAAAAAACCTGGTTTTAACTTTAATTCAGACTGATAAAAGTATAATTCAGAAAGCACCACTGACCAGTCTTAGACCAGAGTATACAGTTACCATAATGACATCATCATAATCTTTTGAAAAATAAAACCTTTCAGTCAAATCATCTTGGAATACAAATTCAGTAACACCCAAGCAACCCCTCTGCATTCCAGTCATGTTAGTTTTCACCCGTAAGTGCCAAGGCAGTAAAAATCACATCTCAAATATTTCTGTGTCCCTAGATTCAAGGCAGTATCTCTAATGGAAACCTAATAACATTTATTAAGTGAGGCTCCAAAATGAGAAAAGTAAAATGGTTTCTAAGATTGCTTCAAATTTCTCAATTTACTCAAAATAATGATGTACAAGGTGTTGAGAAGGAACTTGTTGGAAGCTTATATTCCTTGCAAAATTAAACTTTCTCTCAATTACTTACTAATTACAAAAGGGAAAAGGTACTTATGATCCGGCGATATGACGGTCACCACCTTAGCCAAGTGATCAAACATCACCAATAACGTCCCACTGTGGCTACATACCTCCTAATGTGATGCAATAATTAGGAAACGCACACCATCACTTGCCAAAACTGTTTAACCTGCATAATAGTTACCTATTGCTGAGTACAAATTCCCCAAAACTTAGCAGCTTGAAAGAATAATAATAATTTATTAGCTCTCTCAGTTTCTGTGCATCAGGAATTTAGACGGACCACAGCTCCCTACTCCACTATGCCTAGGGACCCAGCTGGAAGACAGGAATAATCCGAAGGCCCATTCACTCGCATGTCTGGCCATCAGCTGAGGCCTTAGCTGATGCCGTGTCACATCTCCACAGGGCCGGAGCTTCCTCAGAATTTGGTAGGTGAGGTCCAAAGGGAAGCATCCCAAGAGTGACTGAGTGAACCTTAAGTCATATGGCATGACCTCCACCTCACTTCGGTGGATGGCTGTTACCAGTCCTTGCCCACATCCAAGGGGAGGGGACTAAGACTCCACCTCTCAATTGGAGGAATGTCAGTCACATAAATATATTCGTGCAGCTATTTTTGGAAGAAACAATCTGCCACAACCTGAATCTGATCACTAGGAAATAACCAAGATGAATTCCCAATGTGGAACATTCAATAAGACAATGTGCCTGAATGCTCCAAAAAATAAATTTCATGAAAGATAAAATGAGATGGGGGGAGACCTTCAAGATGGCGGAGGAGTAAGATGTGGAGATCACCTTCCTCCCCACAAATACATCAAAAATACATCTACATGTGGAACAACTCCTACAGGACACCTACTGAACGCTAGCAGAAGACCTCAGATTTCCCAAAAGGCAAGAAACTGGGTAGGGCAAAAGAAAAAACAGAGACAAAAGAATAGGGACAGGACCTGCACCAGTGGGAGGGAGCTGTGAAGGAGGAAAAGATTCCACACACTAGGAAGCCCCTTCGCGGGCAGAGACTGCGGGTGGCAGAGGGAGGAAGCTTCGGAGTCGCGGAGGAGAGCGCAGCCACAGGGGTGCGGAGGGCAAAGCGGAGAGATTCCCGCACAGAGGATCAGCGCCGAGCAGCACTCACCAGCCCAAAAGGCTTGTCTGCTCCCCCGCCGGGGTGGGCGGGGGCTGGAAGCTGAGGCTCGGGCTTCGGTCGGATCGCAGGGAGAGGACTGGGGTTGGCTGAGTGAACACAGCCTGAAGGGGTTAGCGCTCCACAGATAGCTGGAAGGGAGTCGAGGAAAAAGTCCAGAACTGCCTAACAGGCAAGAGACCATTATTTCTGAGTGCGTGAGGGGAGGAAATTCAGAGCACTGCCTAAGCGAGCTCCAGAGACGGAGGTGAGCTGCGGCTATCAGCGTAGACAAGAGAGACAGGCATGAAATGCTAACGCTGCTGCTGCAGCCACCAAGAAGCCTGTGTGCGAGCACAGGTCACTATCCACACCCCGAGTCCCGGGAGCCTGTGCAGCTCGCCACTGCCAGGGCCCCGTGGTCCAGGGACAGCTTCCCCAGGAGAACACACGGTGCGCCTCAGGCTGGTGCAACGTCACAACGGCCTCTGACGTGACAGGTTCGCCCTGCATTCCGTACCCCTCCCTCCCCCCAGCCTGAGTGAGCCAGAGACCCCCATTCAGCCGCTATTTTAACCCCGTCCTGTCTGGGCAAAAAACAGACACCAGAGAGCAACCTACATGCAGAGGCGGGGCCAAATCCAAAGTTGAAGCCCAGGAGCTGTGCGAACAAAGAAGAGAAAGGGAAATCTCTCCCAGCAGCCTCAGGAGCAGCGGATTAAATCTCCACAGTCAACGTGACGTACCGTGCATCTGTGGAATACCTGAATAGACAACGAATCATCCCAAATTGAGGAGGTGGACTTTGGGAGCAACTGTAGACTTGGGATCTGCTGTCTACGACTGATTTTTTACTGAATCTTATGTTTATCTTAGTATAGTTTTTAGCACTTGTTATCATTGGTGTATTTGTTTTTTGGTTTGGTTGCTCTCTTCTTTCTTTCTATTACTTTTTAAATTTTTTTAATTTTTAATAATTATTTTTTATTTTTCATTTTAATAACTTTATTTTTATTATTTATTTTTTACTTCTTTCTTTCTTTTTTTCTCCCTTTTATTCTGGGCCATGTGGATGACAGGGTCTTGGTGCTCCGGCCGGGTGTCAGGCCTGTGCCTCTGAGGTGGGAGAGCCGAGTTCAGGACATTGGTCCACCAGAGACCTCCCGGCTTCATGTAATATCAAACAGCAAATGTTCTCCCAGAGATCTCCATCTCAACACTAAGACCCAGCTCCACTCAACAACCAGCAAGATACAGTGCTGGACACCATATGCCAAACAACTAGCAGACAGGAACACAACCCCACCATTAGCAGAGAGACTGCCTAAAATCATAATAAAGTCACAGACACCCCAAAACACACCACCAGATGTGGTCTTGCCCAACAAAAAGACAAAATTCAGCCTCATCCACCAGAACACAGGCACCAGTCCCCTCCACCAGGAAGTCTACACAACCCACTGAACCAACCTTACCCACTCGGGGCAGAAACCAAAAACAATGGGAACTACGAACCTGCAGCCTGTGAAAAGCAGACAACAAACACAGTAAGCTAAGCAAAATGAGAAGACAGAGAAATACACAGCAGATGAAGGAGCAAAGTAAAAACGCACCAGACCAAACAAATGAAGAGGAAACAGGCAGTCTACCTGAAAAACAATTCAGAGTAATGATAGTCAAGATGATCCAAAATCTTGGAAATAGAATGGAGAAAATACAAGAAACGTTTAACAAGGACCTAGAAGAACTAAAGAGCAAACAAACAATGATGAACGACACAATTAATGAAATTAAAAATTCTCTAGAAGGAATCAATAGCAGAATAACTAAGCCAGAACAGATAAGTGACCTGGAAGATAAAACAATGGAAATAACTACCATAGAGCAGAATAAAGAAAAAAGAACGAAAAGAATTGAGGACAGTCTCAGAGACCTCTGGGACAACATTAAATGCACCAACATTCCAATTATAGGGGTCCCAGAAGAAGAACAGAAAAAGAAAGGGACTGAGAAAAAATTTGAAGAGATTATAGTTGAAAATTTCCCTAATATGGGAAAGGAAATAGTCAATCAAGTCCAGGAAGCACAGAGAGTCCCATACAGGATAAATCCAAGTAGAAACATGTCAAGACACATATTAATCAAACAATAAAAAATTAAATACAAAGAAAAAATTTTAAAAGCAGCAAGGGAAAAGCAACAAAAAACATACAAGGGAATCCCCATAAGGTTAACAACTGATCTTTCCACAGAAACTCTGCAAGCCAGAAGGGAGTGGCAGGACATATTTAAAGTGATGAAAGGGAAAAACCTACAACCAAGATTACTCTACCCAGCAACGATCTCATTCAGATTTGACGGAGAAATTAAAAGCTTTACAGAGAAGCCAAAGCTAAGAGAATTCAGCACCACCAAACCAGCTTTACAACAAATGCTAAAGGAACTTCTCTAGGCAGGAAACACAAGAGGAGGAAAAGACCTACAATAACAAACCCAAAACAACTAAGAAAATGGGAATAGGAACATACATATCAAAAATTACCTTAAATGTAAATGGATTAAATGCTCCCACCAAAAGACACAGACTGGCTGAATGGATACAAAAACAAGACCCGTATATATGCTGTCAACAAGAGACCTACTTCAGACCTAGGGACACATACAGACTGAAGGTGACAGGATGGAAAAAGATATTCCATGAAAATGGAAATCAAAAGAAAGCTGGAGTAGCGATTCTAATATCAGACAAAATAGACTTTAAAATAAAGAGTATTACAAGTGACAAAGAAGGACACTATATAATGATCAAGGGATCAATCCAAGAAGAAGATATAACAGCTGTAAATATTTATGCACCCAACATAGGAGCACCTCAGTACATAATGCAAATGCTAACAGCCATAAAAGGGGAAATCGACAGTAACACAATCATAGTACGGAACTTTACCACCCCACTTTCACCAATGGACAGATCAACCAAAATGAAAATAAATAAGGAAACACAAGATTTAAATGACACAGTAAACAAGATGGACTTAATTGATATTTATAGGACATTCCATCCAAAAACAACAGAATACACTTTCTTCTCAAGTGCTCATAGAACATTCTCCAGGAGAGATCATATCTTGGGTCACAAATCAAGCCTTGGTAAATTTAAGAAAATTGAAATCATATCAAGTATCTTTTCCGATCACAATGCTGTGAGACTAGATATCGATTACAGGAAAAAGTCTGTAAAAAGTACAAACACATGGAGGCGAAACAACACACTACTTAATAACCACGAGATCACTGAAGAAATCAAAGAGGAAATCAAAAAATACCTAGAAACAAATGACAATGAAAACACGACGGCCCAAAACCTATGGGATGCAGCAAAAGCACTTCTAAGATGGAGGTTTATAGCAAAGCAATCCTACCGCAAGAAACAAGAAAAACCTCAAATAAACAACCTAACCTTACACCTAAAGCAATTAGAGAAAGAAGAACAAAAAAATCCCAAAGTTAACAAAAGGGAAGAAATCATACAGATCGGATCAGAAATAAATGAAAAAGAAACGAAGGAAATGATAGCAAAGATCAATAAAACTAAAAGCTGGTTCTTTGAGAAGATAAACAAATTTGATAAACCACTAGCCAGACTCATTAATAAAAAAGGGAGAAGACTGAAATCAACAGAATTAGAAATGAAAAAGGAGAAGTAACAACTGACCCTGCAGAAATAAAAAGGATCATGAGAGATTACTACAAGCAACTATATGCCAATAAAATGGACAACCTGGAAGAAATGGACAAATTCTTAGAAAAGCACAACCTCCTGAGACTGAAGCAGGAATAGAAAATATAAACAGACCAATCACAGGCACTGAAATTGAAACTGTGATTAAAAATTTTCCAACAAACAAAAGCCCAGGACCAGATGGATTCACAGGAGAATTCTATCAAACATTTAGAGAAGAACTAACACCTATCCTTCTCAAAATCTTCCAAAAGATAGCAGAAGGAGGAACACTCCCAAACTCATTCTACGAGGCCACCATCACCCTGATACCAAAACCAGACAAAGATGTCACAAAGAAAGAAAACTACAGGCCAATATCACTGATGAACATAGATGAAAAATCCTCAACAAAATACTAGCAAACAGAATCCAACAGCACATTAAAAGTATCATACACTATGATCAAGTGGGGTTTATCCCAGGAATGCAAGGATTCTTCAACATATGCAAATCAATCAACATGATACACCATATTAACAAATTGAAGGAGAAAAACCATATGATCATCTCATTAGATGCAGAAAAAGCTTTCGACAAAATTCAGCACCCATTTATGATAAAAACTCTCCAGAAAGTAGGCATAGAGGGAAGGAACTTTCATCAACATAATAAAGGCCATATACGACAAACCCACAGCCAACATCGTTCTCAACTGTGAAAACCTGAAACCATTTCCACTAAGATCAAGAACAAGACAAGGTTGCCCACTCTCACCACTATTATTCAACATAGATTTGGAAGTTTTAGCCACAGCAATCAGAGAAGAAAAAGAAATAAAAGGAATCCAAATCGGAAAAGAAGAAGTAAAGCTGTCACTGTTTGCAGATGATATGATACTATACATAGAGAATCCTAAAGATGCTACCGGAAAACTACTAGAGCTAATCAATGAATTTGTTAGAGTAGCAGGATACAAAATTAATGCACAGAAATCTCTTGCATTTCTATACTAATGATGAAAAATATGAACGAGAAATTAAGGAAACACTCCCATTTACCACTGCAACAAAAAGAATAAAATACCTAGGAATGAACCCACCTAAGGAGACAAAAGACCTGTATGCAGAAAACTATAAGACACTGATGAAAGAAAGATGACACAAACAGATGGAGAGATATACCATGTCCTTGGATTGGAAGAATCAACATTGTGAAAATGAGTATCCTACCCAAAGCAATCTACAGATTCAATGCAATCCCTATCAAATTACCAATGGCATTTTTCATAGAACTAGAACAAAAAATTTCACAATTTGTATGGAAACACAAAAGACCCCGAAAAGCCAAAGCAATCTTGAGAAAGCAAAATGGAGCTGGAGGCATCAGGCTCCCTGACTTCAGACTATACTACAAAGCTACAGTAATCAAGACAGTATGGTACTGGCACAAAAACAGGAATATAGATCAATGGAACAGGACAGAAAGCCCAGAGATAAACCCACACACATATGGTCACCTTATCTTTGATAAAGGAGGCAAGAATAGAGAATGGAGACAAGACAGCCTCTTTAATAAGTGGGACTGGGAAAACTGGACAGCTACATGTAAAATAAAGAAATTACAACACTCCCTAACACCATACACAAAAATAAACTCAAAATGGATTAAAGACCTAAATGTAACATCAGACACTACAAAACTCTTAGAGGAAAACCTAGGCAGAACACTCTATGACACAAATCACAGCAAGATCCTTTTTGACCCACCTCCTAGAGAAATGGAAATAAAAACAAAAATAAACAAATGGAACCTAATGAAACTTAAAAGCTTTTGCACAGCAAAGGAAACCATAAACAAGACTAAAAGACAACCCTCAGAACGGGAGAAAATATTTGCAAATGAAGCAATGGACAAAGGATTAATTTCCAAAATTTACAAGCAGCTCATGCAGCTCAATATGAAAAAAACAAACAACCCAATCCAAAAATGGCAGAAGACCTAAATAGACATTTCTCCAAAGAAGATATACAGATTGCCAACAAACACATGAAAGGATGCTCAACATCACTAATCATTAGAGAAATTCAAATCAAAACTACAATGATGTATCAACTTACACTGGTCAGAATGGCCATCATCAAAAAATCTAGAAACAATAAATGCTGGAGAGGTGTGGCAAAAAGGGAACCCTCTTGCACTGTTGGTGGGAATGTAAATTGATACAGCCACTATGGAGAACAGTTTGGAGGTTCCTTAAAAATCTAAAAATAGAACTACCATATGACCCAGCAATCCCACTACTGGGCATATACCCTGAGAAAACCATAATTCAAAAAGAGTCATGTACCACAATGTTCACTGCAGCTCTCTTTACAATAGTCAGGACATGGAAGCAACCTAAGTGTCCATCGACAGATGAATGGATAAAGAAGATGTGGCACATATATACAATGGAATATTACTCAGCCATAAAAAGAAACGAAACTGAGTTATTTGTAGTGAGGTGGATGGACCTAGAGTCTGTCATACAGAGTGAAGTAAGTCAGAAAGAGAAAAACAAATACCATATGCTAACACATATATATGGAATCAAACAAAAAAATAAGTGGTTCTGAAGAACCTAGGGGCAGGACAGGAATAAAGACGCAGACATAGAGAATGGACTTGAGGACACGGGGAGGGGAAAGGTAAGCTGGGAGGAAGTGAGGGAGTGGCATTGACATATATACACTACCAAATGTAAAATAGATAGCTAGTGGGAAGCAGCCGCATAGCCCAAGGAGATCAGCTCGTTGTTGTGTGACCACCTAGACAGGTGGGATAGGGAGGGTGGGAGGGAGACACAAGAGGGAGGGGATATGGGGATATATGTACACATATAGCTGATTCACTTTGTTATACAGCAGAAACTAATAGAACAATGTAAAGCAGTTATACTCCAATAAAGATGTTAAAAAAAAAAAGAGAGAGAGATGGGGCATGTCCTAGATCTGTCCCATAGACTTTCTGTGATGATGAAAATATTGTCTAGGTGTGCTGTACAATGGAGTAGCTATTAGCCACACATGGCTACTGAGCACTTGAAATGTAGCCAGTGTGACTGAGGAACTAAATTTTAAATTTTAGTCAATTTTCATCTATTTAAATTTAAATAGGGAATTCCCTGGCAGTCCAGTGTTTGGGACTCCGCACTTTCACTGCCGAGGGTCCAGGTTTGGTTCCTGGTCGAGGAACTAAGATTCTGCAAGATGTGCTGTGTGGCCAAAAAAGAAAAAAGAAAAAAAAGATCTCACCACAAAATAAAAATTATAACTATATGAAGTGATGGATGTTAACTAACCTTGTTGCAATAATCATTAAAATAAAGAAAGAAAGAAATTTAAATAGTCAGATGTAGCTAGTTGGTACCAGGTACAGATCAGAGGAGGCCTGTCCTGAAGAGACAGGATACCAAATGCAATAAATCTGCCTTGATAGTTCCTAGCTCAAACAAACAGAAAACAAACAAAAAGGCTATGCAAGGCAGCTGGAAAAATTTAAAAATGGACTACACAGTTGATGATAACATTGAATCAGTGTTAAAAATTTTAGTATAAAAATGATATTGTGGTTATGTAGGAGAATGTCCTTGATCTTAGGAGATACATAATCAGTGATGAAATATCTTGATGACTACAATTTACCATAAAAGAGGGGGGAAAAGCATTAATGTGTGTGTATATATATATATAACATGTATATATATCTACACAGAGAGAGAATATATGTACATATACATTCACACACAAAAAAACATACATATGGTGGGAGGAAGAGGGAAAAAAAGTAAATTCAAATGTGGTAAAGTGCTCAAAATTGGTAAATTTGGATGAAGCATATATGCGTGTTCATTGTACTCTTCAACTTTGCTATAGGTTTAAAAATTTTCTAATAAAAAGATGTAAGGGAATTAAATTCTCCTTCTCTAATACCTATTATATTTCTTATATAAACTATATTATTAAAATTAGCTTATGGTTTCATATTTTATGACTTGGTATTTTATATCCCCTACATTTTCACAGTAAACAAGAGTGCTCTAATGTACCAAAACTGTCCTTAGTTGATTAACTAATTAAGTTTAAAAAGGAACATCTGTTAATTCAATTGGGAAGCAGAATTATTTCTCACCAAATAAAGTTATATCATGCTTTTAATGTAGCAATTAGCTATATTTTCACAATCTCAATCTGATTCAACACAGAACTGATTTTTGGCAATAAAGAAACATAATGAAGTTCTATTGTATTTAATATTTACCAATTAAAAAATATACCAGCATCAACAAGTTAAACTTTTATACACTAAAAAAAATTCTCAGCCTTTTTTAAATTTCAGGAGGGAAAACAGAATTCCAATTGTGTTTTCACTATGAAAATTATGGTTAGTTGTTTCTGATATAGGCTTATGTTATATTTTAAAATAGAAAGATAGGATTTTTTTTTTTTTTTAAGAATCAGGTCATAATCATACCTGGACGGAAGGGAAAATGTGTGTGTGTGCTAATAACATCCGATAGTGATATCCGACCAGGTTCAGACAGTAAACTTACCAAGTCGGTAATAAAAAAAGGCAAGGCAGTGAAAGATGGGATACAATATTTAACAACCTAAAGGATGGCACATCTGGATCAGTTCCAGACTGAGTGGAGAGACCGCGGAGATGAGAGAGACTGGAGGATGCAGAAACAGCCTGACCACCGCCTTAGTCTCCCAGCAATGGATCTCTGGGGAAGGAGCAGAGTTGACACACAAGGCAACCTACCATCCTGCACCACAGTGATTGTGCTGACTTCACAACAAGGGGCCTCTGTTCCTTAATGGAAAATACTCAGAAATTATAAACTTTAAACGGTATTTGTAAGGGGAATTATGCAGCTCTCAACTAGATGATAAAACTAGAAGAAAGATAAACTCACCAGGATATATAGGCACATACTACATAGCATCCTCTTTTCTCCATCCCATTTCAGCATGGAATCAAATTTTAGTGCAGTTCTTCCATACCATAATGCCAACTGTCCAGTTCAGACTTCAAAGTCACAAATTCCAGACTCATTTCACACACAGTGCATACCTAACCCAGGCCTCCTCCACTTATTTGTGTCCCCACAACCACAAATTTTTACTAGTGTATACTAAAATTATTTATCTCCCAAGTAGATTTCTTGCTACTGTGAAAACAAACCATGACTTATTCATTTTTTTATTCACAACACTCAGCAGAGTATTTGTACAAAGCTAGAGTATAACAAATATTTTCAGAAAAGTCAGAAGTAGCTAGATGAAAGGTTAAGAGATTTTCTGTTCAACTCAACAAGGTTCAAGGCAAAACCAAATTTTAAAATATCCCAGGATCAGTAGGAGAGAGGCCAAATATCAGACAACAGCTATTAGGACCAAGGATTGATTTTACATAAACTGTAAAAACAACTGTAAAACCTTTGAAGACCTTTTCTCTGTATAAGTCTATGATTGCAAGTCATAAGGATTATATTTTCTGGGCTTGGTAAATCTTCAACTGCATAAAGTAATACCCGAACTTCAGAAGCAAGAAATTATACTTTATCAATTTACCACTTTTCAATGAATACCCAAGTATGATGTCAGTAATTCTAAGGTGCTAGATCCTAGAGAAAACAGTTCAGTGTGGATAATTTGACTAAATCTTGACCTCTTCTTCCTCTAAGCTCTCATCTTGAGGTATAAGGTTTCATACTTTCTAGGGAATGAAGTTCTATTATAAATAACTCAGTGAAAAATAAGTACTATCTACAACCATTATAACTAAGCATCATCAATGCCAAGTACAATATTATTCTCTTAAAAAATTCTCCAAAAAGAGAAGACCATTAATCATTTTCCATTAAATTATTTCATATTAAAAGTCAGAAACATCCTTTTCTGTAAACTGAGGTTAAGCCATATTTAGTGATACCGATCAGGTTATAATTAAGCTTAGGAGCTCTTTAAGTTATGGGGTCACAGCCAATTTAGAATTCCCAGAGAAATAAAAAAAAAAAAGCAGATATAATTTTTAAGATTTTATAGCTTTTTCAATTCACAAATCAAAACTCTGTCAGCCAGACTTTCCTTAACAATAGGAACAGGAAAGAATACCTAGATGAACTAAAATAAGCTTTTCCCCTGAAGATTAATGCTTAGTAATGTATTGCTTCACTTTAAAAGTTATCAGAATACAATAAACTATAGAATACAAGTAAAAGTCTCATGCACAAATACTTCCTGGGGACATGGGTATGACTCCAGACTTGTCTTAAGCCCATATCAACTGCTGATTTCTACATCCATCTCAAACAGATGTTAGAGCAGTCAAGTGTTAACAAGAGTTTGAAAAAACCTCTTCCTGGGGAAAAAGAGAAAGAAAAAAAAGGAAAAGGAAAAAAACAGAGCCCCCCCTACAAAAAGAAAGAGAGAATAAAGGATTAGAAAATTACACCCTTCAAACAGCTTTCAGTAAGAAAAAAATTGTTGTTTTAGTTTTTTAATTATTAGGAAAAATGTATGAGACATGAAAATTATTGGGGGTGGGGAAGGAAGAAATAAATAACAGGAGGTCTACAAAAATTGAAGAAACAAATTTCTTCAGAAGAGCAAGAAGTGAGGTAATTAGTATTACAAACAAGTGATTTTCAAAGTGTCTACAGGGAGTTCAAGGAATTACAAGCCTTCTATAAGGAAAGAGTATTTTGGTTTTAGATATATATACCTACATGCAAAGAAAAGGCATAACAGAGAAATGAACACTCTTCAGTTATTTGTTTCAGTGTTAAAAAAGAAAGTTAAAGAAGGAAAGAATGTGATGATGCTCTTGGATTGGAAGAATTAATATTGCTAAAATGGCCACACCACCCAAAGCAATCTACAGATTTAATGCAATCCCTATTAAAATGCTCAGGACATTTTTCAAAGAACTAGAACAAATAATCCTAAAATTCATATGGAATGACAAAAGACTCCAAATTTCCAAAACAATCTTGAGAAAAAATAACAAAGCTAGAGGTATCACCCTCCCTGACTTCGGACTATACTGCAAAGCTACAGTAATCAAAACAGCATGGTACTGGCACAAAAACAGACACATAGAGCAATGGAACAGAATAAAGAGCCCAGAAATGAACCCGTTCACTTAGGGTCAATTAATCTACAACAAAGGAGGCAAGAATACACAATGGAGAAAAGACAGTCTCTTCAATAAGTGGTGCTGGGAAAACTGGACAGCTACATATAAATCAATGAGATTAGAACATTTCCTCACACCATATACAAAAATAAACTCAAAATGGATTAAAG
This sequence comes from Balaenoptera borealis, assembly GCF_965194805.1. NCBI lineage: Eukaryota > Metazoa > Chordata > Mammalia > Artiodactyla > Balaenopteridae > Balaenoptera > Balaenoptera borealis. The sequence goes on from NC_138870.1 coordinate 13,537,485, forward strand.
ACCTACATGTAAGGCCTAAAGCCATAAAACTCCTAGATGAGAACATAGGCAGAACACTCTTTGACATGAATCATAGCAATATTTTTTGGATCTGTCTCCTAAGGCAAAAGAAATAAAAGCAAAAAACAAACAAACAAACAAAAAACAAATGGGACCTAATTAAATTTCACAGCTTTTGCACAGCAAAGGAAACCATCAACAAAACAAAAAGACAACCAATGGAATTGGAGAAAATATTTACAAATGATATGACCAACAAGGGGTTAATGCCCAAATATATAAACAGTCCATACAACACAATATGATAATAAATAACACAATCAAAAAATAGGCAGACGACCTGAATAGACATTTTTCCAAAGAAGACATACAGATGGCTAACAAGCACATGAAAAAATGCTCAACATCGCTAATTATTAGAGAAATGCAAATCAAAACCACAACGAGATATCACCTCACACCTGTCAGAATGACTGTCATCAAAAAGTCTACAAGTAACAAATGTTGGCAAGGATGTGGAGAAAAGGGAACCCTTGTACTCCGTTGGTGGGAATGTAAATTGGTAGGTCACTATGGAAAACAGCATGGAAGTTCCTCATAAAACTAAAAATAGAACTAACATATATGATCCAGCAATTCCACTTCTGGGTTTATATCAGAAGAAAATGAAAACACTAATTTGAAAAGATCCATGCACCCTAATGTTAATAGCAGCATTACTAACAATAGCCAAGAAATAGAAACAACCCAAGTGTCCATCAACAGACAAATGGATAAAGAAGATGTGGTGTGTATAGACACACACACACACACACACACAGGAATATTACTCAGTCATGAAAAAGAATGAAATTCTGACATTTGCAGCATCGTGGATGGACCTAGAGATTATCATACTAAGTGAAGTCAGACAGAGAAAGACAAATATCATATGATATCACCTACATGTGGAATCTAAAAAAAATGATACAAATGAACTTATTTACAAAACAGAAACAGACTCACAGATATAGAAAACAAACTAGCAGTCATCAGTGAGGAGAGGGAAGTGGGAAGGGGCAGGTTAGGGGTAGGGGACTAAGAGATACAAATGACTTTGTATAAAGTAGATAAGCAACAAGGATATATTGCACATGACAGGGAATAATAGCCATTATCTTGGAATAACATTTAATGAAGTATAAACTGTAAAAATATTGAATATGTTGTACACCTGACACTAATATAATATTGTAAATCAACTATACTTCAATTTAAAAAAATAAAAAGAACGTGACAATGACCATGAGACCCTTGTCCTAGTTAAAAGCTACATGCAATTGATTTTAATCCAGGCTTAAACTTATGAAATAAGACTCCCTGGGGTCATGCAGACATATATCTAGCTTGATTCTCTGAAACAGGCAAAACTATTCAATCATTACTACCAAATGGAATTAGTTAAATTCTTTAACTATTCATAACATTTCCTCTAACCCTAAACACCAGTTCACATTTTAAGACTTTCAGATTTATACTTTTCACAAATGCTACAAACCAGTCAAATAGTAATCTCTGGTTTTTAAATACATATACTGATTACAAATCAACAGTGGCAATGGTGATGATGATGGAGAAAAATAATGACAGCAGCCAACATTTTGGGTGAAGAACAAGAGACTGCATGATTGCCTCTTATATTCCATTCAAAAACTAACAGTGTGTTTATATAGTCAAGGAAAACCCAAAGAATATGGTTTACCATATACACAGGCTAAGGAGAAGTTTACAAAGTAGAAGGACAATGAGATATGAATAGAATCAAGAGCGGTCAGGTCTACTTTTTTCACAAAGTAATTTTATAGAAACAGACTGGTTCTATTGAGGTCTGGTGAATACTGCTCACCAATGATTTTATGCAAAGAAACAAAAACAAAATTTCTTTCTGCTATAAAATTTATTTTGAAGCTTTCTTTTCGAAAGCCACAGACTGTACACAGGACAAAGCCATTAAACGGCAGAGAAGAGTGGTTCCTCCTTTGGGGACATCCTGATGAATGGAAGACACTTAAGTTCACAATATCAGGTCAGTCCTAGGCCATAATAAAGTACTTTATACCAACATCGTTAGCTCCTCTATTCTTCATAACAGTGAACGAAGTGCCCTATTTTTCAAATACATTTCTTAAAAGTTTTATACTCACCCACCTCCCCCAAAACTAAATACTTGTTTCGAACTGTGATGTCTTGTTCTCTGCTAAACATAGTTGTTATAGTAAGGAAATTGAAGTGGTTGGTGGCTATAGCTCTCCTTCCAGGAATACCTGCCAAAATACCCGTTTGTCAGTTTCAAGCTGTCTGGAAATCTATTTTCCCAAGTGGCTTTCACAAAGTAAAAGCATTTCAAGTGCAAAAAATGCGTGATAGAATTATCTTTCCCCAGAGAACAAGAGCTGGATATTTGTTGCTTGTTATTTTACAAATAAAGCTCTTCACTCAATTTAGGATGATATAAATAAATTATAAGTATTACCTTAAAAATTAGAATCATACTACTCTTCCATTGAAGTCAAGAACTGACCTAGGGCTTCCCTGGTGGCGCAGTGGTTGAGAATCTGCCTGCCAATGCAGGGGACACGGGTTCGAGCCCTGGTCTGGGAAGATCCCACATGCCACGGAGCGACTAGGCCCGTGAGCCACAACTACTGAGCCTGCGCGTCTGGAGCGTGTGCTCCGCAACAAGAGAGGCCGCGATAGTGAGAGGCCCGCGCACCGCGATGAAGAGTGGCCCCCACTTGCCGCAACTAGAGAAAGCCCTCACACAGAAACGAAGACCCAACACAGCCAAAAATAAATAAATTAATTAATTAAAAAAAAAAAAAAAGAACTGACCTAAATTAAAATCAAGGCCTTGTAAAATATTAGAGTTAGAAGGAGTCTTGGAGCTATCCATTTTTTAAGACTGTTCTGAATTATACAACTAACTTTTGAATAATCCTGGGAAAATAGGGGAAGATGGAATTTTAAGAGCAGAGGTAATACAGTTTCCCAGCAGGTCGTACAAACTTGGGTATGCTGTATTTACCAAATATTAATTAAAGAATACCACTTTAAGGTTGGGTTCTTAATACTTTAAAATTATCAGAGAAAAACATTTTTTCAATGTTAATATTAATATTAAGCAAATATAATCTCTTTCCATCATAGTAGTGATTTAGCTCTCCACACACAACCACACAGGAAAAAACTCTCTTTGCTAGACCTTATAGGTGGATGGCTAACATTAAACAATAATGACAGCTTCTCTTGAAGTCATATTAACAATGACACCAGGGAAAATATGATACAATAGTGAAAAAAAGACAAAAGGAGGTGGTCTGGCACTCTGCAGGTTTTCCAGGTTTACACACCTTTTGATTCTGTAGAAAAAGAAATAGGGAAAAACTAAAGGGATCAAAACCATTTCCTATACACATACTATTTTAAGCAGACTATACTTTTAAGGTTTTATAGATGAAATTAAAATCACCTGAGCATTTAAAATATCAAAATAAAAACTAGGCACAAGTACACTTGTTCACAATTGCAGTGGCAAAGAGTTCTCTGTAAGATATTTAAATTCTTTGTGAAGAGATATCCCATTTATTTCCATATGCCCCCAAGTTAAACCAGTGTCTCTCTTTGTCACCCCATAAGAGCTCACTTTATGTTCCATTAATCAAGACTGCATGAACTTACCGCTAAAAGAAGGAGTTCTCTTTCTATAGAATGATGTTAGCAAAATAAACTGATGTATGCTTATCAAAAAGCATGCAAAATGAGAGAGAGAGTCAGGCACATATTACAAGTCATTTTTCCATCATTAACAACACAAAATAGCAATTCTACTTCTGTATATTTTAATGACAGACTCATTAAAATAAATGTCACACTTGGTATATACATATAAGGAAGAAATAAATGAAAAATATACTTTCATGGAAATATTTAAGAGAATTCTTCAAAATTTTAAGTAAAACAAGCAAACCAGCATTGTGGTTATCAATCAACTTTCAAACATTTAAACAAATATAGTGTAAGACGCCACTGAACACAAAAATTAGAATAAAACATTTCCACAGAAATATCTTAAGTATCATATCTGGAAAGCAAAATACTTTTAAGACATCAACACATAAGATGCATTTATAATTTAAAATAGTCTCTATAAAATTATTCCACACATGTCATGAGAATGTTAAAGATTCGGTTGAATTTCTCCTCAAACAATGAACATCCCTAAATAGTAACCATATTTTCAGTCCTTTGTCTAATGCTAGCATACACCAGAATCTGAGTACGGAGCAAGATAAACTGAACACAGCACAAAAATTTCCTGAGCATTCTGACCAAAGCCATGTTTCTTTATTTTTCAAATGGTTTTTGCAATTACACTTGTTTTACTTTCAGCGGCTGAATAATACCCAAAATAGTTCCACTGTCATAATTATTTATAATTTTCATATTCTTAATTGGACTTTATTCATTATAAAAACCTGGATTGAGAATCACTTAGTAAATAATACTCTAACAAGCAATAGTGAACCCATTTCATTTTACCAAAGAAAACTGTGCAAAATAAATTAGAAAAAAAAACAGAAAAAGAATGGATAGCATTATTCATACTATTAAAAATACTCACAATTATCACGGAGCTTGCTAAAAACAACGTGCTGAAGGGTTGCTTTTGAGGCCCTTTTCAGGAGGGTTTGGTTAGTAAAAGTATCTGAAAGATCTCGTTGTCTTACTCATAGCTTGGCATTTTACACAAACCTTGAAAACCGTTCTCTAATGACAGGAACGGATAGAAAAGAAAGTGTCAAATCGAAATATTCTCACCTCTGTTGGCCTTTTACTTCAAGAGTTCAGTTTCTTCATGGAGTAAGTTATAAAACTTTAACACAATGGCTCACTTGTTAAATCTGTGAGATGTTTAAAGGGAATAATCATAGCCCACGTTTGAAAACTGAGAACTTGAAAAAGAGGCGTGTTTGCCAGAGGTTTTATCCTAAATGACAGAGTACATTCTGATGGTCTCCGTGATTAAACTTTTTCAGAGTATTTCAATGTAGGCTCAGTAAAAACTGTGGCCAGTATTATAATTTTCCTTTTCAGATTTGGGAGTTGAGGTGCTATTGATATAAAACTCACAATGGAATATACAGGACAGAGATTCATTTATTTCACCATTTAACCAACATATATAGTAAGCTTTTATCACACATAAAAATCACCGCTCTAGGCCTTGTGGTCCAGCCAGAAGTAAAAAATCAGATATGGGGTTTATGGAGTCAGATAGGGAGAAGGTAAATACCCGGTGGCAGGTTAAGACATACGTATATGAATTACAGTACACGATGGAAGTAAGTGCCAAGGAGATCCTGAGAAAACAACTTGGAGGGTTGCAGGGGCAGTAGAGGGAGGGTTTATCTGGGAAGGTAAAGATTATTCCATAATGGCACAGAATAAATTTGCCAAAAGATAGAATAGATTTGCATATGAAGATAAGGTCAAAAGACATTCCAAGTAAAGAGAGAAGAGAGATACTAAGGGTAGAGAAATGGGAGAGACTGAAGAATTCAGGGGCAAGTGCATAGTACTTCAGTTTGGCTAACCAGTCATTTATAAGGAAAGAGAGAAGTAAGGCTAAAGTAAAAATGAAAGGAAGTAACCAGGTTATGGAGGGCCTAGGCTGAGTCTTCTTCTGTTGGCAGTTCTTTAAGGACTGGCCTGACATAATCTGAGCTCGGCTTTAGCGAAACTGAACTGGAAGTAGCAATTAGAATGAATTGAAATAGGATGGAAGCAAATGTAGGGACCGTTTAGGAGGTAATAGCTTAAGAAAACATTTAAGTGGCCCTAAAATAGTGAATGTAGGGCAGACAGGGCAGAGGCAAGGATTAACTTTAATGTGAAAGTAGCAGGAGTTGGCAACCAATTGGATATGGCAGGCAAAGGAGAAGGGGTCAAAGATGTGTTCTTCTAATGTGCTAGAAATTCTCCATGGCATTGAATTATTTCTGAAGCTAACTCGCTGTAAGAATTATTTGCACCAGTATTGAGAGCTAATTTCAAAACACAAAGAGGGAAAGAAACATATTTTGTATAATTTACTCATGACCTTAAATGAGATATCATAAGGAAGTGATCCCAAATTCCATCACTATTTTGTCCTTTTTTTTTCCTCTAAACTTTTGGAAATGAATTAGAGAAAACATGCCTGTCATATACAAGTCCTTCAACTGACAAGGTAACACAAAACTTAAGGGTCATCCGATCATAACTTTCCTTTTGAATTCCAGGCAATAAGCCACTGGACGTAAGAGTAAGCTTTGCCCAAAGGCCAAGTGAGGGTTGGAACAAGCACAGGGCTAGCACTCTGGGTGGAAAAGCTTTGCTCTCTAGAGAGATGTGGATTCAGATCAACTCCCTGTCAAAACAAAGGAGCTCGACTTTTGGACATGAACCAAAGTGCAAGTCCGAGTCCCAGAAACCCACAATAGTACTTTGTCACCAGCAAGAGCAAAACTATCCCATGAAATCTGGCTGAGCAAGCTTTTGTCCTTAATGCTTTTTACCTTCTTGCTTTAATTTTAGAACATTTTACCACCAGTCTCTAACTCTTTTTTAATTTCAGCCAAGTCACTTTAGATGATCTGAAAAAGGAATCAATTTATCAGCACAGAGAGACTGGGAAATAGTTAGGATGCTGCAAAAAATATTCATACCACACAAACTTAAATAGCATAAACACCATTTAAGATCAGGAGAGCTAAAATGAGATCAACCAACTTAATCACTTTATCATATAGAAAACAGTATCTTCTTTTGGCAAGAGAAGTTCTTCTACCCCTGAATCAGCAAAGGAAAAGGAGAGATGAAAATCCCTCTCTAGGGGAAAAAAATAGATTGTTTAAGCACATGAGAAAGGCTAGAGAGAATATTATTCAAAAGGTTTTAGCAACAAGGGTAGGATATGTTTCTCAGGTTCCCAGATGGATTTTATGACTCTTGTTCCAATTACAAAAATAGAAAACTTTAGCCACTATAACTCAGCGTTACGGAGGATTAAATAAATTTCTGCAACCTCAACTGTGAACATAACACGTTTACAATGTTTTGGGAAAATAATTTCAAGCATAAGACTTTTCTTCAATATTCAGTCAATACCTTTATAGAGTCTCTACAATAAACCAGACCCTAACTTTGGCATTGGACAAGAAAGCTTTTTCAAAGTTACTACTCTTCAAAACTGTGTATGTATACACATAAATAAACAAATAACAGCTTCTCAAATCATAAATGATATATAACAGATCACCCTTCAATCCATTTCAGTTATGCAGCTTTTCCACATATATGACTTTTCCAATGTGGCTACACATTTTGTTTTTGATGCCACAATTTACCTCTTTTTTGTAGTGTGTATCCATTAGCAAATTATTGCAGCTATAGTTATTTTTAATACTTTTGTCCTTTAACCTTTACACTAGAGTTAACTGTTTAACACACTACTATAATACAGTATTAAAGTATTATGAATATGACTATATAGTTATCTTTACCATTGTGTTTATATTGCCATATGTTTCATATGTTTACTAATTAGGGTCCTTTCATTTTCAGCTTGAAGAACTTTCAGCCTTTCCCATCAGGCAGGTATAATGGGTGAATTCCCTCAGCTTTCGTTTGTCTGGGAAAGTCTTTATCTCTCTGTTTCTGAAGGACAACTTTACTACATAAAATACTCTTGGCTGGCAGTTTTTTCCTTTCAGCCCTTTGAATATATCATTTCACTCTCTCCTGGCCTTCAAGGTTTCTGCTGAGAAACCCACTGATATAGCTTTATGGGGGTTCCCTCCTATCTAAGGAAGGTTTTTCTCTTGCTGCTTTTGAAATTCTCTTTGTCTTTGATTTTTTTTTAAATTTATTTATTTATTTTGGGCTGTGTTGGGTCTTCGTTTCTGTGTGAGGGCTTTCTCTAGTTGCGGCAAGCGGGGGCCACTATTCATCACAGTGCACAGGTCTCCTCACTATCACGGCCTCTCCCGTTGCGGAGCGCAGGCTCAGTAGTTATGGCTCACGGGCCTAGTAGCTCCGCGGCATGTGGGATCTTCCCAGACCAGGGCTCGAACCCGTGTCCCCTGCATTGGCAGGCAGATTCTCAACCACTGCACCACCAGGGAAGCCCTTTGTCTTTGATTTTAAACAATTTTATTATAATGTGTACTGGAGTAAATCATTTGGAGTTGAAATCTGGGGGGAAATTATGAGCTTCATGAATTTAGATGCCCAATTTTCTCCCCATATTTGGTAAATTCTCAACCATTATTTCTTTAAATAAGCTTTCTGCCCCTTTCTCCCTCTCTTCTCCTTCTGGGACTTCAATAATATGTAGGTTGTTTCCCCTAATGGTATTCCATAGTTCACATAGGCTTTATTCACTATTTTTCATTCTGTTTTGTTTTTTTTTTTGTACTCCTCCAAAGGGATAATTTGAAATAAACTGTCTTCTACTTCACAGATTCTTTCTTTTGCTTGATCCAGTCTGACACTGATGCCCTCTAATGCATTTTTTTTTTCATTTCATTCATCGTATTCTTCAGCTCCAGAATTTCTATTTGGTTCTTTTTTTAAGATCTCTGTCTCTCTGTTAAACTTCTCCTTTTGTTCATGTATCGATTTTTTTAAATTTCACTGAATCGCTTTTCTGTGTTTTCTTGTAGGTCCCTGAGCTTCCTTAAAATAAATATTTTGATTTCTTTTACTGGGAAAAAATTGCAGATCTCCATTTGGTAGGAGGAGAGTGGGTCAGTTACTGGAAAATTATTGTGTTCCTATGGTGGTGTCATTTTTTCCTTGGTTTTTTTCCTGTTCCTTGGAGTCTTGCATTGCTGTCTTTATATCTGAAGAAGCAGTCACCTCCTTCACTTTTACTGACTGGTTTCAGGAGAGAAGGTCTTCTGGAGCCCTGTTAGGAATGCTGAGACTTTCTCAAATCTTTTTTTTTTTAAACACTATTTTTTTTAACTTATTTTTTAAATTTATTTATTTATTTTATTTTATGGCTGCATCAGGTCTTACTTGTGGCATGCAGGATCTTCGTTGAGGCACGTGGGATCTTTTGTTGTGGCGTGCGGGCTTCTCTCTAGTTGTGGCGTGCAGGTTTTCTTTTCACTAGTTGTGGCACGCGGGTTCCAGGGTGTGTGGGCTCCAGAGCGCATGGGCTCTGTTGTTTGTGGCGTGCAGTCTCTCTAGTTGAGGCGCATGAGCTCAGGAGTTGTGGCACACGGGCTTAGTTGCCCCATGACATGTGGGATCTTAGTTCCCTGACCAGGGATTGAACCGGCATCCCCTGCACTGGAAGGTGGATTCTTTACCACTGGACCACCAGGGGACTCCCTCAAATCTTTTCTATGTATTCGACTGTTTCACACTTCTTGTTCCCTTTTATGAGGAAATTCTTAAGACTGCATGCCTTCTGTGGCTCCTGCAAACCCAAGTCAAGTGCTGACAGCCTCCCCTTTGCTTTCCCTAGGGCAGTATTGAATGCTCAAGTTTGTATGGTCTCTCCCAATTCTACAGAGTCAGGCTGGCTTTCCAGCCCTGTGCTCACTGATTTCTACAAAGGTTCACTCTCGTTGCTTCAGGGGCACACACAGGTAATTGGCCACAGGGTGGAGTATGGAATTGTGTGTGGATGAGGCACACAGAGCACTGGGGTCACTGGGCACTCACACACTCTCACTTTCCCCTGTGGAAGAAATCATGGGCCAAGAAGGTCCTTGCTGGCACTGAACTGTGCCACCTTCAGGGAGGGGTGATGCACATAAAGTAAAACTGTTCCTGTTACCCTCTTCAATGCGTGCAATCTCAGACTTTTTTTTTTCCTCAAAATGGTATGCTGGAACTTCTCTGCTGGACTACCAGACTTCCACAAGGGCACTACTGTCCATGGGTGACTGTCAAAATAGGTACTCTTTGTGGGGAGAAAACTCTCATTCCCCCATGTGATGACATCATTCTTCTGCAGCCCAAAGGACACTCAGCCACTGACACTCTGCTCAGGCCCATAAACACTTCTTAGTCTGCGATGAGTTGGGCTCTTTTGCCTGATATAATATATATATATATAAGTATATATTATATAATGTGTGTATGTGTGTGTGTGTGTGTATATATATATTTCTCTTTCTTCCCAGCTTATCAGCTTCACATTATTGTTTATATACCTTTCTAGAACCTCATCATCACCTTCTAATTTCTTTCTTCCTTTTTGCTCTGGGATTGGAAAAAAAGCTAAGCAAGTTTTTTCTAAAAGTTTAATAAAGAGATTTTAAATATAGGCCAAGTATTATACCGGTGACTTAAGTAGATTGGTCTACGATTTACATCATTTTAATAATTTTTAATGTATTATACCGGTGACTTAAGTAGATTGGTCTACGATTTACATCATTTTAATAATTTTTAATGCCTCCTCACTCCATGATTTAGTTCCAGCCATGGAGGGCCACCTTATTACCATCTGTATCCCCAGTGCCTAGCACTATATGTAGTTTAAAAAAAAAGACAGCTGATAAATATTATGAATAAATGAATTTTCAGCTTCCTGACCAAATTCAAGAGAGCATCAGGCTTATGACAGTACAGTCATATGAAGGCTTAGGGTGCTTAGATTTCAGGACTAATTCTGCAATAAATTAGTTGTGTGACTTAGGACAAATCATTTGACATGTCATGGTTTTACTTTCTTCATCAATAAAATGAGATAGCTGTACTACACAATCTCTAAATTTCTCATATATCTAATATTTTAATATTCTTTACCATCTACTTTGATTACTCACAGGCTTTTTCTTAACTAACTGATATTTCTTAAGTAACTAAGATACAAAATAAGTCACCTCCAGATAGCTGTTTTTGGTTGGGTACTGATCTCTCACTGGCAAATACTATAGGTCTTCTTTTCATTGAAAGGGAGATTATGAAGGGTGCATAAGAAAGAAGCAAAAGGTTCAATATTAAAATTTTCCATACTGGTCTAATCCCAGCATTTTATCTATAAATTACAGGCTCTCCAGCCAGACATAACTTGAACGGTAAATTTCACAAGGGTAGAAGAATGGTCAGAGCGACATGTCTTGGGCAGCTGGAGGACAACCCTGAGGCATCTATGGTGCAATAAATGGACTAAGGGCAAGAGAAAGGGAAATAGAATGATACTGTAAACAAACTGTCTTCCTCACAACTTCACCTCCAGGACGCTCTGGGAAAGAAAGCAGGTAAAATGGTCAAATAGTGAATAAATGAATCCTGCTCAGTTTTTCCATCACACTTTGTTTACATGTAGAAGAGAATCTCACTAACACCAAAGAGCATTTTATGCATTTATTCATTGAATATGTATTAAAACAGAAACTGAGTACACACTGTGCATCCAGCATTGCGCGAAGGCGCAAGAAAGACAAAGATTATTCCGACACTTCCTCCACCTGTAAGTGTTCAGACTGGCTGGAGAGAAAAACAAGTAAACAAACCATAAAACACAACATAATTACTACTTTAAAGTAAGTATAAGATACTACCCGGGCACAAAGAAAGGCCTTTTTTTCTGGGAAAGTGATCTTTAGGCCAGATCTAAAATGATACAGACGGGCTGGTGAGGATGACAGAGAGGGAGCCCAGGCAGAGGAAACAGTGTGTGCAAAGTCATGGAAGAGTGAAGCTGCGTGTACTCCAGGAACTGCGATTGTTAGGGCATTTGTGGGCCACAGCAATCAAAGAGGGAGGCCTGGAAGGAAAGCAGGAGCTGTGTCACAGAGCCTCCGGTGTTTGCTATACGACGGGGACCTGGACTATGTAACGAACATATGGAGAAACAATGAGGAGTCTTAAACAACGTAAAAATATGATTAGCTGTCAGGATAGGGAAGAAGGGAGTGCCCGGTCACCCATTTTGTAATAGGAATCAACAGGGTTTGGTGACTGATCACTTAAAGGTGGCACAGGGTGATGGTTAAGGCAGAGTAAAGAGTCCAGAAAGATTCACAGACCCCTGATGTTATCATTTGGGTAACAGTGGCTCCATTTAGAGAAACAGGAAAAGAACAGAAGGAAGCTGGGTTAGGAAAAAGGCAACAATGTATTTGGGGCTATGTGAAGGCCAAGGTGCCTGTGCAACATTCAGGTACAGCCAGAACTAAGGGGCCAGAGCTCAGGAGAACAGCAATCAGAGGAGATAAAGAATTGAGAGTCAATGTTCTAATTGAAACAATGTGAGTGACTGAAGTCACCTTGGAAGATAACGAAACATGAAATTAGATGAAGGCTGAGAAAAGAATCCCAGAAAATTCAGAAACTTCTCAACTTGTGAGTATCTAGATTATGAACAAAACCATGAACTGAGAACCACCCCCTGCCCCCCAAAACAGTGCTGGCTCCCCCTGCTACCAACAGATGATGCTAGAACTTACTTGAGAAGATTACCACTTTGGAACAACTTTTAGATACCTATTAAACTCCAAGGAGCTGAGCTTCTGAATTAACATCTAAGTGCAGATGGGTAACAAAGGAAAGCAGGAAAGAATAGCACCGTGGGAGACCAAGGAAGAGAACATTCTTTGGGAAAAAACAAGACAAAACACTGATCATTGCAAACATATATTCATTCAGCAAATAGACAACCTACAGAGTACTAGAAACTCTAGGTGATAAAAAATTCAGTAGTGAACAAAACACAATCCATGACCTCTAACAGCTACAGCAAAACCAAGTATGATAAAAACTAAATGTTTTCCTTTTGGTTTGGCCTTTAGAATATTACAAATAACCTAGAGACATGAGCTTAGGCACCAGACTAAAGTGGGCTGACTAATGTAGGAAAAGTGAGGAAGAGGAAACAACGGGTATAAGCTTCTTGTCAAGAATCTTAGCTGGGAACAAGACAGAAAGGCAGCAGCAAGAGGCCATGAAGAGAAAAGTTTCTAGCTATGCGTAATACCACACCAAGAGACACATGCACTCCAAGAGCTTACTATATAAACACTCTGACTCAGACACATACATATGAGAGAAGAACAACAGTTTAAACTGACTCCATAATACACTTTATAAACTAGAGAGACCTAAATTATTAAAATTACATTCCAATGTTATTAATTTTGATTATTAATGATTCTCTGACTACAATTTGGTCTAAGTTGAAAATCAGAAGGCAGTCATGAGGTTATAAAGAACTTCAATCATCCTCAGAGGAAGAAGGAAAATGAATGAGATACCTCAGTGCAGTTTGGGATTAAAGATAGGCATGGGACCAATTACCTGTAAATGGGAGATGCATGAAATATTTTAGAACTGGGTTTATGAGCCCCTTCAAGAAATGCTAGAGAGAGGTAAGAAAATGTTAGGAGTGGGAAGAGAGACATGATATGGTAGAAGCAAGTAAGTATTTAGGCACAAATACTTTTCAAACAAAAATAGTGTGATTTAAATAAGTCTAGTTGATGTAAGTCTGCATCAGTTTTACCATTCCAGCAAATAATCTCCATACAAGATATTTCAACATAGCATATGACATGAACTATATACATGCTGTGAGAAAAAGAAGTTCCTATCCATATCTAGTGAGCATATATAGAGGCAAGAGGGCAATTAGAAGTCAGTGTATAACCAAACAAAACTGCCTCATATTGATATCTAAAATTCTCATTTTTGCAGTAACAACTTAGAAAATGTATAACGAAGGCTGGAAATCTTATGTGACTTTAATATCACATAACAAACTTCATGTATTCATAAATATTTGCCTAGTGAGAGAAAAACAGCCTCATTTTATTTGGATAGTTGAGGAACTGCTACCAGAAATGCACAAACTAATTTATGACAAAAGAAAAGCACGGAAACGATTCCACCACGTCTAACCAATACATTCACATTTTACCTTTTCCTTTAAGAAGAAGAGTTCAAAAATAACTAACTTTTAGTATGCCATCAATTAAAAACAAATAAATAAGCTCTTCTGGTAATGATTTGTTTGGTAGTAATTTGTTAACATATAAGGAGGAATAGCCAAAGTGAGGAAATAATTAAGTTTCCTTTTAGAACAAAAGTGCTTCTATATTACAGATTTGGCAAAACTGCAGAAATGGATTTATATATCTACCCTTCCCTCCTTCTTTCCAACCCCCCAACTTGTATACAAGCCAAGAGTTCTTTAAGCTAAGAGTATACAGCTATAACTCTCCAGTGAGGTACACAGGGCTTGGAAAATCAGGTCACAAGGTTGCCACGGGGACTCTAATTATCTGTGTGGCAAGTTTGTATGATGTCCTACTCCTTTCTGTGATCCTGTTATATGCCACCCGGTAGGCAAGATAAGGGAAAGGTTAGCAGGGCTTTCTATAATAGCTACAAAAATATTTGATCCAAATCACTAAGAATGTGGGAAAACTCAAGTACTCTTATCCTTCTACAGTCAACGTAGTAATTGATGGTCTGATAAATATTTATTCAGAACCTTTTTTGTGCACAGAAATTATTTTTTTAAAGGTCCAGTGTCAATCATGGCCCAACCCATACATGCTGACTTACAATTTAAAAACAATTCTTGATTCTGTTCCAAGCAAGCTCTTTGTAATGCAAATAAAGACATTTTTTGAAATAGATAGTTATGAATCTTTCATTCACAGTCGCTAACGAGAAACACATGAGCCAAACACATTGTGGGGATCATTTCAGTGGTGTGTAATTTGAGAGGTGCGTTAGGAAGTACTGGGCTCCACGAGAGGAGGAGGAGTCCCCATCTTTCTTTCTTGCAAGTCAAATACAAAGGCAGTGTTGCTTCAGTGATGGTCTTAAAATTACACACATTCCAAATTCACGATAACACGTATTTCCCCATCTCTAAAGTTTACCACTTTACAACCAGCCTGAGGTCTTTAGTATGACTTCATTTTATGAATAATGCCTTCTTCATTCCTAAACACTTCCAAGAAATAAAATACTGAGTAGTGTCTATAAAACTAATACAAACCATACTTGTCTGTTCTGATCTTAAGTTGACCTTAACAGTTGAAAATCTTTCAAAGGGAGTTCTGGTATACCATAATTTTTCCCACAGCTGTTTACAAATAACAAACGTTCTTTTGAGGGATGACTGTAAAATCATACGTAATTTGGAAATGGAGTTATTTTATAAGTCCACAATATCAGGATGTGTTGAAAAATACAATACAAAATGTGAATATCGTCACTCTCTTAGAAATGAAAAAGAGGGAAGGAAAAGGAAAGAGAAGAAGGACGGGAGGGAGGAAGAAGCCAGAAAGGTTATTCTTTATTTTCCACATTTTTGACCATTTACCTAGAATCTGATGCCTCTTAAGTTTTTTATGCTTCTTCTAATCTAGGTTTCTGACATTGTGGACTCAGTAAGGATAGCAACCTTGTCTGTCTTATTAACTACAGTAATTATTATTATTATTTAGTAATACAGGCACTTTTTAAATATTTCTTTATTGACAGATAACTTTCACTAAATGAAACAAAATTATTTTCTATTAAATAAAGCTGAATATGTCCAGAACTGTTTGATCAAGAAACTAGATTGGGATGAATTAAGCCAATGTGCCTGCTAATAGTTTAGCCAAATTCTTAATCTCACTTAACTATCTCGTATAAGCATATCACAAAAGGATCACTGGAGAAAACTGAAATGAATCAAACAAGATCTATCACCACAACAACTAACAAAACTCACCCTCACATACAAAAGACCTTTCAGTATGTACTTTATTGTATTCAATATGCATTTTGTACACATGCATATTGTACACATCCCTCTTCCATAACTTTCCTTTTAAAGGAAATTTTACCCCAGTATTATCCTTCCCAGTGATTGCTATACCTGACAGCAGTAACAGAAACTTAGTAAGAGTAAGGGGGAAATAGGAAGCTAAGGTGATCACAGCTAGAAGCTTTTAAAAGTTCTTTCAAAAAAAAAAAAATTAATTAGTGTCTTTTGCCTTTAAAATTAAGCCAAGTTCTCAAATCAACTCCTTGCAAAATTCTACACACTCTCATGCTGCTTTGGAAGAGAGAAAAACCCAGCAGGTTTAGATCAGCTACCTCATCTTAAAAGCTTCCCCGCAAATTTATATCCACTCTCTCAGGATCACAGAACTAAACCCACCTCTATGGACAGCAAGCATTTGTTACATTACACCTAATATCCAAAATCCAATGAATGTCTGCATTAGCCTAATAAAATCAGTGTTAGCCAGAAAGATCTGGCTGTTAAATCTTGCAAGAACAGGGACAGTTCAGAACCCAACTTTACTTTATTTTATGTTTATTTACTGAATAAACAGTTAACACATACTTCTCACAAACAATACATTGTTCTTTACAGTATATATAATCAAAGTTCCCCATACGTAGTTCATGAACAGCACAGTGGTGGTAAAAACAGCCTATAGGTTCTTGGGAAATTTTAGCGTTTCTACTTCTGTTACTGCCAAACTATTTCTATTATCTATCAGATTCTACCACCACTAGTTTTCCCGATCATTTTACCACTTAATCCATTAGTTTGGAATCTTTTAGTTTGGAATCTTTTAGGTTAATCATATAAACGCCTTTGAAAACCATAACTATAACACAATATATAATCGGTAGCCACTGGGCTAAATTATACCATATTCTCAGGCCTTCTACTCTGTAGTACAGTGATAGCTCACAAAAATCATACTTCAAATATTCCAACTGCCTGGGAAAGAGAGAAAATGGAAATAACTCTAGGTAACGGATATAGGTAAGGTGTGGGAGGGGAGGCTTTGGAGGCAAGATGAGGAAACTCCCCCACCGTGCTGCATGTGTGGGATCTTAGTTCCCTCACCAGGGATCCAACCTGTACCCCCTGGAGTGGAAGGGCGCAGTCTTAACCACGGGCCACTAGGGAAGTCCCAAGATGAGGAAACGTTTATTCCTATTTGAAGACCCTTTAGAAGACCATGGACTATTCCATATAAAATTTTTTTTTATATTATACAAATTTACTTGACAAATATTTGAATTCAAATTCTAAAATTCCCTACAGTGTTAAGGGGCTCCTACAAAACAAAATGTTAAAAAAAAAAAAGTCACTAGCATATATTCTAATATACACACGAAACTATGGTGGATCTTTTCTAATTTGTACAAAAACTGAATGGTGTTAAGATGCATTCCAGCTGAAGTCAGTCACTGTGAATGTATTTAGTCTGGACAAGATTTCATTATCTTCATAATGAGACTTTACTTCCAAAATAATTTACTTACTACCCAAGTAAGATGAAGGTGATGAGGGCTTCAATCACTCCTTTGTTTCAAACTCTCCAGCAGCCTAAACTTAACCTTCAATGTCATAACCACCATGAATGTCTCCTTTATTCCGATTTCACTCTCCACGGCTGAGATCTCACCAGGCAGTGAGAAAGAGCTCAAATTGTAACTGGAAAGATAGCAAAGTTATGAAAGATACATTTTTCAGCTAACGTCATTTGGGCGCTGAAAAAAGAGGTCGAACGCTGGGGCTGGAGGATGGGGTAACGCAGGAAGGAGGGAAGCAGGATGGAGAAGGGGTGTCAAGGGAAAACCTACATGGTCATTTATCTGCTTCAAGATTTTTATAAGACTATTTCCTTCATGAGACCATGGAAAATCTTAAGGATTAAGGTGAAAAATGTGAAATACGGTCAAGTGCATAGACGTTTTAATAAATGATGCTAAAACTTTTATTTCAGTCACTTGCATAAGAAATATATGAAAATGTAAAATAACAGAAAAAGAAGAAATGGTACTTTAAACCCTTAATTTCTCCTATAATTCTATAAAGATAGCAAATATACTAATGTACAAAAAAATTGAGAACTAATTATTCCTAAATTTAAATGAAGTTATAAATGTTTTCATATTATTCTTTACACATTATTGTTCAGGGTTGGCTCCCACGGATCATTCACTTAAAGACAGAAGAGATAAGACTTTAAGCAAATCTGTGAACTCATGCACATTAAAATCTTTAGAGGGTTATTTTCCTCAATAATTAAAAAAACACCCTCTTTAATATACATCCTTCAGGCATACATATTAATTCCACACCTTTACATGCATGAGTATCATGTGAATAATGCTACAAGATTTGGCCTAATGACTAGATTTTTATCACAGAAAGGATTCCATTGCTTTTAAATTATTCAGAGTCTAACAAGGCCCCACAAAAGAGCTAAATAAAAGAACTACCAACAAAATTAATGTTCTCTCTTGACTAAAAGGATCCTGAGATGTAAAAAATACATAACCTAGCCACAGTACACAAACTAAACAGACTTTACATCAGAAATTCTGATAATGTAGATAAATATACTAAAATAATAAGACAAATCAACCTAAAGATAGGGTTTCTAAATTCATATTTCTGAATTAAAAAGTAATAATTCTAAATCCCAATATACAGTTCTTCATAAAACAGTTAAAAGTTTTTAAAACATACTGGAAAGAGAAACTGGAGATTACACATACACACACACACACAAACAAGATTAGCACACTTATGTGGGGGGAAAATCTATATAGCTACAATAATGTTCTGTTTTCTTCCATATATGAAAGTTAAATGTATCTTTTTTCTCTTTCATCACAAGTATATCTTTCTTAAAATTTAAAAGTCAACATACTTAAAACCATCTTATTATATGTTCATGTCTAAGATTACCATTAACTTCAAATGTCAAAATTATTGTAGAAAATTAAATTGTGTTCAATGTCATCTCAAATGTGACAAATTTCATCCATATTTTTCTTTATGGATTTGTTTTGCTGCTTATACTTTTTTAAACATTTATTTTCTAATGAAAAATATTAGAAACAATTACAATATTACAAAACATTATAAATATTAGAATCCACAGAAAAAAATTAGTGTTTAATGATCACAAATGTTATATTTCAGACACTGGAAACATTCTATGTTGCATTAAACCAATAAATATATCAATAATATGCATGTATTTCTAGGATAAGGAATAATATTCTAATGGTGATAGAGAAGTAATACTCTAATGGTGCTAATAAAGGATCTTCTAAATACAATGAAATTCATATCAATAGTCTTCAATAGAGGACTTTGAAACTATTTTTCCCTCTACTTAAATATAAACTTCTCTTCCTTCTATTGATATTTTTTTCCCCCCTTTTTTTCTCCTTATATTAAAAACACAATTTTCAACTACAAAACTCTGACCTCTTATCAAGCACATAATTCATTCACTTAACAGATTATTTTAGAACGTTCCTAAGTATTATGTTTCAGGCTCTGTTGAGAAACTGTTCATGGTTCTTAGAATTCTGGATTGGCTCAAATAGGACTAGATCCTGCCTTTGTGGGATATTAGATTCTTATGTTTCCATGCTACTAAATATAAGAATGGTTCAATAAACCATGATGGATAAGTATACATACATACATATATATATATATATATATATATATATATATATATATATATATACACACACACACACACACATATGTATATATAACTGAATCACTTTACTGTACACCAGAAACTAACACAACATTGTAAATCAACTATACTTCAATTTAAAAAAATTAAATTAAAATTTAAAAAAAATATGGTTTGAGAGAGGACCTCTGATTTCACCCAAACACACAAGTGCTCTTTCTTTATAAAATCACTTGAGTGTCACAGAACTGAAAAAGAACACAAGAATTTACCTGCTACATAAAGGACTACATTCAGAAAGTCACATGATTAGTAGAAGGGATTCGTGCAATTCTTCAAACAGGTTTGGTACCTTTATTCTCTCCTACTCCAATGTAATGACTATTGTATTGTTACTTATAAAAATGAAAAATAACTGCTTATTCAGTTCTTTCTAATAATCCTGGAGGCTCCGTCTGTGAAAACACGCAGAATTCCCCACCACTCCCATCATGCCCATCCATTCTGCACACGTCACATTTATTTATCTTTCTGCGTGGAATGCCCTGGAGTCCCACCTCATACTCTCATTCTTGACCTCAAAAATTTATCCTATAAAACTCAAGGGTCAGCGCTTCCCTGGTGGCGCAGTGGTTGAGAATCCGCCTACCAATGCAGGGGACGCTGGTTTGATCCCTGGTCTGGGAAGATCCCACATGCCGAGGAGCAACTAAGCCCGTGTGCCACAACTACTGGGCCTGTGAGCCACAACTACTGAAGCCCGTGCGCCTGGAGCCCATGCTCCGCAACAAGAGAAGCCACCGCAATGAGAAGCCCGCGCACCGCAACGAAGAGTAGCCCCAGCTCGCTGCAACTAAAGAAAGCCCACGCACAGCAACAAAGACCCAACGCAGCCAAAAGTAAATACATAAATAAATTTATTTTAAAAATAGTCAAGGGTCACATCCTCAGTAAAGACTTTTCTGACTCCCTCTACCACCGTGAGCCTCTCCCTTCTCCTACGCACTGAGATATAAAGATAAACGTGTACATTTTTTTCTCTTGTTCACTTTACTCCCAAAAACTGTGTCAAGTAGGTACTGTTATTGTTTCCACTTCTTAGACAAGAAAACTAAGGCAAAAAAGGTCTCTCTGATTGCAAAGTCCATTGCTTATTTGTTTAATACATACTCCATTTAGCTCCACAATGGTTGCCTGGTTGCCTCCATTCTCTGGGTTCCCTGAAAGCAGACATCCTGTCTTATTCGCCTCTGTGTTTCCAGTGTCTGGCACAGAACAGATACTCAACAAATGCTCAATAAATGATGAATGAATGAATAAATGAAATGTAATTATGTTCAACTTCCTGTGTGAAGAAAAAATTCATCCCCTTCTAAACATTCTAAACAAACTTCTGTAAAAAGTATATTTAGTGCTGATTTCATCCAGCAAACAGTCTGTGAGTGCATAGCACATGTGATGTGCTGTGCTTAAAGATCATTGAGACTCAATTCCCTGCCCTCAAGAAATTTATAATTCAGAGAGGCAAAGGGATAAACAACTAGCTAATGCTACCATTGCTTGTTCTATTTTTCCTAATCCTCCACAACTTCCTCTCTTTAAAGGAACTCCATTCTTTATAAACATGTTCCAATACCTCATACCTCTGGGTCAGTGGGATGTAGATCAGTCAACAGAAAAAAAAAGTTAAAAGAATCTCCATGGATCTCAAAAACACAATCTTTTGAGCCATTCTCGATTAGATCAGTAGTCATTTAAGTAGGTACAGTGTTAAAGAAAAGAATAAAATCAAAGACATATTAATATTATCCTAGCACTTTTTCATTTACTAGAGATAGCATAGCAAAGCGAAAAGAACATGGGTTTTGGAGTCAGAAAGATCAGGATTTCCATCCCAACTCTGTCCCTCTCTCCCCATGTGGACCACAGACAAGTCATTTTATCTTTCTGAGCCTATTTCTTACCTGTAATATGGAAATAAGGAGAACTGCCTTAAAGAGCTCTTGTAAGAGTTAAAAGAGATAATGTATGTAATGCCTCCCATACCAAAGATGCTAGTTTTATGATGTCTGATCTCTCTAGATGCTTCCTGAAGGGTACTGGTTCTAATTGTAATTTAACAATACTTCTGGCCCCAATATCAACAACACAAAGTGTTGACCAAAAGAAAGGTACTTGAAAAAAAGCCACTTGAAAAAAGGCAAGAGGAGTGGTATGGGATAAGATTCAAAACCAGTTAAGTCTCAAGTTTCTAGATGGTGTGTATATCATCTGCCTCTTCTCGGCATACATCCTGCAAATCTCTTATTTCAGATCTTTTTTGTGAAAAATAAAGCTCTATTAATTATTTCTACGATTAGATCTAAAATAACTGACATGTGTTACTCTGTATTAACAATTCTATTTTCCACAAAGAAGAATCTCTGATTTAGTGAGGAAGAAGGAAATGAATTATATATGATGTCCAGGAATCAATCTCAGTATATAGTCTACGCAGTATTACATTTTGGTTTCCAAATCATTTCTCAACTGTTTCGCTTAAGCAATTTCACAAAACATGTAAAAAAAAAATCAAATAAAAACACTTTCCTTTCCATCCTGAACCTAATATATAATCTACTTGACTTAAAAATCACATTAATTTGCTACCAGTACAACTCGAAGTCCATGGACAAAAAAGTGAATCTAGACACTTACCTTTTCACAAAAAGTGAAAAGTCTCTTTTTGTACACTTTTCACAAAAAATAACTCAAATGGGTCACAGATATAAATGTAAAACTAAAAAACTTCTAGGGGCAGGAAAGCAGGATAAAATCTAGGCGGTCTAGAGTCTGAAAATGAGTTTTTAAATACAGCACCAAAAGCTTATCCATGAAATTGATAAGTTGGTCTTTATTAAAATTAAAAACATTTGCTGTGTAAAGACACTGTTAAGAGAACAAAAAGACAAGCCAGACTGGAAAAACATATTTGCAAAACAAATATCTGATAAAGAGCTTGTACCAAAAATATATAAAGAATTCTCAAAACTCAAAAATAGGAAAACAGACAACCCTACTAAAAATGGGCAAAAGTTCAGAACAGACATCTCACCAAAGAAATGGAAAATAGCATATGAAAAGATGGTTAACATTAAATGTCATTATGGAAAGGGCAAATTAAAGCAATGAGATATGACTATATACTTATTAGAATGGATAAAATCCAAAAAACTGACAATACCAAATGTTGGCAAGGATGAAGAGCAACAGGAGCTTGCATTCACTGTTGGTGGGAATGCAAAATGGTACAGCCACTCTGGAAAACAGATTGGCAATATGTTACAAAGCTAACCAGAATCTTACCATATGATCCAGCAATCATGTTCCTAGGTATTTACCCAACTGATCTGGAAACTTATGTCCATATAAAAATTTACCCATGATTTTTCATTGCAGCTTTACTCATAGTGGCCAAAAACCAGAGGCAAGTAAGATATCCTTCAATAGATGAATAGATACACAAACTGTGATACGTCCATACAATGCAATATTATTACATGATAAAAAGAAATGAGCTATCAAACTACAAGAAAACATGAATGAAACTTCAATGCACATTGCTAACTGAAAGAAGCCAATCAGAGAAGGCTATATGATTCTAATTATATGATGTCCAGAAAAGGCAAAACTATAGAGACTGTAAAAAAATCAGGGGTTGCCGGGGGAAGGGGGTTAAGGGAGTGATATGTGAAATACAGAAGATTTAATAATCTGTTGAAATTATTCTGTATGATAAAAGATACATGAAATTGCTCATTTGTCAAAACTCACAGAACGTCACAGGACAAAGAGTGAAACAATATAGGCAAATTTTTAAAAAATCATGTAGAAGGTCTGGGGATCCCAAAATAGAATGTAGATTGTGACAAAAGTATCTACCTGTATCATACATGTGTGCAACAACCTCATTAAAGGAATAGAAGGAAAAGGAATGGAATCTGTAAGACTAATTGGAATCCATAAAATCTAAAAATCTATATAATCTAAAAATCTACAAAATGTACTGCACATAAGCAATGTACTCTAGTTGATAAAGCTGTTCCCCCTCTTTGTGAAGGGAGCACAGGTTAACAATTTTGATACCACTATACACATATAATGGGTTTGAACAATTAAGTAAATGGATGGCAGGTGGTGGAAGCCAGGTTTCTTCTCCCTATTAGAATGAGTTTACAGATAAGCAAGGGGAGAAATCCAGGATGATATAGGTGGTAATGGATTAGGTAGAGTAAGAGACAACGGTATGAACTCATATTTACCTTAAAATAGATACACATGGTTACAAAGAGAAACATGTACCCCTGTAAGAGTACATACAGGGGTTTGTATACACACATATGTATTTCCTGCTGTCAGATGAGAGGGCCTAGAAGTAATGACACCTCAGTAGCAACAAGAATACCTAGAACCCAGATCTTTCTTGGCTTCCAACACCATTTCCCGAGAAGATGAACCAGATTCTTTCTGGCTGACTCTAGGGCTGGGGCAGGAAATGGAAATATACAAGATAATCCTGGAGTATCTTTTAATGTTAAAAGTAAGGAAGTGATCTTTTAAAAAACGTACATTAATGGAGATATGTCAAAGGAGGACAGGAACCAGCCGAAAGAGCTCCCAATGGGCAAAGCTGAAACAATTTGCAGAACAAAATAAAGTAGTATTGGATTATAACCCAAAGTATAAATATATACCCAGGAGGCCAGACCAATACAAGCAAATGATTGAGTAAATTAATAAATGGGGAAAAAAGACAAATCTGCCATTCAAAATAATTCCCAACAACTTACATAAATACTCCACCCTCAAGGAGAAGCATAACTCTCCACTCCTTAAGTGTGGGCTGTTCACAGTGACTTCCTTCTAAGAAAAAGCATTGAAAGAAAGAAAAAGAGTAAGTTTTCAGTGCAGAAAACTACTACTACTGCAGCCAGGTGATCAAGATCAATATCAACAGTGATAAATCATGTTGGATAGTATGGACCCTTTATATTATGTGATAAAAGTAGCACTTTACCTCTGTGATCTTCCCCTCAAAAACCCAAAACCTCAGTCTGATGAGGAGAACAATATTAGAGGAATGCCTATAGAGAGCAATCAACAAAATTCAACCTGACCAGTACTCCTCAAAACTGTGAACAGCATCCAAAACAGGCAAAGTCTAGCAAACTAAAAAGTATCAGCATAGATTTAAAAATTGAAAGCAGGAAAAGCTAGAGATAAAAACAAAATGAAATCTTTACATTTGATCAGAAGCAAGCAAAGTGGTCAAAATTCAGCATTAGATTCCCAATAGGGAACAAATAAGAATAAACCATTTTGAGAATCTTCGCTCTGAATACAACTTAAAGTATTCCCCTGGTATTAATAGAAGGCTGAAAATTACTATATAATGATAGTCAATGACACTGGAAAGTGGGAGAAAAAAAAAAGATTACAAAGAGAATGTATCAAATATTGTGAACAGTGGTTATCTCACAACAGTGGAATTAAAAGCAAGTTATCTTTCCTTCTTTTCTTTTTTTCTGCTGTGAAGAGAATGACTTGGGGAATTTTTAAAAGTATTAATCTCTGAATTCTGCACTAAAGGCATTCTATAAAATGTTCTTACATTTGTGATACATTCTACCCTACCCTTTACATGGCAAGTCTATAAAGTGGGTTATTTTTCAAATTGGTAATTAAAAATGTGAACCCATGACCAAAAATTTTCCACACCAGCAACTTAAGAACTATAGTAATATGTCCAGAAAACTCCAATTCCTAGAAGATCTATACTAGGTGAGAAAGGATGACATTGACTTTAATTTTCAATGACCACATGATCTAAATTACTAGTTCACACTTTCCAAAACCCAAGTCGCTGTAGAAGAATGATATCCTTTCAACGGAAATAAGTTAGAAGCAATACACAACACAGTTACTTTGCTATATGTATATAAAGAAGCCTTCTGGGAATCCTAATTCTTCTATCTCCCAAAAAAATAAAGCCAAAATCAAACTAGTCACATGCCTCTGAAACCAAGTTTTATCTGAACTCTTAAGACATTAGCTATTCCTCTTATCATCTGAGGCGAGAACTGAAACCTTAAAAAGAAAAGCAAGAATACATGTCATTGAAATATGTTTTGTAAAGGTGGATTCCAATTCCTAATGCTCTACCGCTCTTGACGTCTATGGATTTCACTTCCTAATACCTAATACAGCATCCTACCCCCAAAGAGAGTCCAGCAATGCAACGGGTACTATGGGGAAAGAGGGATTTGAGAAACAGTGCAAAGGGAGGGAACAATCCGTGCCAAGAGTCTGCATACAGGTAGTCCTTGAAAGGAAAGTAGAAAGTGAGAGCATAGGAGGAGCGGGCAGGGTCTTGGAAATCCACTCCAAAGGCGTTCACTGACAAAGACACCAGACGGGCTGTCTCCCCAAAAGTAAAATGGTGAGTGAGCGGAGTGGAGCCCGCTACGAAAGGAAAGTCACCAGGAATTAAGAGTGACAACTATGCACAAACAACAAGCTCTCTCGAAATTTGAGGGGGTATACGATGGTGGGACCTTGGTGCAAAGTGTCAATTGGAAAAGACTCCCCCCCCAATTTGGGGGTGGGGAGGGTAGTTCTCGAAACCCCAAGTCTAAGACAAGCCAGGAGAAGAATACTCGTTCTGGAGTCGCCCCACCGACCAGAGAAGCGCAGGTGTATCTGCGGAAGCTCAGGTTACCGGGAAATATGACAAGGACGGTGTGCATCTTCTCTGCCCACCGTGCAGGAGCCCCGGGCGCGGCGGGCGACCGAGGGTCGGCACCGACTCCGGGCGCCCCGGGACCCGCCCGCGAACGCACTTCGGCGGCAGCGCCCTCGCACACCTGGCTCCCAACACCAGTTGAAAGCAGTCAAAGTGAACGAAGGCGGACGCGGCGCCTGGCACCACTCCATCCCGGCACACAAAGGCGGATTTTGAAAATCTAGGGAGAGTCCGAGCCGCCGGACCCCGGCGGGCGCCTTTCGCCGAGGGGCTCTTACCTCGGATCTGCCCTCGGGGCCGCGGCTTCCCCGGAGGCGCCTCGAACTCACACCCGGCGGGAGGCGGCCGGGAGAAAGCCCCCGACCCGGACCGCGCCCTCCCAATCCTCCGCGAGCCGCCCAGCCGCCGTCTGCGCCCGGCCGAGGAGACGCGGTCTCCGGGGCGAGCTCAGCGCCGGCCTCGCGCTCGGCTGGAACGCCTGGCCCGCCGCTGCCGCCGCCGGGGAAGTCTGGAGCTGCCCGCCGGCTCACCCGCTCGCCCGAGCCGGCCGCGCGCCGCGCATGCCCAGTACATCTCGGGGAGCGAGCCCGCGAGCGCGCGCCGCGCGGCCGGGAGCCGCTCCGCTCTCCGGGTCTTGGCGGCAGCCGAGGCGCGGAGCATCTGGTCGACCGCAGCGCTGGCGGAGAACTGGCCGGCGGGAGAGGGAAGGTAGGAGAGAGGGCAGAGCAACGCGCCGAGTTATCAAGGCCGCGATCAAAGTCGGACCGAAGTTCTGAGCCGCCGACGGGTTTCCAGAAGTGCCCTAGCAGGACCCACTAGCAGCTGGGAGGCGTGAGGAGTAGAGCGCGAGGAGGGGTTTGCCCCGGGCAAGAGTGGATGCTCCCGGCGGAGGGAGCGCGCCAGTTACAGCGCCCCGGGTCTCAGTGTGCAGTTCGTGGCCACTAACCTGCGGGCAGTAAACCTGCAACACCCAAAGACCCTCCAGCCTTGGTCTTCCTGCTGGGACCCTCCCACCTATTTTTCCCCTTTTGTCGCTTCCTTTTTTTTTTTTTTTTTTAATCTCCTCAACTCATGCCGTAAACTGGTGGCACCCAAGGGCCCTCATTCGGTCCCGGGGAGTCTCCAAACTACCGGTCCTTAGCTGCAAGCAGCAAGCCCAGACCCGCATCGCCCGCATTGCACGCCTGCCTTGGATCCTATTTTTCTCGTAGCTCTTGCCAAGAGCCTGATGTGGTTTGAAGTAGTGGAGGCTTCTTTCACAGAATGCCTCTCGTGACCTAACCAACTTTATAACCTTCTTCTCCCCCCAGTAGCCCCTGGAGCCATTAAGTGAGAAGTCCTTCCATCTGTGACATTGCATTTGCTTCTTCTTGAAACTCCAGCTTTGTCATAGCTATGACCCCCTCCTTTCTAACTTCTTTAAGGTCACTTGACTCTCAGAAATCAACGAAAGTCTATAAAATAAACTTGGTTAAAGTAGATTGGACCTGCTTGTTTTGTGAAGCAAGGGAGAAGCGCAGTCAGGGGAGAGATTTCAAACCAAGATGGGAAATAAAACCATTATCCTAAAAGTTGGCACAGACCTTAAGTCCAGTCTGCTATTTTAAGTAGAAATCCTCTCTCCAATGTTTTCACTACACCATCAACCACTTAAACTTTTCCATTGTTGGAAGTCTCTATTTTTATCAATATTATGTATAATTATAATTTTTCATCGAGTACCTATGCCAGGAACTAAGCCATTTTTATATTATTATTTCTAATCCTTAAAATGAGATGAGCCTTGTTATACCTATTTAGCAGGAAAATGAAGCTCAGAAGTTTCATTCCTTTTGCCAAAGCCAATGCTGATGCCAGAATTAAAATCCAGGGTTGCTTAACTCTAAAGTTTGTGTCATTTGATTTGTGAACATCAAATCAGCTTGCCTTAACTTACACCACTGGTGCTGGTTCTGCCCCTAAAAGCCAAACAAAATTAATCGCATTTCTTATAGACATTGCAAGCCTTAAAATATTTGAACCAACTATTAAGTGACTACCAGATCTTCTCATATTTTCCTCTTCTTCAAAATCTCTAGAACCTTTCATTGTTCTTCAAATGCAATGGTGAGCCCTCATAACCACACTCCATACCCTGCTTTGAATGTGCTTTGATTTTTCACTTTTCTCCTTAAATTGTACACTCAGGAGAGAACACAACATTCAAATACAGTGGGCTGAGAACCGAGTCACACAGGGGTCAGCCTCTTTGATCCAAGCATACCCTGACAATAATGCATCCCGAACTTGTATTAGGTTTTTTAGCAAGCATATTACAGAGAGTCAGATCAAATATCCAAGTCAATTTCACATAGACTACAATTAAACCATATCTTTCACCTTACATAGTCTGTACTTCCATAATTTAATGTTTAAACCTAATTTTTACCTTTAAACCATATTAAATTTCATCTTGTTTGTTTTAGGACATAATTTCAGATTTTAAAATGTTATTATTAGCGATCACTTTTAATTTATAACATCTGTAAATTTAATGAACATGCCTTCTTTGTTTCCACCTAAGTCTAAAAAAAAAAAAAAAAAATCAGTTACATAAAACAGGCTTACAAAAGAGCCTTGCAGCCCACCACCAAAAATGATCTCTGAGATAATAATCATTTATGAACCAATACTTTTCAAGATCAAGCACTTTAGTTCATGCAACAATGCTATAACCAAGAAGGATTTCATAAAAGGTTTTCTACATGCTCTGCTGAAATGAAAATTCACTGTCTCCAGCATTCCTAAATCTACAAGTTCAAGTAACTCTTTAAGAAAAATAAACAGGACCTTTTGAAAAATGAACCAGTTTTGGTATCAATGATCTCCATTACTTTTCTAAGTGTTTAGAACCAATGTTAATCTTTTTACACTTTTGCTGAGAATTGATGTCAGACTCCCTGTTTATTGTGCTGCCTTATACAAGTTTTTCCTTCTTGAAGGTTTCATTTGCTAATGTTAGTATGGGAGATGAAAATGATGTAGAACAGAATGAAGGTAGATACATGGAGTGAATGGGGTCTCCCAAATACAAAGTACACTAGCAAAACTTGAGAAACAGGTAAAATCTATAGCTGGGTGTAAAGGCTAGATACAGAAAACATGAAGAAATGATGATGGCTAAATGTAACCTGAAGACCGAGAACTATATGTAAACTTCCCAAGAATCAAATGTATTCTTCAGACACCCTCTCTACTCCAATCCCTCAGTATGATGTGTGAGTATCACTTAGGGACTGATGTGTTTAGCTTTGTGGGCAGTCTGAAAGCCAAGTAATGCAAAATGTACCTGTGGATAAGTTAGATAATGTTTACTGTAGTTAAGAATATTACTATTTTTATGATCTAATCTAAATATTTCGAGCATATCTTGAAATCGAGATATGCTTAATTTCATTTTGGCTACAGCTGACATTCTTATTTAGCCTTGCTGAAGAAACAGGCCAAATTGCTGGATTATTATTTTTGCTCCCACTTTAGAAACTGCTTGAGCTTGCTTCTTACCTTGTAATTGATATCTATATTTCTTGTTTGTTATGGTTCTTTACATCTATTTGGGTGTAGCAAATTCACTTTTGCTTATTCTTTGAATGTGAAAATGCTTTATTTGTTATATACCATATAAGTAGATGTGTGAAAATTTTGAAGCATGAAGGGAAGTGAAATATTTTTAACAAAGAGTCTTTCCAACTGTAACCCCTACTTATCTACAAGGAACTTTATTAGTCAAAAACAAGTAAATGACAACACCCCTCTGTCAGAAATGGGTAGATCCAGTAGGTGGAAAATCAGTAAGGACATAGTTGAAATCAACAACACCATCTATTAACTGGATATAATTGACATCTATAAACTACTTCATCCAAAAACAGCAGAATACACATTCTTCTCAAGCTCATGTGGAATATTCACGAGGATAAAATCACATTTTGGGGACTTCCCTGGTGGCACAGTGGTTAAGAATCCGCCTGCCAATGCAGGGGACATGGGTTCCAACCCTGGTCCAGGAAGATCCCACATGCCGCGGAGCAACTAAGCCCGTGTGCCACAACTACTGAGCCTGCACTCTAGAGCATGCCAGCCACAACTACTGAGCCCACGTGCCTAGAGCCCATGCTCTACAACAAGAGAAGCCACTGCAATGAGAAGCCCACGCACTGCACCGCACTGCAATGAAAAGTAGCCCCCTCTCGCTGCAACTAGAGAAAGCCAGCGCGCAGCAACCAAGACCCAATGCAGCCAAAAATAAATAAATAAATTTATTTTTTTAAAAAAAGAGTTATGGAAGATAGAATGTGAAGATGTAACATTTATCTAATCAGAATCCCAGGATGAGACACCAAAAAGAATAGGTTAGAGGCTAGAGGTGAAGAGACTGTTTAGATTAGATATAGGTTATAGTATATCGCTGACAGTGCTTCAAGATTAATATAAGACATGAATCCACCAAGAGGGGAAGTACTGGCATATACACGTATCAAGTAGAATACCTAAAAAGAAAACCAGAAAGAGAAAGAACAACATATACATGTATCAAATAATATACATGAAAAGAAAACCAAACCAAGATACACGAGAATGAAATTGCAAAACACCAGAGGAAAAGGGCATATTAAAAGCATTGCGAGAAGAAAAACAAGTAGACCAAAGAATTTTCAACAGCAATAATGGCAGCCAGAAGACACTAGAATATCTTCTAAATGTTCAAAAAAAAATAACTGTCAACCTATAATTTTGTGTCCAGAAAAATTATATTTCCAGAACAAAAATGGAAATAAGACATTTTTAGAAAAACAAAAGCTTTGCTTTTTACCACCTTCACTAGACGAACTCCTAAAGCACACCTTTGGATGAAGGAAGTGACCCAATAAGAAATACTGAGATGCAAGGAAAAAATGGTAAGCAAATAAATTGTTAAAGTATTAATTTTAAATGTCTGTAAGAAAAGCATTCAAGATAGAATTTCAAGAGAAACTACCCATATGATATTTACAATGTTTAAATGCTGTTTATGTATCAACTCATTTACATTCTTACAACAATCTTCTGACAGTCTCCATTTTATACATGGGGGAAAATAAAAGACACAAAAACATGAGCCATAAGTCATCTAACTACCGTGTGACGAAGTTGGAATTTGAACTCCAACAGCTCAGCTCCAGAGAGCATGGCTTTGGTGGTTATGTTCTACAGTATCTTAAAGACTCTGAAAGAATAGACACAGAATGCGGAAATTCCAAAACAGTAGAGGAAGAGAAAGGCAATAAGAAATAAACAAATAAACATAACAGTATCTCCACCTGTCTACCCTGTGCAAAGAAAATTTTAAAAATACAAGAAAGAAGTGTAGAAAAAGAGGGCCAAATAGAAACTAGAAAGGAAAGACCAAAGGGAAAAACATTCAAATATGTAAGTAATCACAACATAAATGGATTAAACTCTACAGCTAAAAGACAGAGTCAAAGTAGTTTTTAAAAACATAGCTATATGCTATTTACAAACATAAGGACATGGAAACCATAAGATATATCAGGTATATAATAATGAAAAGAAGACTGGTGTAGCTACATTAAAATCACACAATCACAGTGGACTTTAAGATAAAAAAGCATTATTGGGGATAGAAAGGGCACCACATAATGATCAAATCTACAAGGAGAAATTGATAAATCCACCATTATGGTGGGGCTACTTCAATACTCTCTCACCTATTGATAAGTTATTGACAACTCCATGTACATAGATAGATATAGATATATAGGTATACAATATTTAGAGATTACAGTGTCGACATACAGCAAAACGAGAATACACATTCTCATCAAACCCGTAAGAAATATTTACGTAAATTCACCAGTGTACCTTAACATATTTCAAAGAATTTGGATTATTTAGACCGGGGTTGAAAAACTTTTTCTGTAAAGCACTAGATAGTAAATACCTTAGCTTTGCAGGTCAATGGTCTCTATTGCAACCACTCAAGTCTGCCCCTGTAACTTGAAAGCTGTAATAGTCAATATGCTTATGCAATTCAATTATCTTCTCCTCCTGCAGGAACAAGGATTGTAATTATGCAAATGACCATAGCCATATTTCAATAAAACTTTATTTAGGCACTCTGAATTTGAATTTTATTTAATTTACACATACCTCAAAATATTTGTGTTTTTCAACCATTTAAAACGTGCCAACCATTCTTAGCTCACAAGCTGTAGAAAAACAGGTGGTGGCTTGGTTTGTTGATCCCTGATCTAGACCTTGTAATCTCTGCTTGCAAAGCAATAGAGTTAGAAATATATTTCAGACTAATTTTTTTTGTTAAGATTTAACTTAAAATTTAAATAACAGTACCTTTTAATTTCTAAAGATTCACTTAAATAAGTGGGATTTAGAAATAGACTTCCAAATAACCATAGATCAAAGAGGAAATCGTGACTGAAAATTTAAAAATACTTTGAACTGAAAAAAAAAGAGAAATAAATTTTGATATAGTCAGATCATGAAATATTCTATAGCAGTGAACGTGAGGAAGCAACCACCACATTCAGCAGAATAAATTACTCTTAGAAACATAAAGTTTCTAAGATCACAGAAAATTATGCGCAGTAAGTTGCCCTTTTTACAAAGCTCAGGAACAAGCAAAACTAAATGATATATTATTAAGGAACACATATATATTTGCTAAAACTAGTATGTAAACAAAGGAATGTTTATCATAAAATTAAGAACAGTGGTTACTTCTGGGGGGCAGGAAGAGAAATGGAACAGGGAGACTTTATAGATAAATTGCAATAGTAATGTAATGTGTGTCACAGGTGTTCACCTTAATTACACTCCTTGCTCCCGCGGAGGAAAAGATTGTTGAATTGCATACAATGACAGAGGAGGGACAGAGCAATTGTTACTCTGATTTGTGGTGAAAGCGATCCAGTTACCGTTCTCTTATTTACCTGGACACAGGTCATCAGAATGCCTCATCGCCTATTATCCCTGACCTTTGAATGTCTGGTGAGTCCTGTACATAAAACACTCCTTTCCGAGCAGGACCACAGATACTCTGTCCCTATTTTTAAATGTGAAAGTTTATTTTTACAATAAGGCTTATTTCCTCCAGAAATTCTAATGCCTCAGTACAGCTGAGGAAAATTTAATTCTCAAACCTGAGAGTTACTCATTCCTTTACTAGTAACACCTGAATATTCTTTAAAATTCAGAAGAGATATCACTTGTTTCATCTTTTTGAGATAACTGTACTGCTCATTCCAAAGAACTGGAAATTTGCCATTTGACAGTTATCTCACTATTTACAGCTTTTTCTAATCAAATCTAAGCTTTTTATTTTTCTACTTGTGCCTAACCAGGAAAACAGATGAAAATCAAAGGAGAAAAATAAAATAACCATGGGGAAAAGTAAACCTTCAGAAACTGGTTAATTTTAAATTACAGTAAAGCCAGAAAATGGAATTCTATCTCATGATGAAAAAGAATGAGGTGGTTATATTAACTACTAACTTGGATGGACATCAAGATATATAGTTGTTAAGTGGTGTGAGGGGAAAGGTGAGTTGCAATACACTCTATAGTAGGAATGAATTTATGTAAAAAAAGAATAACAGCTAGAGAAATACAAGCCATATTTTAACAGTTTCTTTTATAGGGAGAGAGATGACGGTGGAGGCAGGAGTTCCTTTCACTATTTCGGTTAATATACTTCTATAATATTTGAATTTTTAACCATGGACCTGTATTATTTTGTGGTAGAGAAAATTTAACATTGTAATATTTTGTGAATTTTGTGTTTCTGAATTCTTTACTCCGTCTAGAATTCAGCTAGAGTTTTAAAATTTCCATCCCTAAAGTCTAAAGTATCTTTAGTTTACTGAGCTAAAATAACCCTCAGGCTATTTAACAATTCCCCTTGGGGACCTCATTGGAATTGCAAATGCAGACTCTGTTTCCTTAAGTTGGCACCCCAATTTTTTTCTCCATTGACAGTAGAATCCTGGGGCGGGGGAGGTGGGAGGGGAATAAAACAAAACAAAAGAGAACTCCTATTACAAATTTGAAGGTTTTAAGAAGCAAATTCGCATCTCTCAGCTTTCTCACTCCAATAGCCCTGGTGCTCAAGAAAACTCCAGCAACCTTAAAGATAATTTTCCTGATAACAGTGCTTAAATCCAAGTTTTGGCAAGACAACAGCAAAAATATCCCCCAGATTCCAAGTCTAATTTCATCTTAAAGAACTTGGATACACACACACACACACACACAGAGAGAAATCTCTAAACGCGTGTTGGCTTTCCGAATAAACTTTCCTTTCCTTTAATGAACACTTTTTTTTAATGCAAAGCTTTCAAAGCATTTTCCACACTTTCTTATTAAGCAGAGTGTTTATCTTACTAACCATAGTTACCATTGTGCACATTAAGGGTTGTACTACACAAGTACACAATTCCTTATCCAAACCCTTGCAACCAGATGTTTGCATCTTGTGAAGGTAACGTGATGCTTATACCACATATGTATTCATAGCACCCCAGCAGGGTCTGTAATTAACACATTATTTCTGCAGCAAATCATATTCACACAAATTAGAACGAAGTTCGTAAGTAGCCTCATAGCCCCTCAGATTAGATTTGCTATCAAACAAGCACAACTCAAGTCAGGCTTTGTCACCAAATGAAATTTGAAAAAACAAACAAACAACTTTTTAAAAAACTTTTGACTTGACCTTGCAGATAAAGCTGTTATGCACCTGTATGATGGTGCCACAAGGAGTAACTGCCTTGCTTGCCCTGTATTTGAGACTCTAAATGGCTATCATTTTGAGGGCTTGATATCTGCTTCTTTATGTCTTTCTGCCTCCTGTGTGCCTTCCATCCATTTTGTTGCTGTGACTTCCTCTACCACCTTCCTGCCCGGATAATTTATTATGTTTAATCGGCTATGACCTGAAAAAAAAATAGATAACCAAGTTATTATAATCATGTATGAAATAGAATAAGTAGATTATACATAAGGAGTGCTAGAGTTATTTCATGATATGTGCATTTTGCTTGCATTCTTGACACCACCTATTTCAACAAGTTAGAGGCTTTGGTTTGCTAATGATTGTCACCTGTATTCACAATTTTTGACATTTTTATCCTTAAAAAAGCAACCCTAACTTCCTGTTCTAAAAAAAAAGAAATACAATGTCTCATTTTATAGATGTCACCTACTTTCAGAAACGGACATCTTGTGAAAGCATGCTATTCTAATATATGCATATATGACCTTTTGGTCATATGCAAATAAGCTAAGGGCTAAAGTTTATTTACTCTTGCACAAAAAATAAGTGATGACAATAAATATTAAGGTATTTATAAAACCTTAAAGTACGATCTCAGGGTGACATTTCTAAATCATCACAGTCACTTGCCTGTATTTTTCTTCTTTACTCAACTTGCAAGTCCTTCTGTATTCTGACCCCACTCTGTACATTTATCTTCATTTATTAGTGCTCCTGCTGTGAGCTTTCCACAGCTCCAATACGTAGAGCCCTTCCTTGGTGTTGCCCACACAAGGCACACCTATCACTGCAAGACAAAGAAACCTGGGGAGGAGTGGAGAGTCATGACTGGAAATCAATGCAGGAACGTCTGTGATTCAAGTTTCCAGTAGGAAAGTAGCCAAAGCAAGTGAAAGATCAATACCAGGTGCTAAGAGAGTGACATGATGAAAGAAAAGTATTGAAAGCAGTTAAGAACCCAGAAACCCAATCAGATGGCTCACTAGTAAGAAAGCATCTAAAGGCCTCTGATTCATCCATTCAGCAAAGGTTCAAGCACCTGCCAAGCACAGGGATGGGCTTTGGGGATATAAAAAGGAGTACAAAATGGTCCCCACCCTTGATGGCTTGCAGTATTAGCAATTAAACAGACAGAAATAAATAGAGACAACCATATGCCATGTTGTAACAGCACAATGTAATACCAAGCACTATCTGAGCCACAGAGAAATGAACGCTCAACTCTGCTGTGCAAAATCAGGCTGGCATCACAGGGACTCACTCAACCGCCCTTCACTGACCACCTTCCAACCTCCTTGCTGTTCCTCGAGCACCCTGGCCTGCTTCCACCACAGCCCTAGCACTGGCTGTTCCCTGACCCCTAACGCTCTTCTTTCAGATATCGACATGGCTCACTCTCTCACTTCATTCAGGTCTCAGCTCAAATGCTACCTCATCGGAAAAGATTTCTCTGACCAGTCACCCTATTTAAAACTGTACCACCCAAGGGGAAGGATAAATTAAGACTTTGGCATTAACATACACCCACTACTATATATAAAATGGATAACCAACAAGAGCCTACTGTATAGCACAGGGAATTATATTCAATATCTTCTAATAACCTATAATGGAAAAGAATCTAAAAAAAAATGTATATATATAAAGCTGAATCACTTTGCTGTACACCTGAAACTAACACAACATTGTAAATCAACTATACTTCAATTAAAAAAAAAAACTGTACCCCCTAGACACACACACATACACACACACACACACACACACACACACACACGCACAAACTCAACTCTTTCTCTCTCTTTCTCCCTATTGCCTGACTTTGTCTTTTTCTTCCTCAGCCCTTATCACAATCTGCAATCACCTTGTCCAATTATTTATTGTCTGTTTCCCTCATGTAAATTCTGTGAGAGCAGGGATTTATCAGTTGTATTTACTGCTCTATCCCCAGCACTGGACAGAGTTGAATGAGTGAATGAATAAATGAATGAATGAGGAGAAATTTGAGCTGAGTTATGAAGAGCATGTATGTAGTGGCTTGTCAAGGGAACAAGGCGTGTGTGGAGGCAGGGAGGACTCAGAATGTACAGAGACACAAGGGTAATTAAAAGGAGTCAAGGCACCTTGGAAGGAATTTAGAGGGAAATAAAATGATCTGTGCTCAGCACACAGTGGGTTTTCATTCAACGTTATTAAGTAAATAAGTGAGAGAGCAAGTGAGTAAATGAGTGAATGAATACACGATTGAATTAATGATCAGGTTTTTGTCTTAGAAAATGTGTGAGCATAGATGGGTAGAACAGAAGACAGGAAGTAGAGATCATTGAGAAGGCTGGTCTTCTACAAAGAGGAAAATAAAGAGGGCCTGAATGAAGAAAGTGGGAATAGAGAAGAGAGACCACACTTGCAAAGCAAGTAGAATTGTGATGTGATTGAAGTGGGGGAAGTAGATGAAGGCAGAGGATCCTGATGTAAGTGTCCAGATGGGCGGTGGTGCCGTTGACCACACGGTAAAACCAGGAATGGTGAAAGGAGGCTGTGCTGGGGAGATAATCTATCCTGGGTTGTACATCTTGGGATTGAAGTCTCTCTGCAATAGGTGAAGACAACTAATATGTAGTTGGAAGGGTTGACCTAGGAGTAAAGTCAAGACAGAAGACAGGTTTGGAATAGCCTTTATGGATGGATGCCTTTATCTTCAGGAAAATATGTTAGGATAAGAAGACCAAATTCGAGGATAATTTAAGAGGTCGAGAGGCAGAGGGAGGAAAAGGAATGTCCACTGAAAACTAAGAAGCAGCTAACAGAGTGGTAAGAGGAAAACTAGGAGTTTAAGCCCATGAGAATTAGCATGTGCTGTCTTGCTCATTACTGTAGCCCCAGTGTCCTGGTACAGGATAAAGAGACACGCAAATACTTGTAAAAAAGGGAAGTAGGGAAAGAAGGAAAGAGGGAGGGATGGAAGGAAGCTTGGAAGGAGGGAACTGGTTAGCAGTAAGTCTACAAAGCTATCAAGAAAGATAATGGGGTTTCCCCGGTGGCGCAGTGGTTAAAGAATCCGCCCGCCAATGCAGGGGACATGGGTTCCATCCCTGGTCGTTCCATAAGATCCCACATGCCGCAGAGCAGCTAAGCCCATGCGCCACACTTACTGAACCAGCGCTCTAGAGCCCGCGAGCCACAACTACTGAGCCCGTGCGCCACAACTACTGAAGTCGGCGTGTCCTAGAGCCCGCATGCTGCAACCACTGAAGCCTGCGCTCCTAGAGTCGGTGCTTTGCAACAAGAGAAGCCACCACCGTGAGAAGCCCGCGCACCGCAACGAAGAGTAGCGCCGCTCACCGCAACTAGAGAAAGCCCACGTGCAGCAATGAAGACCCAACGCAGCCAAAAAAAAAAAAAAAGATGATAGCTAAGAACTCAGATTTATTTTATTAAGGGATTATAACATGCCAGAGACCATTTTAAGCAGTTTACACGGCTTGACTCATTCAATTCTCAAAACAACCTCGTGAAGCAGGGGTGATGATGATTATCCCCTCTTTATAGATGAGAAAATGAGGCACAGAGAGGTGAAGTTGCCCAGGGTTACACAGGAAGTAAACGACAGAAGCAAGATTTCAAGTCCAGCCATCTCGCTCTGAAGCCCTCTTTGCACAGACGGAAGAGCGAGTTTTGTGAGGGGCCTTGAGTGAGGATGGTTTCAATGGAGGGGCAGCTCTGTGGCCTGGGGAGGGGAAAGGAAGGCAAAGAAGTGGAGAGAGCAAATGTAGACTGCTACTGCAAGGAGGTTCACTAGGAAGAAAGAGGGACAGATAGTAGCTGGAAAGGAACACAGGAGTGTCAGAAGCCGTTTTGTGTTTTTAATGAGCAAGTCTGGCGCACGTGGACTCGCTACAGTCTGTTTACATCACACCCCAGAATTGCTAAAAGAAAAATGAGGGGGTTGGCTGAAAAGACACTCAGGTTACTTCCAGCTCTGATTCTACGATTCCACAACTTTGAAATTCTTAGTGCAGCCAGATGGAAGATTTCACTTGATAACATTAGTTGGGAAAATAATTTAATACACTTTTAAAGAGGTATATAAATAGAAGTCTAGGGGCCTCTTTATTTGAGTTTCCTTATGATTCACGAGCTTTTCATCTTTTCGCATCCTAGTCAGCGATGCGTCCTGTCTTTAGGAGGAAGCTAAAGTTTTCCTTGTCTTTAGATTTGGCCTAAGAACATATTTTTACTTTCTTTCCTTAGGTTAGGAAAGAGTCAGGGTCATCTAGGTTCACATCCTTTTTCTCCATCGCCTTTTCCCTTTTGTACTCTACCCCTCCTTGCACAGGAAAAAATTAATTTAAGTGCAGGCAGTTATAGACAAGCCATAATGTTTCTTTCACAACATGTCCTAAACTGTTTAAGCATTAGTGTCGTTTCCTGCGATTCTTTCTCTGCTAACTATTCCTTGAGACACTTTTCCTCTTTCCTAAACTTCTCCTTTCCTCCTCCTCCTATGACCAAGTGGAGTGGACACATACCAATCCCAGAAATTACACTAGACCCTCCTTTTCCCTCTATTCTTACCTTATGGAGCCCTTTATTGGCACACATCCTTCAGTGACACATATTCCTATCTTTTTCACACCTTTGAACAACTTTTCCACCTCTAGTTGCTCCTTTTCCTAGCCACACAATGTCAGTTTTCAACGATCTCCTAGTAGGGCTATGAGATGGGGGAGAGATGGGCTATGGAAAATAGCAATACAAAACTCATTTCTTTTCTGGCTTTGGGATGTGTTTTCACACTTACCAAAGTCGGTAGATACCCAAATTTGGAAAATAACAGCACTTCAAACAAAGTAAAGCTCTACTTGGAAGACATGTCTCAAAAGGAATTAGAAAGCTATCCATTTAGCTAAATCTGTGCTCTTTGCTCATTTCTATTCTGGGCACCCCTCCAGACAATGGATGAATAGTGTTTATCTTTTAGACAAACGCAAATAATCTTCACAGAGAGATCTTTATTTTCCTCTCCAAAGCATGGTATCTTTCTAGCTCTCAGTTCCCCAGAGCAAGGTGATAATTAAAGTGTTTCAGGTTCAAAGGCTCTCTCTCTAAAATTCCTGATGAGCTAGTTTCAGACAGGAATGAGAGTAAACAGAGATGGCTATGATATCATAAGTGAAGCAGGTTGTAATGTTAATAAGATGTTGAAAATACGAGGTGTCTGCCTAGTATCAGTAATTGACTCTGTTCACATTTCCCTGACACACGTGAATCTAAATCCCATCATTCATAATAGTCTTTATTTTGGCAGGTGTATGCACCAAGCAAAGATGAACAGAGTGCAAATAAAGAATCTTTGTCAGTACTGTAGCCAATACCACGATAGCACCTCATTATAAAGAGACCTAAAACATTTCATGACAGCAGGCAACCTTTCTCTAGAAATAGCAGAAATCTCCATATCACTGAAGCCAAATAATGATTTGCCCCCTTTATCTTTACAGGCTGTGCTTTTGAAATTATAAAATAGTTTAGAATACTCAGCAGTGATCTGGGACAACCCAAGTACTTCTTTCTTTATATATAAGCAAAATTTTCAAATATTGACAATGCTGATTATTTTAAACCAATTTAATCAGTTTAATCAGCAAGGGTTCCTCCATCTTATTCTTTGTAAGAATTATTCTCACATTATTTGATACAATAAAAAAAAAGTAATATCTTCATTCTATTTTTCCTTATTTCTGCTTGTTCTTGATTAAAAATAAGCTAAAAGTGAATTGTTAAACCAGGAAAATATTGCATTGGCTAAGAATATGGAACTTTTTAGCTAAAAACAATTAATTTGCAAAAGGCCAATGCAAAATGCTTTCTCTCTATTAAACTTTTATATCTATTTTTACAAAGGCTAAAAATATCTAGAACGCGTGATTTATGCCATCTAATAGTGAGAATTCATCTGTATATGAGAACGTAAGATGCATCTGTAGAAGGAAAATTTTTCCCTAAATGAGTTTTTGAATTTCCTGTATTCCTGGGCCACAGTAGTTTCTGGCTGTTTGACAGGACCCATCTCCTAGAGCTTCTGAAACTCTTTCCTAAGAGTCAGTGGGAAGAAGCTTCCTCTCACTTTCTCTGGGAGGAAAGGCCAGAACAACTCTCAGGCCACTATTCTCTCTCATGACCCCTTGTCCTTCCCTGCTTTTAGCTCCCAGGGGTCCTGCCAAAGATTGCACATTGGTTTTAATCCAACTTTTTAAATGAGGGCTTAGAGAAGCAACGTAGAGTTGTATAACTTTTTCCTCTTGTTTTATAAAACATGAGATGAAAAGATTATTCTAAACTACTGACTTTCAAACACCTAAATGGCCTTGGCCATACCTTTATTGGCAGAGCCTAAGAGACCACTGTGGTCCCAAGACCCTTTATGAGGTGGAATCTTGTTTCTGAAGTGGATTTTGGACGATATGCAGTACGTATAAGAAAGTTGTCTTTTCCAGCCACAGTGGAAAACATCTGTTTTGCTAATGGATTTGACTCTACTTGCCAGAATAACTTCCCAGATGTTTTGAAAGCTCTAAACAACTGCAGCCTTTCGGATCTGCTCTGGCTCAAAAATTAATTTACTAAGAAAACATGTAGGTCTGTGACATAAATGAAAATAAAAATATTTCTCTTAACGAATCTGTAATACCAAAATATTTTACATATGGCCTCAGATTAATGGTCTTTTATAGATTTTTTATTTTTTTAAGATATGCATTCAGACAGGTATATACATAGTCTCTTGGAAGGGATTAGAAAGCGAATAGAAAATTATTTCCACTTTTCTGAATGCAACTAGTGCTACTACTAACTATTTATGCTCCTTTATCAATTCCCCAGCTTTCAATAAATGATTTCCTGGTAAATATATGCCTGTCCCGCTTACATTTTATCTTACTGGATCTGATTTAAAAAAAAAAACACTCCTAAATAGAATAAAAAGTATTTTATATTATCTACCGTTCAGCCTTCTTTAGCTTCTGCCTTGGCTATTTCTTCCTAGTTGGCCTCCAGCTGCTGCTTTGTTGTTTGTTTGTTTAATATTTACATAATTTAAAGAGACTACTTTTAATTTGTTCTTTTATGATCGACTGCCAAACAATACAATATTTCTTTTTTCTGCCTCATTACACCTACTGACTTCACTCTCTGTTGTTTTTCCTAACCCTGTTTGGATCTAAATCCTCTATGTTGTCCTTCCATTTCTGTGTTCTATTCAACTTTTCCTCTGCCTTCTTTACGAAATCCTCCGGGAGATCATACTCTCGTGTTCACTACAATCCAGAAATGCAAATGTTTTAAAAGGAAATTCTAAACCAAACAGAACAAATCAATTATGTATTAAAATTTAGTATGTATTTTCCCTTATAAATACTTGCCAACCTTTTATATGTTTCTTTATTTCATATTATACACATGTTTCTAAACAGCAAGAACCTGTATTTTAAGTATTTTTTTAGATGCTAAAGCTGGTCAGTCATTTCTAATAACCACACTTGTTTTCATTCATCCCCTAGAATGTAGGCTTCATCTTGCCCACATCTGCATTACCAGTGCCTAAAGCAGAGCAGCTTCTAGGCACTCAATTACCATTTGCTGAATAAATCTAACATTCCATAGAGGGGTGGGGTGGGTGAGTATTATGTGCCAGGCACTCTGCTAAGTAATTTTACAAACACACACACACACACACACACACACACACCCCATATATATTCCACGTAATCTTCTCAAGAACTCAAGTAAGTATTGCTTTCCCCACTTTACAATTGAGGAAGCAGAAACTCAGAAAGGGAGGGAAGTAATCTACCCAAATTTACACAGGCAGAAAGTTGCAAATTATTTAGCTCCAAAGAAGGTTCTTTTAATAAAATGAGAGATAAACATGACCCATACAAATTTCTTTCTTTCCCAGTTCCCTCTCTTGTGGCTGGTCCTGAAGAAAACTTTAAAAATACAATTGATGTTCAGTTCTTCTTTCCTTTCCCCACAAGACCTAACTTTTGGTGCCCACATCCTTTGACTTATCCATCCCAACCAACTCCAAAAGCTTGTCCTGCGGACACTCCTTCCCTCACCCAGGGCCCATGTGCCTGGATCTGTATGCTCAGCTATCCTCAGCTGCACTAAAGTCTCATTTCCCTTCAGCAATCTTGCATCTCATTGCTTCACAATCCTTGAGATTTTGAGATTGAACACTTGCTTATTAGATAACACTTCTTCCCTAATACAGAAAAGCTGGAAGAGTCTAGAATTATTTGATCATGATTTTGTGGTCAAAATGTCTCTGCAATTATTGTAACCAAAAGCAGTGAACTTAAATTGAGCTGAATAGAAGCTTAGGGGAGCACCTTGGCAGGTGCTGGTTGTCCATCTTCGATCAGACTTCACTGGACTAGGCTGACCTCTACTCTATTTCCTGAGAAGAATCCTCGTTGAGATACACAAATGCCTTTAAATTTTCTTATGTAACTTCCATCTTGAAGTCAAAATTAGAATTATAGTCAATGGTAAGTTCCAAACATGTAAACAGAAATAAAACTACCAGAAAATTTATTAATTATTGTGTCATTTTGTTAAGTCGCACACACACATATTGAGAATACAGTCCTCCTTGGAAATTATGATGTCTGCTTTTTGCATATTTATGTAATTTAAATACACTGATGTAATCATTAATTTATTCAACAAGTAGTTGTTGAGTATCAACTGGATATAAGGCATTTAATGGTACAAAAGAAAGATTTTAATCCAGTAATCAATATAAATCATGTGCACAAATGATTCAAATTTAAAGCATTTGTGATTGTTGTCAAAAAATAATCATAAAAGGACAAAAGTTTGAGATTTCAGAGTGAGGAAGGATTATGAAGAGCCAGTGGGAATCAATGGTGATTTTGACATATTTATCTTTATATTTTACCTTATATTTTACTTAAAGGAGCAAT
This sequence comes from Balaenoptera borealis, assembly GCF_965194805.1. Lineage (NCBI taxonomy): Eukaryota > Metazoa > Chordata > Mammalia > Artiodactyla > Balaenopteridae > Balaenoptera > Balaenoptera borealis. The sequence goes on from NC_138870.1 coordinate 13,581,606, forward strand.
AATCAAAATTTTTAAACACAAGCTATTTTTCAGACACAGTGTAGGCTGTTTATAGCACTACTGAATTGATTAGGATTCCTTTTGGCTGCAAGCATTAAAATATCCTATTACAATTTACTTAAGCAATAGTGAGACGTTTAGTTATTTCACTCAAAAAGTAGTCTGGAGGTAGGCAGTTCAAAAATAGAGGAAAAGTTTCAGTAAAATCATAAACAGCATGGGTTCTTTCCATCTTTACCCTCTGCCAATTTTGTGATTGCAAGATGGTTAAAGAACTTTCTTTAGCATCATGTAGTCACACAAAAAAGTTTAAAAACAGTAAGAAAGGAGGTATTCTCCTTAAGGGCCTCTGTTAATAGGAAAGGAAATCTCTTCTAAACATCCCCAGCTAACTTTCCCCATGTCTTTTTGGCCAGACTTGGTTCACATACCCTCCCCTAGAGCGATCAATCATGAAGGGGAATAGGGTTGTCATGATATAGTAACAACTACATATATTGCCTCCTCGCCATCTCTCAAGTCCCCAATTTAAATAAACAATATATTTGCATGGATAATAGAATTTTTAAATTACTGTTTTTAATTTAAAAAGTAAAAGAATTATTACGATAGTTTTCTATTTGTCAACGATGGCTACAGTCCTGTCCATCAAAGGTATATTAATCTTATTTTAGTAGCCAAGAAACAGTAACTATTGTTTAGATGGAAATAGTAATTCATTGAGGTAAAGTTATATTTAATTTCTTTGTCATTTTGCCCAATCTGTGATCCTAGTGGGTTCCAACTAGGAACTTGAGAATGAAAACTGACCCACGTCAAGCCATTACTGTAGTGTCAGAGAAAGTACATAGCCAGTGGAATTAAATTAATACAGCTAGCATATTTGGAAACATTGTATCTGCCAGTGTTGTACTCTGAATTCAGTGTTTTAATTTCTTATACCTTTTGTATTTAGCCAGAGTTCCAGTTTTCCACTTTATTCAGTCCGAACATTAAAAGTAGTTACTCCACTCTTATTATGCGTAGTATGAGAGAACTATTTTAACCATTAAAAAAAAACCAAAAAGAATTTGTTTTAACATCATGTGTCTTTGAAACGTCAGTATAAATATTTTATTTACGGATTCTTCTTCACTTACACTGTGATATTTCTAAGGCTATATTCTAGTCATCTATTACTGAATAACAGACCACAGAAATTGTAGCAACTTAGAAGAACAATCATCATTTTTTTGCTCATGGGTCTCCAGTTTGGGCAGGGCTTTGCTTTTGTCCACCACAGCATCAGTCTGGGTAGCTTAACGGGGGCAGAATCCACTTCCAACATGACTCCTTTACTTAGCTGGCAAGTGCACTAGCTCTGCTGCAAACTCAACTGGGGCTATTGGCTGGGTACTTTGGGTCCTCTATGCATGAGGTTCTCCATGTGGGCCTCTACACAGGACTGTTTGGGCTTCTTCATAGCATGGCGATTGGGTTCCAGAAGCTAATATTCCAATAGAAAGCTGAAACTGTCCCTATCTTAAGGCTTAGGCCCAGCAGTTGTCATAACATCACTTCTGCTGCGTTGTAGTAGTCACGCAAACCCTACCCAGATTAAAGACATGTCCCGTTTTTAATCTCCATAGACTGGAAAGAGGATTTGGTTCTATTTTCAAGGTTCATTCCCATGGGAAGTCTCTATTCTTTATGATATATTATAGCCAAACCCTGAAGATTACCAGTTTTGTAAATAAAAGCCACAATAAAAATATAACAGAGTTTAAGTAGAGAAACTATCATAATTTTTAGCATTAAAAATAGTCTAGATTAAAGCTTTAACTGGAAACATCAACATCTTCTGATATCTAAAATTAAATTGTGCACTTTGTATTTTATAAATTATGCTAATATTGCATATTATTTTAGATAATTATTTTGTTTGGGTTTTGAGTATTAGCAAGTCAGAAGTTAATTTTTTTCTCTTTAAAGTTATTTGGAAATATTTGCAAATTTGAAACTGAAATTAATAACAATGTGTAATTATAGAAACCCAATTTTTTTCTGAGTCTTTTGTGGCATCACTTTACCCTTACAACATATACTGGGAAAGTTATCTTTATCCCCTTACAACATATACTGGGAAAGTTATCTTTATCACATTTTTTAAGACAAAAACCTAGGTATATTAATTAATTTTTCTTCCAAGATTACTAAAAATATTAGCAACAGAATCAGGACTCAAGCTTAAGGTCCAACTAATGCTTTTCTACTCAGAAAATTGGTCAGAACAAATTCTCACCACGAAGCAATGTTGGTGTGTTATTTAATATGGTAATAATGACTAAGTAAGAAATGTCCCTTGCTTATACTTCTTTGTTTTGATTCAATAATTCTTAATTAGGTAAGGTATTTTTTCCTTTTAAAAAGCAACATTTTAATTCTATAATCTGTTAAATATTTTTAAATTGTATTTTGATATTTAGTTATAAAAAAGTGAACTAGAACAGGAAATTCTTCATTTGGAGTTAAATGGAACTTGCAAGATAACTTCTGATGGTAAACAAACAAAAATTATTATTATATACTGAGAGAATAGTGCTAACTCAATATCAGGCACACTGAGGTAGTTTTCAATTAACTTTTTTTATGAGGATTATGTGTTTGGATTTTATAGAAATTGAAAGGTTTCATGATACAGTAAATGACAAATCTTATGGGCTTTCTTCTACTTATCGTTTTGCTGGTATAGAGAAAAATGCCATTTTATTTCTTTGATTTGCGAGAAAACTCTCTGTTCTCTAGTTTTACAGGCATCGTTATTATTGTTTGCACTTATTGTTCAACAACAGTGTGCATGGTTAGGCATGAGCAGTCAAAGCAATAAAGTGAGAGGATAAAAAAATCAGTAGGTATTTGCACTGGCAGTGTTTTTCCTTCCAAGGATAAGCTATTCAGAGTTTCTAGTGCTATCAGTCAGAAGACCACTTCCTCCTTGAAAACTGTGATGACACTGCTATTTTCTCCCACGGGCTTTATATTACCTAACCAGTAGCTTCTTTGCAGTTTTCAGCATTCTACCTCCTCTTTCTACCTGGAGACTGTCACGTCTGCAGAGTGTTGCACCTGTTTCTCTTCTGTTATAATTCTACATTTCCTGATCACAACTCCTAATATTTTGAGTTCTAGCCCAAACTTTTCTATTGAGTTCCACACCTATAAGCCAGCATTTCTGTCTATATGTCCTATAGGATATCATCCTTCTTCCTAAATCATTGGCAGTTGCTCCCTTTCACCCACATCCACTAGGTCAATAGGTCCTATCAATTTCTTCTTAAAACACGCTCATGTTTGCCAGATCCTTTTCATCCCCCTTACCACTAACATCTTTCATCTTTCCTAGATCATTGCAAAGGTCTCCTTACAGGTCAAATTATCTCCAGTTTCGCTCCAAACCATCCTGTGTACTGCTGCCCGAATGACTGTCCTCAGAATACAACTAAGATCACGTGACTATCATACTTGAAACATCTTCCTTCATTGCCTACAGACTGGAGTCCAGTCTCTGTCATCAAATATAATACGCCCTCCATGATACGGCCCTTGCCTTCTTCTCTATTATCTTTTTCCTCCATTGATTCCCCAAACTATTCATAGTTTCCTGAAAGAGACATCATATTTTTTCATGCCTCCATACCTTCATAAGCACACACACACACACACAAACACCCTTTTAAATGGAATTATTCCTTCCCTCTCTTCATAGTTATAGTGTCTCTGTTTGCCAAGACCTTGTGTAAACATAACCCTCTCTTTGAAGCTTTCCTCACCCCTCCATCTCTGCTGCAGGTGGTTTATTGCTAAATGTATTGCGCTACCAATTCTGCCTAAACCAAACATAACTTCTATTATTGCACTTACAAGATTGTATTTCTATAATCCTTCGCATGTCCATCTTCTGCAGAAAAGTATGAGTTCTTTGAGAGGAAGAACCATGACTTATTACCAGCAGCATCTGGCTGCAGAACCCTCCACAAAACCTACCAATTAATCTGTGTAGTATGAATGGAAGAAAAATGTGAAGATAAACTATGCTAAATATAGAATGCTTATTAATTTCTAAAACTGTGTTAAGAGAGAGTACTACACTTTACTTTGAGAGAGAAAAGACTTAAAATTAAATACCCAGAAGAAGTAACACTTTGAAATCCGGTCACAATAAAAAAAAAGTTCAGTCTGTCAGGTTTAAATAAGTAGAATCAGATGCTTTCCTATGTAATAATTAAAACCAGAAATTTTTCAGAAAACATGATTAGAAAAAAGCAAATGAAAATTATTAACTTTCCAAACAATTATAGAGGCAGAAGATACTGAAAATTATTTGCTATTGTATAAAAGTTTTTATATTAGGAAAATAATAATGTGGAACAATGTGAAACACAGAATAATCAGCAGAAAAGGAAGAAACAAAATTATAAATAACTACAGTAATAATAATGATAATTTCTACTATTTATTATTATATGCCAGGCACTGTGCTGGAACTCTATATGTTTTATCTCATTCTATTCTCACAAGAGTCTTAAATATAGGTATTATTGTTTATCCCATTTTACAGATGAAGAACCTGTCTTAGGGGAGTTAATTAAATTATCAAAGTCACATAGTCTAGTAAGTGACAGAGCCAGGTCTTAAAGTCTGACTTGGAAACCCAAGCTCTTCCCTATTACACTAAAACAGAAATAATTCTTTAACCATGTTTGACCATGTTTCTTTTGTCCCTTAGTGAGGAGAAACTAGAAATCACATCAGAATCAAACTCCATTTTAACTGTCGTAGTTGGATGAGGCTAAATTTTATGATCACGCTCTGGGATCATGAGAGCAGCAGTTGGGATTGGTGTACTCCCTGACGGGGCTACATATTCACCACGTCAATCATCTATCCACTAAGTAAATCCCATGTCCATAACTGAGAATCGGACAGCCAGTGACAGCTGAAGATGTGAGAAGAGAGAAGTTTCCTATCTCTTGGGCTAGAAAGCAGTTGATCTCTGTCTCCCAGAAAAAGAGATATGAAATGGTTTTGGTGGAAATTGATGACCTGCCCCTGGCACATGGATTTAGTCAAGGTGTTTGCCTGATCAGAGAAGGGGGACAAGAGGTGGGATTTGTGCAGAAGTTGTGCTTAACTCTTGGAGTTGCAAAGGCAGTGAACAGAGGGCAGCTCTGCCTGGCAAGGCAGATACCTCCTGAAGGTCAGAGGCAATAGGAGCAGCCCGGTGGACACAAAATAGAGAAGCCTGGGTTAAACAGATGAATAAACGGTGTATACCAAGAACAGCAGCTGCCACAGAGGCAATGCCGTATAAATGCTTGTCATTATGATGGACATGATTTGATCATTGAAAGTAAATATGATCTTATTTTTAGTCATAGGCTGTTGAGGCCTAGACCTCTAAATCACATTACTCATATTAATGCCCTACTGTAAGATCTTTAGTACCTCCATACTGTCCTCAAAAGGAAGCTCAAATTCCTTAGCATGGCACAAGCAAGGCAATTCCGGATTGCCATGGCACAAAGCCGGATTGCCAATGTCCTCTCCTACCAGTCTTCTGTCACCACACACAGGCCCTCAAGTTCAAATATACTGAATTATGAGCATTTCTCCAAATGTGCTGTTCTCTTTTGCATTTGGACATATGATACTGTTTCTGTGTGTAATTCACTTCTCCAAACGTTTTACCTGGTTCTGTCTCTGAAATTTATTCTTTGGGGCCCAGCTCATGAGTCATCTTTTCCTAAAAAGAGTGGATATATGTATATGTAAAACTGATGCATTTTGCTGTACACCTGAAACTAGCACAGTATTGTAAATCAACTGTACTCAAATAAAAATTTTTTTAAAAAGGGTCATCTTTTCTAAGAAGGCTTTCAGGACTAGAATTCAGCTTTGTTACCCCTATTCCCCCTTAAAACTCTATGGAGACAAACTTGAGCCTTTATCACTCTGCATTGTTATGATCTGTTTACTTATCTACTTTTTTACACCATGTTCGCTTGGAGTGCCTCGCCTATGGCAGGACGCCATAATATTGGTTGAGTGAGTGAATGGCCAGTAATCCTCTTGGTCATGCATAGTCGCTGCTCTAGTCCTAGGAAACTTGCATGCTCCCTTTCTTTTGTGAAAGTCATGTAGGCTAGAGGATGGTTCTTCCTTTAATTTGCAAATAAGTCTGACCAAAATTGAAGTTAGTGAGGAGGGCAGAAAAAGACTTAAAGAGAAAAATTTGACAATATTTTTTTCCCTTCCTTAGTTATAATCATTGAAGTTATTATTGATATTTTCAAGTATTATATGAATTAAGTTGATGATACTCAGGACACGTCCAAATGTATAAAATATAGATATATTATGTACTGCTTTCAACATAGCTCCTAAAGGAATTATGTCTTTTTTTGTGTGTTCACTAATTAGATTTTCTCACTATGAACACTTCTTTTTTTTTTTTTTGAGCTTCAGAGTTTTTTATTGAAGTTGATTACATAGGCACGATTGATGGAATTATTGGCCACACGATTGAGCTCAGTCTCCAGACCCCTCCCACCCCTTCCCAGTAGGTCAGGCTGATATCACATGGCTCAAAGCCCCAACCCTTTCATCACGTGGTTGGTCTTCCTGTTGTGAACAGCCCCCTTCCTGAGTCACTTGATTAGCATAAACTCAGGTGTGCTCCAAAGGTCCATCATGAATAACAAGGACACTCATATCACTCAGGAAATTCAGAGGATTTAGAGTCTTCCTTCTAGGAATCAGGGCCCAAGACCAGTCAAATTCTTCATCTTACACCACTACCTAACAGATGTGTTGTGAGACTAATGCATTTAAAACCATGTGGTATATAATAGGCACTTGATAAGTTGTAATTCCTAGCTGTTATTATGTTATAGCTTATATTAAAAACTATTAAGAAAAGGTCTTTGTATAATACCTGTAGAGTCCCGCTTGTAAGAGGACACCTGACAAAGCATTTTGATGATGATGGGATTACTTCATTTTTACTAAAGTTGTTAGGTCCCTTTGGAATTGGTATCAGGTTCTATGTGCAAAATAAAGACCCGCTAGCAAATCTTTTAGTCGTGGGGAGAGGGGATTAAATGGAAAGAAGACAATTTTATTGTTGATTATGCTGACATTAAGATACATTTTAATTTAAAAATTTTAATACACAGGATTCAAAGAGGGTTGAAATATAAGTGTTCTTTCTCACCAATGGCCTTTTGGACTATCTTTTGAAGATGCCTCCAAAAGCTGTTGCCTCATTTGCTTGCAAAATCTCCTACACGAGCATATCATAATTTCAGTGAATTTATATCCCAGGCTGGATTCTTCACTGAGGAAGCCTATGATCACATTGTTAGGATTTTTAATGTTAGTTACATCACCAGCGATATTTAATGATGTGGGAACTATTATCTCTAATATAGTACTGCACACCGAGATGATGTAATTTTTTTTTGGATAACTTGAATAATATATAGATATATATTTTTTATACAACAGGTTCTTATTAGTCATCAATTTTATACACATCACTGTATACATGTCACTTCCAATTGCCCAATTCATCACACCACCATGAACACTTTTTTTATTCTCCTTTCTCACTGGAAAAAAAAAAAAAAGATACACTTTCCCCTTAAACAAGGTGCAGTATTTGAAATGAATGAGAATACTTCAGGAAACAAAGATTTGATTAATTCTCCCAATGCATACCCACTATGAATTCACAGCTCTTTGCAAATAAGTTTTTCACCATCATGTCATTTTCTGGCACTGTTACCCTATTCATGGAGTAGAAGAATGTATTGATGTGATCCTTGACCTAATAATCAAATTTCATTAAAATTTTAAATGATTGAATTACAACAGTCTGTAATGGAGATCAATACTTGCTTTTTAACTTAATATGTATTTATGGAACAAACTGCTTTGCTAGAAGTTTCTGTTCCAGATTTTATGATCTTTCTATTTTAAATGATTAAGGGAGAGCACCCATTAGCCTCTCTGCTATTCCACTTCTAGGTAGTGTGAACATATGTCCACAAAAGAACTTGTACATAAATGGTCATAGCAGCGTTATTCATAATGGCCAAAAAGTGAAACAATCCAAATGTCCATCAACTGATGAATAGATAGACAAAATATGATATATCCAAACAATGGAATATTATTTGACCATAAAAAGAAATGAAGTACTGATATAAGCTACAACATGGATGAGCCTTGAAAACATTATGCTACATGAAAGAAGCTAATCACAAAACATCACATATAATTCCATTTCTATGAAACATCCAAAATAGGCATATCTACAGAGACAAAAAAAAAAAGATTAGTGCTTGCCTAGGGCTGTGGAGGGTTTGGAGGAAATGGGGAGTGACTGCTAATGGGTTCATGGTTTCTTTTTGGAGTGATGGAAATGTTCTAAAAATTGATTATGGTGACAATTGCGCAACTCTGTGAATTGCACAACTCTGTGAATACTAAAAACCATTGAATTGCACGATTTAAATTGGTGAATATATTATGGTATGTGAATTATATTTCAGCAAAACTGTTAGACAATACATAGAATGAAAAAACCCTACATATTTCATAGAGAATATGTAGTAGACACCCATTCAGATATCTCCAAAATTTTTAAATATGTTGTTTGGCACCAAATTTTTTTAAGAAACAAAAGGCTACAAAATAAGTTGAAATCCTTGGTCTTCACATTTTCCACCTTACCCAGAAATAACCACTATCATGAAGTTGGTGAGCATCATTCCCATGCAGATTTTGATCATTTCACAACTTATGTGTATATCCATAAATAAAACATGAATCTGTTTTGAATGTTTTTGACATTTTACATCAATGGTATAATAAAAAATAGCTTTCAAACCTCACTTTTTTTACTTAGCATGGTATTTAAAAATTTTAAATGTCCAGTAAACATATAGACCTACTTCATCCATTTAAATTCTGTATAGTACTCCACTGTGTTAAAATAGCACAATTAATTTACCCATTGTTCTAGTGATGAAAATTCAAGCTGTTTCTAAACATTTACTGCTACAAAAAACAGTGGAGAAACCATCCTTGAACATGCTTTTATGGGTGTGTTTACCGAAGTTTACCTAGAGGTATACATACTTGAAGTTGAAAGTTTCTGGGTTAGAGGTTATGGTCAGTTTAAATAAAGTATAAGTTAATTTCCAAAGCATTTGTATCAATTTACATCCTTGCTGAAGTGTCTGAGGATACTAATTCCTTCCACCATGGCCATCTCTTGGTATTGTCAATCACGTCAAATTTTTGCTAATGTGATAATAGCGAAATAATATCTCATTGTATTTTAATTTTATTTTTTTGAATTCAGGTGTGATTGAGCATCTTTGTGTTTATTGTATTTTGGGTGTTGTTTCTGTAATATTTTTTCCCTATCCATTGCTTATTTTCCTATTGGGTTATTTATCTTATTTATACTGGTTTGCAGGAACTCTTCATGTATCACTATTTTGGATCGTAATCGTCTATTAGTTAATATATGTATTTCAAATATCTTTCCCAATTTTGATTAGCTTTTCAAGTTTTTAAATAACATCTTTGTCAGATGCAGGTTTTCAACTTTTATATCATTAAATTTAACAATCTAGGGACTTCCCTGGTGGCGCAGTGGTTGAGAATCCACCTGCCAATGCAGGGGACACGGATTTGAGCCCTAGTCCAGGAAGATCCCACATGCCGCAGAGCAGCTAAGCCCGTGCACCACAACTACTGAGCCTGCTCTCTAGAGCCCACGAGCCACAACTACTGAGCCTGAGTGCCACAACTACTGAAACCTACGCACCTAGAGCCCGAGCTCTGCAACAAGAGAAGTCACCACAATGAGAAGCCCGCGCACTGCAACAAAGAGTAGCCCCCGCTTGCCGCAACTAGAGAAAGCCCGCGCACCAACGAAGACCCAATGCAGCCAAAAATAAATTAATTAATTACTTAAAAAAAAATTAACAATCTATTCTTATGGCTGGTGCTTTTAGTGACATGAACAAATTCTGCTACATTTTTTCTAAACATTTTAAGGTTTCACTTGTCATATATGGACCTTAATCCACCTGAAATTTATTGTTTTTTTTGTATTGTGTGAAGTAGAGAAATATTTTTCTCCTTTTCCTTAAATGGCCACTTATTCCAGAACCCTTTCCTCAACTGATTAATAACTGTTATACATCAAGTTCCCTGTATAGATTTTTGGCTGTTTCTGGTTTATTGATTCTTTCCCCTTGGTCTATTTATCATTTCTTGTGTTAATACGATGCTGTTTTAATTACTATATCATATAAGTCTTGCTATCTGGTTATTTTTTGGTACCCTATCAGCAATGTTTTGACCAATTACAGAATAACCTTGTGAAGGAAAATACTTAAGGAAATAAATTTCTCAAAATGATAAGATGTTGGCATTGATTTTGGAATGTTATTTGGAATAATTCACAGTGGTACCTGTTAGTGATATGTGCAACTATCTGAAAATATTTTGAATCATGATTAGCTGCTATGATTTTGGCTTACAAAGGAAATTGCCTCTGGATATTGAATATTGTACCTACTATGTATTGATAGAAGAATTTTCATCTGAAGATGCATAGAACTCTGTTAAAATACTGGTGATATGAGAAAGCCTTGTTTTCAGTTTTTTTAGAATATAAAACTCTGTGTATGTGGAATAATTATTTTAAAGGCAAAATAACCAAATTCTGAAATAGTAAGACACATTAATCGTAATATGAGTTTCTATAGTGCATTAAAAATCCATATACACTTATGTTTAAATGTGTATGGTAAAAATTATTGAATATACTGAAATATACAAATAGAAAAATTAAGAACATGGAAACTGTCTTACCATAGTAGTAATTAGCACTAGCCACATAGCAACTTTTCTGACACAGAGATCTCAATAATTGCCTGTTGGGAAATTTCCTCTGAGTATAGTGTCATTAATTAAAACTCAACATTTCTCAAGATGCTCTGCCCACATGTCAGTTTCCCCTCTTGGCGTTCTTATTTTTGTCATTGGTATCATTGTCTTTACAGTTTCCCAGGTTCAAAACCTTGGAATTATCCTTGATTTTTTACCTTCATGTAATCTATCTATGGTGGGCAGAATAATGGCACCTCCCTCTCCCACCCAAAGATGTTCATGCCCTAATCCCTGGAAACTGTGAATATGTTATGTTACATGGCAAGGGGAAATTAGGGTTGGAAATGGAATTAAGGTTGCTAATCAGCTGTCTGTAAAATAAGGAGATCATACTGATTTGTATGGGTGGGCCCAATGTAATACAGGAGTCCTTTAAGTGTGGAAGATGGAGATAGAAGAGTCAGTGTTAGAGTGATGCAGCCTCAGAAAGATTCAATAGGCGATTTCTGGCTTTGAGGGTGGAAAGAGTCCACAAGCCAAGAAAGGCCGGCAACGTCTAGAAGCTGGAAAAGATAAGGAAACAGATCCTCCCCTGGAGCCTCCAGAAGGAACACAGCCCTGCCAACACCTTGATTTTAGTCCAGGGGAACCCATTTCAGACTTCTGACCTTCCAGAATGGTAAGATAATACATTGGTGTTCTTCTAAACCATCAAGTCTGTGGTAATTTGTTAGAGCAGCAATGGGAAACAAATACACTGTCCAATCACCAACCACGTCTTCATTGGTTCTTACTTTACACTTCCTCTCAAATGTCGTTTTCATCTCAATTTCAAATGGCAGTATCTAATTCAGGCCTTCATTTTTTAGCTCTGGATGCTGCAACAGATTCCTAACCATGATACGGCGTAAACAGTCCTAAATTGTGAGTAAGGATACTTGGGTTCTAGTCTGTCTCTGCTATTAATTAGCTTGTGACCTAAGGGAACCTCTGTGCCAAACTTCCTCGCCCTCCACACAACACACACACACACACACACACACACACACACACCACTCTCACATTATCAGAAAATGGGTAAGTTGAATAAGATGATTAATTCGTTTATTTCTAGCCCTTGTAAGGGCCACTGTATAGACTGTCTACCTCTTACCTCCTCACTTCTTCAGTCCATCCTATACATCAGTCCAGAATTCTTCTTAAATCCTACGTGGTATAAATTACACACATATGTACAAACTTGCATTGACTTCTCATTGCTCATAGGTTAAATTAGTCCCTATTAAAGATCTTTTGCAATCTGCCTACTGCCCCATATCCCTCCAACATTTTTTTTCTCTCCCAGAGTATCCTGTCCTACCCATTTCAGCAAAACAGATCTACTCATTCATTCCTCAAACGTGGCCCACTCAGACTCTCCCTCCTTCCTGCAATATCCATCCCACATATTTTTAGTTATCTGAGTCCCACTCTCTCTGTAAAGGGCCCAGCAACTACCACCTCCACAATTATTGCCTACACTGTCTTTCTCAAATAAATTAAATTATGATAGGAACTTTCAAATGATCTAAATTTTTCAACTCAACACTTAGTGTTGAGGATGGTAAAAGGATGAGAGAAGAGGGATAAAGAAAAAGAGAAACTAGCTCAAAGGGCTAAAGCTTTGCCTTCCAGGTCTCTGGGGAGAGTAAGGAAACAAATGTAGTCACAACTAATCTGGCATTTTCTTGCTTCACTAGTTCTCCCTTTATGGGTATGTCTTGTCTCGCAAAGTACGAGCCTTTAATGACAGGATCATTTCTCATATTTCTTTCTATCCCTGTCAATTAGAAAGAGTTTGATATTTTACTAACAATAGTTACTCACTTGTTTGCTCAGTGTTATAATACATAAATAGCAATGACATTAACATACCAAATCCAGTTTAGTTTCCATAGTTCATGAGGGATACAAAATACTTAGACTGAAACGATGAGTTCATCCATCAAGTATTTATGAAAAGCCTACCTGAGTTCAGTATGTGTTAGCCAAATAATCCCCAATGCTGAATATGTAGACTCTCACTTAATCTCCCTAATTTCTTGGCCTCCCAAACCCACCTCCCTAGCAGCGCTTTTTGGCGTGTGCCAAACATGACTCGTAGTTCTCTGATCCCTGTTGAATTTCTCTGGATCTGGGAGGGAGTCCCTCCTACCAGTGGTTCAAAGCCTATTTCACTGCAAGCTGCACAGTCACATAAATCCCAGAGGTGGTTCATTTCCCCCACAACTACCAAAAAAAGATCAATTTCTTAAGAAAGTGGGCATCTGTGGAAGGTAGTATAAAAATTCCCATCCTGCAACTTTATGAAACATTTTTAGATTTCCTTGATTTAGTTAACTCATAATAGCACTTATCCAGATTCTTTGCTTGAAACTCTGTGTCCAAACCATCTATTCAGCCAATAGTTGCAATTCTGACTACAGCGGCATCTCCGTGGGGGCTTTATAACTTTGCCATTCTATTCTGAAACCAGGATTTCTTCCTGATCAACTTACACTCTCATACTCCATGATGCTAACACCTGAGTTGCCACAATAGAGGTGAGCTCTTGACTCAAGTCTGGGGTATTGATTTTAACCCAAAGTGAACCTGAGCACTTGCTCTGAAATCACAGACACCATGTCAGCACAGATCCATCACTGAGAATCTTAAGCGATAATGTTTAAGAACCGTTACATATGGCTAAGCATTTGTTTCGATGGGTTGTTCTTTCTCTACAGTCTATTTTCTTTCAGTTTTCTTTTTCCTTTTTTTCCCCACACTTAAATTCATTTCCACATACATATTGTACCAACCATCAGTAGCATACAAATGCCTCCTTCTTTGGCTTGTCAGTGACATAAATTTTCTCTAGCATATCCTGACAGGGGCATTGTATTCGAAATGTCATTTCCTTCTCTCATTTAGTCATAGCTTTTAAGTCTCTTTCAAATATTCTGTCTTTCTCATACAAATTCTTTTGCCTGTACAACATTTTTTTCTCTCCCACACAGAACATATATTTCTATATGACATAATAAAACTGGTAAGGAAATGACTGCTTCAGCTTTCTAAAACCATGATAGTATCTTGGAGCTCATATACTATAAATTAGTTATTTCAGTCATGTACATGTGTGTATACATAGATATACTTGCAATGCATAACCACCTTTAAACCATGAGTCATGTACAGACATACAAAGTCACACATATAAATTAACTGTTGCTGATTTAAACATACAATACAGGTCTACCCACATAACTACAATCTCTGACGCTTCTATTTTCTCTGATCTTTCTCCCTCTCTTCTCCTTCTGAACTATGTTCATCACCACCAGACTATGATGTACTGATGTATGATGTACTATGATGTACTGATAGGTAACCTGGCTATTGTACCCAACACTATCTGGAACAGTATTCAGATGAAGTACTTTGCCAGAGTGAACACCATTGGACATCAGAGGAGAGTGCAAAATATTTCTTTATTTTTATATGATACCATCTTACTAGAAGATATAGAATAAACCTTATATGGGCATCTTCAAGTCACCCTTCTGAGAACCCACACTTGTTTTCTGTCCCTCAGCACTATTGCTCTACCCCAGAACACCCTGTCTATATCGTGAGAGAGCAGAGGTGAATTTAGGGCTCCTTATATTCCTTCTTGGAAGTAGGCTTGTGTGTTTCAGATTCTTCAGAGCAGAGCAACTGTAAAGCAGACAAATCTTTTCTTTCTAACACTAGTAACCACTCAATGAAAAATGTCAGAGTACGATCATGCTATAAAGAACCAGAGCTGAGAATAGGAAGAAATAAAGGGATAAAGTAAGTAGACAGACAGCCCTCTCTCTCCTACCACAGATACGTAACAGCTAGCTGGACATACCAGACAGAGAGGCCCAGAGTCTTGAGGCCCAGCTCAGGGTGGCCTGGACAAAACTTTGAATGACCTGAGGCCCACATGGGACAATTGCTTTAGGCCAAGAGAGATACCCTGAATGGATAGTGAGGCTTTGAGGAAATTGCCTGGAAATGTCTTGAGGAACTCAGTCCCGTCTTTATGATAGTAGGGTGGCTCCTAGGATATAGGCAAAATTTGACTCATGCACGAGACTTAACAAGGAAGCTATAAATAGCAATGGAACACGAAGCAACAGTGTGTATAAAGAGTAAAAATGGGGAAAAGACCAAGTGCAAGCTTCAAGGTAATGTTGACAGTAATTCAGAAGGAATAAAACAGCCAAGGATGAAATCCCTTAAACCACTAAGAAGCCTAATAATAGAATATAAGCTCTGTAAGGGCAAGGATCTAGGGATTTGTTAGGAGAGGCAATCTGCTAATGGGCCCTAAGAGTCCCTGCATAGTCTTGCTAAGTATGCCAAGAATACCAGGTCTTCACTGGTCTTTAACTGGGTCATTTTTCTGGGTTATATTTGTAGCAAGTAACTTGCGAGGGAAGAGGTAACACCTCCCTCCAGACAAAGAACAGGCTTGTTCATTCTGAAAGTGATGGATTCCCCAAGCACAGTGTTCCTCTCCTGTAATGCGACCCAACGCATGCGTAGGCAACCGCCTAGGCCCGCCTGTGTCATCCTGTGGAAACTGGGGGTCGTGCGAAACTGACATAAGCAAACAGAAAGCTCATGCTGCCTGCTGTGCCATGAGTAATACAGTCCTTCATCTCTGACCCAAGAGTCTCATGTCTCTTGTCAGCATCCAGACACAATAACAGGCTAGTTTATTAGCTTGAAAGTTGAGTAAAATTCCCGACCCTTCCTCAGCTCTATTCCCAGCATCTAGAATAATACCCAGCAAAGAGGGGTCATTCGATTTGTTAAATGAGTCCCTTACTTAATGAATATTTGAATTTGCTTTATCTTACTATTAACCTCATTTATGAGCACTAAAATAGTTGGTATATACTTGTGAAATCACATGTATATATTATTATTTATTTATTTATTATTTATTCCTGATTAAAGGGTCATGCTAGGTGTTTACTGCTCAAATTCAAATAAAATGGAGTTAGTGAGATTTCCATTAAGAAATGCTGCTAATAATTTCTAAATATTTGTCAAATCATGTGCTAATCAGTTATGATAGATATTTGAGGGAAAGCATCAAAATCTTAATTATATTACATATCACATATTTTAATTTCATGTGCCTAATATTTTTTAAATGTGTTTTATGAAAATAGTGAATACCAATTAATAAAGAAATGAAAGAAGACCTCTCACCACTAATTTTACCCAGACCAGAAATCCAGATCAAGAAGCCTTGGGAAAATAAACAACTTAATTTTCCCCTTCATCCTAAGGAAGACACTGGTCTTAGAACCTCTGAAGCTACTGACATTAAGACCTCATGGATAATCCTCTCAGTTCTATCTATAATTGATTTATCAATAAATAAATAACCACTGATTAATGATACCTGTCAGCAGAATCTTTATCCAGTTATATACTAAAAAATAAAACAATTTAGATTTGAACTATCATTTGCAAGGCATGTGTGGTATACCAGTCTCTTCTATGTACTTTCACATACACAGTGATGCATAATCTCTGAGCAACACCTGGCAGGTGTCAAGTCTCTGTAACTGGCTCATTGTATTTTTCTCAATAGGTTGCAACACTTTTTGCATGTGGGCTCCACACCTTTCTAAATATTTAGTAATTTATGGGAAAGGCAACTTTCTTTTCCTGGTGAGAGGTTGTAGAATTTGTTTTAGCTGAAATGGAGAACTTCCTTTTTATTTCAAACAATGTGAAACTGTAAACTACCAGGAGTGGCACAAGTAACACTGGAACAAAACTTCAGTGAGCAAAATGGGTCATCAATGTTTAATTCAAATCTTTAAATACGGCGGTTGCCAAGAAATGATCTTACTGAATAATCTTCTCTAGATGTCTAAAAATATATTGAAGCTGAAAAGTACATTATTATGAAGAGAGTAAATTGGGACCATGTGGGTAACCTCATTACACTTTTTACCACCACTCTTTTGTCTTTCTCCAAACAATTCACTCACATAGGATTCTGGAGCCTTGGGGTTTGGACTAATATGGCCATTAAAATCCTATGTTTATAAATGAAGGTCAACTAAAATATTTAGATTATTCAGATTGTCACATTTAGTGGAAAAAACAATGCCCTTTGAAGAAAAAGAAACGTGGAAATCTGTGAATTTTCCTAGGAGGTGTTGCGCCTAATAACAATACAGGACTTACTAAAATGTATATGTATTTTTAGGTAATCACATAACAAGTATGACAAACATTAACGCAGATTTGCCTCACTTCTGCTCTGAAGCAGAATTTTCGAAGATGACCAATGATCTCATTACAACCAAATAAAATAGTCTTTTGTGTTCATTTTTAAAAGCATTTTTTATCCTTGTTAGTCACACCCACTTTCTTGCATATTCTTCTTTCTCCACTTAATATATTGATATTTACAGTCATCTCCTCACTAGCGTGTTGCCAGCACTGGAGGACTGAAGATCCTTGATGGTAGAGACTATCTTACTCCATTAAGTATATTTCTATAATCGTGCCTACCTAAGTGCTTGGAACACCTTAATGTTGGCTGGATAAATAAATTTGTATCCTCCTCTATTCAGTTTTCAATTTAGAGCTCTTTTATCTCTTCACACACTTCTTAGGTTTTCATCCGTATATGGATAGCACCCAAATATATCTGTCCATCCATCCACTCCTTCTATATAACGAGTCTTTCGAATCCAGCTGATTGCTGGATATTTCCCTCTGAATGCCGTAATCTCGACATGTGTAAAATTAAATTCATAGTAGTCTCCACAAATTCAATTCATCTTCAAAACTACAATTCAAGAGATATTTGTTGACATTCCTGTGTAAAAAGCACTCACTAGACAATGCACGTGAGATGAACAAGAGTAAACCACAGTGTCTGCCCTCAAGAGGCTTACAGGCTAGTGAGGGAGATGAGCACTTTCAAGTTACAGGGTACAGCGTGGTGAGCATTAGAAGAGAAGAGCAAACTAAGAACAGAAAATTCTGGAACTATCTCACAAACACCAATTCTTTGGGAAGTAAGAACATTTCATCAAAAGCTAGATATGAACTTCAAAAAAAAATTTTTTTCCAAAGTCCTGGATCATCCACTGATTCTTTACATTGGCCCCAATACCCTACTTATATCCAAAATTTTGGCTTCAATTCTTGGATCCTGACTTGCCTTCCCACTTGCTTGCCATTCTTAGCTTTAACGTGCTGGAGGTAGTCTGGATATCTCCCCAACCTTTAGATCCCTACTTGCTGTCTGGGAACTGGCATCCTGGCTCTCATCCATCTGGCCTTCCATGCTCTCATCCAGCCTCAAGTTGTTTCTAAATCTGTAAGATGTATGCTAAGAGGAAGTAAAATATTATATTTCAGGAAATACTTTAAGAAAGAATTAGCATTTGACTTGAATATTAAAGGATGGGTTTGATTTTAAGAGGGCAACAGAATGGGAAAACTCATCAAGGTAGTTGGACTTGTATAAGCGAAGACACCAGAGAACATCTAAGGGCATATTCCAAAGAGAGTGGATAGGATAATTTGGTGTCCTTGGGCCTGTTTGGTTCCCAGCTGCATACTTACTACTCTACTCACAAAGCAGGACCATTTAGCCAGTACTTTCCTCACACTCAAGGACTAATCCTAATATCAGAGAAAAGGAATAATATCATGCCATAAAAGGGGGAGTGGAAAGATGGAGAAGGAAGTAAACCAGCAGTTTAAAAAAAAAAAGCAGGAAATAAAGTAAAGCAGTAAATAAAGCTTGAGGGGGTGGAAGAGTTGCACAAAGGCAATTTGAAGGTGTAGGCGGTGTTGGAATCTTACATGATTCCTCATTCATCAGCCTGAGGCCAGATAATCAAAGAGCTATGAGCAACAGAGTAACAGAATAGCACACACTATAAAGAGGCTCTGGATGAGTACCCGCCAGATGAAAGCTATCCTCCTGTTTCCCTGAGTTCTTATCCTCTCCCAGACAGTATCAGAGGACCCAAGAACTCTCTGTATTGGCCTATGGGTACCTCTAATAGCAGTAGTCACTGCTGAGAGAATAGACTAAAGCAACACTGTTCCTTATGATACATGCTTCATCTCCTCATCCCCATGGCATTTCTCTGATGTTGTTGCTGCCGCCAGCTTCATCTCTTCTCCCAATCTCTCCTCCTACTGAGGCTGCCAATGCCGCACCCACTACATCCAAGCTGACTTGCTCTGAATTATGTGCTCTTTTGCTATAGCCTGGGCCCTGGGTTGTATCAACCAATTGTACGTTATGGAGATGAACAGATAGGGTGGAGGAATATTCTAGCATAGAAGAGAGAAAATGAAATGGTCCTTGGATAAGGTAGAATTTGTCCTGAGCTTTGAATGATAGGGGAAGGGGAATTTTGAAAGGCAATGAAGATAAAGTAGAGCTTTCCGAGTTTGAATAAAAATGTCAACTATGCAGCTACATGTAAAAGAATGAAATTAGAACACTCCCTAACACCATACACAAAAATAAACTCAACATGGATTAAAGACCTTAATGTAAGGCCAGACACTATCAAACTCTTAGAGGAAAACATAGGCAGAACACTCTATGACATAAATCACAGCCAGATCCTTTTTGACCCACCTCCTAGACAAATGGAAATAAAAACAAAAATAAACAAATGAGACCTAATGAAACTTAAAAGCTTTTGCACAGCAAAGGAAACCATAAACAAGACAAAAAGACAACCCTCAGAATGGGAGAAAATATTTGCAAATGAAGCAACTGACAGAGGATTAATCTCCAAAATTTAGAAGCAGCTCATGCAGCTCAATATCAAAAAAGCAAACAACCCAATCCAAAAATGGGCAGAAGACCTAAATAGAAATTTCTACAAAGAAGATATACAGATTGCCAACAAACACATGAAAGAATGCTCAACATCATTAATCATTAGAGAAATGCAAATCAAAACTACAATGAGGTATCATCTCACACCGGTCAGAATGGCCATCATCAAAAAAATCTACAAACAATAAATGCTGGAGAGGGTGTGGAGAAAAGGGAACCCTCTTACACTGTTGGTGGGAATGTAAATTGATACAGCCACTATGGAGAACAGTATGGAGATTCCTTACAAAACTAAAAGTAGAACTACCATATGACCCAGCAATCCCACTACTGGGCATATACCCTGAGAAAACCATAATTCAAAAAGAGTCATGTACCACAATGTTCATTGCAGCTCTATTTACAATAGCCAGGACATGGAAGCCACCTAAGTGTCCATTGACAGATGAATGGATAAAGAAGATATGGCACATATATACAATGGAATATTATGCAGCCATAAAAAGAAACGAAATTGAGTTATTTGTAGTGAGGTGGATGGACCTAGAGTTTCTCATACAGAGTGAAGAAAGTCAGAAAGAGAAGAACAAATACCATATGCTAACACATATATATGGAATCTAAAGAAAAATGGTCATGAAGAACCTAGTGGCAAGACGGGAATAAAGATGCAGACCTACTAGAGAATGGACTTGAGGATACAGGGAGGGGGAAGGGTAAGCTGGGACAAAGTGAGACAGTGGCATGGACATATATACACTACTAAATGTAAAATAGATAGCTAGTGGGAAGCAGCTGCATCACACAGGGAGATCAGCTCGGTGCTTTGTGACCACCTAGAGGGGTGGGATAGGGAGGGTGGGAGGGAGGGAGACGCAAGAGGGAAGAGATATGGGGATATATGTATATGTATAACTGATTCACTTTGTTATAAAGCAGAAACTAACACACCATTGTAAAGCAATTACACTCCAATAAAGATGTTAAAAAAAAAATGTCAACTATGGAATGACAAAGTGTGTTTGGAAGCCCCATGATACAACTGTTTAGCAGGTGATAAGGATCCACATAAGAAACTAGTGACATTCTGTTTTGTCTCGGAGCTAAATATTTTTTAAAATTTCATTACAGAAAGGGAGGATTAACATAAACAGTAACTCTTTATGAAGGTGGAATATTTTTTCCTTTCTTCATTGTTGAAGAGAGTTGAAAGTTGTCTTCAGCATAAGTTGAGAATTTCTTCTTAACATGGTCTTCACACAGAGAAAGGAAGGCACATGTTTAACTAGAATAAGCAGAATGAAGACATTTATCCCAGTGGTTCAAGATTCCCCAGGCACGGTTAGTGCATTTGCTTTGGGGGCTAGTGGGGTGGTATTTAGTAGGGCCACAACCACTCCACACAAGAGCAGTTGTGTGAATGAGAAAAAGACATCCCCTTCATCCAAGCAGATATATTCTCACATAGGCACATAGATTGCTAAGCCAACTGAGAGGTGGATTTAACCCCACTTGCCCCCTTAGCAGGTGTCCTTGGGTAGTGCACACACACGCAAAAAAAGCCAGGCAATCCTCAGGTTCTAGCTACATTTAAAGTGAATTTGGGAGGCTCCATTCCTCTTTGCTGTCTGACTTAGAAATAGATAGACACTTCAGATGACAATTAGTCTATTTTCTGGCACATGACATAAACCTGGATTCCCCACTCCCACGCCTATTTTTCCTGCTCTGTCTCTTTGAGATTGCATTACTTGTAGTCTTGAGTGTTGAAAAGGGAAGCTCAAACCCATTTATTTAATGTCACAATCAATATTGATCCCAGGTCTATCTACTGGAATAGATTCTCTGTAGGCAGTGCTTACTGTGGCTCTCAGGATTTCAGGGAGAATTTATGAGCACAAATCTTTTTTCAGTTAGAGAGGAAGCACATTCAAGATGTACTAAAATAGCTGAAAAGAAGTGTAGTGCCCTACTTTATGAGCACAAGATGAGCTAGTATTTACTAGACAAAGAATTTATAGCTGGGAGAAGTAGATTTCAGCTTATAGGAATTTCTAACTGTCTTTCTCCTTGCTCCAATAGCTCATTGCAGAAAACTGGTTTCTGAGAGACTCTGAAAAATGATAAGGTCATAAACAACTGGATAATAGCATTCAGTTACTAGCTTTCTCAATGAATAATATTGCCTTATGGTTTAGTTCAATTGCAATTTATAAATAGCCACTTAAAATACATTCTTCTATTACATATAGTGAAATATAACTTTTTAGATAGGTTATTACAATAGAAAGTAGCTACCTATAAACCATACTTTTTTTTGAAAGATTTGCTGTAGGAATCTAAAGGAAGTGTGGACTGGAAAGTACTTTTTCAACTTACATAATTGTAAGACAAGATGAAGCATTTTATACTTTATGACATCTTTTAATTAGATGAGAAATTAATACCCTGTTTTGTTGTCTCTGGTATTCATTTGCAATTACATGCAAGGCTAGCCACAATTATTTTTAAGTTATAAAATACGGAAAAGATTCACAGTAGGGCTTTCTGTTTCAAACAACAAATGAACAAAGAAACTAGACAACTGAATCCTACCTTAACATCCTGTAGTATGACATTGAGCATGTCACTTCACATTTTGGCATTTTCATGCTTCAAATAGGTGTTTTAACTCCCATTACCCTAAGGTCTACTGTCACAAAGTAAGAGCAATGATCACCTCATAAAGATTAGATAGAGTAAAAGCTCTGCTACTCTCTCCCTAACATAAACCCCTATTCTGCTCTCCTTGTTGTCTTGTAAGAGATAAGGGTCAGTTCTCATGGCAAACTAGTGCTCAAAATATCTCCCATCCCTGAATGTGTGTTTCATTACTTTCTACCTCTCCAAATTCTACTTATAATCCAAAGCCTCTCTAGCAAGCCCTCTCTAATCCATCCTCCCTCCTTTGAGATCTGACATCACTTATACTCATATACTCATCTACCTAATTTTAATGTAATCCTATGCCATCTTACAGTATGTCTGTCTAATATGCATGAGCTTTGTTTCCCTAGCAACACTGTAAGCCTCAGAATAGAAAACAAGATTTATCTCATTTTTGTTCTTGTATAGAGCTTGGTGTAGAGCTGAGCACAGAACTAGTGCTACTCAACTTAATTCAGTAAAATTGATTCAGCTTCCCTCCAACATACAGACTGTGTAAATTCCCAGGATGTTTGTTTTTGTGATCAATGATCACCCCCATATACACCTCCTCTCCCACCACTACAAACTGTATATATATATATATATTTTTAACAACCAACACTCACCAGATTTAATCACCATTTAATCATAGTCTACCACTGAATCTCATCTAAAGAACAAGACACATAAAATTAAAATATGTCAAAGTAAATTTACATTAAGATTCACTTCCCTCAAGAGACTTATTAATGGTTTGAAAATTAAAAGTGTTTGAGAAAGCATAATCAGCATCATAATATGTGAACAGAGAATGAATGTGGACTACCTTACCAAATGCATGAAAAGAAGTAAAGAGGAGCTCTTAAAGTTGAAAAGACTGGATAAGGATATATCAGGAACAATACATAGGGGACTTCCCTGGTGGCGCAGTGGTTAAGAATCTGCCTGCCAATGCAGGGGACACAGGTTCAATTCCTGGTCTGGGAAGATCACACATGCTGCGGAGCAACTAAGCCCGTGCACCACAACTACTGAGCCTGCGAGCCACAACTACCGAAGACTGCCCACCTAGTGGCCATGCTCTGCAACAAGAGAAGCCACTGCAATGAGAAGCCCACGCACCGCAACGAAGAGTAGCCCCCATTCGCCACAACTAGAGAAAGCCTGTGCACAGGAATGAAGACCCAACACAGCCAAAAATTTAAAAAACCAAATAAAATAAAAATTTAAAAAAAGAAAGTTCTGTTTAAAAAAAATAATGATCTAAAAAAAAAAAGAACAATACACAGGTTTAAGAATAGATTTAGATAAACTCACGAATGAAAGATGCAATATAATCATCCAGAGGGAGAGCAGGAATGTAAAATAATGTCTAATGCTTACTGAGCACTTACTGCATATCAGACTCCATTTTAAATGATGTCTCCTTAATCTTCATAATGATCCTTGGTGGGGGGCGGTGTACTGTCATCTTCGTTTTGTAGAGGAAGAAACTGAGGCACAGAGAGGTAAAGTTGCACAGTTAATCCATGGCAGAACTGGGATTCAAACCCAGAAAATCTGATATCAGGCCTGGAGTTTGAAAACAGAATACCCATTTAACCATGTGGGTTTACATCTGATGGCAACTACTGCACATTCAACAAGGCCCTGTTCTCTAAAAACCTGGAAGCCACTTTGATCTGAACTTCTTCCAAAGTTGCTCTGAGCACGGACTTTTTGTGGCAGATACAACGTAAGGTGACCCTCAGTGAGTCATACACCCTTGTATAATTTCCTTCCTTTCACTGCAGGATGGAAACTGCAACTTGCTCTAACTAAAAGAATATGGCAAAGATAATAGGATGTCACTCCCATGATTAGATTACATCATATAAGATTCTGTCTTAGTAGACTAGACAAAGATACTCTCTTACTGATCTTCAAGAAGCAAATAGCCATGTTGTGAACTGCCTATGGAGATGGTTACATGGCAGGGAGCTGTGGGTCACTGCTGGGACCAGTGAGTGACTGTCAGCCAACAACCAACAAAAATCCAAGGTCCTCAATCACACAGTTACAAGTATATGAATTCTGCCAACAACCTGAATCAACTTGGAAGCACTTACTTCCCCAATCAAGCCTCCAGATGAGAACACAGCCTAGCTGACATTTTGATGACAGACTTGTGAGACTGATAAGCAGAATTCTAAGATTGTCCCCAAGACTCCCCACCCCCTGGTATACACACATCTTCCCCCAGTTATTCAATCAAACATTAAGCTAAGTGCTATTGTGAAGGGATTTTGCAGATGCAGTTAAGATCTGAAATCAGGTGACCTTAAAATAGGGAGATTATCCAAGTTTGGCCTAACCTAATTAAGTGAGGCTGAAAGAGGGACTAGGTCCGTCCTTGAGAGATTTGAAGTGTGAGGAGTATTTGACACAAGGGAGATTCTCCATTGGTGGCTTTGAAGAAGGAGAGGGCCACGTGGCAAAGAATGTAGGAGGTCTCTATGAGCTAAGAGAAGCTCCCTCCTGACAGCCAGCAAGGAAGTGCAAGCCTCATTTCTACAGCCACAGGAACTGAATTCTGCTTGGAAAAAGGATCATGACATCCAGTTGAGAACACAGCCTGGCCAACACCTTGATTTTAGCCATGCGAGACTCTAAGCAGAGAATCCAGGCACACCATGCCCAGACTGTCCAGACTTCGACACAACAATGAGCTAATAAATGGGTGGTATTTGTCGTAATTTGTTTAATTTGTTACACAGCAATAGAAAACTAATATACTTCTCATATTTAGAGTTGACATAAATTGAATTCATAAAATGAATTTCATAAAATGAAATCGAGTCATTTCAATTAAGCAAAAATGAAAATAGCCAGTACAATTGCCTGGAACATAGAAGATGCTAAGCATTTATGGGACTTTTTTTTCCTAACAAGCCTCTGAAATAGAGAATTTCTTCTATCATTGTCAAAGTGACCAGTAATGTTTGTAAGAAAAAAGTGTTCACCATTCAGAACAAGTGAAAACTACTATGCAATAGTCTATGGAAACACAGTGTAGCCAAATTCTCCTTTGGACATCTGTGATTACCCAGGAATCAAAACCAAGAGAATAAAGTCACTAAATTTTACTTGCACATCTCAGAATTGGAATTCAAAGAATTCAAGTTACTATCCTGGTTTTTGAAAGGTAGAACTTTAGGGGGAATTCCCTGGTGGTCCAATGGGTAAGACTCGGTGCTCCCAATGCAGGGGGCCCGGGTTCGATCCTTGGTCGGGGAATTAGATCCCACATGCATGCCACAACTGAGAATCCATGGGCTGCAACTAAACATGCCGCACTGAAGATCCCACATGCCACATCTAAGACCATGCACAGCCAAAATAAGTAAGTAAATAAATAAATATATTTTTAAAAATAGTAGAATTTTAATATTTCATATTTTAAATTATTCCACAACTTACTATTTCTCCAACTTCCCAGCTTTTCACAGTAAAGTCCAAGGATACTGAGATCATGCGGAAAGTTTCAATAAATTGTCTCCTGACTGAATCATAAAACTTGGCGGCTGTGAATTTGTTTGTCATCTACATAAGATGATCTCTGTGCTGAGAATTCAAGTGCTTAAATTCTGGCCTATGTGTCATAGATAATTTGAGTATCAGTTCCAAGGTCTTGGGATACATTCCAATGTAAGTCTGTGTTGTCTGAAATTTGGAAACTCTCCTGCAGCTGAAAGCTTCTCACTTTCTGCTTTAAGAGAAATTACGCACCAATTTAGTTCTATCCAAGCCTATGTGGCCTAGAGGTGATTTCACATCACTGGTAAAAATCAATGATTCTCACATACATGTTTGCTGGCCATTTTAGCCCCTTGGGTTTTGAAACTTGTAAGTGATCTTGACCATTTCAGGATCCCAGGTATTAAGATTGAAATGAGGGCATTTAACTTTTATTCTTTAATAAGCAAGAAAGATTCAGCATGTTGCATGATGACTTCAGGAGGGTTATGACTGATATTTGAGCATTACAGAAAGGTGCCTTGTAAAAGAGTTCTTTTTCATTAGAAACAAGTTTGAATAAGGAACAAGGTACTTTTCAAGTTTGTGCTGGTAAGGGACAGGATTGGGTGCCATCTCCTGAAATTTTAACTCATGTAAAAAATTTATGACCCCCATAAAGATAAATTTATCCTTTAAAAGATAAAGTAAATTTCTTGAGACAGTGAGCTGTTTTATGTTGGTTGTGAGTTTATCATACGTAATATTTCTCTTTTTTCTGCAGGCACATTTGTTTGTGTGTGTGTGTGTGTGTGTGTGTGTGTGTGTGTGTGTGGCTGCACTGTTTGTAGAATCTTAGTTCCCTAATCAGGGATTGAACCCGGGTCCCAGCAGTGAAAGTGCCAAGTCCTAACCACTAGACTGCCAGGGGACTCCCACATTTGCTTTTGAATGGAGAAACAGGTCAATATTCAGTTAAGAATGTTTTCTTTCTTTCTTTCTTTCTTTTTCTACTTTAAACATCAACTAAATTTGCTATCCAAACCTCTAGTCCTGTCCTTAGAAATAACTCTCTGTTGTGAAAGATAATGTACTGCTTTAGAAATGTAGAGGTTCATTGTTTTTTTCTTTTTTAAGGAGCATGGTGGCATCTTTTGCTTATGAAAATATTATCTTCAGAGATTCTGACTGGTACTTAGGAATTCACAGATTCAATTTTATAAAGCTTTATACTCATGCTCACCAAAAAGTGTGGTTCACAATTTGATACAAAAAAAAAAAGGAAAAGTGCTACCCATTAAGGATTCTGGAATGTCCAAGATGTTCTCAATATATGTTGAAAAATAATCTCCTGTTAGAATGACCTAGTGGCCTACCAGGTTTTTTTCTAAACTTTATCCTTGGGGTAAAAGGGATGGGGATGGGCTCTATAAGGTCAGTAAAACACATGAAACATACACCAGGTCAAGGAGCCTTTACATATGGGAAAGAATAGAGGATTCTGAAAGCAATCTTCTACACATAATATGAATATTAAGAGATTCTGTAAGCCTGAAAAAATTATTGGAAGGGAAGAATGATAGCCCAAGGTATGGAAAGATAAAGCACAGTTAAGTACAATGTAATAATCAGCTCTCTCTCGGCTCTCTAGCTATCTCTTGAATCACATTTCTTCGATTTGCTTACGAGTCCCATTATTTCCCCATAACTCAGGTCCCAAAGCAGAATTCATTATCTCTCCTAAGACACTGCTGTCACGGATGGCACCACCACCAAATATCTAAGACTCGTCCTCCCACTCTTTCACGGCCTGTGTGCAGTCAATTACAAAGTCCCTTTGCTTAAAGCTTCTAGATACTTATCAGATCCCTTCCACTGCTTCATTCCCATTGCTTTGGCTTTAAGACAAACCCTAACCGTGTCTTGTCTGAAATATTGTAATAGCCTCCTCCTAATTGGTCTCCGTGTCCCCACTGTCACCATGTCTATCCCTTCCCCACACTCCCAGCCAACCTCTGCTCTGCCAGAAAGATCTGTCTAAAAATCTTATCTTTCCGTTTCCTTGTATGATTTCCCTTGGCCTAAAGAATACAGTCCAAACTCTTCAGTGTGACATTGGAGGTTTTTGTGATTCGGCTTCTACTTGTTCAGCTGCTTTTCTCACGGTTCCTCCATATACTGAACGGCCTGCTCACACGAGGATGCCTTCCCCACGTGCTCTTCTCAGCCTGTGATTCCCTTTTCTCCCTTGTCTGTCTGATCAACCTCTACTTGTCCTTCTGTTTCTTCTGATTGCCTACTCAGTCGATCTCATTTCTTTCATTCATCCATGAGCAAATAACTGTGAAGATGTAAAGCTGAATTAGCACACAGCCTACCCTCAAGAATCCTAGTCCAGTAGAGTTCAGTGTAAATACAGCAGCAGGTTGAAATGAGCACATGTGCCGAGAGATGCCTGGCACCGTGCTGTGAGGGATCAGAAGAGGGAAACAAAACAACGGTTTTTGCATTTGCATCCTGTTGCCATCTTTCTTAGCAAAAATTTAAAACCACAGACTGCAGGCTGATCCAATATAGTGTCTCAGTTATTCCCCAAACATTACATATTTAAATTTATTCCTAGCATAAGCCATAGTTAAATGCAGCAATGGTGTTGCTGTAATATCATGTACAAGTGAATGTATTTCCTTTTTTTACTGTTTTTTTGCTAGGTACTAATATTCAACAAACATTTCACGTATAAACACGATATTGAAGTTCGTTCAGCTGTTTTATTGTGGTTTATCTTTTGTGCTGGTTCATAATCAATGATTTTTTCCTAAATGTACTTCAGCTATCTGTATAAGAATTCAGCCACATTTACTTTATATTGTGGCTTGGTATTAGTTAAAGTACTTGCTGAAATACTGTAGTGGCATTTGCTTTACTGTATTACGTGATCTCCAGTTGCCAGTAAACTTGCTGTATGGCTGCCTGCTATATGCCAGTATTCCAGGAAATCAAAGCATTTCTTTTGAAATCTGCAATTGCCATCTTTCAGGGTTAAGAGTTCTGCATACCCAGAATTGATGCCTTCCTGCTGGATTACAGTATTAGTATTTGCATGAACCAAATAATACATTTTTCCTCACAAAATCAATTTCAATACATGTTTGATAATGTGCACTCATCCCCACATCCCATAACACAAATTTCTTTATAAACTGGAGGCATATTTTATATACCAGCAAATGTCAGCAGATAGAGCACTTCCAGTTAAGGGATTTGGGGAAAGATCTGTAGAGGAAGTAACATTTCAGCTGGGCTGTGATGGACGGTTTTGTAGCAACACAGGACTTACTGAGAAAATAAAAGCAAGTCTAGGAGGAAAATTCGTGAAGGTAGGAAAGTTCAGGGTATAATTGTGGCCCCACTGTAACTCAGGAAGACTACAACCAGTGTGTATAAAAGGAATTTTAGGAGGAAAAATTGAAAAGCTAGATCGTGGAGCCAGATCATGGAGGCCCTGAATGAGAGGCTGTGAGTATAGAAGTTCATTCTGTAAGAAATTGGGAGCCATTCAAGGGGCTTTTGTTTTGTTTTCATTGAGCTTTAATTGAAATATAACATCGTGTAAGTTTGAGATGTACAGTGTGTTGGTTTGATAATTTATATATTGCAATATGATTACCACCGTCATGTTAGTTAACACCTTTATCATGTCAGATACTTATTACTATTTTTTGTGTGTTAAGAACAGTTAACATTTAGCCTCTTATCAACTCTGAAGTTTATAATACAGTATTGTTGACTATAATCACTATGTTGTGCATTAGATTGCCAGGATTTATTTATCTACTTGTTTTGGGTTTGTACACTTAAATATCTCCCTACCCCTGGCCCTGGTAACCAGCATTCTACTCTCTGTTTTTACAAGTTCAGTTTTTTCCTGTTCCACATATGTGAGATCATACAGTATTTATCATTCTCTGTCTGACATCTCACGTAGTGTAATGCCCTCAAGGTCCATCCATGTTGTTGCACTTGGCAGGATTCCCTTCTTTCTCATGGCTGATTAATATTCCACATCTTCTTTATCCATTCATCTGCTGATGGACACTTAGGTTGCTTCCATATCTTGGCTCTTGTGAATGATGCTGCAGTGAACATGGGTGTGCAGATATCTCCGAAGGGTTTTTATTTTAATAATGGAAATAGTACAATAGCTGCCCTTTGAAAGAGATTAACCTGGCAGCAGCACTTTAAATGGATTAGAGAGGAGCTCTGGGAGGTGGGGGACACCTGTAGAGAGGCCAGCAGTGCACATAATGTACCATAAATACGATGAAGGTCTAAACCTGAGCAGTAACACTGGGAGCCTGCAGAAAAAAGAAGAGAAAGAAAAATAGGGTAGAGATTGGATTGAGAGAATTCATTAGTTATTTGGATGTGGAAGGCAGAGGAAAGAAGAGGTAAAGTTTGCTGTTGGTACTTGGGAGAATGGTGGTATGAGTTAGGACAGAACTAAATGTTCATTTTGGAATGCACTGAATCACTGAATTTGAGGTGTCAGAGGTCATTCAGATGGAGCTTTCCAGTAGACAGTTCACAATTTAGGAGCAGGAAAGAGGCCAGATTTGGAGATGCTGATTTGGTGGTTGTGTCAGCCACCAGTGTCAGGAATGTGCCTGACAAATGTCCTACTATAGGGAAAGTAATTAACTGAAGGTCCCAGCTATTGGACTGTAAACTCACCTCAGTATCTGAGCTGAGGACATGCATCTCACAGGTGACTTCCAGACAATGAGTAGGCGCAGTAGCAATACTAAGGCAGACCAGCTCAAGAAGACAAAGCATTCCATGTAAATTTGTGCAGCTGCTATGGAAAGCAGTATGGAGTTTCCTTGAAAAACTAAGAATAGAGTTACCATATGATCCAGCAAACCCGCTCCTGGGTAGATATCTGGAAAAGATGAAAACCCTAATTCGAAAAGATATATGCACTCCAATATTAATAGCACCACTATTTACAAAAGCCAGGACATGGGAGCAACCTAAGCATCCACTGAAAGATGAATGGATAAAGATGTGGTACATATATACAATGGAATATTACTCAGTTGTAAAAAAGAATGAAATAATGCCATTTGCAGCAACATGGATGAAGCTAGAGATTATAACACTAAGTGAAGTAAGCCAGACAGAGAAAGAAAAATATTATATGATATCACTTATATGTGGAAACTAAAAAATAATACAAATGAATTTATTTACAAGATAGAAATAGACTCACAGGCACAGAAAACAAACTTATGGTTACCAAAGGCGAAAGAGAGGGGTAGGGGTAAATTACAAGTATGGGATTACGATACACACCACTATATATAAAATAGATAAACAACAAGGATTTACTGCATAGCATAGGGAACTATACTCAATATCTTGTAATAACCTATAATGGAAAAGAATTGGAAAAAATATGTATATGTATATAGCTGAATCACTTTGCTGTACACCTGAAACTAACACAATATTATAAATCAACTACACTTCAATTTTAAAAAATAAGAAAGAAAGAAAGAAAGAAAGAAAGAAAGAAAAAGAAAGAAAGGAAGGAAGAAAGAAAAGGAGAAAGAAAGAAAGGCAAAGCATCCCAATGTCGGCCAACTTTGGTTCAAGGACTCACCCATAGCTTTGCTGAACCTTCCATTGACTGTAGTGAAGTCTACAAGGTCCCACCCAAACTTCCTTCTTCCCATTCTTCTTCTCTCTTCCTCATTTGGGATCAGACTTGCATCAGGGTCTGACTTGTCTCCCAACCATATCTGACCTCTCCCCATTGTTTTTTAGCACAAGCATTTTACACTGGCCATAATTTCTTCACTTAATGCTATGTTGGCATCTGCTTCTCAGAGCACCTAGATTAACACAATAGTTATTTGAAAGAGATGATATATATTCCATATGCCATTTTGTTCAATTAGAATTAATGTTCAAAATAGTGATCTTAAAATTGTCTAAGATCTTGAATCATTAAAGCAATATAAAAATATCAAATTTAACTCATAAATTATAAAATTATATTTAGTAGGTTATAGCTTTACGTGAGGATATTATGCATTTATATTTAAAAGATTACTTTAAATGAAAAGGGGGAGTCATTATAAGAAAATCGAGCGGCTGGTTGCATTAACCTCCAGTAAATATTCCAGCGTTACAAATCATTGAGTTGGAGTCACAGATAAGAGTGATCTTTGAGGCAATGCAGTACCCCAGGTAATTAATATCTTTATTTTCCAGCTACTCAGAAAGATGAGGATCCATTTATGTTGTTCTTTGGAACCCTTTTCCAACCCTTTCCTTTTAAAACTTTTGAGCATCATTACTGTTTCTAATATTAAAAAATAAATTCTGATAATAGATGTATTTTATAAATAAGATGGATAAATACATTAAAAAACTATCTGACTAACCAATCACTATAGCATATTACAATAAGTTTAGCAAACACTGTAGGTCTTTTTGATTGCAGGCAGCAAATAATCTAGTGTTTCTCCTACACCATTGTTTCAAAAGAAATCCATACTCTCTAAAAAGGAATTACTTAGAATCAATCAAAACAAATGATTTAATCAATGTAATAATTAGGTTAGCAACTGAATCATTCAAGCAGTTATGTATGGTGTTCAGGTTTATTGATGTGAGTATTCTAAAGGCCGGTGTAATTTGAGAATTGTAGCTTTGCTAGAGAATGGCAGTGTATCTCTTTAGAGGTTAGAATTTGACTTTGAAGAAAATGTTGTATGGATAAGCCTTTACTCGAAGGACTTGTGCTTCTCCACATTCTTAGGAATTGTCTACTTTCTCTTTTGCATTAAGCTGTGGTTTAGAAATCAAGTTTGCTGTTAATTCTATCTCTGTTGGATGCCTTTTGACTCAGGAGACTAACAGACTCCTAAATGTTAGCAGGAACATCAGTTGAGCTTTTGAAAGGTAACCAATGAATTTGGAGTTTTCTTGGACAGACAAGTCACAGGATCACAGCCCAGTCCTGAGCTAAACTTAAGGACAATAAGATTAGTTCTGATATCTAGAAAAAGAATGAACGTATGGGAAAGTGCTAGACTTAGAAAAAATAATATTCGCTGATTTTTCTTCACGGTTAAAATTATTGGAAAGTTAGAAAGGCTAGAAACGTTGGAAAAACTTATATATGCACAATTAAAGGGTTGAATAATTACGTGGAAAGTTTGGATTATATGAAATTTTGCTATAAAAAAAGACCCAATACAGATCTTTCTTGACTGACCATGAGGTTACATCCCAACAAACCCATCATAAATTGCAAATATGGAAAGTCAAAAATTCATTTAATACACCAAAACTACAAACATCATAGCTTACCCTAGACTAAATTAAATGTGTCCAGAACACTTACATTAGTCTACTGTTGGGCAAAATCATCTATCACAAAGCCATTTTATAATAAAGTACTGAATGCCTCATGTGATTTATTGAGCACTGTACTGAAGCTGAAAAACAGAATGGTTGTGCGGGTACAGAATGGTTGTACCTTCAGGATCGTGTGGCTGACTGGGACCTGCAGCTCATTGCCACAGCCCACCATCACAAGACGGTATCCTACCACATATGGCTAGCCTGGGAGAAAATCAAAACCCAAAATTCGAAGTACGGTTTCTACTGAATACATATCGCTTTCACACCATTGTAAAATTTAAAAATCTTAAGTCAAACCATCATAAGTCGGGGACAGTCTGTATTTAGTCTAGTACTGCTCAAACTTGGTGGTTCATTAGCAACAGAATTATCAACAAACATATTTGATATTGAAATGCTTAAGAGAACAGTTTTTAGAAATAATGCATCTGTCACTAATGTAGACTACCTTTGGATATTGTGGATTACTTATTTGTAAAATTTCAGGTTTCAATTCTTTCCAGGATGTTTTTTTTTGGCCGTGCCGTGCGGCCTGTGAGGATCTTAGTTCCCTGACAACGGATGTGTGGAGTCTTAACAACTGGACAGCCAGGGAAGTCCCCTGTTTCCAGGATTAAAAAAAAAAAAAATTCTTTAGCTTCTCAACCAGTAGGCTACCATGTTTTCAAAGATCTTCCACTAGGTGACCTCCTACAGGTTCCTCAACTCCCTGCAAATCTTTGTTCCTTGTGCTATTCTATTCATCCCTGGTGATAAAGTTAGCTTTCTCCACTCCAATTGCTATTTTTCAATATGCATTTCATACACACACCCATCCTTCTATCCCTATCCTGCTCTCTTACATTCTACCACGCCTCGAGTCCCACTTCCAACCACCTTACTAAGGTAATTCTTAATTGTTTTTGAACTATCATACATCCCTAAATCTAATTATATTCTCCTCTCTCTTACTGCTGTGCCATTATACATATAGTTTATTTCTCAACTATACTTTAAACTATTAAAAGGCAGGTACATATGCTACTTTTATATATCCATAATTTGTAAAATTAACTTGATTTTATCTTGATGCTAATAACATATAACATTTTCTTTACAACAACTTTATTTTTAATTCTCACTTCTGGCATCAACTCAGACAGATGCCTCCCCCTTAAAATATTCCCTTCCCTTGGCTTCTTAG
This sequence comes from Balaenoptera borealis, assembly GCF_965194805.1. Classification (NCBI taxonomy): domain Eukaryota; kingdom Metazoa; phylum Chordata; class Mammalia; order Artiodactyla; family Balaenopteridae; genus Balaenoptera; species Balaenoptera borealis. The sequence continues at coordinate 13,616,261 of NC_138870.1, forward strand.
TAATCACAAACTCTGCTCATTCTGCAACTTCCCAGACAGCTTCTTTTCTGCCAACTTTTGACTCCTTCTCCTCTATCCAGCCCTAAAATACCATGATTTCCTTGGGACTTTTTATAGGCCTTCTATTCTCACACTTTCCTCTCACTTTAGGTAATTTCTCTTCTTCTGTAAGGTCCATTGTCTTCTCCATGGACGTGGAGGTTTTATTTTTATTTATTTATTTTTTAACATCTTTATTGGAGTATAATTGCTTTACAATGGTGTGTTAGTTTCTGCTTTATAACAAAGTGAATAAGTTATACATATACATATGTCCCCATATCTCTTCCCTCTTGCGTCTCCCTCCCTCCCACCCTCCCTATCCCACCCCTCTACGTGGTCACAAAGCACCGAGCTGATCTTCCTGTGCTATGCGGCTGCTTCGCACTAGCTATCTATTTCACGTTTGGTAGTGTATATATGTCCATGCCACTGTCTCACTTTGTCCCACCTTACCCTTTCCCCTCCCCGTATCCTCAAGTCCATTCTGTAGTAGGTCTGCATCTTTATTCCCGTCTTGCCACGAGGTTCTTCATGACCTTTTTTTTTTTTTTTCCTTAGATTCCATATATATGTGTTAGCATACTGTATTTGTTTTTCTCTTTCTGACTTACTTCACTCTGTATGACAGACTCTAACTCCATCCACCTCACTACAAATACCTCCATTTCATTTCTTTTTATGGCTGAGTAATATTCCGTTGTATATATGTGCCACATCTTCTTTATCCATTCATCTGTCAATGGACACTTAGGTGGCTTCCATGTCCTGGCTATTGTAAAAAGAGCTGCAATGAACATTTTGGTACATGACTCTTTTTGAATTATGGTTTTCTCAGGGTATATGCCCAGTAGTGGGATTGCTGGGTCGTATGGTAGTTCTATTTTTAGTTTTTTAAGGAACCTCCATACTGTTCTCCATAGTGGCTGTATCAATTTACACTCCCACCAACAGTGCAAGGGTGTTCCCTTTCCTCCACACCATCTCCAGCATTTATTGTTTCTAGATTTTTTGATGATGGCCATTCTGACCGGTGTGAGATGATACCTCATTGTAATTTTGATTTGCATTTCTCTAATGATTAATGATGTTGAGCATTCTTTCATGTGTCTGTTGGCAATCTGTATATCTTCTTTGGAGAAATGTCTATTTAGATCTTCTGCCCATTTTTGGATTGGGTTGTTTGTTTTTTTGTTATTGAGCTGCATGAGCTGCTTGTAAATCTTGGAGATTAATCCTTTGTCAGTTGCTTCATTTGCAAATATTTTCTCCCATTCTGAGGTTTGTCTTTTTGTCTTGTTTATGGTTTCCTTTGCTGTGCAAAAGCTTTTAAGTTTCATTAGGTCTCATTTGTTTATTTTTGTTTTTATTTCCATTTCTCTAGGAGGTGGGTCAAAAAGGATCTTGCTGTGATTTATGTCATAGAGTGTTCTGCCTATGTTTTCCTCTAAGAGTTTTATAGTGTCTGGCCTTACACTTAGGTCTTTAATCCATTTTGAGTTTATTTTTGTGTATGGTGTTAAGGAGTGTTCTAATTTCATACTTTTACATGTATCTGTCCAGTTTTCCCAGCACCACTTATTGAAGAGGCTGTCTTTTCTCCACTGTATATGCTTGCCTCCTTTATCAAAGATAAGGTGACCATATGTGCGTGGGTTTATCTCTGGGCTTTCTATCCTGTTCCATTGATCTATGTTTCTGTTTTTGTGCCAGTACCAAACTGTCTTGATTACTGTAGCTTTGTAATATAGTCTGAAGTCAGGGAGCCTGATTCCTCCAGCTCCATTTTTCGTTCTCAAGATTGCTTTGGCTATTTGAGGTCTTTTGTGTATCTGTAGATTGCTTTGGGTAGTAGAGTCATTTTCACAATGTTGATTCTTCCAATCCAAGAACATGGTATATCTCACCATCTATTTGTATCATCTTTGATTTCTTTCATCAGTGTCTTATAATTTTCTGCATACAGGTCTTTTGTCTCCTTAGGTAGGTTTATTCCTAGATATTTTATTCTTTTTGTTGCAATGGTAAACGGGAGTGTTTTCTTAATTTCACTTTCAGATTTTTCATCGTTAGTGTATAGGAATGCAAGAGATTTATGTGCATTAATTTTGTATCCTACTACTTTACCAAATTCATTGATTAGCTCTAGTAATTTTCTGGTAGCATCTTTAGGATTCTCTATGTATAGTATTGTGTCATCTGCAAACAGTGACAGCTTTACTTCTTCTTTTCCGATTTGGATTCCTTTTATTTCTTTTTCTTCTCTGATTGCTGTGGCTAACACTTCCAAAACTATGTTGAATAATAGTGGTGAGAGTGGGCAACCTTGTCTTGTTCCTGATCTTAGTGGAAATGGTTTCAGTTTTTCACCACTGAGGACGATGTTGGCTGTGGGATTGTCATATATGGCCTTTATTATGTTGAGCAAAGTTCCCTCTATGCCTACTTTCTGCAGGGCTTTTATCATAAATGGGTGTTGAATTTTGTCGAAAGCTTTCTCTGCATCTATTGAGATGATCATATGGTTTTTCTCCTTCAATTTGTTAATATGATGTATCACGTTGATTGATTTGCGTATATTGAAGAATCCTTGCATTCCTGGAATAAACCCCACTTGATAATGGTGTATGATCTTTTTAATGTGCTGCTGGATTCTGTTTGCTAGTATTTTGTTGAGGAGTTTTGCATCTATGTTCATCAGTGATATTGGCCTGTAGTTTTCTTTCTTTGTGACATCTTTGTCTGGTTTTGGTATCAGGGTGATGGTGGCCTTGTAGAATGACTTGGGGAGTGCTCCTCCCTCTGCAATATTGTGGAAGAGTTTGAGAAGGATAGGTGTTAGCTCTTCTCTAAATGTTTGATAGAATTCGCCTGTGAAGCCATCTGGTCCTGGGCTTTTGTTTGTTGGAAGATTTTTAATCACAGTATCAATTTCAGTGCTTGTGATTGGTCTGTTCATATTTTCTGTTTCTTCCTGGTTCAGTCTTGGCAGGTTGTGCATTTCTAAGAATCTGTCCATTTCTTCCAGGTTGTCCATTTTATTGGCATAGAGTTGCTTGTAGTAATCTCTCATGATCCTTTGTATTTCTGCAGTGTCAGTGGTTACTTCTTTTTCATTTCTAATTCTATTGATTTGAGTCTTCTCCCTTTTTCTCTTGATGAGTCTGGCTAATGGTTTATCAATTCTGTTTATCTTCTCAAAGAACCAGCTTTTAGTTCTGTAGACCTTTGCTATTGTTTCCTTCATTTCTTTTTCATTTATTTCTGGTCTGATCTTTATGATTTCTTTCCTTCTGCTAGCTTTGGGGTTTTTTGTTCTTCTTTCTCTAATTGCTTTAGGTGCAAGGTTAGGTTGTTTATTCGAGATGTTTCCTGTTTCTTGATGTAGGCTTGTATTGCTATAAACTTGCTTCTTAGAACTGCTTTTGCTGCATCCCATAGGTTTTGGGTCATCGTGTCTCCATTGTCATTTGTTTCTAGGTATTTTTTGATTTGCCCTTTGATTTCTTCAGTGATCACTTCGTTATTAAGTAGTGTATTGTGTAGCCTCCATGTGTTTGTATTTTTTACAGATCTTTTCCTGTAATTGATATCTAGTCTCATAGCGTTGTGGTCGGAAAAGACACTTGATACGATTTCAATTTTCTTAAATTTACCAAGGCTTGATTTGTGACCCAAGATATGATCCTGGAGAATGTTCCATGAGCACTTGAGAAAAATGTGTATTCTGTCGTTTTTGGGTGGAATGTCCTATAAATATCCATTAAGTCCATCTTGTTTAATGTATCATTTAAAGCTTGTGTTTCCTTATTTATTTTCATTTTGGATGATCTGTCCATTGGTGAAAGTGGGGTGTTAAAGTCCCTCCCCTACTATGATTGTGTCACGGTTGATTTCCCCTTTTATGGCTGTTAGTATTTGCCTTATGTATTGAGGTGCTCCTACGTTGGGTGCATAAATATTTACAATTGTTATACCTTCTTCTTGGATCGATCCCTTGATCATTATATAGTGTCCTTCTTTGTCTCTTGTAATAGTCTTTATTTTAAAGTCTATTTTGTTTGATATGAGAATTGCTACTCCAGCTTTCTTTTGATTTCCATTTGCATGGAATATCTTTTTCCATCTCCTCACTTTCAGTCTGTATGTGTCTCTAGGTCTGAAGTGGGTCTCTTGTAGACAGCATATATATGGGTCTTGTTTTTGTATCCATTCAGCCAGTCTGTGTCTTTTGGTGGGAGCATTTAATCCATTTACATTTAAGGTAATTATCGATATGTATGTTCCTATTCCCATTTTCTTAAATGTTTTGGGTTTGTTATTGTAGGTGTTTTCCTTCTCTTGTGTTTCTTGCCTAGAGAAGTTCCTTTACCATTTGTTGTAAAGCTGGTTTGGTGGTGCTGAACTCTCTCAGCATTTGCTTGTCTGTAAAGGTTTTAATTTCTCCATCAAATCTGAATGAGATCCTTTCTGGGTAGAGTAATCTTGGTTCTAGGTTTTTCTCCTTCATCACTTTAAGTATAGCCTGCCACTCCCTTCTGGCTTGCAGAGTTTCTGCTGAAAGATCAGCTGTTAACCTTATGGGGATTCCCTTGTGTGTTATTTGTTGTTTTTCCCTTGCTGCTTTTAATATGTTTTCTTTATATTTAATTTTTGATAGTTTGATTAATATGTGTCTTGGCGTGTTTCTCCTTGGATTTATCCTGTATGGGACTATCTGTGCTTCCAGGACTTGATTAACTATTTCCTTTCCCATATTAGGGAAGTTTTCAACTATAATCTCTTCAAATGTTTTCTCAGTCCCCTTCTATTTCTCTTCTTCTTCTGGGACCCTTATAATTTGAATGTTGGTGCGTTTAATGTTGTCCCAGAGGTCTCTGAGACTGTCCTCAGTTCTTTTCATTCTTTTTTCTTTATTCTGCTCTGCAGTAGTTATTTCCACTATTTTATCTTCCAGGTCACTTATCCGTTCTTCTGCCTCAGTTATTCTGCTATTGATCCCGTCTAGAGTATTTTTAATTTCATTTATTGTGTTGTTCATCGTTGCTTGGTTCCTCTTTAGTTCTTCTACGTCCTTGTTAAATGTTTCTTGCATTTTGTCTATTCTATTTCCAAGATTTTGGATCATCCTTACTATCATTATTCGGAATTCTTTTTCAGGTAGACTACCTATTTCCTCTTCATTTGTTAGGTCTGGTGTGTTTTGATCCTGCTCCTTCATCTCCTGTGTGTTTTTCTGTCTTCTCAATGTGCTTATCTTACTGTGTTTGGGGTCTCCTTTTCACAGGCTGCAGGTTCATAGTTCCCGTTGCTTTTGGTATCTGTCCCCAGTGGCTAAGGTTGGTTCAGTGGGTTATGTAGGCTTCCTGGTGGAGGGGACTGGTGCCTGTGTTCTGGTGGATGAGGCTGGATCTTGTCTTTCTGGTGGGCAGGTCCACGTCTGGTGGTGTGTTTTGGGGTGTCTGTGGCCTTATTATGATTTTAGGCAGCCTCTGTGCTAATGGATGGGATTGTGTTCCTGTCTTGCTAGTTGTTTGACATAGGGTATCCAGCACTGTAGCTTGCTGGTCGTTGAGTGGAGTTGGGTCTTGGCATTGAGATGGAGATCTCTGGGAGATTTTTGCTGTTTGATATTACGTGGAGCTGGGAGGTCTCTTGTGGACCAGTGACCTGAACTTGGCTCTCCCACCTCAGTGGCACAGCCCTGATGCCTGGCTGGAGCATCAAGATCCTGTCCTGCACACAGCTCAGAATAAAAAGGAGAAAAAAAAGAAAGAAAGAAAGAAGAAGATAAAATAAAATAAAATAAAGTTATTAAAAAAACAACTAGTAAGAAAAAAAATTTTTTAAGTAATAATAATAATTAAAAAAAAAACAGACAGACAGTACCCTAGGACAAATGGTAAAAGCAAAGCTATACAGACAAAATCACAGACAGAAGCATACACATACACACTCACAAAAGGAGGAAAAGGAAAAAAAAAAATATATCATTGCTCCCAAAGTCCACCTCCTCAATTTGGGATGATTCGTTGTCTCTTCAGGTATTCCACAGTTGCAGGGTACATCAAGTTGACTGTGGAGATTTAATCCACTGCTCCTGAGGCTGCTGGGAGAGATTTCCCTTTCTCTTCTTTGTTCGCACAGCTCCTGGGGTTCAGCTTTGGATTTGGCCCCGCCTCTGCGTGTAGGTTGCTTGAGGGCGTCTGTTCTTCACTCAGACAGGACGGGGTTAAAGGAGCAGCTGATTCGGGGGTTCTGGCTCACTCAGGCCGGGGGGAGGGAAGGGTACGGAGGCGGGGCGAGCCTGCGGCGGCAGAGGCCGGCGTGACGTTGCAGCAGCCTGAGGCGCGCCGTGCGTTCTCCTGGGGAAGTTGTCCCCGGATCACGGGAGCCTGGCAGTGGCGGGCTGCACAGGCTCCCGGGAGGGGAGGTGTGGATAGTGACCTGTGCTGCACACAGGCTTCTTGGTGGCGGCTGCAGCAGCCTTAGCGTCCCATGCCCGTCTCTGGGGTCCGTGCTGAGAGCCGTGGCTCGCGCCCGTCTCTGGAGCTCCTTTAAGCAGCGCTCTGAATCCCCTCTCCTCGCGCACCAGGAAACAAAGAGGCAAGAAAAAGTCTCTTGCCTGTTCGGCAGCTCCAGATTTTTTCCCGGACTCCCTCCCGGCTAGCTGTGGCACACTAACCCCTTCAGGCTGTGTTCACGCTGCCAACCCCAGTCCTCTCCCTGCAATCCCGAGCCTCAGCTCCCAGCCCCAGCCCGCCCCGGCGGGTGAGCAGACAAGCCTCTCGGGCTGGTGAGTGCTGCTCAGCACCCATCCTCTGTGCGGGGATCTCTCCGCTTTGCCCTCCGCACCCCTGTGGCTGCGCTCTCCTCTGTGGCTCTGAAGCTTCCCCCCTCCACCACCCGCAGTCTCCGCCCACGAAGGGGCTTCCTAGTGTGTGGAAACCTTTCCTCCTTCACAGCTCCCTCCCACTGGTGCAGGTCCCATCCCTATTCTTTTGTCTCTGATTTTTCTTTTTTCTTTTGCCCTACCCAGGTACGTGGGGAATTTCTTGCCTTTTGGGAGGTCTGAGGTCTTCTGCCAGCATCCAGTAGGTGTTCTGTAGGAGTTGTTCCACGTGTAGATGTATTTTTGATGTATTTGTGGGGAGGAAGGTGATCTCTGCGTCTCACTCTTTCGCCATCTTGAAGCTCCTCCGACGTGGAGGTTTTAAAATACAGCTGCAAATTCTTTAACACTTCAACACTGTCAAATTATTGGGATTCCAATAATGTTACCTGCATAGAAAATACTTAAATCCTTGATATTCACTGGCTACCACTTTCAGGGATTAAAGCAGAGCTATTTTCCAAAATCATGTTCTAATGTAACTTTTAGGTCACTACATCAGTTATCTAATGCCCCATGACAAACCATACTAAACCATAGTGACGACAGTCATTTAGTTTGCTCACATATCTGCACACTGGAAAGGGCTCAGCCAGGTGGTTCGTCTCTGCTCCATGTGGTGTCAGCTGGGCTGGCATGACAGAAGGCTGGAGCATCCAGTTTCAATGTGGTTCAGTCACAAGTTGGTGCTGGCTGTCAGCTAGGAGCTCAGCTGTGGCCAGGGGCCTCCATTCCTCTTCACATGGGTCCCTTCATGGCTTTCTTGGGCCTCTTCATAGCACAGTTATTGCTCCAATAGTGAGAATCCCAAGGAGACAGGTGGAGATGGAAGGCATGTTTATGACCTTACTTTGTTTGAAACAGTCACAATGGCTTTCCCAGGTTCAAAGGGAAGAGACTTACACGTTTTGGGTAGTGGCAAGGGTCTTGAAGAGCATGTGGATAAGAGATACTACTGTAATTGTCTTTTAAAAATCACAGTCTGCTACAGTGACAAAAGTGCCAAGTCACTATACGTAAGGTAATTCTGGATCATTCACATAGTCCAAATGCCAACCCATATGCCTCTCCAATTCTGATTAGTGCAACTATTTTCTATCTCTCCCCAAATGTTTGAAGGTAGTAGGAATCATACAGTCCAGCTATTTCACTTCTGGGTATTTATCCAAAGAATAAGAAAACACTAATTCAAAAGGATATATGCACTCCAGGGACTTCCCTGGTGGCACAGTGGTTAAGAATCCGCCTGCCAGTGCAGGGGACACGGGTTCGAGCCCTGGCCTGGGAGGATCCCACATGCCACGGAGCAACTAATCCCATCCCCACAACTACTGAAGCCCAAGTGCCCTAGAGCCCACGTGCCGCAACTACTGAGCCCGTGCGCTGCAACTACTGAAGCCTACATGCCTAGAGCCCATGCTCTGCAACAAGAGAAGCCACCACAATGAGAAACCCGTGCACCACAATGAAGAGTAGCCCCCGCTCGCCACACCAGAGAAAGCCCTCAGGCTGCAACAAAGACCCAACGCAGCCAAAAAAATAAACAAAAAGATATATGCACTCCAATGTTCATAGCCGCATTATTTACAATTGCCAACATACGGAAACAGCCAACCTAGGTCTCCATCTTTGGATGAATGGGTAAAGAAGATATGGTATATGTACACAATGAAATACTACTCTACTCAGCCATAATAAAGAATGAAATCTTGCCATTTGCAACAATATGGATGGACACTGAAGGTATTATGTTAAGTGAAATAAGTCAGAAGGTGAAAGACAAAAACTGTATGATTTCACTCATATGTGGAAGCTAAAAAAACAAAAACAAAAATGAATGAACAAACAAAATAAAACTCATAAACCCAGAGAACAGATTGGTGATTACCAGAGAGGAAGGGGATTGAGAGGTAGGCAAAATGGCTAAAGGGGGGTCAAGTATATGGTGATGAATAGTACCTAGACTTTTGGTGATGATCACTGTGTAATGAACACCAACGTCAAATCACGGTATTGTACACCTGAAACTTATATAATGGTATATACCGATTTTACCTCAACCAAAAAAAGAGATAGTAGGAAATTGCTTTTATGTATTAAAATATCAAATCATTATACATTATATCATATATAATAATAATAATAATGTATTATTTTATATAATATATGATATACATTAATATGCATTATATTAAATATTATGTGTATTACATATAACATATAATTATCACATTTTATAAGGTAATAGTGCATAACATGCATATAATTTCATGTATTACAGTATCAAATTAGATCCCATAGCAGTATCTAGGTTAAATGCCGATTGATTGTCAAATCTATATTCTGTCAATGTATCATCTTATTTTCCCAGCTTTTGAAGAGGGAAGAAAGTAAAGCAAGCAAACAAAAAAAAATCCCCCAACATGTCTTCAAAGAATGTTTCACAAAAGTGAGACAGTCAAATTGATAATCTTATTCAGTTTGTATCTTCTCTGCTGAGACGGCCAATTTTTAGAAATAGGCATCAATTTCCTAGAATACAAACTGTGTTCCTCAATTTACTTATGCTAGAACATAAGTTGTAAAGGGCTGGGGAAAATCACAGTTAGCACCTAGGTAAACTTAAACCAGAGACCCTCAAAAGTAATACTCAATGTCTTCTGTTCAAATTTCATACAGTCGTACCTTTAACTCAGCATCACTACCTAGAATATAGCAGAATGTAACTTTTACGATCATCGATCATCTATCACAGGCAGAAAATAACAAATAAATCAACGTGTGACAACTTTACATCTCCAGGGTCACAAAACTATTATTGTTTCATAAAAGACAAAAGAAAAGAAATAGATAATATAATATGTGCCAGAGTAATTTTGTTATTTCCTTCCAAATACAAACTATATAAACTACCATCTCGTTTTCCCAAGAAAGCATAACGCAAGTCTAAAGACCACACATTAGGTTTCCAGTAAGAGTCCCATTCCTATCCACTGGCATCCTACTCAGGTTATGGATCTTTTGCTGGCTTTGTGCGTTTACAGAATTGCTGTTTGCAGCTTGATGGTCTGCAGAAAGAATTTAAAAAGTGATTAACTTCCCTTTTTGTTTACGCATAAGCATTTACTTTAAACATCAATTTCAGGTGAAATAAATAAATTAAACTCTGTTTAGAAAACAGTAAACCAAGATATTTGTGATGCACTTTATCCTAATAACTTGTGCATTCTTCAGTTTGGGGAGCTATCAACTCTGCCTCATTGTTTGAAATGTTTTTATTATGTTCACGTATTTTGGGAATGATACTATGACTCAGAATTATGTGGTAAGAATTGTTTAGATGATACACAACACAAAAAGAATAAGTTAAAAAGAGAAAAACATAGCTAACCAACTGATTAGCTTATTTAGGTGCATAGTATCTGTATAAGAATGAGCTCTATACTTAGACGAACTGGGTTCAAACCCCATTTCATGTATTTATTGTGAAATGAGGCTGATTAATAGTATCTACCTTTTAGGGTTAGCGAGATTAAGTGGGAGAATTCCTGTAAATCCCATTAGCATAGGGGCTGACACATAGACAGGGCTTGATGACTATGAGCCATATTGTTATTGCCAAGCTCAGCTGTCACCTCATCTGTGAAGCTCATCTCCCAAATCTTCCAAATACTTTAATGAGAACTATCCCTTTCTTTCTGTACTACTTTGGCATTTTGTTTACATCTCTCTTATAGCACTTCTACTGTGAATTATGGTTATTAACATATACTATACCGGTCTTCTGCATTAGATATTAGGCTCCAGATGGCAAGGAGCACGTCTTCTTCATCTTTATATTTTAATCTCAGTACCCCTTTCCCAAGACCTAATACCAGGTTTATGCACACTGGGCTTTAAATGACTGTTTATTAAGTTAACATGACATGTTCCTCGTCACCCTGTCACCCTTCGGGTCTCATGTCAAATGTCACCTCTCTGTTGACTGATTCCAAGAAGCCTCCCCAGCCCTACCTACCCCCTAACCAAAGCAACTCTATTACATCACACTGTTTATTTCTTTCACAGGCCTTATCATCTGGGGAAATAATGTAATTAATATATATACTTGTTTGTTGTTTGTCTCTCCTGACAGAATGTAAGCATCATGATAGTGGAGCTCTTGTTCACACTGAATCCTTAGCCCCAGGACAGTCAAGAGTCAATTTAAGTACTCAGAAAGTACTTCTTAAATGAATCGTTATACCTCTGAGGGCCCAGGTATGACAGTGGCAGTAGAAGTGATGTGTCCCAGTGCCCCTCGTTTAAAGAGCTAGTAAAGTTGCTGATGGCTTTTGAATGTTTAAAAAGGTGATATTCAGGAACAACTGTGATAAGGTGTCAGTCCCCACCTCACTCCCTTTGTCTTTGCCATCCCCAGTTCTCTCTGCTCACAGAGAGGCCCCACCTGCAGGCTTAAGCCCCATTGAATTCCCAAACCAATAATGGACTGAGGAAGGAAAGCCTCAAACAGCTGTTGGAGCCATGACTGAAAGAGTTAATGAGGCCCCAGTCATTCCTGCATGGTTTAGATGAGGTTTGCCTACATGCGAGGGTCTGCCAGATAATACTCCCCAGGCAAGCACTGTTTCTTCATGTAGGTAATGCAAGACTCTGGTTCACTAGAGTCTGGAACATTGCACCATTTGAATGATGCAGCCAAAGTTTTGAATTACTTTTATTAAATGTAGTAGATGAAGATGGTCTTCCACTTGGCTCATTCCCAAATTTGTATCGGGGTCTGGTGAATGACCTGGGGCCTTGAGAACTAATCCAAAAGATCTGGTAGGATCTTCCGTAGAAATAGTGTTGGAGCCTGATCGTCATTACAGAACAAGGGCTTTTTGTTCTTTTTCTGATTGAAGAATACAGGAGTCTTAACCAATTATATGGAGTGTTGCATATATTATGGCTTGGAAAGAAAATAAACCCTTTTTGGCAGAATATGTGACCTTGGTTCTTTTGTTTTGTTTTTTATTTTTGGCTGCGTCAGGTCTTCATTGTGGCGTTCGGGATCTTTTTTTGTTGTTGCGGAGCACAAGCTCTTTGTTGCAGTGCTCAGGCTTCTCTCTAGTTATGCATGCGGGTTTTCTCTCTCTAGTTGTGGTGCGCAGGCTCCAGGGCGCTGGGCTCTGTGGTTTGCGACAGGCAGGCTCTCTCGTTGAGGCGCGTGGGCTCAGTAGTTGAAGCGCACAGGCTTAGTTGCCCCATGGCATGTGGGATCTTCGTTTCCAGACCAGGGATCGAACCTGCATCTCCTGCATTGGAAGGTGGATTCTTTACCACTGGACCACCAGGGAAGTCCCTGTGACCTTGGTTTTAAAGAAATTACATGAGCTATGCCATAGTATAAAACTATCAACTCAGCTTCTCATTAACTAAAAAATGGTATTACTTGGACCAGAAATCTTGACTCTGGAGCTTCCAGGTTGGTGACCATGTGGAGGTGCTGGGATAGTGACACTCCCAGAGAGGTCAGGGAAGCACCACATTCCTACCCACATACCTTGCCCTGTGCATCTCTTTTTCCGGTTATTCCTGAGTTATATCCTTTTATAATAAACCAGAAATAATCTAAAACACAAGACACACAGACAGAACATCACATGGGGACAGAGGCAAGGACTGGAGTGATGCATTTACAGCCAAGGAACACTGAGGGTCGCTGGCAACACCAGAAGCTAAGGAAAAAAATAAAACAGATTCTTCCCTAGAACTTTGAGAGAGAACACGGCCCTGCCAACACCTTGATTTCGGATGTCTGGCCTCCAGAATTGTGAGAGAATAAATTTCTGTTATTCTAAGCTACCCAGTTTGTGGTACTTTGTTTTGGCAGCCCAGAGAAACTAACACGGGTTCCTCTACATGCTGCCATGCCCATCTATGGATTAACCAAATAGTAACAAATGCCCATCTATGGATTAACCAAATACTAACACAATTTTCCTCTGAGCAAAGCATTCACTACATAGGGAAAGAAGCACAAAAATTTTTTGCTTCTCAGAGGGTTTATTATAGTGGCTAGGTTGTTGCTTACCGGAGAAGGATTGAATGCATTTTCAGTTGTGATGGATTCCCGTAATAAGATTAAAGAAGGGTACATGTTCTCTTCTGTGAAAATTGTAGCAATAGGCATGAAAAGAGGAGCCTTCAATGTTCATTATATAATGCTGGGTATAAATGAGTAGAGAATTGGTTTATTTGCTTTCCAGAGATAATTTGATGAGTCAGGATTTTAAATTATATTGTCTTTTCAGACAAAAGCTAGATCCCCATGTGCTCAATTGTATTCCATAGGAATTGCAAAGTTTTGCTGTAGGAGGACTTAGCAGGACAAATGAGTGATAAAACCGTAAGAAATTAGGTTTTAGAAAAATGAAAACTAACTTGCGGGAAGTTGCTGGAATAACAGTGGTCAAAGAATAACGGAAGTTGTATTTTACACAACAGAATAGGGGCATTTCATACATGTAAATATGTCTCATTTTTTTTTTTTTTTGGCCACACTGCGTGGCTTGCGGGGATCCTGACTAGGGATGGAAACTGTGCCCCCTGAAATGGAAGCGTGGAGTCCTAACCACTGGAGCACCAGGGAATTCCCAATACGTCTTTATTAAAAAACAAAACTTGACTCTCTCTCACAGCCTCCATCCAATCCATCAGCATATTTTGGCTATGTGTCCTTCAAAACACATCTAGACTCTGACCACCTCTTCTCACCATCACTGTTCCCACTCTAGTACAAGTTTCCATCCTTTTTCCTGGGGGTTATTGCAATATGCTCCTAATTTGTGTCCCTGTGTTACCCCAGATCTTCTCACTCTTTCATTCAAAACTCTCCAGTTGGCTACTCAATTCGTTCTAAGTGACGGCCAAAGTCCTTACAATGCTCACAAAGACCAACACGGCCTCCCCCTGTGCCCCCGCCAGCAACCCGCTACCTCCCTTATGGTTACCTGCTACCGTCTCCACCTTGATCACTCCACTCAAGCCTTGGTGGCCTCCTTGACCCTCCCATCCCCTGAAATGCTCTTCATGCAGGAAGCCACAGGGCTACTCCTTAATTTCCCTCGGGACTTTGCTAAAATGTGACTTTATCAATGACCCTCCCTCTATCCCACTGTTTTTCTCCATATCTCTGATCACCACGTGCCCCACCATACATGTTATTTGGTTAGTCTGCCTCTCCATACCCGCAGGTTCTGCATCTGCAGATTCAACCAACCTTGGATGGAAAACATTTGAAAAACAAAATTCCGGGAAAGTTCCAAAAAGCAAAACTTAAATTTGCGTTGCACCAGCAACTATTTACACAGCGTTTACACTGGATTTACAACTATTTATATAGCACTTACATTGTATTAAGTATTACAAGTAATCTAAAGATGATTTAGGGTATACAGGGAAATATGCGCAGGTTATAGGCAAATACCACGCTATTTTATAAAAGGGACTTGAGCATCTGCCAATTTTGGTATCTGTGGTGGGTCCGGGAACCCATCTCCTGCTGACACCAAGGGACCCCTGTATTTATCTACTCTCTGTCTGCCCCCGCTGAAACGTAAGTGCAGTGAAAGCAGAATGTTTGTATGTTTTGTTCACTGCTATACCCCCAATCTTTAAGACATCCCCTGGACCACAGCAGCACTAAACAGGTATTTTTTGATATATTTCGCTCTACATTTTTCTGACTCCTTCATTAGACTCTAAGTAAAGGCTGTGTTTTATTCACCTATCTCTGTGTTCCACATATGTTCTTTGAATGAATTAATATAAAACGTTTTGAAAGAAATTTATAGCTCCATTTATTTTGAAATTCACTTTACACTTACACCAAATAGCAACTAATAGGCACAGATGGTGTTACTTTTAGGTTTGTTTGTTTGAATAAAAGAGGAAAATAATTGAAAGCAACCAATGTTCATTTTGAATATTGATTTCTAATCTTATTTTAAAATTCAAATTATGCTCTGAAATGTCCTAAAGAATTGAAGCAGACATTTCCAATTCCATGGACATTGAATCCATATTTCTTAGGTTGATGCAAAACTGAGGCTCCCCGTTCTCTTATTTTAATTCTCTCTCTTTTACTCCCCATTTCTATACACAGGGGATAAAGGGAAACATTCATCCTCGCAGAATGGCATGGCATGCAGAAGTGATGAGGGTTGCACTCTAAGAGGATTAAGCACACAAAGAAGATAATTAACTTGCTGAGGCCCTACAGAAAATTGTGGAATAGTAAGAACAGCATTCAGGGTTTCTGTTATCCTAAGAAAGATCGATTCAAATAGCTACAGTGCCTGCCTCAGAGTTCATTTGTAAGCCCCAAGTGTTAATATAAACGAAGAAGAATATTTAACCTTAAACGTAAGGCAAAGAAAATAAAATGTTAATAATTTAAAAGTGGCTTGCTTTTAAATATAGGTTGACATCTAGTTTAAGACCAAAACAGACTATATTTTTGTTACTGTCTTTAAAATCATTCACAATAGCCACAGAACTCCACATTATAAAATTCCACTAGGGAAGAATGATGAGAATGCAGAGATATTAGACGTACTTCTCTAAATGCAAATGCTTATAGGTGGTTTAAATAGCCTCTTATAGAGTACTTTCCCTGGATGGGGAAATTATGAGCAATTTTAATTTTCCTTCTTTGGGATTTTAGAGTCTTTCAAAAATTTTATAAAGAACGTGTAGTTTTTAATCAGAAAAAATTATGACAATTATAACGTGCTTATATATTTTTTCTAATACATATAATGCTCAGCCCTTAAATTTAGACATTAGAAATGTACTTCACGTGTTCAAAAGCAAAACGCCCAGTTGATTGGGCAGAAAAACAGCTCCAAGGCTACCGAATTTGACTCATCCCCGAAGTGTTGTTTATTGTAAATTGAAAATGTAGTGCCAGGCAGATAAGTCATCATCTAAGAAAAGCGAGTCAGAGAGTGGAACCATTTTTGACAAGGAATTGGACTTTGGAAAGAAAGGGCTAGAGAAAGAGAAACTAACTGGAAAGAATTTGAGATTTCTTTGATGCCTGTAATACCCTACATGCAAACATCAGTGAGAAATGGGCAATAGTTAATGTTTTAGATTTTGCCTAAGGCTCTAGTATCCTCTAAAATCTTGGGAATATTCATTAATACCCTTGAATACATTATTTCAGACAAGATTTAAAATCTGACACAGATATGTACCTTCAGGACATTCCCCACAGGAATATCTTTTCTCCTTCCACTCTCTGGCTTTGGGAAGTTTGGCTCAATTTGACCCAACTCTTAGGTCTCTGCCAACGCAGAGTTGCTATACGCAGAAGGTTGGTGGCAGTCTCTTAGCCTTGATAATACCAGCTAGACTAAGTAATTCCTCGGGGTATCATCTGCAAGCCTAAAGGTGTAAATTAAGAAGAAAAAGCAAAAGGAATTCAAGGGTGAAGGGAATTTCTGCCACCTTTTAAGTAGTGAGATGGGGCTAATTGGAGCAGAATTGGTTGGGACAATACAAATAAATGTGAGGTGTTTATAAGGAAATTTATTTAAATTTTAGATAATTAAAAACCACAGTTTTCTTAGTGTGTATTCAACTATCTTATAAATACAAACAATATAGTATAATGTGTCAGTTTAAAAATAAAAGTATTTATGTAAACCATGCACAATCCCTTCAGTTTCTTCAGCATTATAAATGGGGCAATACATGGGAAGAGTGTGCCATCTAGTGGATAAAGGAAAAATACATTTTTGTGTAGGAAGTGGGGGCAGGGTTAAAACCCTTTAAGCAAATGTTAGCATTCCTCATTATACTATTTTATTAATCAAACACTTCTTTCTTAATTCAGAATCAAGTCGATTCAGGTATTTTGATATATACAGTGCTTTAAAACACATAAGTGATTTTGCCAATACATTTTATTACTTTCTTTTCTGTTTAAAACTGTAACACATGCCATTGTAGAAAATTTCTTAACTACAGAAAGGTATAGAGAAGAAAGTAAAACCTATAACCCTGCTTCCTAGAGACAACACAGTTAACATTTTAATGAATTTCTTTCGACTCATTTTCTATGCATTCACAAATTTTCATATAACTGACATCTCAGAAAGTAATGTTTGAAGGGTGCTTTAAAACATTAAAGTTACACTATGTGTTTTTAACCCTGCGATTAAAACTTGCTATTGTTCGGGGAGGTTCCTTTCCTGGAGGGAATAAACTATGCATTGCATGGATAAGTGAGAGAATATCTTATGTTTAGGAAATTGCAAGTGGCTCAATACTATTGGAAAGTGAAGTTAGAAGTTTTAAGTTCAGTGAGAAGAATGAACAAGAGTTGGAGAGGTATGTGGAAACTGGACCAAGAAGAACCATGGGTATGCCAGTTGGATATGTTGTCTGTTGATAGGGATAACTATTGAGGAATTCGGGGTAATGGACTGATGTTATTGGATTTGGATAGCACACAGTAATAAAAAAAATAATTTGATACTAATATGGAGAGCAGACTGAAATAATGGTTCTCCAAGCTGGCTGCACTTTATTTTTTTTTAACTTATTTATTTTAGGCTGTGTTGGGTCTTCATTGCTGTGCGCGGGCTTCTCATTGCAGTGGCTTCCCTTGTTGTGGAGCACGGACTCTAGGCTCGCGGGCTCAGTAGTTGTGGCTCGCGGGTTATAGAGCACAGGCTCAGTAGTTGTGGCGCATGGACTTAGTTGCTCCGCGGCATGTGGGATCTTCCCGGACCAGGGATCGAACCTGTGTTCCCTGCATTGGCAGGCGGATTCTTAACCACTGTGCCACCAGGGAAGCCCTGGCTGCACTTTAGAACTACCTAGGGAGCTTTAAAAACACTGATCCCCAACTCCAGTCCAAACCAATTAAATCAAGATCCTTGGGAATGAGATCTTTTAAATAGTTTCCCAGAAGGTGTTATTATACAGCTTGGGGTGAGAATCACTAGACTAAAGAGAGATGAAACCAGAGACAGAAAATACCACTAAGAAGGGAGTTGCATTAGGTCATGTGAAAAATTATGTGTGCCTAAACTAGGTTAGTGACAGTACAGGCGTGGAGAGGTTGCGTAAGTGGTAGAATTAACGCGAGTTGATAATTGAACACAAAGTATGAAAAACAAAAGAATCAAAGATTATTCTCTAATGGTATCTTGGTAGACGGTGTCAGCAGGAAATATAGCTGATTGGGCATGTGTGGGGGAATCAGAAAGTGTCTTAAGAAGCAGCTACAGGGACTTCCCTGGTGGCACAGTGGTTGAGAATCTGCCTGCCAATGCAGGGGACGCGGGTTCGAACCCTGGTCCGGGAAGATCCCACATGCTGCGGAGCAACTAAGCCCTTGCACTACAACTACTGAGCCTGTGCTCTAGAGTCCGTGAGCCACAACTACTGAGCCCGCGTGCTGCAACTACTGAAGCCCGTGTGCCTAGAGCCTGTGTTCTGCAACAAGAGAAGTCACCACAGTAAGAAGCCTGCGTAACTCAACAAAGAGTAGCCCCCGCTCGCTGCAACTAGAGAAAGTCCACGCACAGCAACGAAGACCCAACGTGGCCAAAAATAAATAAATAAAATTAATAAATTTATTTAAAAAAAAAAAGCAGCTACAATTTTCCTTTAGATTCATCACCAATGACACAGACACACTTAGATATATTTTGTTTGCCTGTTGGGCCAGATAATGTCTCTCAGCTCCACCCCACCCTCTAATTCTCTCCTTTGGTGACCTTGGGACTCAGACTACAAATCACATCTTTCCTCCACCAAGCTCTTCCAGCAGGGGCATGAGAGGAAAACTGCAACACTGGAGAAGAAGAGGGATTTGGTCTTCCCTGTTCGCCTTTTGGCAGCTTCTTGTCTGATAGGGGTTCTACTGAAAATCACTTAGGCCACACGTTTTTCACCCCTGTAGACGTCATGCCTTTCGGTGGCCACTGCTGACTCCAATTAGCAATTTTTTCAGCACTTGTAGAACCAGCCTCATCCTCACCCCACCCCCGCACAGACACCAGCGGCCAACAATCCGGTGTCTCCTCCTCAGAGGTCTGGGTTTCAGCACCCCAGGGACCCCTCTCTAAATTTCTAAGTTTTTCTCTTTGCTCCCTTTGCTCCTTCAGGCCTAGGGATGGTACACGCTTCCAGAAGTTGCTATTTCCACGATTCCTTAGAGTTATCTTTTTACTCATTTAGTTGTTATCACCTTTATATCTATATGACTATTCCTTATATTAAGTTCTTTCTACTCAAATAACTTGTGTAGTTTCTATCTCCTGACTTGACCCTAGAGGGCCACGTTGGGTGAAAAAGTGCACCCTCAGCCCTAATTTGGCCTGACCCGCTTTCTAAGGGCCACCATTCTATATTCTAGACTAAATAAACACTGAGCTACAATGGCCGTTTCAGCAGCTCTTTTTATAGAAGAGTTAAATAAGCATTTCCAAGCAGTACAAAGTATAAAAACCTAGAAGTTGTGGCTTTACCTAATTCTTTCTCTTGTACCACACAAGGGAGAGAGGAAGAGGGAAAGCCTCAGGGCTTCAGATTGCTGTCCTTTGTTTCTGAACTCTATCTCCTCAAACTCTAACCCTCTTCCTGCAGACCTTGCTCAAGCCTCCACCATCAAGGGTCTCCACCCATTTTCTCAGGGAAATTCAACTTCTCCCCACTTGAGAAAGGAGCCACGTTCTTGTGTGTGGTTAAATACACAGGCTTTGTTCACAGGGTGATGGGGTTTTTCTGGGCCTGAGGTTTCCCAGAGGGACAGAGGAGTTTGCCAGTGGCCCTGCGGGCTCTGGTTTTGTGGGGTAAAGATGGTGAGTGCTCTGATTCCAGATTGGTCTCTTCATCAGTGGGCACTCCTACCATTTTCCACTTGATTTATAAAAGAACAAAGGCAACTCACTTCCATGAGTTTTCTTCCCAAGACAACACAATCTAGCATTATACAAGGAAGGTATAATCTTCATATTGATGTGACTTTGACTCTACTTTTCTGGGAAAAAATAACCTTTGAATTCCTAGATATGGATCTTCTGGCTTTTTCCTGAGCATGTCCATGTTACTAGAACCATCGTTTTAGTTTCGAATTGCTCTGTATGAATCATTTAGGGAAAACGCCAGCTTCAAATGGATTCTTTCTGACAATGTAATATTTCCTCTCAGAAAAGTGTAAGTGATGGTGGAGGAAGGGGATCTCTTTTATCCCATCAAACTGTCTCTAACTCTATCTCTATCTCTATCTCCATCACTTTCTATCTCTGTCTCCATCCACAAAACCACCACAGGGGGTGGGATAGGGAGGGTGGGAGGGAGATGCGAGAGGGAGGGGATATGGGGATATATGTATACATAAAGCTGATTCACTTTGTTGTACAACAGAAACTAACACAACATTGTAAAGCAATTATACTCCAATAAAGATGTTATTAAAAAAAAAAACCCTCCACAGCTGATCTTTTGTCCAAAACACTAAGGTAGAAGCAATATCAAAATTATCCATATTAACTGTCTCCCTTCTCTTCACTTGGAATATAATTTGAGATTTCATACCCTACAAGCAGTGGATTTCATTCTAAAATCATAAACTAAAAAGCTTCTGCACAGTAAAAGAAATAACAAAATGAATAGGAGAAAATATTTGCAAACCATATATCTGATAAGTATATAAGTATATATATTTTGGTATTAACCAAAATATATGAAGAACTCATACACCTCAATAGCAAAAACTCAAACAATCTAATTTTAAAATGTGCAGAGGAACTGAATAGACATTTTTCCAACAAAGACATACCATGCTCCACAGGTACATGAAAAGGTACTCAACATCACTAATCATCAAGGAAATGCAAATCAAAACCACAAGGAGATATCACTTTATACCTGTTAGAATGGCTACTATCAAAAAGAAGAGATACAAGTGTTGGTGAAGGTGTGGAGAAAGGGGAACCCACGTGCACTGTTGTTGGGAATGTAAATTGGTGCAGTTACTATGGAAAACAGTACGGAGGTTCCTCAAAAAATTAAAAATAGAACTACCATATCACCCAGCAGTCCCACCTCTGAGTATATATCCAAAGGAAATGAAATCAGTATTTCAAAGAGATATCTGTCCTCCCATGTTTATTTTAGCATTATTTACAAGTAGCCAACATATGGAAACAACCTAAGTGTCCATTGATGGATGCATGGATAAAGAAAATGTGCCAAATATATATATAAAATGGAAAATTGTTCAGCCATAAAAAAGAATGAAATCCTGTCATTTGTGACAACATAAGTGGACCTTGAGGGCATTATGTTAAATGAAATAAGTCAGATGGAGAAAGACACTGTATGATTTCTCTTAAATGTGGAGTATAAATTTAAAAAAAAAAGCTCATAGATACTGAGAACAGATTGGTAGTTGCCAGAGACGAGGAATGGGGGCAAAAGGTACAAAATTCCACTTATAAATCAGTGTTGGGGATGTACAGCATGGTAACTATAGCTAATAATACTGTATTGCATATTTGAAAGTTGCTAAGAGAATAAATCTTAAAAGTTCTCATCACAAGAAGAAATATCTGAACTTTGTATGGTGACTAATGTTCACTAGACTTATTAAGGTGATCATTTTACAATATATACAAATATCGAGTCATTATGTTGTACACTTGAAACTAATATAATGTTATATGTCAATTATACCTCAATACCTTAATTTTTAAAAATTAACAGCTTACAACACCACACATTTGTTATCCCAGTTTTTCTGTGTGTCAGGAGTCTAGCGTGTTTTAACTGGACTTCTGCCCAGCATTTTACAAGGCTGAAATCAAGGTGCTGGCCAGCTGTGTCCTCATCTGGAAGCTTAATTAGGGAGATATCCGTCTCCAACCTCCCTCAGGAGCTTTACTGAAATTATTCTTTTCCAGCTGATCCACAGTGCAGCTTTGCCATTGATTGGATTTCTATCTATAAGGACTATTATTTTGTCCCTTTTTTCTTTTCTAAGCCCTGTGCCATTGCCACAGTGTTTATTATAACATCAAAATATCTGTGATATCTAGCTAGAAAAGTCTTCTTTCCTTGTTTTTCTTCTTTTGGGGTGTGTAAGGTAGTTTTGGTCTTTTGCCATTCTATGTAACTATTAACAGGAGCACGTAAAGTTTTATTTTAAACAGTTGGGGCTTTGGTTTGGAATTCTATTGAATCTGTGTATCAATTCGGGGATGTGTTAGTTTGCTAGAGCTGCCATAACAAAATACCACAGACTGGGTGGCTTAAGCGACAGAAATGTATTTCTCACCGTTCTGGAGGCTAGAAGTATAAGATCAAGGTGTTGCAGGTTTGAGAATTCCCTGGTGATCCAGTGGTTAGGACTCCATGCTTCCATTGCAGGGGGCACAGGTTCGATCCCTGGTCTGGGAACTAAGATCCTTCAAGCCGTTTGGTGTGGGAAAAAAAAAAAAAAAAAGGGTTGCAGGTTTGGTTTCTTCTGAGGCCTCTCTCCTTGGCTTGCAGATGGCTGCCTTCTCGCCGTGTCCTCATGTGGTCGCCCCGTGGTCTGTGTTGTCTGTGTCTTCTTCTAATAAGGCACCAGTTATACTGGATTAGGGCCCACCCACGCGATCTCATTTTGCCTTTATTGCCTCTCTAAAAGCCCTACCTCCAAAAACAGTCACATTCTGAGGTACTGGTGGTTAGTACTTGAACACATGAATCTGGGGTGGGGGGGGACACAGGCCAGAACAGGGGAGCACTGACGTTTTCCCAATATTGAATCTTCCAATACATGAACACAATATAGCCATCTCTTCATTTATTTTCATATTCTTAATGCCTTTCAACAAAATTTATCATGCTCCATAGAAGCCTTGAAAATGAATTGAATATTCTCACTTGACTTCACCAGATCCTCCCTTTTTCCTTCTGCACTATGGTTCATGTCCTAGAAGGCTGACATTTTTGGACTCCATCAGAGGGCTCCCTTGCCTTCTGGCCTCTGAAAAGGTCTGGCCAATGGGAAGCAGGGGCAGGAGATCTGAGTAGATACACATTCCCTGCCTTCTTGCGCACCACACTGATGATGGTTGGCTGCAGCGATATTCCTCTCTGGGGCCTTGCAGCTCTTGACCACAGCCTTCCCCTGCAGCCAGAGTTCTGCTCCCTTTCAGTTGCCCATTCAGATCTATGGCTAGTACTCCATTTTCTCCCTGGGTCTCCTCACCACTCCTTGTTGGTCAGGATCTTTTGATCCTGACCACTTAGTAAATGATCCGTTCATTAAACTCTCCTCAATTCCCACCTTTAAGTGTGCCAGCTTTTTCCTGCTGGGATACATACTTTGTCAGACTTATTCTCAAGTACTTTTTATCTCTTGATGCTATTTTATATTGTGTACTTTTAAATTACATTTTATGTTTGTTGCTAGTGTATAGAAATGCAATTGCTTTCACTGCACTTTTTAAAAAATCCAGCAACCTTGCTAAACTCTCATTAATTCCAATAATTTATACGAGATCTTTTAAAAAGATCTAAATGTAAAAATATGTATAGATTTTTCTTTATATGTAATCTCCATAAATAATCTTTAAATAATCAGAGATTTGTAATTTTCTTTGCAACGTTTATGCCTTTTTGGGTTACCTAAACATCTACTTCAATGCTGCATTGGAGTGATAGTGGTAACCATTCTTATTTTGTACCTGACCTAATAGAGAGTGATTGTTTCATCATTATGTGTGCTGCTTCTTTAGATATTCTATCAGGTTAAGGAGGGCCCCTCTAGTTCTGGTATCTAAGTTTTTATCATGAATGAATGCATATTAAATTCTGTCTAAAATTTTTTATACAATGAAATACATATTGATATCATTTTTCTTTTTTAGTCTTTTACTGTGGTTAATCATATTAATTGCAGTAATCTGTCTTCTAATGTTAAACTGCCTTTGAACCCCACACGATTGATCATGATAATACTCCTCTTAGAACTTAGAATCCAAATGAGTAGGAACTATACATTCTTTAGAGACAAAGAAGTTTTCAGTTGTAAACTTACCTACACACAACAAGCAACAAATGGACATATATTAATATTTTACTGACTAGTTCTAACTTGAGTTGTGTCTTTACTTACCTCCATCAGTAATGCATCTATTTATTTAATAATAATTTGTTGAGCATTCACTAAATGTCATTCACTCTTCTGGTAATAGAGTACAAAGATGACAAAGACATAACCTTTCCCGTTAAGGAGCTCATAATTTAAATGTGAATGGAGTGTGTGTGTGGGCTGGAGCACAGGGTGAGGTTGGCACAGAGAGAACAAAAGATAATGCAAAACATATACAGTAAGTGCTGTACTATAGATGAACAAAATGCTAAGGAAATAAAATGGGTAAGTACTTCAAGTCTTCATTCAAGTACTTAGACTTGAATCTTGAATGAAGATACACGTTTATCACGAAAAGACGATGCAGAAGGAAACACTGAGAGACTTTTGTGCGGATTAAATATGTGTTATATGCCAAGACACTATGGCCTGGGGGATAAAGCACTGAATAGGCCACAAAAATCTCTGCTGTTTTCGATTGACTTTCTAACCAACATCAAAGGAAAGAAACAACTTGCCCAGAGAAAGGACCTTTCCTGCTCAGGACAGCTTTTGTATGAGTACTCCATCAACAGTTCTGGATGCCACACAACGCAGCGATATCCAAAGTGGGCAGCCTGCAGGAAGATAATACCAGTGTTTATATTTAGTTTTTAGATTCTTCTAGTATTTCTATTTTTGTCTATGCACTAACATGTACGTAATTTACAAATTATTATCCATAGACTTGGAGTGCGGACTCAAGTTTTATTGATGTGGGTATTTCATCCAAAACTTTGAGGACCACTGCTCTAGAGTCCTCCGAAGTCCTCAAAACAAAAAGTAATTTGAATTTAACTGTCTTCAAAGTTACATAACACTTCTAAAACACTAGCAATGGAGGAGTGTTACACAGCATTAGGGGTGGCTGGGGAAAGCACTTTTCTTAAGGGCCTTGTAGACAATCCCGGAGGAGCTGCCTATATAATTGTCAGTAAAGATTGAAAAAAAAGTTCTTAGTGTTCGCAGGTTTGGGCCGCCGCTGGGTATAACTCTGGTTGTTCAACTTAAATATTCTGATACTCAGCACAGTCCAACTGGTTGGACTGCTCGGTGCGTAATCCACATGGGCCGCCAGGTTCAGGGTCTGAGCGGAGAAGAACCCGCTTTCGCCCCCCCCGCGAATTCCGCCCGAGAACAGCAAGGCCGCGACTGACCGCTCAGAGTTGGCCGCCGGGACTTTGATTCAGAGCCTAAAGCGCCGGCAGGCGCCGTGCGTAGCGGGCGCAGGGCCAGCGTCACGTGCTCAACGAACGCTGATCTCGCGCCTGCGCGCTGCCTTCCTTCTGGCTCCACTAAGCCTCTTCTCCCTGGCGAACCCGCCTTCCCGCCGGATCGTCACTTCCGGCGGACGCTCAGCGTCTTTGGTGTCGTCACTTCCTGTCGGTACCGGTGTGGACGGTGTGGGTCGTGGCCGCCGGTTCTGCGGTTCTCCCCCTCCCCTACTCTCCTCCCTCCCTCCCTCTCCCTCCCTCGACGGCGGTCGGTCGTCCGTCGCAGACTCCCTGACCCGTCCCTAACCCTTTTCTGACCTCGGGGCCACCGGATTGGCCTTTTCCCGTTTCCCGGCTCAACCCCAGAGTCAGGGCGGGGGCCTTGAGGAGGCGGAGGCGGTGCCACGGAGGAGAGAAAAGACCAGACGACCCTCGGCTCCCCCGCCGGATCGCACGGCTCGTAGCCGCCATGGCAATGAGGCAGACGCCGCTCACCTGCTCGGGCCACACGCGGCCCGTGGTGGATCTGGCCTTCAGTGGCATCACGCCTTACGGCTATTTCCTGATCAGCGCTTGCAAAGGTGAGCAGGGCCGCTGATCGGGCCGCTGACGGCTGGGACTGGGCGGAAAGGGACTGGGGCCGGCATTCCCCTTTGCCGAGCGGACTGCGGCTCTCGCAGCTTTTGAGGTTAGGGCCCACGGTGGGCTGATGGGGAGAGGAGTAGTGTTAGGGTTTCCTCAGCTGACTCCGAGGGGCTTTGCTAAGTAATGGCCCTAACCAAGGTCTCTCATTTTAGCTTTATTGCTATTTCTGGAGAAGCTGAACTGTGCACTTGCCTAGACGCCCCGGCCAACAGACACCGTAAATAATCTTTCAAGGATTCGGGGAATTCAGAAACTAGGCCAGGCCTTGTTTTACACCTTAGTTTACAAAGACTCGCTACTCCTATTATCTCATAGGATATTGTTTTGTTGTATGGAATTTTTCATTTCCATTTTTCATTTTTCAAATGGAAGCTGAGGCTTACTGTTAAGAAGTTTGTCCAAAATAAGACGCGAATCTAGATTGTTTTGACGCAGATCAGTAGTCTTCTCACCGAATTACAAATGCTTCCCAAAGAGAATGTCCAGCTCGGTTTTTCAGTTAATTTATTTCTGGACGTTCCTGGACGTCTCCTGTGAGTGAGAATAGATAGACAACAAAAGCAGTTTTCCACTTTGTTTTTCAATATGATCATTTTATGTTTGAATCTTAGATTTTAAGTAATCTAAACTTCTAAATCACATGTCTTCTTAAATATCTTTTAGATGGTAAACCTATGCTACGCCAGGGAGATACAGGAGACTGGATTGGAACATTTTTGGGTCATAAGGGTGCTGTTTGGGGTGCAACATTAAATAAGGACGCCACCAAAGCAGCTACAGCAGCTGCAGATTTCACAGCGTAAGTGCCGCCAAAAATGGCCACCTTTGGAGTTGTCTGTGGATTGTGTTCAGAAATGATCAAAACTTCAATAAAAGTTATTCATGGAATTCTCACTGCCTGCCATATAGAACACATGGTGTTTGATCTCACCAAAATTCCACCCTGATCCTGCCTGCTTCTTTCTCTTAAATGGTTCTCAAAATGTTCAGAGACTTAAATAACTAAATTCTGTATGTCTGGGTTGGGACCCAGGAATCTGCATTATTAACAGACACTTCAGATAATGAATGTTGGTGGTCATGCTTCCAAATACTGCTCCACATGTGTTGGCTGAGTGGTATCATTAACTCCTATGACTTCCTAGGGCGAATGACCCCACGTTTTTAGCCCAATTTCACTCTCATTTTTGTTAGACATATTTAAAACTCCGCAACTCAATTATTCTTCATTTTTTAAGTTTTTTAAGGCTGAAATCTTAATCATTCTTGATTTTTCCCTTCCATCTAGATTATCATCTTCTTTGTTGATTCTACCAGCAGAATGTTTCCTGACCACATTGTTTCTTATGCCTCGGCCACTGCCGTTTTAGTGCAGGTCCCTACCACTTGTCCTTTCCCATGTGTTCATCCTCCCTGGTGCCGCCAGTTGTGTTCCTGAACACAGATACAAATATCATCATGTCACTTCTCTATCTCATGATCTTCTTGTCTTCCCTGTGCTTTGTCAGTGCTCCATGATCTTGGGTGTACATTAGAAGCTTTTAAAATACTCAGATGCATGTGTCTAGAAATTCTGATTTAGTTGGTCTGGGGGTGCAGTCCCGAACATCAGTTCTTTTCCTTCCTTGAAGTTCTAGGTGATTCTGATGTGCAGCCTTTAACCACTGGCCTAAAGGTTAAATTTCACTTGTTGGCTCTTGAAAATTTGGTCTCATTCTAGTTCATCATTATCATCATCTGGCACTGCACGCCGTATGCCCCATTGTCTAGTTATACTAATATTGTTGCCAGAATACACCTTACCTATTCTGATTTTTGGCGTTTGCATATGTTATTAAAGTGATTTGCGGTGACCCACTTTCCCCATCTGAGCACGTGTCATATATAACCTTGGTACCTCTAGTTCCTAATTGTGTTTGTGATTTAGCAGGCACTTAAATGCTTAAACTAAGGAAGGCAATGTCAAGGGCTGTTGCACATGTAATACTCTATTAATAGATTTGAGGCTCTGGAGAGTAAAAGTGGTCTTGTTGATTTTTTTTTTTTTTTTTTTAACAGAATTTCACACTAAGGAGCAATTGTAAATGTGTTTGTTGCTCCTTTGTATTAAGCAAATTAAACATACTAAATTTATTATGAAAAATGAAGGCAGATTGATTGAGTGGTGGATACATGACTACATATTTGTTGAAACTCGTAGACCTCTATATCATGGAGTTAGTTTTACTGTATGTAAGTTTTTAAAAATAAAATTTTTAAAATAAGAAGAGGGAGATATAATCCCATGCTTATGTGGGATTAAATTTGAGATGATGAGAGAGCAGTAAGAGAAGTTATAAATGTCAGTATGAACTTTTTTTCTGTGTCTTCAATGAATAGATGTTATTATGTTCATGAATAACCATTGTAAGGCTTTGCACGCTGCCCTGTTGTGATTGTATGAAATTCTGATAAAATAAGGAACTGCTTGGTTTTATGTCAGTCCTTTAATGTCAACAGCTTCAGGTCAAATGTTGCTGTAGATGTCAGCATGTGTGCTTATAATGTGACAGAGACTCCTTTGATTGTTAATTATGGGAGGTGAAAAATAGGAAGTAAAAGGGATTCTCAGACAAGGAAGACTTGTGGAGTGTTGGAAGGTGAAGGTGCCCATTCCTTCTTTTTGCTCACACTGTTCCCTGTGTTAAACTTCTGGCTCTTACAGTACTTATTGACTTCAGTGTCATTGCTTTTTGAGGCCAGGGGCCATGTTTTATATTTTTTTGTATCCCTGGTTTGTTCAGTACTTTATGTTTGTCAAATAAATAACTTAAGGAAGTTTCCTAAGGTAGAAGGATAAAGAATGGACGAATTATAGATCTTGGTTTTGTTTCTAAGACATTTGTGTCTGCCATGAGTTCAGCTTTTTTTTTTTTTTTTTCCCTTTAACTCCTCCAAAGTTTGTTTTTTGCTCAGTCCAGTAGGAACATTGTCATTGGGAATGAATGTCATTGATTTTTTAACAGAGATAGAAAATTGGAATTAAAAGCTCTAGATTTCAGATATTTGGTAAGTGGATTTTAAAAATGTCATTATTGAAACTAGGTCCCAGTTTGGTGGTAAGTTAATAGTTAATAAAGTGGTATTTTGAGTTAAATATAATTAGGTAATAAATGTAACAAGATCTTAGACACTATAGACATTAGCATTAAAAGAGACAAGCTTTTGAATTGCAGTTCTGGACAAATATATTTCTGTTAGTCTCAGTTCTGTGTTATCTGGCCCTAACAATGTTAATTACATGAGCAAAATGCTTTCTCTCCTCCTGCTTGACAGATGGTCTTGTTCTGATCTTTAAGAGACCTGTGCAAAAGCTTGTTAGGAAGGATGCCCATCTCTGTAAAATCCGTGAAGACTCCTGGTTTGTACATTTAGCCAAATTGTAATGCCAGTCCTCTGGAAAAGAATAAAGTGCATTAGATAGAAATTACTGTTCATGTGATAATTACTCTGAAATGGAGAGAGGAAAGGGTGTGAAAAATATGGCAGTTTAAATACTTAAGAGAGTTCTGAAAAGAGTATTCAGGATTTTATCTTGCTGCCAGAGGCACAGCTATCTTTGTTTAGGTCACTAACAGCATTAATAGCCCAAACCATTCATTTGAGGACATGTCTGTGTATGGGTATTGAGTGTTGCTTTTGTGCTTTCTTAACGTTTCGGGTCTCAGGGTCTATGTTTACAAGTGGTTATTAAAAACATGAATGCTGGGGCCATATTGTCTGTGTTTGAACCCTGGCTCCATCCTTTAATAGCTCTGTGACCTTGTGAACTTTATTTAATCTCTTTTTTTTCAGTTTCATCATCTATACTAATGAGAATAGTAATAGTGCCTACCTCTGGTTGTGAATATTAAATAAGTTGATATGTTTCTAATATATAGAATATTGCCTAAAATCTAATAACTATGTAAGTGTTACATGTGTAAGGTAACACTGGTAGCTACCACCCCTACTAGACCAAAATCATGTGTTATTTTGGAACTTCTGTGCTAAAGCCATGAAACCTTTTGGTTTCATGCAAGGAAGTTTGAGTAGATTTAAATAACAAGAGGGAGTAGTTTTGGGTTTTTTCCCCCTCAGTTAAGGCTCTCAGGTGCCATCATATAGTGGGAAAGATGTAAGCATTTACATTAGCCAGGCCTGAGTTCCTGTGCTAGCCATGCTGTGTATTTTCAGTTTGATCATGGGATGCTTCTTAAACTTCGGTTTTCACATCTGTAAAATTAGTGTAAGTCTGATTTTGGTGCAAATCAGAGAGATCTTTCACCACTTACATGCCTGGAGTCTAGCATAGTGTCTGTTACATAGTAGGTACTCGGTTAATGGACGCTGAGTCTTACCCTTCAATTGCTCTGTGTCTGTCTGTGAGGTGTGGGAGTGTGTGCATTCTTTGTGTATATTCTTCTCTTTTAATGACTTGTATGGGGTCTGCTGTTATGGAACTTGACCCAACTAAAGAGCTCCCCAGCTTACCTGATTAATCATAGTTGGTATAAATTATTTTTAGGTGATTGTTTTTGTTCCCTCATTCTTAGGTTTCTCAGAAAATTCATTAATTTCATGTTTATCTAAAGGATAATTTTGTTCCTGTTTCTTGTGGAGAAAATACATTCAGCAGAGCCGGTCCGTGGGTCAGTTTAGAATGTTAACTTGAGGTAATTCTGGCAGTCGAGTCAGCTGATGTGTACACTGTCCCTGAAACACCATCCTCTTTATATCTTTTAATTCATAGAGCTAATGTTAGCACTACATCTCCTGATCCTCTTCTCAGTCCCTCTACTGTCTTCATCTGGAGAGTGCCAAACGTAAAGAAGATGCCTGTGCTCTGTCCAGAGAGTGCTTAAGTAGATCTAGTACAAGTGAATAGAACATGCTCTGTCGAGAGTGTCGAACTCAATTTTACTAGTGTTTCCAAATAGGAGGAAAACAGCTAGATACATGGGCCTTCTGGATGATACTACTACAGTCACACCGGTGCTTTCCTCCTCACCAGTGAATGGACATGGTCTAAGCAGCATATTAAGATTTTAAGGAGTTTGGGGAAGATGATTGAATATACTTGAAATTAGTATTTCTAAGGACATTGCCCAGAGTTCCTTTGAGACATGGCATCATGTGAACAGGATAGAGATTTCAGGTATATTTGATGTTTTCTTCACTTTTGACACCTTCTGTTATTGCAGCAGTCTAATCTTTGTGAACTCTTATCACTGATTTCCCTGTGATTAAGAGTAAGCATATGTAAACAAAAGTAAAAGGAAAAAACAGAAAGGAATGGTTAACGGAGGCGAGATAAATAGAAGGTTTAGTGAAAAGATACCATTTGCGATGAACCCTGAGGATGAGTAGAACTATGATAGCTGAGAATGTAAAATACATGCTTAATAGAACAATATGAACAAAGACAGAGGAGCCTGGAAGAAAATACATGGCTTGTTTGAGGAATGGTCTATAATCTGGTGTGACTAGATAAGGAGAAATAATACAAAATGAGGTTGGGAAAGTAGCGTTGGACCAAGAGAGTTGAATTGGAAGTGGGAGAGATTAGAACAGGTTTCCTGTGCAAAGAGAAATTAATATTTGAGAGTTTAGTAGCAGTACCACTCATAGTTGATATTGTTTCTCTCAGAACATATTTACTCAGCCACTCATGACTCAAGTATATAATTTGCAAGAAATTTACAATTTCTATTGCATCATCAGCATTTATTCCTGTTAGATGGTTCATGTTTCTTTACCGTTGCACATGCTATTAATGCTTATCTACAATGGCCTTTCCCTTTTTTTTCCCCTGGCATATTTCTACGTGCTCTTTAAGGCTACAGGTTTTTATGTTTAGATTTTCTGGACTTTCTGGCGTAATTAGTGGTGTGTTTTTTGTTTGTGTTTCTATAGTCATGTGTGTTTGTCATTTAATTATATTTCTTAAATGTATTATTTAATGGATTTTTTTTTCATCTCAGCTAAAGCTAATGCTCTACTAAGGCAGGAACTTTCTTTGGGATCATTTTTTTTCTCCCTTTTGTGCCCTAGTACTGAGTCTAGAGTGACATACTTGATGTATTTATTGTGTGTTTAATGAGTAAATGAAGAAAAGATACTCCTTGCTTTTCTCTGTTTTTCTTTCTCCACTATTTCATTGTTCACTTCTTTCCTAAAAGTAAATGTCAGTTACATTAAAATGGAAATCTTTAGGGAGCGTAGCTTGTTCCTCATAACA
Organism: Balaenoptera borealis; assembly: GCF_965194805.1. Classification (NCBI taxonomy): domain Eukaryota; kingdom Metazoa; phylum Chordata; class Mammalia; order Artiodactyla; family Balaenopteridae; genus Balaenoptera; species Balaenoptera borealis. The sequence continues at coordinate 13,648,498 of NC_138870.1, forward strand.
GTTTCTTTTCCTGCGTGGAAAGTTTTCTTGTTTACTTTTCAATGACCTCTTCTGACCTAAAATGAATTGTTTTTTTTTTCTTCTTCTCTACTGTTAAAGCTTTTTTATTTGGGGAACCCCTTACAGTATTTTTGTGAACTATTATTTCATCATTATCCCCCAACATATATACACACATATGTATGTGTGTGTAATCACATATATATTTTGGGTTGGGATAGGTTAGGGAAAATAACAGTTGAGAGATTTAAAATCGTCTCAACATTAGCATTATATAATCAAAGGCTGTTACTTTGTGTGGAAGTTAATTGGACTAGGATTTGAGAATTTAAGAGTCACCTTTGAGGAAGAGATGGGGAGAATATTTTCTTCTCTACTGTCTTGATTTAAAATTTCATGTAACCTCTGTCAAGGCTTTTCATTCTCCTGTAAAATTCTTTTAAAGGATTTCTTGTTTTTCATTTCTTGTTTCTCATGTACGTGAGAGTAAAGAATAGAGAAAAAAATGGGAAAGGTGAAACTGAACTGGTTAAAATGTTTACAGTCTTGCTAAAAGGATGTTATGGCTACAGGCTAAAATGGAAGTAAGGATGGATTGGTTCATGAAACTTGTTTACTTAAAATTTGATATTTTCCATTGTCAAAATTAGATTGTTATATCGTTTTTACCTTATAATGTAGTTATATAACATTTCAAATATCTAACTTATTTGGTAATTAATTGTCAAAATTACCATGTTTATCTTTTAATTTTACTTTTCATTTTTAGCAAAGTGTGGGATGCTGTCTCAGGAGATGAATTGATGACCCTGGCTCATAAACACATTGTCAAGTCTGTGGATTTTACGCAGGTATCAGAAAATGGAATTTGTTTTAGGAAGTTAAATTGCTGTTATTATAGGATATGACAGTGGTTTTATATTTGATTGGTTTGTATATTTGGTTTTCTGGGGGAATATTTGGTGTACATTGGCTTATATTTGATTTGACTGTAGATTAAACCGTACACCTTTACAGTTGACTCTTGAATAACACAGGTTTAAACTGTCTAGGTCCACTTAACATAGATTTTTTCACTGATAAATACCGCATACTGCAGTATGACATGGTCCACAGTTGTGGAATCTGCGGATGTGGAGGAACTGCACGTGGGAGGAACCACATGTATAGAGGGCTGACTATTACTTATACGTGGATTTTCGACTGTGTGGAGGGTGGGTCCCCTGATCCCTTCGTTGTTCAGCTCAACTGTATTTTGTCTTAGTTGATCCTATGAGGCTTTTAAGAACCCTGGAACTCTTATATCAGTACTTCAACAATAGCAACAAACATCTAAAAAGCCCAAATAATGTTTCCCAGCCACTTTCAGAAGGGAGAGGATAAATTTGAGATCATCACAGATGTACTCCTCAGTAGGCAGCCAGATCAGGGCCGACTAAGAGAAGCCGTGTGGAGGTGGTATGACATTTGAACTGGGAAGCTTACAGGGCTTTGGCTATTATGAGAAAAATAAATGCTGTACAGTATTTTCTCAGGAGTAATTGGTCTGTATGCATCTCCTTGTGACATCTGTGAGCCTTATTTGGATTCTGTTTGGTGTTGAAGAAGTTTCAAAGAGATGTAGCTTTTAAAATCTTTAATCTAGTAAGATTTTACTTATGTGTGTTTTCAGGACAGTAATTACTTGTTAACCGGGGGACAGGATAAACTGTTACGCATATATGACTTGAACAAACCTGAAGCAGGTAAGTGTAATTTATACGTATTTGTGGTTTTGTTTTCTTTTAATTTAAGTAACTTTTCCTGATTAAAGGCATTCATATTTAGTACTCAAATTAGGAAAATAAAGATAGTCACAAAGAAAAAAATTAAAATATAATCCATCATCCAGCATTATTAATTGCTGATAACGTCTTTAGCTTTTGGTTCATGTTTTTCCAGTTCTTTTTTAATGCAGATATCTTTTGAAATATTGATTTATTTACTACATTGTGCTTGTATAGCCTTCCTACAATTTAAAAAATTATCATGGTAAATTTTTATCACGATACTAAGTCTAAAAAGGTGCGTAACAGTGTTAACTACCTTTTGGTTAGGAGTGGTTATTATCTGTAGAAGGTGAGAAGGGTAAGAATTCTCAGTGTGTATGCATACTTAGATTTTTTAACCACATGGGTATATTAGCTATTCAGAAGAATTTTAAAAATCTGTAATAGTTTTTTCATGTCTTTAAATATTCTATTCATTCTTTCTAATGACTGTATGGCTCTCTATTCTGTGGATAAGTGAACTAGCCAGTCTCCTATTATGGCTTATTTGGTTATTTACAAATTTTAAAGATTATAAGCAGTGTTGTGCTCAACATCCTTACAGTTGCATATACTTCCACAATTGTTTCTGTAGGATACCTACATAGAAATAGAATTGTTGGGACAAAAAGGAGGTACGCTTGGAAGCCACTGATAGATACTACCAAGGGGCCCTCCAGTGAAGTATAAAAATGTATCTATGGCTAACTTGTTCTAGCAAACACTGATAACTAGCTTTATCTTTGCCAATTTAATAGAAGAAAAATGATTCTGTCTTATTAATGTGCACTTGAAAAGTTATTCATGAGATTAAAATACTGTTGAATACCATTTTAATGTACTACTTCTTTTGTGAACTAAGTACCTGTACATCTTTTTATTACTCATTTTAAAGTTTCTTTATTGTATTCTCTTTAGTCATTTGCTTTTAAATTTTGTCAGTGAGGTTTATGGTATGCACATTTTAAAAAATTGGGTGGTAAAATCTATCATTTCCTTTATGAATTCTCTCATTGCACAGAAGTTGTAAGACATATCTTTTCTTCCCTAGTCAGACATTCACCTCTATTTTGTAGTATTTCAGTGCTTTTCTAGTCACACACTATGTATTTTAAAAGCTACCAAAATATGACAAAAAGAACTTTGTTTTATTTATTATATATTAGTTGGGTTCTTAAATTTTGTATCTTGGGTACTACTGTTTATTCATAACTCAATAAACTTCAGAAGTTTGTAAGAAAGTCAAAGCTACATTGGAAATTAAGCAGTTGTTCTCGAAATATCTTTTCTAAAAGTACTTCTAAGGTGAGGAAACAAACTACCTTTGTGGATTATTATCCTTTGGCACCTGGTAATTTTTTTCTTCATTCTCTCTAATAACTTTATGCCCAAACATAGCAAACTACTCTGACCTCACTGAATCAGTGTATCTATCTGACTCAGCAAGATAGTTCAGGGCTCAGGTAGACATATTTCGTCTTCTTTTACCTTTCTCAAAGCTGCCTTTTGAAAGTGGCTCTTCCACTGTCTTGCATTGGAAAGGAGCAATTAACTGAACTTTTACTGTCTGTCAGAAACCCGATTAGAAACTTTAGATGATGGCTGCTGTAACGTGTGCATGGTTTTCATCTGTGTCTTGATAGCAGTGTCTGTCTGTGTTTTGCATTCAGCTCTTGCTATCCACTCAAACATCATGCAGCCAAAGAGTAAGTTGGGATCATAGTACTGGTGTAGTGTTGTCTCTTTGGACATATCCACCACTGGCCAGCCTCCAAATTCCCACACAGAGAACTTTGGGAATAGAGATATTGTCGCTTGGGGGAATTTAATGTGAAATACCTCTAGTAACTGTATTTTTTTTAAAAGGCAAAAAAAAAAAAAAAAGAAACTTTGAATGTATATTCTCATTTGATTCTTATACTCAAATCCAAGGTATAGTAACTGTTGTTAATCCAGTTTCCAAGTGAAGAAATGTAGTCTTCAAAAGGTTAAGTGACTTGCCCAAAGTCAAAGTTGTGTTGAATGGTATTGCCTCCAACTTCTGCTTTTGCGCAGAGGTAACAAGTGGTTTTGTTTTGTTTTTTAAGTGTTTGGAAAGTCTCGAACAGAGACAGGTTCCCACCTTTTTGATGCTTTGCTCTGCCAACAGTGGCTTGGAAGAGGGTCCTAGCATTAGTGATAGCACTTGAATTAGCTCAGGCTGTCTTGTTCCTGGGTCCATATTCTTATTAAATTATGCCACCTTAGTTATTCTTTTATTTCACTGAAGTACAACAGTGCTTTCAAAAGCAGAAAAGTAGGCTGGAGGGAGTGGTGTATTCAGTCCCATCTGCACGTGTAGTTCTTGGGTTCCTTGTCATGCAGATACATTTTTGTTTAAGTATAGAAAAACTGAATGTATCCTAGGTAAACATCAAGTTTAAATTGTGGTGGGCTTTGAAAAGTTGCAGTCTAATTTAAAACATAGTTTTTCTTTTCTTTTTACATAGTTGTTCAAATATTGCTTAGTTTTAAAAATCAAATATTAACAAATGTATTTTAAATTGTTTCATCTAAAGAACCTAAGGAAATCAGTGGTCATACCTCTGGTATTAAAAAGGCTCTGTGGTGCAGTGAGGATCAACAGATCCTTTCAGCTGATGATAAAACTGTTCGGTAAGTAATTTTTCTTTAATAATTTAAAGTTTGAAAAATATTTGACCTTAGAGCTTATATTTGAAAGTTTTTTATAACTACTATGTAGGAAGCATTGTGTCTGAACATTACAACTTTGGCTGTGCAGGGGTCAGATTTTTCTGAAGCTATCCATTTACTGTTATAAACATAGAGCAGAATTCACAAGACAGTTAAGACTACTGACACCTTTATAAGCAGATGCTCTTAACCCGGGTCAGTGGGCAGGCTGGCCATAGGGTGTCCAGTAAACCCCTGAAATTCTATACACAGTTTTTTTTTTTAAGCATTGATTTTTTTTAAAAATTAATTAATTAATTAATTTTTGGCTGGGTTGGGTCTTTGTTTCTGTGCGAGGGCTTTCTCCAGTTGCGGCGAGCGGGGGCCACTCTTCATCGCGGCGCGCGGGCCTCTCACTATCGCGGCCTCTCTTGTTGCGGAGCACAGGCTCCAGACGCGCAGGCTCAGTAGTCATGGCTCACGGGCCCAGTTGCTCCGCGGCATGTGGGATCTTCCCAGACCAGGGCTCGAACCCGTGTCCCCTGCATTGGCAGGCAGATTCTCAACCACTGCGCCACCAGGGAAGCCCTATACACAGTTTTGTGAGCTGACACCTAATTATTTTTCTGGGGAAAGATAACTATCAGACTCACAAAAATCGAGTGTAAGAACCATTATTTAGAGCAACGCTGAAATTGATTAGATTAGGAGTGTCTTAATAGCACAGTTTTGCTGAATCATTTGGGAAGTATATTTAAAGTATTAGTTTTGATTTCACCGACAAGCTACCAAATAATTTGATGTTTTATGGGAACCCAAAATTTCTCAGTATCATCTGTAATTTATGAGTTGGAGTAGAGGTTGTTTCACAGTTGTGGTTATTTCATTGGTTAATCTGCAGGTGTAATTTAAGCTATAAGCATTTTTCTTAAATGAGTAAATACCTCCTTATTGTCCTCTTTTTTTTTTTTTTTCTTCAGCCTTTGGGATCATGCTACTATGACAGAAGTGAAATCTCTAAATTTTAATATGTCTGTTAGCAGTATGGAATATATTCCTGAGGGAGAGATGTTGGTAATAACTTATGGACGATCTATTGCTTTTCATAGTGCAGTAAGGTATGTCTAAGAAATACCTTCATTTCCTTTTCTGGTAATACAGGGGCAGTTTAAGGTACTTAAAAATTGGAAGGCATATGCTAAGGTATTTAACTCTTTTAAAGGCAAATTTCGGCCTATATTATGTAATATGGAGGGAAGTGTTTCCATACCCAGTAATAATGAGTTTTTTAAGAATTTGGTATGCTTTAATCAGAGGAATTAATCAAATTAATTTCCAGATATTTAGGACATTTATTGGTAAAATTCACCAATTTTTAATCAGTATTTTTCTTAAAAGAATCACTAGACTGGTGCTGTAGTTTATATTGTTCATTACTCTATAAAACCTCTGTGATCTTGATTCTGCTATTTATTTCACTTTAAAATTTCAGAGAAATTAGTGATTTTTTTTTTCTGCTTCCAAGTATGGTATAGACCTAATGATTTTTTTAAAAACAGACTTAATTTTTATGGCTATAAATGTATTAAATGTTGATGTTGAAAATTTGGAAAATATAATTTTTAAAAACCTACAGTCCTACAGCCAGAAGGTTCGTGGTAGCTGTATTTTTTGCTAGTCTTTTTTCTTCGGGGGTGTGTGTGTGTGTGTATGTATTAGTGTTGGTTTGTTTCTTTAGTTACTAGTACCCTAATGAGCATAATTTTTATTTTTTTATTCTAAAATACTCTTAGCCATTAAACTTCTTTGCAAACAGTTTTACTAGGTGCTTTGCATCATAGATTACACTAAATCATGTATCAGTTCCCCTGTTTTAACACTGCAGTGAGATTTGTGGTACATCTCTTGAATGTTTCTTTACAAGAGAATCCTGTTAAGTAGAATTATCAGTTCAAAGGTTAGGAGTGTCATGGCTGGAGCAGTCTGCAGCCTGCGTGCTGCTTTGTCACCTGCCCCATCCTGCCTGCCACGGCCCTGGGCGGGTGCCTTCCACACGTTGTGCAGTCTGCTCTCCAGTGGGTAGATTCACAGAGAAACATGACAACAGAAAATGGTGTTGGAACAGTGGGAATCAGCAGTTTTTCACAGGAAGCTTTGGGAGATGTTGTTTAGTGTAGTCTGCCTGAAGTTGGAACAAAGTTGAACAAACAAGATGAGTTTGGTGCTTTGTAAAGTGTGAAAACTGCTAGTGAACTCTGTTCTCCTCTATCAGGAGAAGTAAGTGAAATTAATGAAGCCCTTGCAGAAAAGCCAGGACTTGTCAGTAAATCTTGTTGTGAAGATCAAGACGACACTGAGTAAACCCTTCAGAATTAGATGAACTAATGGGTGAAGAAGCATGTGAGAAATACATAAAATGTATTGAGGAGTGAAAGTGGAACCCCTAAATAAACTAGTTTGAAACAAACAAAACAAAGGGTGGCAATGTGTTTAAAGTTCTTAGGAAACATGCCACTTACTTGATTTCCATAAGGAATATACCACATTATACTCTGACCAGCAGTCCTAACCTTTTCTCTAAAGGGCCACTTGCAGAGCTAAGCTTCACTGAATGGCAGAAGGAAAGAGAAGGCAGTCATAATGGAGATGAGCAATTAAGAATGTAAAAGAGTTCATACACACACAGTGAATTGATAATAATAGTAATGTTATTGATAATAATAATGTTATTGCTCAGAACCATTAAATTGTACAACTATGTTCATTGCTTCTGGATTTGGGCAGCGTGCAGCCCTGCTGTAGAACGTTGCCTGAAATGGTGGTGGTGGAGGTTTGCTGGCCTGTTAAATATACTAACATTTAAGTCAGAAAGTTGCTATTCAGTGATCCTGCGTAAGTCAGCCTTAATTTTTCATGCTTTGTAGTGTGTGATGATGGGAGTAGGATGGCAACATTTCGGAGCTGAAATACTCTGATGTTGTGTGTTGGAAGCCTTTCAGGATTTTTAGGGTTAGACTGGAAAAGAGCCGATGTCCAAACTCATTGATGTTCAGGTGAAGCTACTGTTACGCATTGATTTTTGTTATGTAGCTGTAGTCTCAGACTTAGTTATTGTTTTATAGCCTGATAGTTAAAAACTGATCCATTTTTAGCAGTTTTATATTTCACAGTATTAAAGGTTTTTCCTGTTGCAGAAACTTATAAATTCTCAGCAGTTGAAAATAATATACAAATAATCCTTTATATTAATTACTTACTGTAAAAACTTTTTCTGTTTACAAAGATAATGCATGCTTGTCCTAAAAAAATTAGACAATGCAGAATTAAATTTTTTTCAAAGCAAAAATCCCAGTATATTAGCCCTACTGTTTTAATTAGCCAGCCCAGTCATTTTCAGGAAGGCATTCACTGCACAAAATGTGGCTATCCCTTTGTGGAAGTATCTTTGTATTTTGCGGATGAACTCCACTTGGGCATAGTATCCTTCTGAATTTTTTATTTTTTTGCTAGTATTATTTAGAGGGGTTTTTTTTGGTGTTTTTACTCTTTTTTTTTTAAATTGAAGTGTAGTTGATTTACAAGGTTGTGTTAATTTCTGCTGTACAGCAAAGTGATTCAGTTATACATATACATACATTCTTTCTTTATATTCTTTTCCATGATGGTTTATCACAGAATATTGAATATAGTCCCCTGTGCTCTACAGTAGAACCTTGTTGCTATCCATTCTTTATATAATAATTTGCATCTGCTAATCCCAGACTCCCACTCCGTCCCTCCCTCCCTGCCCTGCGACCACCAGTCTGTGCTCTGTGTCTGTGAGTCTGTTTCTGTTTTGTAATTTCATTTGTGTCATATTTTAGATTCCATATGTAAGCGATATCATATGGTATTTGTCTTTCTCTTTCTGACTTACTATGATAATCTCTAGGTCCATCCATGTAGCTGCAAATAGCATCATTTCATTCTTTTGTATGGCTGAGTAGTATTCCACTGTATATATGTACCACATCTTCTTTATCCATTCATCTGTTGATGGGCATTTACGTTGTTTCCATGTCTTGGCTATTGTGAATAGTGCTACTATGAACATAGGGGTGCATGTAGCTTTTTGAATTATAGTTTTGTCTGGATATATGCCAGGAGTGGGATTGCTGGATCATATGGCAACTGTATTTTTAATTTTTTAAGGAACCTCCACACTGTTTTCCATAGTGACTGCACCAAGTTACATTCCCACCAACAGTGCAGGAGGGTTCCCTTTTTTGCACACCTAGAGGGTTTTTTTTTTTTTTTTAACATCACTGTGTTTGACCAAATGAATATTGGATTATTCCTTGAGTTTCAGAGTTTAGGAACAGTTTAAATGTATAATTGTTTCCTTGTATTATTTATTAAATATTAAAAATTTATAAATATTATCTAAATTTTTTTCTAGTTTGGACCCAATTAAGTCTTTTGAAGCTCCTGCAACCATCAATTCTGCATCTCTTCATCCTGAGAAAGAATTTCTTGTTGCAGGGGGTGAAGATTTTAAACTTTATAAGTATGATTATAATAGTGGAGAAGAATTAGGTGAGTTGTCCACTTTTTCTTAAGATGATGTAGGTACCTTGATCAAATGTTAGGTTTCAGCGATTAACACCTCAGCCAAGTTTTTAGCTGCTACTTTGTTTTTAGCTGTCTTGCTTTACCATCCAATGAACTTCAGCTTGTTAGAATTATACACAAAGAATAAAAGACAATTTTATGTTTTGTTTCTTTGGGAAAACTGATGGATTTGGGTTGGGTAAATCGAACCTTGGTGAATAGACTAAATAGAATCTATTTTAATTGTTTATGGTTCATCCTTTATTGCTTGCATGTAAGTTACTTTTTTAAAAAATTTTATTTATTTTTGGCTGCATTGGGTCTTCGTTGCTGTGCGTGGGCTTTCTCTAGTTGTGGTGAGCTGGGGCTACTCTTCATTGTGGTGCGCGGGCTTCTCATTGTGGTGGCTTTTCTTGTTGCGGAGCACGGGCTCAGTAGTTGCGGCGTGTGGGCTCTAGGGCACGCGGGCTTCAGTAGTTGTGGCACTTGAGCTCAGTAGTTGTGGCTCATGGCTCTTGAGTGCAGGCTCAGTAGTTGTGATGCGCAGACTTAGTTGCTCCGTGGCATGTGGGATCTTCCCAGACCAGGGATTGAACCCGTGTCCCCTGCATTGCTAGGTGGATTCTTAACCACTGCGCCACCAGGGAAGTCCCTATAAGTGACTTTGCCATTGTTCTTATTTAATGTCACTTTTCAGAGTTTTAGAATGTTTTGGCCACATGTTTTATTCTCTGAAAAAGAGAAGTAAATTATTTGCCTGGTATCTGAGGTCACAATTAGTGAATACTGAACCTTGGACCCAGACATTCTTATTCCAAAATCTCATATTCTTTCTATTCTCATGATAATTTTTTACACTCATGATAACATGATCATGATATTCTCTGGGGGAAGCTAATGCGTGAGTGTCCTTGAGTTGAACAGACATGGAGGCAGAACAGGATCACTGGTCTAGTAAACAGCTTTGGAAACTGATAAGGTGATAAGGCATTAGAAAGTAAGCGAGAAAAGTTCATAACTAAGGATATGCCTTAAACAGAACAACACCGCTACTAATCTGTACATTTTCTCTTTAAACTCCATATAGGATCATCACTGATCCGATATCTTCATGTTCTGTGTGACAGAACGACTAGTGGACTCTAGGTAGACGGCTGGGAAATTAAGAGGCAGAGTGTGTAAAAGAGCTCCATCTGGTGGCTCTCTATAGGCATAATAAGAGTTGGTTCCCTAGTAAACAGACAGTGAGTTTGGGATTTGGAAATGGGGATTGAATTCACAGACTTTAGATCTGCTTTCTGTAGATTTTAGAGGGGTTTTCATTTACTCCCTTTCTTTATTTTTATTGGGACATGACACCTCAGTTTTTTGTATTTTTTTTTTTTAGAGACAGTGTGAAACCATAGTGTGTGCTAGGATTGCAAAGGACTAATCTTACAGAGATATTGTAGACATGATGAACCAGTTTGTGATGAGAATCACTTTATTTTCAATTAGGTATAGTTCTTTGACTTTGCCTTCATGAATTTCACATCTTCCCAATAATGTAGACAATTATTTTCTCTAGTGTATCAATACTTAAATGTCATGTTTAAGTATTAAATTATCTAAAAGCCCTTCTCTTCTTTTTCAGAATCCTACAAAGGACACTTTGGTCCCATTCACTGTGTGAGGTTTAGTCCTGACGGAGAACTCTATGCTAGTGGTTCTGAAGATGGAACATTGAGACTATGGCAGACTGTGGTAGGAAAAACATACGGCCTTTGGAAATGTGTGCTTCCTGGTAAGAATTTTTATTCATGATTTTGTATCATTTTTCATTGTTAATTTTGTTTCAGCATTTCTGTCTTTATAGATTTTAAAGTATATAATATGGTTACAGCAAAGAGAAGCCCGTGACTAATAAATCATCCATTGTGTTCTTTGGTTTAAATTTTTTTGTTGTACAATATATTCTGTTCCTAAATTTTTACCCTAGATCATTTGGTGAATGGAATACACCTAATTCAAAATTTGCTAGAGGACAGTATAAAGAACTTATAAGTAAATGTATTTAATCTCTGAATACTACTACTTAGTGATTCTTACTAGTAGACATGTTTTTTAATAAAAATACTTAGTTATTGATCCCAGAGTAGTTGTAGTATGGATCTAAAAGTATGACTCTAAAAGACATACTTTTTTAGAATCACAATTATTAAGAAAGCTGTTCCTCTCATGCTTTGTAGCTCATCGCTTGGCATAGTCTTGGCGTACTCTTCTTGCTTGTTAAATGCTAGAAATTGCTAGTGATATTATAATTCACATAATCATCATTGCTTTTATTTTCATAGAAGAAGATAGTGGTGAGCTGGCAAAGCCGAAGATCAGTTTTCCAGAGACAGCGGAAGAGGAGCTAGGTAAATACTAACAATTAACTTCTGTAGAGTCCTGGTGGATTGAAAATTGAAGTGTTAATGTTAGCTTACTCATTGACAAAGGGAATTTATTCAGTATGAACATATACTTAAAGAATAGAAAGTTTAAATATGTGTATATTTATATATACATGTTTACAAGACAAATATTTAAATACCTACTGCATGGTAGTAGCCACGGAGATGTATTACGTATTATGGACGTGACTGATGAGGCTACTCTTACAGGACTTAGTGTCTAACTTACGAGGCAGATGCCAAAATAAATAAATAGTTACAATTGTAGTTTTTACTTAACGCTTGTTAAGCACTTACTACATACCAAGCGCCCTTCCCCAAATCTAGAATTACAAATTGTAATGCGCTCTGATCATATAATAATGTTTGAAGTTGGAATAAATAAAGGAGGGAGCCAGATCTTTCAAAGATCTGACTTTAATTCAGTGTTTATTAGGTAGTTGAAGTCACTGAAAATTTAGCCTGGAAGAGGGGCCCCTTGGAGGTTAAGTTATGGTGTAGAAGAGTTTGATGGGAAGTGTGTGAACTCTTTCTTCATTGCTTTTTCAGTGGCCTGAGCCCATCATTCACAGAAATGTAGAGTTGCTTCTTTCCTTTCTTAAATTGACTATTGTGACTTTTTGTTTTTGAATTGTAGAAGAAATTGCTTCAGAGAATTCAGATTCCATCTATAGTTCAACTCCTGAAGTTAAGGCCTGAGCATCAGGCAGATGTACACAACTTATGGACTAAAACAAACAGAGAAAAGCATCAGCCTCCAGAGTTACTCTCTGCTTAAGGCAAACATGAGCAGTAAATAATGAGGAATATGAATTAGCTCCAGTGCTGGAACTAACCAACTTGGTGATACCTATAAGTGAAAACACAAGAGTATCAGCTGAAGGCAGATGGAGTTATACTCTTGTAGTACGATGGTCTGTTGTCTTTTTAATGAATATGTGCAAACCAACATCCAATTTCTCTTATTACAGGTAGATTTCTTGTAGCTGTTTATGTTATTATGAAGAGGGAAGATATATTGGCTTATTTTTCTGACTTTTCCCTTAAAGCAGAAAGCCTTTTTTTTGCTTTAGTTATAAAGAAGAGGGGGATACATGATAAAGTAACTGGTTTGATTTCTCTTTCATTGTACACTGTTTCTGAACATCTAATTGTTTTTAGTTGTCTAAATAAAATGCCTCTAAAACAAAACTGCGTTTGTTTCTTGGGAAAAATTGATAGGTTTGAGTTTTATAAATGGAAATTGCCAGAAAGTTTTTCTACATCATAACTATATCGAAAGACAACCCGGTTAAAGAATCTGTAGTGAACATAAATTGTTTCCTGATTTTGAAATTCAATTACTTGTACTGGAGTTTTGAAATTTTTATGTGCTTTGGTAGGGTTGTTTATACCTTTCTTCCTCCTAGATTGGATAGGGATACTTGACCTGCCTTTTAAAAAAAACTTTCAGAATAATGGCTTATTTAAATACTTGCTGGTTAAAAGAAAAAAAAAAAAAGCAATTCAGAAATAGCAGAAAGATAGCAGAAAAATCACTCAAAATCCCACTACCCCAAAAAAATCTATTAAAATTGAGTGAACATTAACACACATGAGTGTACCTCTGAATGTGTATATGCAGATAGATAGGAAAGATTTTATAAAAATGGGGTAATTGTAGACCTGCAATGTTTGTTTTACTTTATCCTTTTAAGTTCAGGTGGTATTCAAAAAGCCTTTTTTTTTTTTTACCAACCTTTTAATAAAATGAATCAACTGAGTTTAGATTTGTGATACATTTATTTTTTAATATGGAAGGAATATATTGAACTAGTAGTTTGGAAATACTTTAGAGAAATGAATAACATCTCTGCCAAACTGCTTTTTCTCTATCTTGTGAATGACCCTTGATAACTTTCCTTCAAAGGAATAACCAACCCAAAAATAAGTTTTTGAGGATTTCTGGTAAACTGGCAGAAAGCACAGTAGGCTGTGACTGCCTTAGAGGGCCAAGAGAGGTGTGTCATGGGGAGAGGCAGCTGATAATTCACACAGGGTCTCACAGCGTGAGGGTGTTTTCTTGTCAACTTGCTACGTGCCTGGTTCTCTGCTTTGCAGCAGCAGTATTGTCAGTGTACCACAGACTCTAATCCTTGTCTGACTTACCTTAAATACAGTTGAGATTTATATGCACCAGATTGGCATTTTGAAATTGCTTGGTATTTATGAAGTTAATGACCAAAGGAAGTTTCTTCTATTCAGGTTTCATAAAAGTCAAAAGAAAATACAGATGCATACTTAACACCATCACTAGGTGGCATATAGCTTGAAATCTGTAAAAGTTGTTTTAAGTTTATGAGTTGAAGAATTTCAGGCCATGGAGCTCTGTCATACCATAGCTTATACTTGTGTGATTAGCGAGTTCATGTTGGTCAGATCTCTGGTTGACCGTACTGTATTAATTGTCAAGTTCTTAGGTTTTTAGATTCTGGTTACCCAGTCAAGTCATTTTAGGTTTTGGCTTTTGCCGGATTAATAAGAGTTGCTTATGATCGTTAACTAAAATCAAGGTGTTGGCAGAGCTTCATTCCTTCTGGAAACTCTAGGAGAAAATCTGTTTCCTTTTTCCAGCTTCCAGAGGCCACTGGCATTCCTTGGCTCATGGTCCCTTTCTCCGTCTTCAAAGCTGGCAACATAGCATCTTCAAATCTCTGAGTCTCCTGCTACCCTCTTTCACTTATTGAAAGGACATTTGTGATTACATTGGACCCACCTGGATAAACTCCTCAGTTCAAGATCCTTAATACCATCTGTAAAGTCCCTTTTGCCATGTAAGGCAACATTTGCAGGTTCCAGGGATTAGGATATGGACATTTTTTGGGGGCCATTAGTCTGTTTTCCAGACCTTCTAATGGTAGAATCCTATAGTAGAAATTTAGCAAAAAGTTCAAGTATATATATACGGAAATTGCATTTGTCAAAGTCTCAAGTGTCCTGCGTGTTTCTAACCCAGTGGTCACTTTTCTATTCTCATCTTACTAAACCTTCAGCAGCATTCAATAGTTGTCTACTTCCTTGTTTTTGAAATACTTTATTTTTTTCACTTCTCTGCAACTTCTGTCACACTCCTGGTTTTACTTAAATCTTTCTGACTGCTTCTGAATTTGCCAATTCCTCCTTTTCTGCTTCAGGTCTGATCTGTAGTTTCTAGCCCTGCTCTCCAAAGGGAAAACTCATTGTGGGATTCAGTGTTTTCTGAAATCTTTCAAATTCGTATATCCAGCCTGCTGCCCTGAGCACCAGAGTTTAATGGCATAGTTGATGTTCTACCTTAACCTTTAGTAAGCATTTAAGACTTACCTGTGGAAAACAAATCTTAATTTCTCAACCAAACCTATTTCCCCCTCAACTTGTTACCCATTCTGATAATGGGCACTGCCTAAACTGAAAGACATAAAGTCCTTAAGTCTGTTCTCTTATCCCTATTTTTAGTCTATATGTAAGTTCTGTGGGTTCTCCTGAGTCTGTGCTTGCCTCATGTCCACTGTTACCACCCTAGGCCAGGCTCCCTCTATTTCTCACGTAGACTGCTGCAGTGCCTTCCTAACTGTTCCCTCTTGCCCCTACTCCCTCACCCTGCCCTCATGCCATCCATTTTCTACACAGTAGGAAAGGTAATTGCTTTAGGACTTGAAGAGGCTGAGTGTCTTGTTTAAATCCGTAGTGTCTTCCTATCATACCATGTTTTTACTATTTTCTGACTCTTGCTGCCTTTGTGACTTTTCATTTTTCCCTTGCTTGTACTGCTCTAGCCTCAGTGGCTTCATTTCACAAGCCCTTTTCACCTGGCTTGCTATTTCTGCTACTTGAGCCACTCTTACTTAAATATATGCATGGCTGACCCTTTCTTGTGATTCAGGTCTCAAGTCCTGTGACCCTCTTGTCACTTGCTATTTTGCCCTATTTTATTCAGAGTTCTTACCACTGTCTGAAATGACCTCGTATATTTTTTGTCTTCACCAATACTGCTTTGCTTAGAAAGGTGGCTGGTATATCATAAGTGCTCAGTAGATGTTGAAACAAGTCCCTAAATGAGCACCAGATCTTACCAGACCAGTAAGATTATTTTTCAGTTATGCAGCAGACCATTCTCTCCACTGAAGAGTCAGACGTGGCCGGAACCTACTCAAAACACTTGCCTCTCCAGTGAATTCATGTACAGCTTCATCGGACTTGAGATCCAATAAACTAGGAGGACTTCAGCTTGTGTGATACAGTCTCCCCATCTCCACCCTGCTTCCCATTCCTCCTCTGGTGCTTCCTCTCTTATGTCCTAACGTCATGGTAGCTCAAATCCTGCCTACGTTTTAGTAATTTACCCTACGAATCATTGCTTCTCCGTGTCATCTAGAGGTTTCTTCTAAGAAACCAGGATTGAGTACAGTCAATTCTCTTGAGAAATTTTCGTGTCAGTAAAGAAAAGTTGAACACATTCATTTTAATGTCTACAAAATAGTAAAGATGTACCATAATAACTTAAAGGTTACATGTTTTAATAGTTCAAATTCAATGGAATTATTAATTTAGGTTCCTGTTTTTGAGACCAAGGTGGAGGCAAATGGATGTAACTGTTCAGGATGGAGCAACAAAATGGGGAATTGAAAATGCAGACCAAGGGAAAATATTTCTCTTGTAGGAACCTTATGTTTTACACCTGAATATTTTCAGACAAACAGTGATTCTGTTGAGTTACATGTGGGTCTCACACTAGGGGGATTCCTGAAGAAAAAGAATTACTGGAGCAAGGACATTCTCAGACAGGCTTAGCTTTTCTTTGCTTAGCTATAGGAATGCACAATTGCCAGTGTGACATAGTGTCACCTAGATCAGTGTGACTTTAAAATCAACAGAGTTCTTGAAGAAACAAATGAGGCATCTAACAAATTTACCTGTGGAAACAAGGCCAGAGTGTGCATCTAAATGATAACTAATGAACAGTAACCATACTTTATAGGTTGAATCACTTTATATAATTAATGAGAGAATGGAACTTGATCAAGTGGAAAATAACTGGTTAAAGTTTACAGATGTGTGTAGAAATAGTATTTATTAAGTGCCTTATGTTAGATTTTCTGCTTGGTTTTAAAATACTGTTACTTTTTAATCTCTCCAATAACCCAGTGGAGATAGGTAGTATCTCCATTATACATATGGGAAACTATTTCAGAGGTTAAATGACTTGTCTAATGAGTTTGGCTTCAAAGAAATAGTTGGAACAGTAAGTGTGTGGTCTGTAGGTTATATTGCCTGGGTTTGAACAGATTTGGTGGGGAGGGATCAAATAATTGATGGAATGGGCTTAACTCATACGAAGCACTTAATATTAGCTAGTGTTATGTATTTATCAGTGATTCCCCAACTTTGGGATTTGGTGGAAAAATAGATAAAAAAGGCAGGGGGGGTTAGGTGGGGGTCGGTGGCAAGACTGAGTGGTCTGCCTCTAATTTTGACAAGTGAGGCTATGAAAACATCTACCAGCACAATATTCATGAAAGAAAGGCCATTTAAAAATCCAAGTTGGTAGTGAAGGGCATAGTGTCAGGACTGTTCTTTAAATTGAATAAAACTTCATAAAAGACGCAGTATAATTCTTATTTTTCTTATTTCACCATGAAGTAGGAACTAGATGTTCTAGAACTCTCTCTGCAGTTCTGAAATATTTTGATTCTAATATTCATACTCTCCCCTAGTCCTCCCTGTTTCTACACTTTCCCCCAACCGATTTAGAAATACTGTTGACAATCCATAATCTAAGTGAATTTTTACCTAAGGAGCCTGTGAATGACTGCTCTAAGAAATCATAAAGACTACAGTCACATAAAATTGGACTTGTTAAAACAGTGGGCACTATAAGAAAGCAGCACAAACATTAATATACGATCATTCATCTAACAAATACTGTAGTAGGCCCTGGGCGTATGACCAAGCGAACACAAGTATTGGGCTGGCCAAAAAGTGCCTTTGGTTTTTAAGTAAAAATAAAAGACACAGTCTTCATTTTCACCAAGAACTTCATTGAACAACGTATTCAACCTTTTGTTCCACTACCTTCTGCCATTTTCCAGGCAACTTTGTAATTCCATCTTCCCAAAACTTTTTATCTTTTTGAGCAAAGAACTGTTCCAGGTGCCTTTTACAGTCTTCCAGGGAATTGGAGTTTTTTCCATTAAGAGAATTTTGTAAAGACAGAAATAAATGGAAGTCCGAAGATGCAACATCTGGTGAATATGGCAGATGAATCAGAACTTCTCAGCCAAGCTATAACAGTTTTTGCCTGATCATCAAAGAAACATGCGGTCTTTCATTATCCTGATGGAAGATTATGCGTTTTCTGTTGACTAATTCTGGACACTTTTCGTCGAGTGCTGCTTTAAGTTGGTCTAACTGGGAGCAGTACTTGTTGGAATTAATCGTTTGGTTTTCCGGAAGCAGCTCATAATAGAGGGCTCCCTTCCAATCCCACCATATGTGCAATATCACCTTCTTTGGATGAAGACCAGCCTTCGGTGTGGTTGGTGGTGGTTCATTTCGCTTGCCCCACGATCTCTTCCGTTCCACATAATTGTACAGTATCCACTTTTCATCGCCTGACACAATTTGTTTTAAAAATGGAACATTTTCATTACGTTTAAGTAGAGAATCGCATGCAGAAATATGGTCAAGAAGGTTTTTTTTTGCTTAACTTACGTGGAAACTAAACATCAAAGCGATCAACATAACCAAGCTGATGCAAATGATTTTCAATGCTTGATTTGGATATTTTGAGTACGCCAGCTATCTCCCACATGGTATAACATTGATTGTTCTCAGTTAATGTCTCGATTTGATCACTATCAACTTCAACTGGTCTACTCGACTGTGGAGCATAGACCAGGGAGAAATTCACAAACTACTTTTGACACGTTCCGTCAGTCACAGCACCTTCTCCACACACTGCACAAATCTTTTTTTGCATTTCAGTTGCATTTTACCTTTCTTGAAATAATAAAGTATATTATGCCGAAAATGTTGTTTTTCTTCCATCTTCAATATTAAAATGGGTATACAAAAATTCACCAATTTTGATGTCTTTTTTTAAATGCATGCTGATAGGACAGCTGTCACATACAATCTAACAAAATTGTTTTTTTTTTTAATTTATTTATTTTGGCTGCGTTGGGTCTTTGTTGCTGTGCGCGGGCTTTCTCTAGTTGCGGTAAGCGGGGGTAACTCTTCGTTGCAGCGTGCGGGCTCTAGGCGCGCAGGCTTCAGTAGTTGTGGAGTGCAGGCTTAGTAGTTGTGGCTCACGGGCTCTAGAGCGCAGGCTCAGTAGTTGTGGTGCACGGGCTTAGTTGCTCCACGGCATGTGGGATCTTCCCGGCCCAGGGCTCGCACTCATGTCCCCTGCATTGGCAGGCGGATTCTTAACCACTGCACCACCAGGGAAGTCCCACAAAATTGTTTTGCATGAAGTTAAAGACAACTAAGTGCTACTAGAGCCATCTTACAGAAAAAACTGAATGAACATTTTGGCCAACCCAATAGTTCATGCCCTTTGGCCTTTAACTTTTGGATTATTCCTGTCTCCCAGGCCAGGTATGTTCTTGAGGTTTCAAGATAAATATGACATATTCTTAGAGCTTTAATTTTCACTGAAGGAGAAGTGGGGGTGGGAAGATAAGTAATTTATCCGGTAACTTTTTATTTAAAAACATATCCACAAAAAGGAATGGCATGCAAAATGGGTTAAAAGAATACAATAAAGACAATTTTACTCTTGTAAGAGCCAGTTTGGTCTTTAGCTCCAGATTGCATGCATAGTTTCTCTGCCTCTAGGTTGGTGATTCTTTGCATTTAGCTTGCATAAACATCATCTGAGGGAATCTGTTAAGAATACAGATTCCAAGGTCCTAGAGATTCTGATTCAGTAGGGCTGTGGTGAAGCCTAGAATCTGTTTCAGGAAAAAAACTTTTGGGAGATTCCAATGTAGTAGTGGTCCAAAGAGCTGAGAGGCCTTACCTTAAGGATGGATACTTCAGAAGTTTCAGAAAGCAATACATTTAAAAGGGAAGTCCACAAAGTGAAACTTAGCACATTTCTTCATTAAAAAAACCCTCACTTTTTGCATGCCATCCCTACTGTCTCTGAATGCTGCCAATTTGACATACGTTCAAACTGTAGAGATTAATTCCAGATTAGTACTGTGCAACAGGCCAGTTTTAGAAAAAGTCCGTGAGAAATTCTTGTCAGATATATTGCAAAAACGTTTGCTAGAGGAGGCTGTCCTGATTCTGGTTTTCCAACTAAGGATCTCACAGCTTTTTTGGGTTTGTTTTAATACATTTACATTATCCATGAATGCATAATGAATGGCTTGGAATCTGGCTTAGAGTTGTTATCTGCCTCTAAAAAATAGAATTCCATTTATTGTCTTTGTATCTTTTAGGGATTTCAGGCCTCTCCAGCCAAAGATCACCAGGAATAAATTTGGGTTTACTGACTTGCTGCAATAAGGGAGAATACTCACCAGGGGAACTGTGAGGTGTCTCAGTTAGAGGGTGTCAGAAATGACATCGGATTTGGGCTTGTGTTTGGTGATTTGGGGAAAGTTCAAGGAAGTGGGCCATTGCTCTGCATTGATGCTGGCAGGAAGGGGTGATAATTCTGACAGGGCATTTTAATTCTTATCTAAAATACAAGAAGAATGGGGTGAGGCTAAAACTGACAAGTAAAGAAGTTACAGTCACTTATAACAGCCAGGATTAGGGGGTTGTTTGGTCATTTCTGTGGTTTGGACAATGTTCATTTTTTGTGTTCAGACGTGATTACAAGGGGTCTTGCTTCTGTCGATTTATCAGGGGCACAGTGGCCTTGCCTGATGTTGGTGTTCTGTGAAACTGTTTTATGTTCTACTGGGGAACACGGTGGTCTAGCTGTGAACGCTAGGCCAGCTCGGGGCTTTCAGGGTGAAGATAGAAATAGGTAAAATGCTATTATATAAATGAATGGGATGTAGACACTTTCAAAATGTTTGACAATAACTTTGTGCTGACAAGGCTGAGAGGCAGCTATGTGTGGGGGGAAAAGACTGGGATTACCTTTCCTATGTAGCCTATAATTGCTGTGTGAAGCTGACAGTAACGTTCGTAGCTTCCATTTGTTGAGCACCTACTATGTGCCATGATGTGTGTTGTACTAGATGCTTTATACATGTACAGCACCTTTGCAAGTCAAATCTATTTTGAACATCCCCATTTTACAGGCAGTAACATTCCTGGAACCAGCTAGTCATTAGGTGGAATTGCTGGTGTATTGAGTTGGACCCGTTTGGAGTCTGCCTCATTACACCAGGATGCCTCTGTTCATAACTTTGGTGTCTGTAGGTAGAGCAATGGAGAGCAAGTACATACTTGGCAGGATTGTTCTGGGATTCGAATGCTATCACCTCTCTGAAAGTACCTAGCATAGTAACTGGCTCGTGGTAAACAAGCCATAACTAAGAGATTTCCTTCTTTCAGCAGAGTGGAGCTGTCTCTGACCGTGAGTACAGAGTTGATTAGTAGCCTGTGTTGAGTGACTCCAGACAACTTTAACCTCCTGCTCACAAAAAAAGTCAGGCTGAAAAAATTCTTAGTATTCTTAGAATCAGAATTCTTAGAATCAGAATTTTAGAGCTCCAAGATGTTGTCAAGGGACTTCCCTGGTGGCGCAGTGGTTAAGAATCCGCCTGCCAACGCAGGGGACACAGGTTCGAGCCCTGGTCAGGCAAGATCCCACATGTCGCGGAACAACTAAGCCCGTGCGCCATAACTACTGAGCCTGCGCTCTAGAGCCCGCGAGCCACAACTACTGAGCCCGCGTGCCACAACTACTGAAGCCCGAGCGCCTAGAGCCCGTGCTCCGCAACAAGAGAAGCCACCGCAATGAGAAGCCAGCGCACCGCAACGAACAGCAGCCCCCGCTTGCCGCAACTAGAGAAAGCCTGCACGCAGCAACGAAGACCCGACGCAGCCAAAAATAAAATAATTTTTTAAAAAAAAGATGTTGTCAAGGTGCTTTCTTACAGATAAGGAAAATGAAGCTTAGAAAGGCAGTTGATGGCCCAGTGTCACAATCGCTGCCAGAGCAAAGCTGAGACCCCAGTTCTTCCCACTCCTAGGCCCCCCTGGGTTTTCAGGCCACAGAGTTGCTTCTCTTCAGGAAGCCAAGCGTAGAAGTCACAGGGCACCGGGCCCCAGTTTGCCGGTTGGCCGCCCTTACCAGGCTAAGGGATCACCGCTCCCGTTTCAGGTGTGTGGTCCTCGAGCTCTGGTCTCAGGCAGTAATTGGAAGGATCCTCTCCCTTCTTGTTCTGTAATCCTACTGTGAAAAGTCTCCAAATGCTTTTATTCAGTACAGTCATCAACTTAAGGGTTTCACCACGAGTTCTGGCAGCATGATTTGCGGGAGTTAGTACGCGAGTTCCGCACCCGGTGGAGAACACCGAGAAACGCGCGCAGCGGATTTTCCCGGCAGAGAAAAGAACCCGGGATCCCGCCTCCGCGGCCCGGCCGGTGGCTCCGCCCCCAGAGCGGAGAGGGCGGGGCGTGCGGTGCGCGCGCGCGCGGAAGCAGGAAGGGCAGAGCTAAGGCGGGCGGGCGAGTGGGAGCCGGCGGTGCAGTGGTGGCCCAGCCATGTCGGCGCACCAGCGGGGCACGGAGCTCGGTAAGGGCCCGCGGTCGCTCCCTCCCCTCTCCGTTGCTCCCAGTCCCCTGTCTCTTCGAGCCTCGCGCCGCCCGGTGCCCTGGCCAGGGGTCCCCGTGGCGCGTGCTCCCCAGGGCGGGAGGCGCAGGCTCGGGGGGCCGCACCTGGGAGACACAGCCCTTGCGCACGTGGACCCCGCAAGCCTTGACTCCCAAGCCTTATATTTATAAGCGGAAGGAATAGGAAAAGATTAGACTTTTATCTTCCAACTCATTAGCTCACCTGGTTGCGAAGAACAGCAACAACAAAAAACCCGCAAAGACCCCCAAACAAACCAGATGAAAACCTCCCTTCCACGCTCCTAATAGAATTATCTTGTGCGGTTTAATGCCGGGTTTCCATAGGTAATTGTTAACACAGCCGTATCCCCAGAGTGATCGTGCTGTTGGAAAAGTTGTCTCTGGACTATATCACTTAATGTAAATTGTATGATTTTTAGAAGTACAGCGACTTCTAAAAGTGCTTGGATTATTTCGCCATTTATTTCATTTCATTGATGTTCTAAAATATTTCTGGCAAGAAAACTTAGTTTTGATTTCCCAAAATGTGAAAAATTTGTAATTCAAACATAGCAAAACCATGATGGAGCCAAAGGTTAAGGATCTCAGTTTAAGTATTATAGCTTGCATGTCGGTATCCTGGATCTTCAGTTTAGCTCTGTGACTTTGGACAAATAACTTAATCACTCTGTGCTTAAATTTCTTAATCTGTAAAATGATTATAATAGTAGCACTTACCTCATAAAGTGGTTTGGAGATTAAATGAGAAGATGTTGGTTGGCACATTGTGAGTACGTAGTAAGTATATAATAGTATTATATATATATATATAGTAAGTATACAATAGTTTACTAGGTACTCACAATGTACCAAGTAAGTATGTACAGTAATAGTATTAAAAGGAGAGTTCTGTTTTTAGGGGCCAGTTTTGAGAAAATTAGCTATAAATTGTATGTAAGTCATACGGGTACACTTTTTTCTTTAAAAGTGACTGTTTTAATTGGAGTCTAGGCTTCATGAGATGGTCCAGAACTTTTGTCGAATGGTAAGAGCTTGTCTTTATAAAGGCAGGTGATTTCCTCACCAAACTGATTCTCCTATACTCACTGCCCTTTAGCAGGTTATATTTTAAACTCTAGTTCTATCTTTGGAATGTGGACTTTAGTATAGTAATAAAGGAGTTCCCTAGATTGGAAGATCCAGAAAGATGATGGGCGGGGGATAGGGTTGGGCTGTGGTTCTTAGTCACCTTGGTATCTTCAGGGTATGGCTGTGTGACTTTGTTCGCCATTTGATGCACTGTTATTTCCCCAAAACTTAGCAGCTTATTTTTCTTTCAAGAAACACAAACCTTTTTCTCTTTCTTTTTCTTATTGAGGTATAGTTGACATAGAACTTTTTTTACTTTATTTGCAAGAACTAGAATTACATCCATTCATTTGTTGAAAAGTAACAGTATAGACAAAAATCAATTGCTATGTAGAATAATAGTAAATGTGATTTTTATGCAGCTATTTAAATGATCATAGTTTTGTTTTATTCTCTTTGTTTAAATAACATCAGATATATTTCAAGGGTGTTTTTCCTTCATTGGTATTAATCATTAATCCAGACAGAGATTTGGCCTAAAATGCTAAAATAAATTATTTGAAATATTTATGTACTAGGAAAAAAAATCATTCAGTATTAATTTATGCAGTTTATTAGTTGATGCCTTTTATAGAGTTTTCTAATTAAAAGTCTTTTAAAATAAACACTTTCTTAAAGAAATAAACTTTTATTCCCTTATTATGAAGGAATTCATGTTTATTGTAAAAATTTTAGAAAATACAATTAGAACAAAACTAAAATTATTACTGATACAGTCACTAATTTATATTGTAGTGCATGTATGTACTTCTAGTTAATAGACTTTTTTTTTTTAATAAATAGGTTCATTTGAGACTGAATCTGACCCTCATGATAAAACCTTCAAGGAAAACATTCTTTTATGGACCCATTGGACATGAGAAAGAAAGAACAGACCCTCTAATGTTCATTTTTATGTCAGTGTTTAGTGATCAATCCTATCTGTTTAAGATATTTTCTACTTAAAACATTAATTTCTGATTTTCTCCAACTTATACATAAAGCTAAAAACCTCTTTTTCTTTGGGCAGTGTTTGCCGTTAAGTGGGTAGGTGACAGCTGTGTCCTCCTATGGAGAAGGCTTGACCAGTTTGGAATCAGAAGGAAGAAGAACACTAAATCTGGTCTAGCTCCAGCCTGTGGCTTTGGCCAGGCTACTTGCTTTATTTGAACAGTAGATCAGCGGTTCTCAGAGTGTGGTTCTGGGACCTACAGTATTAACATTAGGTGACAGCTCATTAGAAATGCAAATTCTCAGGCCACACTGATCTCTTAATGAGTCAGAAACTCTGGGGGTGAGGCCTGGCATTCTGGGTGGTTTTGAAGTGGTTCTGAAATGCACTCAGATTTGAGAACCACGGGCTTAAAGATCTTTATGGCTCTATGGAGTGCTTCTGGCCCTTTGCATTATATTAAGATGGACCCATGATGTTCTTTTCTTTATTCTGCTAGATGCCTGTTAAGTTTTGCCTGAAATGTAGGTGCAACAGGGGCAGTGATCTTTCTTTTCTTCATTGATGTATTCCAGGCAGTTAGGATAGTGTCTGGCACACGGAAGGCCCACAAACATGCCTGCTGAATGAAGGAGTGAATTTAGAACTACTCCTTGCTTGGGAGCACTGGGGTGTCCACCTGGGCCCTTGTGTGTGGACAGCTGCTGTTCAGTCTCTATCTTCTCCCTCTTTTCTGAATAACGTTACAATTCAATTTTGTTACTTCTGTCTTTAAAGAGACCTCAAGAGACTTACGAAGGATGTTGGCAGTGTGGCTTCCTTTCAAATGTGATTTTCTTTGGAGGCATCTGGAAAATGGGGGTGTTGTATTAGGTGACTTCTAAGGGTCTCTGCTCTGTATCTGTCTTTATATCTGTAAGGTCTTGTGTACAGAAAGGAAATTTTCAAAGATATCTGAAAAACAGAAAAAAACTAATTGAAAACTGATTTTTAAGTGGGACGGGATGGGGACAATTCTACGAATTTCCTGTGTTGCAGTAAAAAGAGATTGTTTTAGGCATATATCCACAATTGGAATGATCAGGGACCATGATTACTGAGGAATGTTTTGCTCCGTAGGGGCATTTTTTGTAATCCAAGTCGGAACAAACAGAAAGGGCAGTTTATTTGCTTAAAATACAGATAAACGAGATCAGTTTTGGATTAGTTGCCAAACCAAGAAGCAGGACGGGATTTTGTATTTTACGAAGCACTGTTATTCATCCAAAAACTAGTTATTGAGTACCGATTGTGAACTGGGTAGTATTACCCTGGGCTCTGGGGATACAAGACGGACAAGGGTAGTCCCTGCCTTCACAGAGCTAGGTCCGATCCCTAGCTGGGCATCGAGCCAAAACTACAATTAAAATAAGTGCAAATGTGATATGCAGTTACTTTCCATTTATTTTTGTCTATTTAAGAAATTAGATAGTTGTGCCTAAACTGTACCTTAAATGAGTTGCCATAACAGAGTTCTGGCCCTCTTGGCATTGTAACTTTTATTTTCCCTTTAAGAACTTAGATAAGAATCAAAGTGTAAGGAGCTCATTTCTGCCACTTGTGCTAAGGCATAACTTTGGTGTAGAATGCTTCTGATTTTGGTGGTGGTGATTTTTCCACTGCAAAGTTATCTTAGAAAAGTTAAAAAAAAATTTTTTTGACTGGAATCTTTAACTTTAAAGTTAGGCAAAGCATGGGTTGCTTGCACGATAATTCTTTATTTAACACTAGACACTATGCCTAGGTGCTGGGTATAATGGTGGTGGTTACCATAGAGCTTTAGTTTTGTGCCAGGTACTATACTGAGTGCTTTTTGCATTATCTCATTTAGTCTTCACCACAGCCCTGTGAAGATTTTATTATGATCTCTGTTCTACAGATGTGCAAACTGAGGTATAGAGAGTTTGAAGTAACTTGCCAAAAGCCAGTTAGGCAGACCTAATGTGGCAGAGCCAGAATTCACACCTAGGTGGTTTGGTGCTAACACTACGTGCTTCCCCACTGCAGTTGGTCTATTGGTGCTGCCTGGGGCACTCGCTCTGTGATGTAAGAGAAGGCAAGTCGATAGCTAGTGAATAATTTTACGGTGACTTTCTTAGCTTTGATTTGCCTGTGTCTATGTGAAAGATTTTTGTTTTATTGCCATAACCTACATCTTTTTTTTTTAACTTTTTATGTTATATTGGAGTATAGTTGGTTAACAATGTTGTGTTAGTTTCAGGTGTACAGCAAAGTGATTCAGTTATATATATATATATATATATATACACACACACACACACACGTATCTATTCTTTTTCAAACTCTTTTCCCATTTAGGTTGTTACATAATATTGAGCAGAGTTCCCTGTGCTATACAGTAGGTCTTGTTGCATAACCCACATCTTAACCATTGCAATTTGTCTGGGGGAAGATGAAGTTTATCCTGAGGGAGAATGGAAATATCCAAACTTTGGTGGATTATGAGAGTAGGCTTAGATGTAACTGAATAAGAAATTTTCTGGGGTGGCATCTTAAAGCCTTCCTCTGGGATTTCTTCAGGTAGGTGTGCTGATGGGCCTCAGAGCGTCATGGGGTGGGGACCTGGGAGTGAGCTCCAAGTGGTCAGGGTGTTTTTTTGTTGGTTGGTTTGTTTTCTTTTTCTTGTCTCTTTGTATTTTTGAAAACCCCAGCTCTCATACTCTAGTGTTTGGGCTTACTTTGGCTTCCTGGGTTTAAAAACCAATCATGTCTCTTGATGTGATCTTTAGGTGTAGAAAGAAAAAGAAAGAAAGAGAGAGAGAGAAAGAAAGAAAGGAAGATCGAGAAAAATTTCGATAATTATGTTTCGTTGATTTGAGGTGACTTTTTTGTCTTTGCTTTTTGTCTTTTTTTGGTTTGTTTTTTTGGATTTCTAATTTTGGGACCTCTTTTTACAGTTTCCTGAGAACTGGAATCTCTTTAGTTATAAACAAGGCAGTTTAAGGAGTCTATAGATTTCAGGTGAGAAACAATGTGAATTACCTTTCCAGAATCCCTTTTGTTGTTTATTTTTTGTGAGACAGAAGGGCATTGAAGATTAGGTAAGAATAGAATTAAAAATTTTTTAGATTTCTGCAGGGGATTTCCCAAGTGGAGTTAACTGGAGATTTCTTAACTGTGAAATTGATTTGTGCCGTATTTTAAATTAGTGTGGATTTTATATCTGAATCCAATATTTTTTCTCTTTAATACTTAGTATATGTATATTTCTTTAGGTTTAATGTGATACTTTTGCAAACATTACCTCTTTTAATTCTCCCAGTAATCCTTTGGGGTGAGTTGTTATTTTCACTTCATAGGTAATGATTCAAATCCAGAACATCTGAGTACAAGTTCTTTATTCTTTGCTTTACACCATAGCTGCCTCTGTGTGTATATGTAATATTCTAGGTACTAGGGAAGAAAGATAATATGAAAATAATTATTTTTATGTAATTCTGATCTTACACACGATGAATTTATTATCTTCCACTGAGTACAGGTATCCCACTGCACTTGGTTACCTTACACCACTTCACTTATGAAATGCCTACATTAGTACCTGTTTTCACTAACGGAAAGAAATTCAAAAGAATTTTTGCTTTTACAGAAAGTTATTAGACCTACTAACATAGGTCTTCCATAAAAGCGAAATGGCATAATGAGAACTTTCGGAAAGTGGGTGATACTTTTCACTTTATGCCAGTTCGGCTTACCAAAGGTTTCCTAGGAGCCCTCTACTTTCAGATGGTAGGGGAGACCTGTATTGATTATAAACCAGAATAACAAAAGTTTTTTGCTGTACTTTTTTTTTTTTTTTAACTTTAAAGCAATGTCAAACTTTTAGGAAAGTTGTAAGTGCAGTAGAAAGAACTTTTTCCTTTGAACCACCTGAGGAATACGGTTGACTGACATGATGCGTCACCGCCCCTGGATACTTGAGTATTTCCTATGGGTAAGGGAAGTTTCCTCAAAGGCTGCAACAACCCTGCAGTCCTCAAAGTGAGACCTTTAACATGGATACATTATTACCATCCAATCCACCAACTTCATTCACGTTTGGCCAGTTGTCCAAACAATGTTTTTTATTTAAAAAGATCCGTTTCACAATCATATGTTGCCTTTAATTGTCGTGTCTTTTTAGTCTTCAGGCTGAAATGATTGCTCAGTGTTTCATTGACTTTTGCAGCATACGGGCCAGTTACTTTATAGGATGTTCCTCCGTTTCTGTTTGCAGTGTTTTTTTCGTGGTTAGATTCAGATTATGCATCTCTGGCAGGAATTTCACAGAAATGATGCTGTGTTCTCCTCATTGCATCCTGTTAGGTAGCACATGATATTGATTTGTCTCATTATTGATGGTGTTCATTTTGATTATTCGATTAAGGTGCTGTCTTCTAGGCTTCACCACTGTAAAGTTACTTTTTAACCTTTGTAATTCATGTGTATTTTGTGTGGTGGTACTTTGAAACTGTTTAAGTACCCTGTTTCCCTGCAGATTTTCAATTTATTTATGTTTGTTTATATTAGTATATATTTGAGGTTTCCTATTTTTTCCAAATGGGTTGTAATTGTTACTATTATTATTTAATATCCAAATTGTTTAGATTTTGCTAAGGGGAGCCCCTTCATCCTAGTTTCTCTCTCTTTTTGACGTGTACCATTATTATTATTATTATTATTTTTTAATGTATACCATTATTTTTGAAGTACTTCATTCTTTTTTGGCTTAACAAGGTGTCCCAGGCTTATCTTATACTTTCCCTGCCCCAGCACTAGAGTCAGCTCTTTCTCCAAGGAATGTTTCTTTCAGTGGATAATCGTATTTAGATGCCAGGATCTGGGCGGTAGGTATGCTCATAGTGACTGGAATGTCTCTGCTCCTAAGCCCCTTACTTGGTAGAGCTAGAGAATGTGTACACACATACACCCACACATTTACTTCTGTTAACTGTCTACTTATCATCTATCTATATCTCTCTATATAGGGAAAACCATGAGTTCAGACTGATTCCTCCAATTCCAGTACAGTACCACGGATTTGTTCCATTTTTCTCTCTTTGCATATTTGAAACCCTTCACAGGCTGGGCTCTACATACTCCACGGCCGGTAGACATTCTTCTTGACTTACTCAGGTTCTGACACTCTGAGCTGGGTACCTTCATCCAGCCTGAGCTCCGCCTGCCTGCATCAGGCTGCTGCCCACATTGATACCCCCCCAGCAGGTCTATGGCTCTCTGAACCAGGCTACCCATCCATGTAGACAACCTCCTTTTCCTGCTTGTCTCGACTCCCACGTCTGGCTACCCCGTCCCTTCGTGCAGACACCCTCCGCGTTGCGATTGGACTCTGGCCTACCCCCCGTGCTTAAGTGCCCCCCTAGCTTGTTGGGCTCCCATAGCCCACTCTGGGCCATAGTGAGTCCCCCTCCTGACCTGGCTCAAATGACTCCCACCCTCCCAGGGTGGGGGGTTAGGACAATTGTTTAGGAGGGGGAGGGGACCAGAATACATTTAAAAAATTTATTCTTATGTATTATAAACTTATACACATTTTAAAAAAACCAAAAAAAAAAAAAACAAAGTAGAGTTCCTGCTGTTCCTGGCACTGGTTACTTGTTGCTCATGGTAATGGCTGGGATACCAGAGTGACCATAGCCTGCTCTCTGCTTTCCTGAAGCTCACCGTCAACGAAGGGACACTGTCGTGTACGTCATCACAGGAGGATGCAGGTGACCATATAGAAGGAATCAGATTGGAAAGTGATGGAGGAATTTACAGATAGTCCAGGGGAGGTTTTTGGAAAGGATGGTTGTGACAGGGAGTAGTTTCTGCAAAGGAACTTACCCAGAACAGCCTGGCATGTTTCATTAACTATAGGAACCCAATTTTCAGATTTCTAGTGTAATCTTCTCATTCTGTACTGGCTAACAGTAATACTTTAGTGAATAAAGAAGAAAAAAACCCTTCATATTCTACGTATGAAATTCATCCACAGAGTCAATATAATGATCATGTACGCTTTTAGGTTTTAAATTGGGCATCCTTTTCTGAACTCGAACTTTGATTTTACCTTAGAAGTCTTTTACCATTTGCTTATAAGCGTGAATGGTGAGGCTGTGTTTTATTGTTCTGATACTGTTTTGGTAAACAGAAAGAACTATAATCATGTGGGTTTGTTGTATAATTAAATAATTAAAAGTTTTCCATGGTGCCTGCTAATTAAAAAAAAAACCAAAATTTCTTTTTAAAGCATCTGAGCTCTGTGGATTTTAATTGTTAGGAGGGAAGGCGAACTTCAAGCGCTCATTTGAAATGGGATACCTCTGCTGGGAAAGAAAGACTAGTCAACGAGACAACGGAGAGAGCCCTGGAGGATGCGATTTAGACGTGTCACTAGAAATTGTTTAAGTGGAGAGCGCTGGCCCTTTTAAAATGCTGCCTGTCACTGGAGGATTGGGTCACCTTGAAATGTGTTCATCTTTGAGTTAAAGGCATAAAAAGGCACTTTGAAATTTTTCAGTTAACTTTGGTGTGTGGTGTGTGTGCATCTGTGGATGTACCTCTCCTCTGCCTGCCTCAGCCATTAATAGTCATTTCCCTGGAAACCACAGTGGTCGCACGAGAAGGATAAATGTTTCATCTCCGCTCCAACAAACTATACAGATTTTTAAGTGTTGAGACTCTCCTGGGCTGCAACTTCTGTCTTTGTAGAGTCAGGCCTACTTCCCCTAAAGCAAAGTCTGAGATAAGAGCAGCCTCTGGTAATTACTTCCTAAAAAGGTGCCGCTTAAGTGGTGCTTTGGTTCTCATGGAATGTGGTTAATAATGTCAAGATTGTGGTGTTTAATGTCTGGTAAAAATATCCAGATTAGCTGCTCTTGTAATTCAGATTCAGGTAAGCTTTGCAACTGAACACCTAGTGGACACAACTCCTGCCCCATGGCCACAAGGCAGGGGTGTGTTTGTGGGTGTGTAAGTGTGTGATTTCATTCAATGTCTAACATTTGGCATTGAACTAGGTGTCTGGCATGTTTAAGGTCTACAGACTATTATCTCTGATGTAGAGATCCTTGTATAAACATTACTTAGGAATATGTCAAACACTTTCCTAGGGAAATAAATAGTGTCCGCATTTATAAAGCTACCTCTTTTATTTTTTTAAACATGTCACAGTTTCACAGCAGGAAGGCATCTTAGGTGTCAGACTCACAGATAATACCTTGTATTACAGACGAGTAAATGGAGACCTAAGGAAGGTAAAGCTATGGTCACAGGGCTGGTTAGAGGCAGTACTGGACTTGAGACTCAGGCTCTGTCTTTGCTGATTTATTCCATTGCGTTACCTCCATTTACCGTTAGCTTTGTAGGAGCTCGGCTGGGCTCTGGACCTGAATCAGGATCACCTGAGATGCTTGTTAAAAATGCAGATTCCTGAGCTCCACAATAGCTTTCGTTACCCATATGAAAGGAGGAGCCTAGGAATCTACATTTTCACAAGCTCCCCAGATGGTTCTCATGAACACTGCAGATTTAGAACCCTGCAGTAAGCCAGAGTGACCCAGATCAATTAGAGTTTCAGGGAATCTTCCGTTACTATATTCAGTTGGCTTGTATCCGCGAGTTCCGCATCCCTGAAGGGCTGATTGTACTGTGCCATTTTCTGTAAGATATTTGAGCATCCATAGATTTTGGTATCCGTGGGACTCCCGGGACGAATCCTGTGGATACCGAGGGACGACTGTATTACTTTTTTGAGAAATCCTTTCTCTGTCACTTTTACCTTTGCTTTAATATCTTTTATATGTCATAGTTTTTTGTATTTGGTTACCAAAGCTTCTGTAAGCAAATCTGGGGAGAAGTTAGCCTTTTATTTTCTAGTTGAAATATGTCACCAAACGTGCAAAGCATATTGTGAAGGCATATTGGAAAAATCAGGAGTGTAAGGCAGTTAAATAGGTGTATATATCTGAAAAGTGCATTGTATCTGAAATGGAGCATATTTTATTCAAATAATGCCAGTGACTAAATGGAAAAATATAGTCAAACAGTGGTCCTGATGATGATTTTGGAAACTTATCCGAGAGTATCTTCTCCATGGTCTCAGAGACTGGAAGGGGCAGACCCTAAAGATCCCAATACCCGCAGATGTGATATTGTCTACCAGAAAGAGTAATTTAGTTAATTTTCTGGTAGGAGAAAGAACATACTCATATTTCCTTGGAGATTATTAAGTTTGTGTTGTGGACTCAGGGAGGAAGGGGACAATCCTCTATATATTTGTATTTGGCAAAGTAGCTCCAGCTCTGTCTATTTTGGCGTTTTGAGGGGAGATTTTTTTTTTTTTCTTCAGTATTTAGGGAGAAACTGAAATGCTTCTGATAATTTTCCAAAGAAACAAGAAATGTATGTTAGTCTTGTATCTTTATAAGCAGAGTTTATTTTCCTTTTTCAAAAAGTTTTGACTCTTCAGGAGGTAATTATTACTATACTCTCAAACCCTTCCATCCAGCACGTATATGTAGCGTACCTAGTGCGCACTCAGCACCGTCCACATCTTTGTGAAAGAGACGAGGGCCACAGAAGTTGGGAGGCCCCGGCCTTGAGAAACTTCTCTTCATCAAACTTTGAAGTGTCACTGGGAAAGCACAGAGCTTTACTCTTGCCAAGGAAAGCAGACTTTGCTCATCCTTGGGATATGCAGTTGCCCTGTTTCAAACAATGAACCCATCAACATTGTATTGATATTTATTACTAACATTTAAAAATACTGTGGGGAATCTCTTGCGTGAGGCAGAGATCTCATATGGGTTTTAGCAGTGAAAACACCTCATGGATCTGGCTCCAGGAAGAAAAAAATCACAGTTTCATTCTGCAGATGAGTATTGTTTGACTGTTTGTAATATTATGCCAGTAGTTACATAAAATAGAGAAGCTGTGGGACTTAGTGATTATTAGCATGTAGAGTCTAGACAATGGGCATTGGTGCTAATAATACAGAAGATGCCTCAGAGAAAAAGCAGACTTCCCTCTGCTTCTGAAAGAGAGTTAAATTGTTTTGGTGCCGACGATAGTACATTTACAGGTCAAGTGAAATCAGGCATCCTGTGGAGTGAATGTCGGGGGATCTGTACTTGGCCATGTCTGCTTCACCCAGTGCATTGTGGTTTATCAGGAAAGGATACAGGATTGGGACCCAGGCATTCTGGTCCTTTCTCTGACAGCATCTGGCCATGTGACCTTGGGTAGGGGACTCCAGTGCCCTGGCTTGTGCTTTCCAAATCGGTGACACAGACATATGACAGTGTTCGTTGATCTGTTGTAACAAATGTGCCACTCTGGTGGGGAACGTGGATAATGGGGAGGGTGTGCCTGTGTGGGGCGGGGGGTAAATGGGAAGTCTCTGTACCTTCCACTCAGTTTTGCTGGGAACCTCAGACTTCTCTAAGTAGTGAAGTCTATTGAGAAAACAAAACAAAATACAGACACGTGATCTCTGAGAGTCCTTGTGGTTCTGAAGTTCTTTTGAGTCTCTGGTCATTACTTAGAGCTCCCATTCTGTGGAGCTGTAGGTCTGCGATGGTCTCTGCGCTTGGAATTCATACCTTTCCCTCCTTCTCCGGTCATCACAGTCCTCCCGGGCTTTCAAGGCTCTAAGTTCCAGTGGTCAGTTTTTATCCCCCCCATTCTGTGATGATTGGACATAATGAAATACATTATTATGTATTTTCTTTCTCTCTAGATGTCTCATGAATGTACATCTGGACTTCACAAGTCTTTCATGCAAGCAGAGCCTTTTATTTTGTATTCATTCCTCTGCATGGCAGAGTATTGATCATAGTCTTAGTGTTTCATTCATAAAAAGTACCTTGTAGATTCACCTCTTCCTCTTTTCTTCTATTCCTACACTTTGCTCATTCTATCACATATCTAAGTCATGACAGTGGTCTTTCTCATCTGCCCCAGGAAAATCCATATTTGATTAAACTTTTCCTTATAGTTGTTTGTTCAAATAGAACAAATTATGCTTATCTTCTCATATTTGCTATTTTGATTATTTGGCTCCTTTAAGATGTATTTCCGTTTCATGAAAAATAAAAAATCTGACTTAGTCAAACTAATGTAATTGCAGTCTTTAGTAGAAAGGCGTAATTGAATTGGGGGGACAATCAAATAGTGCTCTCACCTACTGTATGGCTCAGGGAACTCTGCTCAATATTATGTAACAACCTAAATGGGAAAAGAATTTGAAAAAGAATAGATACATGTATACATATAACTGAATCACTTTGCTGTACACCTGAAACTAACGCAACATTGTTAATGAACTATACTCCAATATAAAATAAAAAGTTATAAAAAAGAATGAATCCTTTTAAGTAACTGAACCATATATTAAAAAAAAAAAATAGTGCTGTCAGGAGGTGATGAATGGGTTTAGCCACATAGGAGTTCTTACAAGACTGGAAGTGGAAATGTCTGTTACAGTCTGTTAAAGTTGCATGTCAAATAGTTGAATTAAGTAAATATGCTTTTCACTCTAAAGATTTTATATACGGCATCGTAGAAATAGCTTGGAATCATAGAGACCTGTTTGAATCTTAGCCCAGACATGTGCTGTGTGTCCTTGGATAAAGATTTTATATACGGCATCGTAGAAATAGTTTGGAATCATAGAGACCTGTTTGAATCTTAGCCCTGACATGTGCTGTGTGTCCTTGGATAAGTACTTTAATCTCTGAGGTTCAGTTTCCTCATCTATAAAATGGACCTGCTGTCTTCGTGGCAGAATTAGTGTGAATATTCAATGAGAAATATAGTTACATCACGCTTAACTTGATGAGTGACCAATAAATGATAGCCATTAATCCAGTAATCTTCCGAAAATACAGCTTTCATTATTTCACCTCCTCTGTTAAAGGCTTGCTTCATTTCCTCTGCTGTTCACCACTCATCTCCCGAGGTCCTTTGCCTTGTCCTATGGCACGTACTGACTTCTGTCCTGTGTTTGCATGTTGTAGTGATGCTTTATATAATAAGCTGCTCGAGGGTAGCATCTGTGTTTGTTGGGTCTGTGTGTCCCTCATATTACAGAGAACAGTAGCTTTCATGGTGCCTATAATTGTTTTTATTAGTGTTTGTTAAGTGAATGAATAAAGAAGCATTAGTGCCTTTTCTGGCAACTTACAATGCCTGTTGTGCGAAGCCCAGACATTTTGCTCTGTCTCTTTGAGGATCCTGGATCATTTGGCCTGTTCCTGTTACCCACACCTTCCCCCTTGGAGGTCAAGCTTAAATCCCTCCACTCTCCTGAAACCTTCTCTTATTCCTCTTGTTTAGTAGATGTCTTTTAAATTATTTTGATTTTTTTTTTTCTCTGTAACTTTGCTTCTCACCATATTGATTACCTGTTCCTTAACACCAAAGATGATAACTCCTACATAAGAGGCATACCTATCTGAAAACTTTGGAAAATGAATCAGTGTGGAGGTTTTACTCTTTCAAAGTATGAATGAAAAATGTTTAAAATTTATGCCATTTAGGATGAAATTTTCCTAAACTTAAGTATCTTTAAAAGATGTTTTTGCCTAATAGGTAGTATATAGTCATCATAGAAATTTAAAAAAATGTATAAATAGAATGAAATTAAACTTGCCCACTATCATACTGTGGAGAAGCAGAACTCTGAAGGTTTAGTCTCTGTGTGAAGTAGAGTGCACTGGGTAAAATTTAATTGTTTTTTGGCGACTTGGAGGATCATCAGTACAAGCATGTAAGTCCTTGTAAGTACTCTGTATTGTAAGTACTCAGTAAATATTAACTTTTAGAAATAAAAGGTATAAATGGACTCCTGAGGCTTTTAGAGCCACTTTTCTCTAAAGTGCCTGGGCTGCTCTGCTTTTTTGGTTCACTGACTGTATTTTTAATAAAGTGTTTGGTTCCTCTTGTGTGATCAGGATGTCAGCCTTCTGCCATGGAGATCTCCACCTTCTGATTTGCTGTTTTGAATATGCACTAGGCAAGAAACAAGAGCATCGAGGTTTCTAGAATTGTGAGAAAACTAAGAGCAAGAGGGTTCTGAGTGGAGGTTCCAGCAGCCTTCCCCAATTGGGGTCTGCAAGAGAATTAAGCCTTAATGCCCTAAGGCATCCATCATGTATAATGAAACAGTTTTTCTCTGATGCATTTGGAAGGGTACTAGTTCTCTCCTGGGAGGAATGAGAAAGTAGTCATTCAGATTTATTATTTGTTCTCTGGTTCAGATGAGGAACTGTGGTTAAGAAAGGCTAAGGCTCTCCAGTGAGTCGGGTGCATAAACGCCATCTGTGATGCTGTGAAATCTCTATTCACGGATCAGAGCCCTTCTCTTTACTTAGCTTGTGCTTCTTGGTGACATGCCAGAAAGGTACAGTTGCTGCTTGCCTGATATTTTTTTTTAAAACAATAGTTAGTTTATCTCATGGCACCAGTTCTGTGTTGGGCTCCTGGAGTGTTCTTAATAAATATCTGTTGACAGACCAATTGATTGTTTTTTACCTTTTTATTATGAAGGTTTTCAAACAGTCACAGAGATGGAGAGATGGCGGTAATGAACCATATACCCATCCCCTAGATTCAACAGTCATAGTTTGCCACACTTGCTTTACTAGTCCCCCTTTTTGCTATAGTATTTGAAAGTAAATCCAAAATGACATCGTACCATTTTGCCCCTACTACTTTGATATATATCTGTAGAAAACCGTATTGTTACAGAACTACTTGATCATTATCATGCTGACAAAGTTAAACTTGATTTACTTAGAATATTTTGAAAGGGAGATGCTCTTGCTTTCATGAATATGGTACTATGAATACCATTACAATAAAAGTTAATATTGATTGAGTCCTTAAAATATACAAAATCATATAGCTAAGTACATGCATTAGCCTGTACTTTCTTCCTCCCAACAATTTTATATAGTCAGTACCATTTTTATCCTGATTTTACAGAGTGAGGGGGCTGGGTTTTGAGAGGTAAGGGATCTTGCCTATAATCGTATAGCTGGCAAGAGTGGTGGGCTGGGACTCAGCCCTAGTCTGTGTGACTTGGAAGACTGCTCTTAACCTGAGAACTACCTTGCCTCTTTATATACTTATTTTTAATATTTCATACTTATGTTTGTTATTCTTCATATAACCTCACATTCCATATATGACCAACTGCTAATTACCAGTCTTAATTGGAAACCAATGAAGGTAGACAGGAAATCTATAATCTCCAAATGTTATTTTAATTAATAATTTTAAAATTCTTACTCATTATTCCTCTTATATAGGGGTTTAAAAACAAGAGACAAAAAATGATTACTTTAAAATTCAACTTTTTATATATTTATAATTTGGATTATATGGTGGGCATGCCATGGGCAAGCAATGGGAACAGGAAAAGGCCAGGGGCCTAGAGCAACCTGTTTGGATCATTAACCCCTGGGTAATCAAGAGTCAACTGGTGGTACGGATACTGCTTATGGAGCAGGGGAAATTCTGCCTCTGGGGCACCTGCCTCTTGCTGTGAGCTTTCCCCTGAGCTGTCTGTTTGGAGGGTGCCTTTCCTCTTGTTTAAGAGCTGTCTGGGAGAAGAACAGAAAATGCCTTCCCACCAATGTGTGAGAGATGGATGGTGTAAAGAGCCACTTTTCCTAGGAAAGTTACCTTTAATAAGTACCAAGGAATGACAGCTGTGCAATTTGAAACATTTAACTAGAGGGAACACTGGGTGGTGGGGGGCCTTCTTGCTATTCCCGACATCTTGCCATTTTGACTTCTGTCCAGTCTGCTGGGTATAGTTGACCTTACGTAAGTCTCTCAGTCTTCTAGGGCTGTAGCTGTTAAATCCTCCCCTGCAGACCGGAGTAGCCTCGTCTGCGAAACTCGGACCAGACCCAGCTCCTGTGGAGAGCTGACTCGGTCACGTGACTGCAACAGTGCTTCCAGTTCTGGAGCAGGCGGGGGTGGGGGGGGTGGATTGGGGAGGGGGTCTGTGTTCCTGGGGTGCACCCCCAGGGGGAATGCTTCCCGAGGAGCGTGGCTGCAGAGATGCTCTTGTAGAGCTGACTCAGCCTAACTTCCGAGTTGGCAAGTCTAATCACTTCTTGTTTAAAGTAGGGGTGCTGGTGCTTTCACGTTTTTGATGACTTGTCACAGAGCATCTCAAAGCACCGGCAAAACCAGCCCCCTCGTTAAAAACCTGTGCCACAAAAGAACTTCTTCCCGAAGAGAAATTGCAGAAGGCGATCAGGTGCTGCTGTGGGAAGCAGTGTTTTGAATCAGCACCCAGCACGTGGTGATTGCCACTCGAATTCAGTTTTGGACAGAGGTTCCCAGGCAGTGTTGGCAGTCACGGTGCTCCATAATGTGACGGGGTTGGTTTGTTGGTTTTGGAAGGCAGTGTCAACTGGAGCCCTGTCTGCTTACAGTCAGGGTGTTTTCTTTTATTTTTTTTAACATCTTTATTGGACTATAATTGCTTTACAATGGTGTGTTAGTTTCTGCTGTATAACAAAGTGAATCAGCTATACATATACATATATCCCCATATCTCCTCCCTCTTGTGTCTCCCTCCCACCCTCCCTATCCCACCCCTCTAGGTGGTCACAAAGCACCGAGCTGATCTCCCTGTGCTATGCGGCTGCTTCCCACTAGCTATCTATTTTACATTTGGCAGCATATATATGTCCATGCCACTCTCTCACTTCGTCCCAGCTTCCCCTTCCCCCTCCCCGTGTCCTCAAGTCCATTCTCTACGTCTGCGTCTTTATTCCTGTCCTGCCCCTAGGTTCTTCAGAAGCTTTTTTTTTTTTCCCCTAGATTCCATATATATGTGTTAGTATACGGTATTTGTTTTTCTCTTTCTGACTTACTTCACTCTGTATGATAGACTCTAGGTCCATCCACCTCACTACAAATAACTCAATTTCATTTCTTTTTATGGCTGAGTAATATTCCGTTATATATATATGTGCTACATCTTCTTTATCCATATTTTAGCACATGTTAGATGCCTGCTGTTTTAGGGGTACACCTACATCCCAAGCTCCTTCTGCATGTGTTTAAATATATGTATTTAAACATAGATAAAGGCATTGCTGGAGAGCGGGCGACTGTGGTATGTAGGGATGTGGAAAGCGTTTGATATTTTCTGCAAATAAGAAGGTAGTGAGAAGGTGATAGAAGGCATGTATGGTACGTACAGTAGCTATGCAATAAATGTTTATTTAAAAAATTTTTATTTTTCTTTCAAAACTTAGTTCACTTTGGGTTCAAAGGTTGATCTCTTGTCCCAGTTTGAGAATTTGGGTATGTAGTTCGAGACCACCCAGATTAAACTTTTCTGCAAATAAATATATATGTTGGGAAGTATAGCCTTTTATTTATTTTTTTTATTTTTTTCTGGCTGCGCCGCACGGCATGTGGGATCTTAGTTCCCCAACCAGTGATCAAACCTGGGCCCCCTGCAGTGGAAGTGCGGAGTCCTAACCACTGGACTGCCAGGGAAGTCCAGTACAGCTACTTTTCTGAAAGGAAATTGGCCTTTGAAGTCAGACTGCCTGGGATTCAAATCCTGATTCTTCTACCCATGATTTTTGAGTTTTCACACCTATAAAAACGTGGTGAATAAAAGCTAGGCCACAGGGTGAAGATTAAATGAGGCATTACATGTAGAGCAGCAGGCATGGTGCCTGGAACGTTGTGAGCTACAATAAGGATTACTTACCCTTCTCTTTACACAGGATATAATAGGAATGTTGGAAAGTTCTGACCTCAGCGCCGAAGAATAACTGATTGTGTACAAGGATATTTGCCAACTGGAATATAACATGGGGTTGTGAGGGAGAAGTTCAAAGGGTCTAGGGCAGCTGGAGCCCCAGTGTATGCTAGAGTGTAATGGGGTTGAAGTTTGTACTCAGTACTACCCTTATAGTGATTTGCTTCCCTTCATATGGAAATATATTAAAGATAGTTATCATTGGGGGCTTTTCCCCCCAGTGGGAATTTATCCGTCCTAAGTTCTTGTATTTTTTAAAATTTTTATTTATTTATTTATTTATTTTTGGTGATCAGCGTTTTTGAAAACTGATAAATAGCCGGACTGTAGAGTGTTTATTGGATGAGTCTCATTGGTGCCATCCTATTTTAGGTAACTAATCACAGACAAGTGCTCATACACTATTACTTGAGAACAGCGATATTTTTTGGTAAAAGTGGACATTGGTTTCAAAATCAAAATAAACAAATTTTAATAGCAAAATCGTAGTGATTCTTCAGAGGTCATTTAAAAAGTATTTGCCTAAAAGGTGAAGTATCAGGAATAATATGAACTCACAAACTTCCATTAACATATTTATTCTTTCCTTTTTGGGGGGAGATTAACATACTTATTTAAATTTAAATGAAGTTTTTATTATTATTTTTAGTTCTATTACGTAGCCTTTAAATTATGCTTATGATATTTTGATAGGATTAGTTTTGTACAGGTCTGTTCTAGCATGTAAGGATCCTTGCAGACTCTAGCTTGTGTGACTAGCACGACGTCCAGCATGGGTAGCAGCTTTATGAATAATGTTTTCTATTAAAAAAAATAAAATGCCCAGAGCATTTTGGGATGCTTTCAGATTTTAATTTAGGAAAGTCTGTAATCAAGTCTCTCATCGAGAGGAAAGAGTTAAATAGGTTTTCTCTGAGGCTCTTAGCTCCTAGAGTAATTAATCAAATCTTCTCAAAGGACTGAGAGATGGATCTTTACCAATAGGGGGCCAAAGTTTTCCAGCTGCTTGATGAATTTCTCTGAGGTCTAACGATTGCTTCTGAACACTAGGCACACTTAGGGGCTTGGAGAAACCATTTAGAAGTTTTCTCAGAGTACATTGAATTGAAAGGCTAAGTATTTGGAAATCCAAATGTGGTTTAGTAAGTTTTATGATGTGTCTTTACGAGAGTGTACAGTAGAGTGGTAAAACCAAGATCTTGGCAATGAAATGTCTTGTAATATGGGAAACTGTTAACATATTTATTTAAGATGTTAATTTGTCTGAAAACCATGTGGTTTCCAAATTCGACAAGCATATATGAGCCCATGAAGGTTCCTAACTTGCTTTGCCTGGCAAAGTAACAGGTATAGAGACTGAAGAACCAATGCTTGATTTAGGCTGATAGAGTGAGTCTGTTTTATAAAGGCAAAAAATAGGCCAGGTAGAGTGTAAAAGAAAATGTAAAGGACTTTTTGTCTTCTTGCTTCTTAGATTTTTTTCTGCTACCCTTACAAAGCAAAGCGTCTGGGATATGGTGAAATGTCATTTATATTGTAAGTCCATATGTTAACTCTGAGTCCAGAATGTAAGTTCTGGTGGTCTATAGAAAGGAGATGTTGCGTCTTTTAGGAGTATAATGGTATACTTTCAAATGACATTTCTGAAATAGAGGGAAAATGAAATATAGGAATGCCTTGTTTTATTGCACTTAAGTGTACTTGGCAGAAATTGTGCTTTTTACAAATTGAAGGTTTGTGGCAACCCTGCGTCGAGCAAGTCTATCCTCACCATTTTTCCAACAGTATTTGCTCATTTCTTGTCTCTCTGTCACGTTTTGGTAACCCTCGCAATAGTTCAAACTTTTTCATTGTTATTATATTTGTTATGGTAATCTGTGACTTGGGATCTTTGATGTTACTATTGTAATTGTTTTGGGGCGCCACGAACCACACTCATAAGATGACAAACTTAATCAATAATCGTTGTGTGTGTTCTGACTGCTCTACCGACCTGCCATTCCCCCATCTCTTTCCCTCTCCTCAGGCCTTCCTATTCCCTGAGGCTCAACAGTATTGAAATCAGGCCAATTAATAACTCTACAATGGCCTGTAAGTGTTCAAGAGGAAGGAAGAGTCGCACATCTCTCATTTTAAATCAAAAGCTAGAAATGATTAAGCTTAGTGAGAGAGGAATGCTGATAGGCCTCTTGCACCGAACAATCATCAAGTTGTGAATGCAAAAGAAAAGTTCTTGAAGGAACTTAAAAGTGCTACTCCAGTGAATACACAAATGATAAGAAAGCGAAGCAGCCTTATTGCTGATATGGAGAAGATTGTAGTGGTCTGGATAGAAGATCAAACCAGCCACAACATTGCCGTAAGTGAAATTCTAATCCAGAACTAGGCCCTAGCTCTCTTCAATTCTTTGAAGGCTGAGAGAGGTGAGGAAGCTGCAGAAGAGAAGTTTGAAGCTAGCAAAGGTTGGTTCATGAGGTTTAAGGAAAGAATCCATCTCCAAAACATCAGAGTGCAAGGTGAAGCAGCAAGTGCTGATGTAGAAGCTGCAGCAAGTTATCCAGAAGGTCTAGTTCAAATAATGCAGGTGGCTACACTAAACAACAGATTTTCAATGTAGGTGAAATAGCCCTATTTTGGAAAAAGATGCCATTTAGGACTTTCATAACTAGAGAGGAAAAGTCAGTGCCTGGCATCAAAGCTTCAAAGGGCAGGCTAATTAACTCTCTTGTTAGGAGCTAATGCAG
Organism: Balaenoptera borealis; assembly: GCF_965194805.1. Taxonomy (NCBI): domain Eukaryota; kingdom Metazoa; phylum Chordata; class Mammalia; order Artiodactyla; family Balaenopteridae; genus Balaenoptera; species Balaenoptera borealis. Next base: position 13,691,436 of record NC_138870.1, read on the forward strand.
CTGGTGACTTTAGTTTGATGCCAGTGCTTATTTACCATTCTGAAATCCTGAGAATTATGCAAAATCTGCTCTGCCTGTGCTCTATAAATGAAACAACAAAGCCTAGATGACAGCACATCTGTTTATAATACGGTTTACTGACTATTTTAAGTCCACAGTGAGACCTACTGCTCAGAAGAAAATATTCCTTTCAAAATATTACTGCTCACTGACAATGCACCTGGTCACCCAAGAGCTCTGATGGAGGCTTACAATGAGATTAATGTTGTTTTCATGCCTGCTGACAACAACATCCATCCTGCAGCACATGGATTAAGGAGTAATTTTGATTTTCAATTCTTATTATTCAAGAAACACATTTTGTAAGGCTGCCACACAATTCCTATGATGGATCTGGGCAAAGTAAATTGAAAACCTTCTGGAAAGTATTCACCATTCTAGATGTCACTAAGAACATTCATGATTCATGGGAAGAGGTCAAAATATCAACATAAACAGGAGTTTGGAAGAAGATGATTCCAACCCCCATGGATGACTTTGAGGGGTCTGAGACTTTGGGGGGAGGGGAAGTAACTTCAGGTGTGGTGGAAATAGCAAGAGAACTAGAATTAGAAGTGGAGCCTGAAGATGTGACTGAATTGCTGCAATCTCATGATAAAACTTAAACGAATGAGGAGTTGCTTCTTATGGATGAGCAAAGACAGTGGTTTCTTGAGATGGAATCTACTCCTGGTGAATATACTGTGAAGAGTCTTGAAATGACAACAGAAGCTCTAGAATATTACATAAGCTTAGTTGATAAAGGCGTGGCAGGGTTTAAGAAGATTGAGTCCAATTTTGAAAGAAGTTCTTCTGTGGGTAAAATGCTATCAAACAGCATTGCATGCTACAGAGAAGTCATTGGTGAAAGAAAGAGTCAACTGATGTGGCAGACTTCACTGTGGTCTTATTTTGAGAAATTCCCACAGCCACTGCAACCTTCAGCAACCATGACCCTGATCAGTCAGCAGCCGTCAGCTTCATGGCAGGACCCTTCACCAGCAAAAAAGATTACGATTCACTAAAGGCCCAGATGATGGTTAGCATTTTTTAGCAATAATTATTTTTTAATTAAGGCATATACATTTTTTTTAGAAATAATGCTGTTGCACACTTAATAGATTACAGTACAGTATAAGCATAACTTTTATATACACTGGGAAACCAAAAAATTGTATGACTTTATCGCGATATTTACTTTATTGCAGTGGTCTGGAACTGCACCTGCAGGATCTCTGAGGTCTGCCTGTAACAGGATGGAACTTAGAGAATTACTATAGAGAATTTAGTCTTATCTAAAGAGAGTTCTGGTTTTTGCCTTTGGCTTTGGAAGGTAATCTCTAAGTCCTGGAAATGTCCTGCCTGATAAGAGTGGTTTTGGGCCACACCAGATGACCTAACGATGTGGTTCATGGTGAATGCTTTGGGTCATGGGTATCAGGGGCACGGTGACCATGTCTTTGTGACCAAGCCCTAATAAGAGCTCTGGATGCCGAGGCCCAGATGAACTTCCTTGGTTGGCAGTACTCTGCATATTACCACGCATTGCTGCCAAGAGGAGTTAAAGCTGTTCATTATTCCACTGAGAGGGGACAGCTGGAATCTCTGTGTTTGGAACTCTCCTGGACTCTGCTTCCTATGTCTCTTCCTTGGCTGATTTTAATCCATATTCTTTGGCTGTGATAAACCATAACTGTGAGTATAATATTGACAGCTTTTTAGCTTTCAGTGAGTTCTAGAAGTCCTTTTAGTAAATTATCAAACCCGAGGGTGGTCTTGGGGGCCTCCCCACCCCACTACTTATAATTGATGTGAGAAATGACTGTTGGCCTGGGAAAATTCCTCCAATTTTTGTATCAGTAAAAACACTCATTAGATGCTTTTTGGGCATGAGTGGGGCTTATCAACTATAGGATGATCCTGCTGGGACATTTCATTGAAAGACTCCCAGTTGTTCAGTAACTTTGGGTCTTTCTTCTTGGCCTGGTCCGTTTCTGCAGAGTTGAATCCTCCAGTCTTTTGCCTGGGGGAACAGAAGCTAGACTGCTAGTGTTCTCAGGGTAGAGGAAGGGAAGGGAGCTGGTGGTAGCTCTGGATTTCAACTTTCACTGTTCCTTCTGTTTTCTCTATGATAATCTTGATGGCAGAAGTAGTGCAGGGTGTTGAGAGAGCACGTTATTAGGGGCACCTAATGTATATGGGGTGTCAGGGAAAGCTTCAAAGAGAATGATGAAACTGATATCTGAAAGATGAGAAAGGAGCTTGCCAGGTGAGAATGAGGGAATAGTGTTCTAGGCAGAGGGCTTATAAATTGGAGTAGATATGTCAGTATTACTTGGGAAAGGGGAGCAAGTAAGTTGTCAATTTGTTACAACCGTCTATATAATCAGAAAAATAGCACCAGGGATGTAATACCAAAGGCGATTTGTAGATTGAAGGGAATCCCTCTTTTGATGGTTAGTTATATTAACTAATTAATACCATGTCTTTTTCAGATATGTAAATAAAGGCAGTGAGGTTCTAAATGAAATTCTTGCTTAGGAGTCAGGATTTAAACTTACCACATTGGGTGTGAGAAGTTGGACTTTGTGAAGAGTTGAATGTTTACATTAGTCATAAGTTTTCTTGTTAATTTGTCTTAAGTTGCTTGTTGACTTTGTCTTCTAGATGTCACTTGAGGTTTGTTTGTTTTTTGTAGTGGTAATATGACCAATTAGAGTAGTTTTAAGTAGATGCTGAAATTTAGATTAGCTGTTACTTGTACCTAAGTATTCAGATGGCAAACTAACGGTTTGCAAGAACTTTTGAATTTGCCTTTAGAATCCTAGGGCAGATTATAATGACACTTCCCAGGTTTAAAACTTTGAAATGTCTCCCGTTTTTCTGTTGAGTTAGATATAATTGTCTCAGTCTGCCAATCTTCATCTTTCAGGCTTTGTTTCTGTTTCTCTCTGATATGTGCTTTTCTTCAGAAAAGAAAAAAAAGTTTGATTTTTCCTGAACTAAATTTGAGTTCTTCCACCTTAGGGTCTTGCTTCGAATGCTGCCCTTTGCCTTCTCAGCTACCCGCCACCTCCATCTCTACCTCTTCATAGCTGTTGGTGCAGTTCTTCCAACATGACTTTTTTTTTAGTTCCCCCACCAGCAAACCCTCACTTTCTCTTAAACTTCCATAGCACCGTGCCCCTTGTTTACTCATTAAAAAGGCAGAATAAGGCTTAAAGTCCTTATTTCTACTCTTATTTTCACATCTCTTGGTTGCAAGTTATCTAACTGATTTTGGCACCTGGTGTGATAGGACTTACTAAATCTGTTTATAGCTGACTTGAATTCAGATTCCTGTTTATTTTCCCGATGATCTGTTTTCAAGTTTTCTGAGTCTGCTTTAGAGAATGCATACGTGTTCTAAGTTATCCTTGCTCTGATTATGTCTTCAGAATATCCCCATTTTATTTACATCTATATTTGACATTGTAATTTGATATCAAAGGCAAAAGAGCCTACCCATTTGGCCCTGTTTTTTTTTCCTTTTAACTATTTCTTTCAACTGTTTTAAACTAACTTATTTTTTTCCTCCCAGATTTTGAAAGAAGTAAATGTTCGTTATACAGAATTGGCAGAAACTGGGCTGTAGTTTCCCCCCCTTTCCATTCTATCTTACATACCAACTGATCAAATCAATTAACAGGGGTTCTCCAATATTTCAAATGTGGGGTCCTCTGTCTAAATTTCAAGATTCTCTGTGACCTGATACCACCTTATCTATGCCACCATATCTTTACTCCCAAACACAACTTTTGGTCATTGTTATTGTTCTGTGAACAGACCATCACCATTCCCATATTGGTCTTTATTCATATTATACCCATTTGAAATGTCTTCCCTCTCCTTGACTTGCAGTTAATTTCTGCTCATCTATCAGGGCAAGTAGGATTGTTGAAAGCTTCCCTGGCCGGCCTCGCCTTCTCATAGTGACGGAGTGTAGTGACGGAGTTGGAGCCAGAACCCAGTGTCCTGCCTTTTTCTGTACTGTCATGTCCTCTGTTCACCACTCCTGCTCAGATCCATTGAATGATGACTGTCACACCAAGCTGGCTGGTTCTTTCCTCCTTGTCAGTGATGGCTTTCTAACCTGGTGGGTTAGTTAATCAGCGAAGACCTATATCATCACACCAGCTGTACTATAAAAACATTGTAAAAGTGCCTAGCACAGTCAGTGCTCCATAAACAGTTGTCCGTGGTTTCCCAACTCCAAGTCCAATAATGCCCATATCACAGCGCCAGAATGTGGAATTCCTTTCTTCCAGGGCCGTGCCGTGTATCCAGAGCTGGTGCCCCTCATGCTGCTCTGAATCTCCTCACGTGGCAGCCTAGTGTGAGGCCTCAGTAGATGGCCTGTGGGTTCAGTCGTGTTACCACTGCGCTGTTAAAAGTTTTACAGTAAACTCGCTCGGAACTCTAGTAAATTAAAAACGAAATGGGTGGGAACTGTTGGATATTTTAACCACCTCTTTCTTTGACTTCTTGATTCAAGCCAAGAGTACATTTCTCAAACAGCTTTGATAAGTGGACTGCTGAGGAAAACTGTACAGTCCCAACCTGGCAGGTTAACAGTTCTTTGAACTAGTTAATGAAATGCTTCCTACTGGAAACCTGGAGAAATAACTTAGTTTTCTGAAAAACCTTTTGATAATGCTTCCCCTAAGAGTTTAATAAAAATGCCAACAGAGTAAAAAGTACTGCTTTTCTCATAGATTTCAACATGTTTAAACAATAGCTGAGAAGAGTGCAAGGGAAATAGCTGCTGTTTGGTCCCCAGGGAGGTCAGTCATTGGTTGACACCAGTTTTATAATGGCAAATAATATTTTCAGTGCTAACAGAACTCTTTGGAGGAGAGCTTAGAAAAACAATTGATGGACATCAAGTTAAAGGTATTTTGAAAAGTGAAAAATATGTTAGCTTTGTAAATAAATTGAGGTGAATTTAAAAACATGGGCGCCCATTGCTATGCTATTTTAACCTATAGAGTTTCACTGTAATTTTTAAAAACATTTAATTGAGGTATGTCTTAGTCTGTTCAGGCTGCTATAACAGAAATATCATAGAATGTGCAGCTTATAAGAAACAGGAATTTATTTCTCACAGTTCTGGAGGCTGGGAAGTCCAAGATCAAGGTGCCGGCAGATTCGATGTTTGATGAGGACCAGCTTCCTCGTTGGTGGCTGTGTTTTCACTGTAACCTGACAAGGGAAAGGGGCAGAGGATCTCTCTGGGGCCTTTTTTTTTTTTTTTTTAATAGACTTTTACTTTTTTTTTTTTAAAGTATTTGTTTATTTATTTATTTATGGCTGTGTCGGGTCTTCGTTTCTGTGTGAGGGCTTTCTCTAGTTGCGGCGAGCGGGGGTCACTCTTCATCGCGGTGCGTGGGCCTCTCACTATCGCGGCCTCTCTTGTTGCGGAGCACAGGCTCCAGACGCGCAGGCTCAGTAATTGTGGCTCACGGGCCCAGCTGCTCCGCGGCATGTGGGATCTTCCCAGACCAGGGCTCGAACCCGTGTCCCCTGCATTGGCAGGCAGACTCTCAACCACTGCGCCACCAGGGAAGCCCTGGGGCCTTTTTTATAAGGGCAGTAATCCCATTCATGAGGGCTCCATCCTCATGACCTGTTCACCTCCTAGGGGCCCCAACCTCCAAATACAATTACTTTGGGAATTAGGTTTCAACATATGAATTAGGGTAGAGGGAGGGCACAAACATACAGAGCTAGAAGGGCATAATATATACAGTAAAGTGTTCTAATCATAAATGTATTGTTTAGTTTTTACATACCTATATAAGTGAGTTTCAGTGTAATTTGATTTACACATTTGTATTAGTGGAATGTCAAATATTTACATTTTAAAGCTTGAGAAGGAAAAAAATCATTCTTAGTCTGCCATTTTGTACTTGTGAAGCAGTTTGCTATTTACAAGCTTTTCATATTGGTTTCTGTATGTTATTTATTGCTATAAAGTAAATTACTGCAAAACTTAATGACCTAAAACAACAATAAACATTCATCACGTCACACAGTTTCTGTGGATCAGAAATTTGGGCGTGGTTTAGCAGTGTGGTTCTGGCGTGGGGTCTCTCATGAGGTTGCGGTCGAGCTATCAGCCCAGGCTGCGGTCACCTGCAGGTTTGACTGGACCTGGGGATCCACTTCCAAAGCGTCTCCCTGCATTGTTTGCAGTTAGTGTTGGCAGCTGGTGAGAGCCCTCTGTTCTTGGCCACGTGGACCTTTCCCTAGGGCTGCTCTAGTGTCCTTATGACATGGCCTCTGACTTCTCCCAGATCCTAGATAGTAAGGCAAAAACCTCAATGTGTTTTATTACCAATTGTTGGAAGTCACACACTGATATTTCTACAGTATCTTATTGGTCACACAGGTCAGTCCTATTCATTGTGGAAGGAGCGTGAATATCAGGAGATAAGAATCACAGAGGGTGATTTTGGAGGCTGATTACATTGGTTTCCCTTATTCATTGTGTTATTTATTTAGCTTGTTTTTGTATATAGTTTCTTTTTTTTTTTTAAGATTTCAAACATTCAAAAACGTAGAAGGTCTAATATAAAGAACACCCATATATACCAATCACCTAGACTTAAGAGCTGCTAATAATTTGCTGTGTACTTTGGCAGTTTTTTTTCTGAAACATTTTAAATTAAAAGTACAGACATTGTGACATTTCACTTATAGTTTTTGCATCTTTAAGAAATAAAGGTATTTTCTTGTAATATCATAATACCATTGTGACAATAACCAAATTTTTAAAAAATTTATTTATTATTTATTTATTTTTATTTTTGGCTACGTTGGGTTTTTGTTGCTGCATGCGGGCTTTCTCTAGTTGCGGCGAGCGGGGGCTACCCTTCGTTGCGGTTCCTGGACTTCTCATTGCGGTGGCTTCTCTTTTTGTGGAGCGTGGGCTCTAGGCGCGTGGGCTTCAGTAGTTGTGGCTTGCGGGCTCTAGACTGCAAGCTCGGTAGTTGTGGCGCATGGGCTTAGTTGCTCTGCAGCATGTGGGATCTTCCCAGACCAGGGATCGAGCTGTGTCCCCTGCATTGGCAGGCGGATTCTTAATCACTGCACCACCAGGGAAGTCCAGACAATAACCAAATTTAAAATAATTCCTTGATATCCTGTAATACCAAGTACACATTTAAATTTCCTTGGTTGTCCCCATAGGGTATTTTATAGCTGGTTTGTTCAAGCCAGGATCCAAAGAAGGACCTTGCATTATATTCAATTGTTGTATTTGTCTCCCTTAATCTGGAACACCCCCATTTTTTTTTAACTGCCATGAGTTCGATGATACCGGGTTACCTGACCTGTAGATTGCCCCAACTTCTAGATGTATCTGATTATTTCCTCATGATGTCGTTTAACTTATTTCTCTATCTTCTGTATTTTCTTTAATTTGGAAGTTATATCTTGTGTTAGTCTGGGTTCTCCAGAAAAAAAGAACCAATAGTAGATAAATGGATAGATATATAGATCGATAGATAGATTGTTATATACATACATACATACATACACATATATATATATAGAGAGAGAGAGAGAGAGAGAGATTGATTGATTTAATATAAGGATTGGCTCGTGTGATTTTAGAGGCTCAGAGGTCCACACCTGCAGTTGGCAGCTGGCGACCCAGGAGAGCTTATGGTGTAGTTCCAGTCCAAGTCCAAGTCCAGAGCTAGGAGAATCCTGATGTCTCAACTCAAAGACAGTCAGGTAGAGAAGGAGAATTCTTTGTTACTCAGCCTTTTATTCTATTCAGGTCTTCAATAGATTGGATGAGGCCCACCCACCTTGGGGAGGGCAATATGCTTTACTCAGTCTTCAAGTGTCGACCCCATCCATAAACACCCTCGCAAGACACGCCCAGAAATAATGTTTAACCACATATCCGGGCACCTTGCAGCCCAGTCAAGCTGACACATAAAATTAACCATCACATATCTAAAACTTGATTAGATTCAGATTAACAGTTCTGATAAGAGTACTGCCTAAGTGGTGCTGTTTATTTCATTTTATATCATATCCTGAGGCACAAAACAAGGCCTGAAAAAAAAAAAAAAAAAAAAAAAAAACAAGGCCTGAGTTGGATTTTGATAAGGGTGACCTAGCATTCAAACTAAATACTTTTGATAGTGAAAAGGGGCACTATAAATACTTAAAATGGTACAATTGAAAAATATTTATTGATTGACAAATTGTTTTTATTTTTTGGTGGGCCTTCTATTCAAGAGAAAATAACTATTCAAAAACTTGTAAAAAATTCATCCTAAAAGAAAATATATTCACATGCATCAAAATAAAAAATGTATTCCTATTAATTTTTCAGCATTATAAAATAACATAAGTTGAATTATTACTCAGCTTTAATTAGTTTCTTAGCTGTATCAATCTCTGATATCATGCCATTGGTAGTTTTTTGAAGAATAGTTTTTTCGATTTCTTAAAGTATTAAAATGTTCAGCAATTTTTTCAAACTTTCATTTTATATTTCTTAACTTTGAAAGCCTTGACACCTTCAATTGATTTTTCTCTGTGGAACATAATATTTTTAATTGGCAAAATATTTACAAATGCTGAAGGTACTTGGTGAACTTAGAACACATTCTGTAAATGGAGAGTATTCTCAATTCTCATGGGTTTTTGTATTGAAATGTGTAACTATTTCAGCACAAGTAGTTTCACAGTTAATGTATTTTGCTCCATTCTGAGGCAAAATAATATATATTTTTATAAGACAAAACTTGTCAAATAAGATGTCTCAGTTTATGATTGTTTTGAAGGTTTTGTTAAGTTTATCTACTGTAACGTCACAGGCCCTCTCAGTTTCGTTTCTGTGGCATTGTGATTTATAGTAAGAAATACGTATTTAGTGTTCATCCATCCTCGGCACAGAGCTCCTAAACCCTTCAGATTTCCTATGATGAGAGCTATGAAGGTGTCTGTTCATGTTAATGAGGTGGCTTTTGGGCCTCACCTAAGCATGGGGCCTGGCTGCCAGAGAACCAGCCACTGTAGGTTGTTGGAACTTTCTCCGCCTCCCCTTAACTAACCCGTGGGTTAGGGAGAGGGGCTGGAGGTTGAGTGCGATCGCATATCATGGCTAGTGATGTAATCAATCATGCCTGTGTAATGAAGCCTCCATAAAACCCCAAAAGATTAGGGTTTAGAGAACTTCTGGCTTGGTGAACATGTGGTGATTCAGGGAGTCATTCCCTCAGAGAGGACTTGGAAGCTCTTTGCCCTTTCCCCCGCCTTTCCCTTTGCATCTCTTTCATCTAGTTGTTTCAGTTATATCCTTCTATAATAAACTGATAATCTAGTATTCCTGTGAACCGGTCTAGCAAATGAATAGAATCCAAGGAGGGGGTTGTTGGAACCTCCAGTGGTAGGTCGGAGACACAGGTGGTAACCTGGACTTGCAGCTAGGTCTAAAGTGGGGAGAGGTAGTTGGTTGGGCAGTCTTGTGGGACTGAGCCCTTAACCTGGGGAATCTGATGATAATATCTCTGGGTAGATAGTGTCAGAACTGAGTTGAATTGTAGGACATCCAGCTGGTGTCTGGAGCACTGTGGTAGTGTAGGAAACCCCTTCTCCCCACACTGGAATTAGGTGTAGAACCCTTAAGTTCTTTCCAGTACAGAAAGTAAATGTATGCAGTTTAAAATAGGAGCTCATAGTAGCCAGTCTCCAAAGATGGACCAGGTCTCCGGGATTGATGTCTTTGTGTCGTCCTCTGCTGCAATGATTCAGGCTCACCCCGAGACTCACTGTAACCACAGAAGGTGACAGAAGTGATAATAGCTGCTGTATGATTGGGGAGCCCTGAGCTGCTCTGTGAGAAGTTCAGCTGCCCTGTTGGAAATGGCACGTGGAGAGGGGGGCGTTGGGGCCGACATGGAGGTGTCCCGGCAGAGCCCAGCCTCCTGCCGCTCCTCTGAGGCACCGGACACGTGAGTGCAAACATCTCGCATGTTTCAGACCCGTCATCATCAGCGGCCGCCACACGAGGTCTCAAGTAAGAGCAGTAGAACCGCCCAGCTGAGCCCCAGTCAACCAACAGAATCCAGATAAATAATAAAAGGCTTGGGCTTCCCTGGTGGCGCAGTGGTTGGGAGTCTGCCTGCCGGTGCGGGGGACACGGGTTCGAGCCCTGGTCTGGGAAGATCCCACATGCCGCGGAGCGACTGGGCCCGTGAGCCACAGTTGCTGAGCCTGCGCGTCTGGAGCCTGTGCTCCGCAACAGGAGAGGCCGCGATGGTGAGAGGCCCGCGCACCGCGAAGAGGAGTGGCCCCCACTTGCCGCAACTGGAGAGAGCCCTCGCACAGAAGCGAAGACCCGACACAGCCATAAATAAAATAAATAAACCCAAAAGTTAAAAAAAAAAAAAAAAAGACTGCTATTAATAAAGCAATAGCTTTATAAAAAAATAAAAAATAAAATAAAATAAAAGGCTTGCTGTTTTTAGGCATGACATTTTGTGGTGGTTTGTTACACAGGGATAGATGGTAATCAAAACAGCTAAGTCGAGATATCCCAAAGTACAATTTTAGAATTTTAAAATTCAGCCTGTACACTAGTTGAAATCTCATTTGTCCAAGTCCTCTCATTTGTAGAGGGGTAAATTTCAGTGTCTTCCTGTTTGCAATATTTACAAACAATTGTCAACAGTAGTTGTAGTTCACTAAGTTTCCAAAGCTGGAGGCTTTGGGTGTTTTATTTATTTAATAAGTTTTTGTAAAAAAAGATTTTTCAACTGATATTGAAAAAAAAAAGTAAAGCCAACATTTAAAGGTCTCATTTATAAAATAGTTCAAGACTTGTGTATGTCAGCTTAGGCTGATTGACAAAATGGTTCTTCCTCTTCAAAGAGTCAAATGTTCCTAATAATCAACTGGTGATAACCAGCAAAGAGATAGTGCACACTGCCAGGAAGAAGTATTTATTTTTAATTAAACATCGGCTTTCTCACAAAGATCAGGTAGTTCACTTATTCTGTGTATATATAAAATATTTAAAATTTGACAGCTATAGCTTGTACTTTGATTGTTAGACTGTGGAAGCTTATTTGGATGAAATTATAAGTTAGGTATCTATCACACAAATCCAAGTGTATTTCTGCTCCCTGGGTTTCTTAATAAGAACATTGTTTTTATTGTGATGCTATACTCCAACAAAATTTGTATCTGTGTCGTCTCTGCAAAATCAAATAATTATTTGTTCAGTGCTAACCTCTTTAACTGAATTTACAGTGGCAGTCACAGTAATGTCAGGTGTTTTACCTTCAACAAATAGATTTCTGAAATTTTTTTCTTTGATTTAATGTTAGGTTTTTAAAAATGAGCCAATATTTGAATTAATTTAACTCATTTTTCTCTTTAAAGCACCCATGACTTATATAAAACTTATAGTTTTTAGTTGTTTGTGCAGTTCTTCTGCTTCTGGAGCCAACAGATTAATAACTACTGCTTTACTTCTTGTACATACAGTAGAATTTTGGTTGTGAAAACAAGCACTATTTAGAGTACTCATTTTATCTCAATGAAAAGTCATGCTTCCGAGTTTTATGTAACTGTATCTTCTGAGGCTTCTGTTAAATTGCCATCTTTAAGCACGGGCTTCTTAACTGCTAATTTTTTAAGTAAATGTGAATGTTATTTAGCAGATTCGGGTCTTGTAGAGATATGCTGGCCTATGATAAATGTTCAAAAACATTTTGTGTAAATTATAGATCATCAACTTTTCCAAGAAATGGAAATTCAGAATTTAATTTTTCATTAAACATTTTTTTTTTTTTCTGGCTGCACCACACTTGAGGGATCTTAGTTCCCTGACCAGGGATTGAACTCAGTCACTTGGCAGTGAAAACGTGGAGTCCTAGCCACTGGACTGCCAGGGAATTCCCTAAACATACTTTTTTGAGTTCATTGTTGCTGATAGATTTTTTTTTTTTTTCAAAATAAAAAAGCCTAACCCCAAATACATACTTTCAGGCTTACAGAATATAAAAATGATAAAAGCAATGCTTTCAGTTTGCTGTCCTTAAGGAATCTAGAGGTCCCCTACACATACACCGTGGTCACCTAACCTACAGGTTCTTTTGCTTCTCATGCCCTGCTGACTGCTGGCATGGTACGTCTGTGTCTCTTGCAGGCTTGGGCTCAGGCCAGGGCCCTAGCAGCTGGTATGTTCAGAGGCACAACATCATGCATATTTCTCCCACCACCACCCAAGACTGGAGAGCGCCCCCAGTATTGCAAGTACCTGCCCTCATCAACGTATGTCCAAAATGCTGGTAGTGTTAGTTTTGTAATGGCTGGAGGAATGGTGGGGACAAGAGTGAAGTTTTGGTCTCTACAGAGTGACCCACGTGTCCAGCTGAGATCTCTGTTCACTGCTCTTTTCTCTCACACACTTGTACTGGTGATGGTGGTAGAAGCTGGAGTCTACCAAACCCATGCTGGTTTGTTTTAAGTTTGTTAAAAAACGAAATATACGGGACAAATGCTAAACCAGATGGGACAGGGGGTGTACACTGGGCATGTCCTGGGTGAACTAGGATGATGTGGTTCCCCTAGTGAGGACCGATATGTTTGTATATGTTTATCTGTCTCTTCTCATTAGAAGAAACTCTGTGAGAGTAAGGGTTTGTTTGTTCATCCGCTGCTGAATCCGCAGAGCCTACATCAGTGCTGGCACCATCGTGGGTACTCCTTTGGTGTTAGTTGAATCAATGGATAAATGTAATTCATAGCCAGAATTGCATTTATCAAGCTTCCCAAATGAAGAAAGTCCCTTGTCTGTCTCATACCTTACGTCTAAGCTGTTGACTTTGGGATGGAGACCCCCGTAGACTCTGTAAGTAGGCCTAGAGCCATTTACTCTGGAAATGCTGGGGTCCTGTGCACCTTGAGCCTGGACCAGAAGGGGAATGTGATCTTGGGGAAAGTCTGTACTCTTGGCGCCACAGACTCCTTACCTACGGGGAAGGGCACTGCTATGGGAGGGCCAGAGCAGAGCAGGCTCTCTAGAGTGTGGGCCCGTCTTGCCCAGGTGTGATGTTGGTATCATATAGGATTCATGTAATAATCAGCTTCTGTCTGGTGGCCCATGGTGCTAAGGTTTTGGTGATCTTTTCTATGGGAGCAGTAACAGTGGCATCTGGTATTATCATTTCTGCCTGGCACTGTGCAGTTGTGTCAGGCTGGCCTTGTGGAAGATCTCTGTGGCCAAGGATTGGTCGTGAAAGGTTTGGTGGGGTGAAATGCCCCAGGGAGACATTGCACATGCCGATGCCTGGGCTACCGCAGCAGCCGTCTTACTGGTCTACCTACTCTTGTCTCCCTCCCTTTCCACCTGTCCTGCACACTGCTACTTGGCAGTGCCTCTTAATTCCAAAGAGTTAAGTATATTTTGTTTTTACTGCTCGATAAGGTAATGCATGCTCTTTGTAAAAAGTTTAAAGTATTATGTAAATATATAACATGGGAAAGTAGAAATCTTATGTAATTCTACCTTGGGAGAGAAACACTTTTGTCAGTTTGGTATATGTTCTATTATTTTTTTGCACATATGCCAACAGATACATGTTTTATATTTTTGGGTTTTTTTAAACATCTTTAATTTAAAAAATCACTGCTGTGCAGGTTACTTATTTTCACTGAGTAATGAATCATAATCAGTTTTCCGTGACAGTGCTTACTGATCTACCTCCTTCTTTTTAATGGCTGGATCATATTCTGTATTATGGATTTGCTGTGTTTCATTGAGCTGATCATGGATCTTGGTGTCATTTGCAACAATACTACCATAAATACCTTTTCATATTTGCATTTGCATACTTGTGTAAGCATTTCTATGGGACATATACTGTATGCTGATTAATTTTTAGTAAATACTTCTTTAATTCTGTTACAGCCCAGTTTGGAAATTTTCAGTGGCTCTGATCATTTTTAGGGTAAAGTCTAGAGCAGTGCTGTCTAACAGAAACAATGTGCAACACAAAGTAATCTAAAATCTTCTAGTATGCATGTTGTAAAAAGTAGAAACAGGTGAACATACTTTTAATAACACTTTATTTAACCAAATGTGTCCCACATATTATCGTTTCAATGTGTAGTCAGTATCAAAACATAGCTAAAATGATATTTTATATATATTACATGCCTTTTTTGTACTAAATCTTTGAAATCTGCTGTGTATTTTGTACGTAAAGCACATCTCAGTTTTGATGATCCACATTTCAAGTTCTCGAAGAGTTGCGTGTGGCCAGTGGCTACTGATGGGCTAGCACAGATCTAGACTCCTTAGCCTGGTACTTAAGGAGCTTTACACACAAGCCACTGTCAATCAAATAGAGCCAACCTGCATTTGTTCCTGATATTCCTGTTACCCACAAACCTCTTGTACTTCCTCTATATTTTTAGCGAATCCTGCCCATCACTTGGGCAATAAAGATAATTCTTTATTGTGGGAGGTGGTACCATCAGTCCCGTGCATTGTAGGAAGTTTACCAGCATTTCTGGCCTCTGCTCACTAGATGCAAGTGGCAGTTTCCCACCCGAAGCTGTGACAACCAAAAGTGCCTCCAGGTTGAGAGCCATACTTCAGGGTCAATTTCAAATCTCTGCTTATCCATGAAGGGTTTTTTTGGGCCAACTGGATGAGCCTACTCTAACCTACCCTTCCTCTGAACTTGACTCGTCCAGCCAGTGTGGTATGTTATAGGGAAAAAACATTTAGTGGTCAAGTTTGAGAAGTGCTGGATTAAAGAAAATTGCAGAGGTTTCTTAAATGTGGGCTTTCTCATAGAGTTTAATAAGCTGCTGTGCCTTCTGCATCTCCAAGAGAAGTTTTCCCATCTAGCATGGCCCGAACTTATTGATCATTGTCATAGACATTTATCCTTTTCTGCTCTTCAGCAACCAACTCACATCCTCTTAGTGTTGGGAGATCTCCTAGTATGTAGACTCGGTTGGGGCTACTACAGGGGAAGGAGGAGATCTTTCCTCTCCTCCCGGGCCCCGCAGTCACACATGGGTCAAGTACCTGGTGTGTTTATATGGACTTGGGGCCCCGAGTGAGTTAAAGATGGCAGTGGTGTTCAGCAGCAGCTGCTGGTGGCATCTTGGCCAGACTGTTGCTCTTAAACGCTGGCATTATTCTTCCAGCTTTTGGCTCTCTGTTATTATCTTTGGTTCCTGTCTGTTTTCTGAGCTTGTTCTTCTCTTCTCCATTATCTGAGTTCTTAATATCCTTCCTTTTTTGTTTCAGTCAACAAAGTCAGTTTTCATCATTTTTCAACTGAAAGATTCCTAACTGATGGAACCTGTGGGATCAGTTGGGAACCGCTGGTTGAAAGCATTGCTTTTTGCTCTCATGTGTGGGCTTACATTTTGTATTATTCACTTCCTTTCCTCCCCAAGCTTTTTCAGGAGAGGAACAACCTATTTACTGCCATTGCATTCCTCACACCATTTAGCACAGCGCCTGTACTGAGGAAACGCTAAGTGGAGAGGTTGTAGGACTTGCACGTGGGCACTCCGTTCCACCGAGGAGTTATGTTTATCTGGCTATGTAACTGCAGCCACCAACTGCTGCTAAGCTTTTGAGGCTGATAACCAAGTGATGATGGGCATCCTGGGAACAAGTGGAGCTGAAATAGCCAACTGAGGACTGGACCAAACAGTATTTTAGGTGCCACAATAAACGACTGGGTTCTTCTTTCAGCGTCCAGAGTAACCTGCTGACAATAGCTAATAAATGGAGTATAATTGACAGAAATAGGCAGCTGATTACTAAAGAGCAGCAATAGTTGAGAAATGGCTGATGTCTCAAGGAGGGATGAAGGATAAAAAGAAAGTGAGGAAGCTTTAAAATCCTGATGTGACACTGCTGTGCAAAGCCAGGTGCAGGAATGCACACGCCTTGTCACACGAACCCGAACTATCTTCCGCTGTGATGATGTATTCTGAAAGAGTGGTATAACCCACGTAGCTGGGGATGCACGACCGCCTGATGGAAGAGGAGTGTAAGCAGAGAATAGACAAGACTGGTGCAGAGGAAACCAATTGGCAGATCACGTTGGCCTTCAGCTTGGTGCCAGCAGTCTAACTGAAGTATTTCAGAGGGTGTAGTAAACTCATCACTCACCTGGACTTGGATTGGTAACCTGAAGAATGGTCTGGTTGGTGAATGTATGTGGGTTGGGACTTAGAGATTTAGGAGCAGAGTTGCTGTGGGGAGATATCATAGTAGCAAGGCTTTGTGGGCTGTGACAATAATATGCTGCTAGGTTGCTGGTGTTTTAGTTCCTGGACTGTCCACCTGTGTTCTAAGGACTGGGCTTACACAGTAGACTGTTAGAAGAGTTGGCTAATGTCCAGTGGGGACATGGATGCCCTAGAGGGCTCACCCAGGGTTTATTGCATGCTAGACCAGACCTTGGGAAGAAGGCTCATTCCAGACCCCACCTGCTGGAAAGCATGAGGCTCCCAGCACAGTTTCTGTCTTGTATCTTTATGGCTTAGGACCTGGGCAGAGCTGAGTCTCCTCACTTATGTAAATTGCATATCTTCTTAGCTTGGCTGGATCTGGCATATATTGACCTTCAGGGCTCTTTTTTTTTTTTTTAACAAAGCTAACCAAGGCTAAGGTTGAAAGACTAGACATGATGAAGTTGATACTTCACCAGTTTCAGTGTCTGAGATAAAAAATAAATTTCCTGTGATGCAAGGGGTTTACTGAGCACCTGTTTCTGTGCTAGGCACCTGTAACTGATTCCTGGGAAGTTGCAAATTAGAATTGAAAATAAACAACACAGAAATAATAGACATCTGTGTGCCTACAATAGGAAGGGGTACTCAGTAATAGACTCTGGGATTAAAAATGTACTGCACAAGAAAGGGGTGGGGTGGGAGGAATTGGGAGACTGGAATTGACACATATACATTATTGATACTATGTATAAAATAGACAACTGATGGGAACATACTGTATAGCACAGGGAACGCTACCTAATGCACTGTGGTAACCTAAACGGGGGGGGAAGTCCAAAAGGGAGGTGGATATCTGTATTTGTATGGCTGATTCATTTTGTTGTGCAGTGGAGGCTAACACAACCTTGTAAAGCAACCATACTCCAATAAAAATTAATAAAAAAAAAATGTACTGCACAAGTGCATATGAAGAAATGACTGGAGACAACACTAAGGCACACATTTGGGTGGTACAATTAAATGTAAAAACCCAGAAAGAATGAGAAGTAAAAACATCGGAAGTTTAATTTTTCTTTTCCAAATTTAGGCAAGTCTCTAATGAATTATCACAATTGATTTTTCTCCATTGGGAACAAAGGTGAAATCAAAATACAACATAAACCTCCTTTCGTGGAGTTGTCATTGGTGTTACACGTTTTAGGAATATTGTACAGAAGTACAGGCATATCCATGAAGACAAATGGAAGTGATGGAAAGGCTATGAAGTAGATTTGCAGGGAAAATGATCTCTGTCCCCACTGAGACTTAAATAGGAAAAATAATAATAATAAAAAATTGTGAGAGGAGTATTTGAGAACAAATTTATAACGAAAGAAGGGCCTGAAAGCCACCAAAATGGCTTACTAAGAGGAACACTGGGATTTTCTTCACGGGAGAGTTTTCAGAAAGGAGTATCATCACCTTCCAATTGTGGCTTCACGTCTGTTCTCCCCAAAGGCCCGTGTACTTGAAACCCCTCCTGGCCCCATAAGAGAAGCTTCTATGATCCTGATGAGATTGTGTGCCTTAGAATCACTTCTCTTGGAAGAAAAGATGCTAAAGGGTACTCGAATAAAATATTAAAAATGGTGAAGGACATAACAAAGGCCAGTCAGTCCTTTCTTTTCCCCAGACCCCATAATAGGAGAACAAGGGTTATTTGATGAAATTAAGGAGTAGCAAATTAAGTGCTAATAAAATGGGATAGTCACTTATATAATTCATTACCGTGGGAGGTCACAGAGGCAAATTCTGTGGCTGGATTAACTATGGGGCTGGATGATTTTACGACCACTAAAGATATTTTTAGCAGTGATACTGTGGGAGAAGTAATCCTATTACATTCTCCCAGAGATGGTTTGCAGGGACCTCTCTGTCAAGTGGTGTCTGAAACGTGTGAGAGCAGGCCTCGTGGGTTCTAACCTTTGGTGAGGAGTTGTACTAAAAATTAGTTTTTAAGGGGAATGTCCTCAGGTATTCCATTCGTGTCTCAGTCCCAACTTCTCTTGTGGAGATCCAAAAGCCTTTAGTCAGAAGCAATTGGGGTACAAAGTTTCATTATACAAGGTGAGGAATTCTGGGCTTCCCTGGTGGCGCAGGGGTTGAGAATTTGCCTGCCAATGCAGGGGACACGGGTTCGAGCCCTGGTCTGGGAAGATCCCACATGCCGTGGAGCAACTGGGCCCGTGAGCCACAACTACTGAGCCTGCGCGTCTGGAGCCTGTGCTCCCAACAAGAGAGGCCGCGATAGTGAGAGGCCCGCGCACCGCGATGAAGAGTGGCCCCCACTTGCCTCAACTAGAGAAAGCCCTCGCACAGAAACGAAGACCCAACACAGCCAAAAATAAAATTAATTAATTAATTAATTAAAACAAGAAACAACAAAACTTTCAACAATACAGTACGTTGCCTTTAAAAAAAAAAAAAAAGATGAGGAATTCCTGGAGATCTTTTGTATAGGAATGTGACTATAGTTAACAGTGCTCTGTTGTATACTTGAAATTTGCTAAGAGTAGATCTTAAATGTTCTCAGCATACATAAAAAACAAAAAGAAAAAAGGATACAGTAAATGTGTAAAGCAATAGATAATGTTAATTAGCTTGACTGTGGTGATTATTTCACAGTGTGTACATTTATCAAGATATACACCTTAAATATATACTATTTTTATTTGTCAACTATACCTCAACCAAGCTGGGGGGAAAAAGTAAGCACTTAAAAAAACAAAAATAAGAAGCAATTTGGAAAGACATCGCCCAGATCATTTCTGGTCTTTGGGAACCCTTAGTTTATTTCTTGAATGCCACCCGTGTGTCAGGTACCTTGCTTGGAGCTTTAAAAATCTGTTGGGAATACGAACATCTGGACAAATCAGTGCCATTCAGAATGCACTAAAGATGGACTGTAAATATTGAAAGCATGGAAGCACAAAGAAGCAAAGGAATAGCTCAGCCTGTGTAGTTCAGGGAAGGTTCACAGAGAGGGCGGCAAATGAACTGTCAAGATAACGGAGGGCATTCTAGGCGGAGGGAGCAAACAGCACACACAGGTCCAGAGACAGAACACGGTGTGATGTGTCAGTGAACTCCCAGGAGTTTAGGAAGGCTGTGCCTCAGGGTTGGGGGGCGTGGAGAGGGAGAAAATGGCACGTGAGGGAGGATGGAGCCCGATGGTGAAGGGTCCTGGGGTGGCCTGAGACCTCCCTCCTGCAGCAGGGCCTGGGGGTGGAGAGGGGAGCGTCTAGGAGGTGTCATGTGACTGATTAAGGACCACCCCTCAAAGCCTTGCCCTACCGCCTAGGCTTCCCTCTTTTGGCCACTGTCAGCAGTGTCTTGGCGGTCAGCCTTGTATTTCACACCACTCCTTACTTCAGTAATTTTGACTGTTGGCGGGGAAACAATCTTTACCGGGAACCTAATCACCATTATTAGTAGTTTAAAAAAAAAAAAGCCTCTCCAGCCTTTGGGTAGAGAGGGGTCGTTACAGGTCTTAGATAAATTGGGGTGAGTCTAGCGTGTCTGCCTGGTCTGACTCTCTTGGGCTCTACCTAGACGCAAATCAGTCTTTGGGTGGAGAAGAAGAGGCAGATTTCATGTCCCTGACCGTGGACTCCCATTTCCTCTGTGAAGCTGGGTCAGCAGACAAGCTGGAAAACATACAATGTCTTCAAGGAACAGATGGATTGAAACATTAAAAGTCTGTTTTGTTACAAGATTTTGATTAACAAAATAACCAGAAGAAAAAGCGCTCAAACTTTGTTTCTTCTTCAGTGATATTTATTAATTTATTTTATTTTTAATTTTTTAAATCCTTTTTTTTTTTTTTTGGCCGCACTGCCCAGCTTGTGGGATCTCAGTTCCTTGACCAGGGATTGAACCTGGGCCATGGCAGTGAAAGCTGGGAATCCTAACCACTAGGCCACCGGGGAACTCCCTTCTTCAGTGATATAAGAATATCATTATTAATCACTCAGACTCTAATTTGGAATTTCTACACCATTAATATTGATAAGAAGAATTGAATGAAAATGAGAGAGAATATCTTTTGTAGAAACTGGTTTTCTTGGTGGTCTTATCTCTGAGGTGGATGCAAATATTTTATTACTATTATGATATGTGTTGTTACATAGTACAGTATGCATTCAGTAGTTTTCTCCATCTCATTATAAAGAATTGTGTAATTGTGACATGTTTCCTAATGAATCACCTTCCCCACAAGTCTTTTTTTTTCTTTTTTTTATAAATTATTTATTTATTTTTGGCTGCGTTGGGTCTTCGTTGCTGTGCGCGGGCTTTCTCTAGTTGGGGTGAGCGGGGGCTACTCTTCGCTGTGGTGCGCGGGCTTCTCATTGCGGTGGCTTCTCTTGTTGCGGAGCACGGGCTCTAGGTGCGCGGGCTTCAGTAGTTGTGACTCATGGGGCTTCAGTAGTTGTGGCTCACGGGCTCTAGAGCACAGGCGCAGTAGTTGTGGCACACGGGCTTAGTTGCTCCGTGGCATGTGGGATCTTCCCGGACCAGGGCTCGAACCCGTGTCCCCTGCATTGGCAGGTGGATTCTTTTTTTTTTTTTTTAACATCTTTATTAGAGTATAATTGCTTTAAAATGGTGTGTCAGTTTCTGCTTTATAACAAAGTGAATCAGTTATACATATACATATACATATGTTCCCATATCTCTTCCCTCTTGCGTCTCCGTCCCACCCTCCCTATCCCACCCCTCTAGGTGGTCACAAAGCACTGAGCTGATCTCCCTGTGCTATGGCAGGCAGATTCTTAACCACCGTGCCACCAGGGAAGCCCCAGTGCGCTAATTTCTAATACACTTTGAAAAATTCTCCTTTGAGGAAAGAATGGGCTGTATCCTATCAGCATCTAGTAGTTATTAATTTTATCAGCAAGGAGGTAGTGATCAAGGATTCCTTTAAGCCCCAGTATTAATTCACCTATGTGTTTATTAACCATTCATTCTCCTGGACTGGACACTCACAAATAAGTCTCTGCTGGCAGAAGTGAGGCCCGTGGCATGAGTAGCACATTTTCCTCCATTGTTAGACATATCTGTGTAATGAATCAGTACAGGTTCTCCTAGTTCCAAACGTACTTGATTTTACATGAAGTAGGCCTTTTCATGGCTGGGCTTCCTTCAACGAGGTTAGTTATTTGTAGTTCAGCAAAAAAGAAATACAAGGCTTACAAGAGCTTTGCTACTTAGTGATAAATCTGTCCTTTCAAGGACCATGTAAAAGCAGGTGAATATGTTTAATAAAACTTTTAAAGTGTTCTTCTTTTGCCTTTAGACCTTAGCTGGATCTCCAAAATACAAGTGAATCAACCGGCAGTTCTGAGGCGTGCAGAACAAATCCAGGCCCGCAGACCCGTGAAAAAGGAGTGGCAAGTAAGGGCTCTTCTTGAGAATTCTCTCCCTGTAGTTTACAGCCCTGGTCTCTTCCCTCAAGGCCACGAGATTGAATTTTGCTCAAGATGCATCTAAACTTAAAAGATTGCAGCTGTCCATGACTTGTTTTAATAATTCATATATGATGATGATGGGTTGGAGAAAGATAACACATTTATCCAAACAAGTTAAAAATCTTATCACTCTTGAGTGGCAAAGCCACAAATGAATTTGAGGCATCTTTATTCATGAGTGAATTAAATGGCATATTTTCTCAACGTATTTATTCAGTTTCTTAGACATACCTTCTTTGGTTGGCTTCTATTTTAATTTTAAAACCGTAACACCTAAACCTGGTGTGTCCGCTGTTGAGGCCCTGAGGTATGAGTTGACCTTCTTTGACCATCATGTTTACCATACTAATTAATTTCCCTAAATCATTTTTCAAAATTCAAAAAATGATGTTTCATAGAGTACTTGTGGTCAGCATATTCTTCAGTGTGTACCAACGAAAGACGTGCTATGCGTCTCAGGACTAAAAGGAATTCAGAGTTTATTTCACAAGTGATTGAATCCTTTAGGACGACAGGTCACATTTTGCTCATCCTTAGAAATAATCTGATTGAAAAGATAAAAGGAATTCATCAGAATGAGTTGTGAAATATGAATATTGTTTAAAAATTATAATTGGATTAAACTGAAAAGAAACAAAAAACAAAGAAGATGGAGACTCTTTTTACAGTGTCTCATTCCAGACCCCAGGCTGGAGGTAAAATGTACGACAGAAACTCTTGTTCCCAAGTTCTCGCCTAGTGGGTGGCCCTCTGAGGCTCCTTGTGAATGAAATGGAAAAGTCACATGTGGGGAGACTTGATCTATTAGGGATTTCAATTTGTGTTATCTACGGGAGAAAAAGCATTTATAAGCTATTTTCTCCCCTTTTATTCTATGTAACATTCATCTTTTTGGTCACTCTTGAGCATATATCAGAACATATGCCTTAGAACAGCATAGACAAGAGATTTTAGCACCCTTATGTGCCTAATGGTTCTTTACTAACTAACTGGGTTGGAGATTAATTATTTCTTTAAACCTTGTTTTTAACTTTTCTTCAAACCAGGCTGCTTGGCTCCTGAAAGCTGTTACCTTTATAGATCTTACTACACTTTCAGGCGATGACACATCTTCCAACATTCAAAGGCTCTGTTATAAAGCCAAGTATCCAATCCGGGAAGATCTCTTAAAAGCTTTAAATATGCACGATAAAGGTAATGTGTACAGTCTGTCTGGTGTTTACCTTTTTTGCAATAACAGTCACTAAATCTAAGAGGACTTAAGATTCAGCTGTTAAAATGATGGTAGCAATAAAATCCATGATAGAATTGTGTACATAGAGAAATAATTGAGATTCTTCTCTGAAAAACAGCAGAAGAAGAATCTGAGTCTCATTTTTAGGTCAGTTCTTTTCCATCATGGATTAGAGTTGCAAGTATTGAGTTTCTTTATTTTTCTTTCTAGTTCTTCAGTTTTGGAAGTTTTCTATCTAGTGACTCTCAAATACTGATTCTGATTCCCTAGCCACATATGAAAAAGCCAGTCTCATTACTTAATAATCACACCTCATACATAAAGTATTTTCTGTGAGTAAATGAAATGCTTTTGAGAATAAAATACAAATGGGAAATATTGCAAGCTTGTATATTAGGTTAGATCTTTTGAAAAAAAGTTATACTCACTCTCTTCGTATACATGAAAGAAAAGACTTTCTAAAGTTGCTGTAAGTTTAGAACTTTAACATTTTAGAAATGGAGGAGATTTTAAGAGTCGATGCCCTTGTTTCTAAATGAGGAAACTTGAGACCTGGAAGAAGGCGAAATGGTATTTCCAGGACAATGTGTGTTGTTACTCAATGGGCAGGTTTTAGGAACCAGATCTAAACCATGAAGGGATCCTTCATGGTTCCCAGGTGCCTGTCTATAATGGATGCAACTAGAGATGCTGCATTGGCCCAATGCAGGTATTTTATCCCAAATAGTTTGTAGATAACTTCTAGACCTAAACAAACCTACAGCTTTTGAAAAGTAGTATTTTTCTTTTGAGTTGACAATAAAACACCTACCATTTATAGCACTTAAAAGCAACAGCTTTATATGAGTCTTATGCTATTGTTTTACAGTGGCTATTTGATTTTTCAATTTAATTTTTTCAATTTAAGATCTTATTCCTCAAAATGAGGGCTTCAGATCCAGATTTTATTATTTTCTGTAAAAGAGGGAATAGAATTCGTTAAATGTCGTTTTGCTTAACAGGTGTAACTTGTTTTATTGCACTTTGCAGATACTATGTGTTTTACAAATTGAAGGTTTGTGGCACCCCTGCGTTGAGCAAGTTTATCAGTGCTGTTTTTCCAACAGCATTTGCTCACTTCATGTCTCTGTCACATTTTGATAATTCTTGCAGTATTTCAGACTTCTTTTTTAATTAATTAATTAATTAATTAATTTATCCATTTATTCATGGCTGTGTCGGGTCTTCGTTTCTTTGTGAGGGCTTTCTCTAGTTGCGGCAAGCGGGGGCCACTCTTCATCGCGGTGCGTGGGCCTCTCACTATCGCGGCCTCTCTTGTTGTGGAGCACACGCGCAGGCTCAGTAATTGTGGCTCACGGGCCTAGTTGCTCCGTGGCATGTGGGATCTTCCCAGACCAGGGATCAAACCCGTGTCCCCTGCATTGGCAGGCAGATTCTCAACCACTGCGCCACCAGGGAAGCCCCCAGACTTTTTCATCGTTATATTTGTTATGGTGATCTGTGATCAGTGATGTTTGATGTTACCATTGTAATTCCTTGGCATTTTTTAGCAATAAAATATTTTCAAATTAAGGTATGTACTTTTTTTAGACATAATGCTATTGCACAGTTAATAGACTACAGTATAGTATAAATGTAACTTTTATATGCACTAGGAAACCAAAAAAGTCCCGTGACTCACTTTATTGCGATATTCGCTTTATTGTGGTGGTCTGGAACTGAACCCGCACTATCTCCACGGTCTGCCTGTACTACCCTGTAAGGTTCACTTACATTTTTCTTCATCTGCTGTCCTGTCTGAATGCAGTAAAAACCTGGATTTTATTATCTGCATGAAATAAAACATTTTCATTGGATCAAGGCCACCAAGTTTACTATTTAGGAATTTTTTTACAGATGGCACTCTGTTAACCTCCAAGAACAATGTATCAAAAAAAATATATATTTTTTAATCAGTCATCAATTTCAAAAATATTTTATTCTAGTGCTTGCTTTGGCAGCACATATACTAAAATTGGAATGATACAGAGAAGATTAGCATGGCCCCTGTGCAAGGATGACATGCAAATTCGTGAAGCGTTCCATATTTTTTTTTTAAAAAAAGAGTTAAACATAAAACATGACACCATAAAACTAGAAGAGAGCATAGGCAAAATATTCTCTGACATAAATCGTACCAGTGTTTTCTTAGGGCAGTCTCCCAAGGCAATAGAAATAAAAACAAAAATAAACAAATGGGACCTAATCAAATCTGCAGGCTTTTGCATGGCAAAAGAAACCATAAAAACAACAACAACAACAACAACAAAAACAAAAAGACAACCTATGGAATGAGAGAAAATATTTGCAAATGATGCAACAGACAAGGGCTTAATCTCCAAGATATACAAACAGCTCATACAACTCAACAACAGAAAAACAAACAACCCAATTGAAAAATGGGCAGAAGACCTTAATAGACATTTCTCCAAAGAAGACATACAGATGGCCAGTAGGCACATGAAAAGATGCACACCATCACTAATTATTAGAGAAACACAAATCAGAACTACAATGAGGTACCACCTCACACCAGTCAGAATGGCCTTCTTTAAAATGTCTACACATAACAAATGCTAGAGAGAGTGTGGAGAAAAGGGAACGCTCCTAGACTGTTGGTGGGAATGTAAGTTGGTGCAGCCACTATGGAAAACAGTGTGGAGGTTCCTCAGAAAACTAAAAATAGAATTACCGTATGATCCAGCAATCCCACTCCTGGGCATATCCCCAGACAAAACTATAATTCAAAAAGGTACATGCACCCCTATGTTCATAGCAGCACTATTCACAATAGCCAAAACATGGAAACAACCTAAATGTCCATCGACAGATGAATGGATAAAGAAGATGTGGTACATATATACAATGGAGCACTACTCAGCCATAAAAAAGAACAAAATAATGCCATTTGCAGCAACATGGATGCAACTAGAGATTATTATTCTAAGTTAGAAAGACAAATATTACGTGACATCACTTATACGTGGAATCTAAACTATGGCACAGATGAACCTATCTACAGAACAGAAACAGACTCAGAGACCTAGAGAACAGACTTGTGGTTGCCAAGGGGGGGGGGATGGGGGAGGGAAGGACTGGGAGTTTGGGGTTAGCAGATGCACACTATTATATATAAGATGGATAAACAACAAGGTCCTACTGTATAACACAGGGAACTATATTTAATATCCTCTGATAAACCATAATGGAAAAGAATATTAAAAAAAGAATGTCTATATGTGTATAACTGAGTCACTTTGCTGTGCAGCAGAGATGGGCACAACATTGTAAGTCAACTATACTTCAATTAAAAAATATAATAAAATTAAAAAATATATATATTTTATTCTGTAACCGTGATGATGAAAAAATGATCCACGTTGTTAAGAGCCAGAAGGGAATGTGGAAAGTAAAAACCTTTTAATTTGTTGCAGCATCGTAGGGGAATTATTTTTTCTCTCATTTTGATTTCTGCCAATGTTCAAATATAAATAATAATTAAAAGCATATTGTGTGACTTGAACTTCACATAAACTAGGCTGTTATGATTTCTTTCTTCATAGGCATTACTACAGCTGCCGTTTGTGTTTATCCTGCCTGCGTATGTGATGCAGTAAAAGCACTAAAGGCTGCAGGCTGTGATATCCCAGTGGCATCAGGTAAAATTTGTGGCTTCTGTTGTCGTTTTATCAACATGTTTCCAGTTCTTCAACTCAGACACTTTGGGGTATTATCTCTATAGTTTTATACTATGATTTTAATTAGTTTTATATATTTAATTGGTTGTATTTATCTATTATTTTCATATTTATTAATTGCCTGTTGAGTAGCAGGCATTATATATATTAATTCCTAAGAGTATAGAACTGTATCTCTGTCCTTAAAGGAAACTTAGCTGTTTAGGAGGAATAGTCAAGTTTAAAAAAAAATTGTAACACAGAACATGTAATATTATTCATATGTAAAATATAACAATAAAGATATGCAGAAGGTACGGTTGTAACTCTGAGTGGGTAGTGATTTATTCTGCAGAGGTTGATTACACTCACCGGGTAGGGGGATGCTTCATAGAGGAGATAGTAAGACCCCTGTATTGGGTCTTAAGGTTAAGGAAGAGTTTAGAGAGTTGATAAGCTTAGGAATGGCATTTTAGATAGAGGAACTAGCACATGTGAAGGTGCAGAAGCACAGTTCAGGGAACTGAAATGGGTTTGCAATTGTTGGATCCTAAGGTAGGACAAAGGCAGAGCTTGGGAGTTGAAGCTGGAGAGGTAGATTGGGGTCAGATCCCATGGGGAAACGATATCAGGCCGTGGCATCTGGGTTTTATTTTGGTGACGGGGAAGATACCAAAGGATGTTAAGCAGAGACATACCATGATCCGCTTCATGACGTGGTTAAGTTAGGGGATGGTAGTGGACAAATTATAGAGGGGTGAAATGGAGTTAGTTAGACTCATCACAGGCCGCGTGGGAGATGATGAGAGCCACCCCCAAGCCTGAAAGATAAAGAAAAGAGAGTGTGTTCAAGACTTTTTGACTTAAGATAGATGTAGGGACTTCCCTGGTGGTCCAGTGCGTAAGAATCCGCATTCCCAATGCAGGGGGCCCGGGTTCGATCCCTGGTCAGGGAACTAGATCCCACATGCTGCAACACAAAGCAGCAAAGATCCGGCGCAGCCAAATAAATAAATAATAAAAAGAAAAAAAGAGTTACTGACTTAAGATAGATGCAGTAGGAGAACAAGGCATGAGGGAGGGAAAAGTCTTACTAAAAGCTTCCCTGTATGTGTGTGTGTGTATTTACATATGGATAGATACATATAAAATTAGATTCTCCTTTTAAAAGGTATTAGAGGAATATCCTGGTGCTTTAAAGAAGGAAGCTAAGAAAATCATTAATTTATTTTATTAGGGATACATCAAAAGAAACAGACTATACAGTATTTATATACAACCCATTTGTGAAGATTCCCAGAGTATTTGGCAGCTAGCTACACCTTTATCAACCTTCATTTTTCATTAGCCCCAGTCAATTCAGCTTTTCCTTTATACAACAGGGAAACATGCTTTCCTCTAATGTAGCAGACCCAAGGAATTTAATAACATCAAGGAAACATGAAAGGTTATCTTCAGACACAGGAATGGAATTAATGATTCGCATGTTAAAAATGTTAATACTTTTTCCAAAGTGTCATTGTGTTTTTATTTTCCTTTTATTTATGCGTGGCCCTGCTCTTCCCAGTTCACCCCTGCCCCAGTTTTGTGGACGAATTAGGTGCTTTTCCATCGTGCAACATCTCCCCTTTATTCTCATCTGCTTGGCTGTTCATTTTAAAATAGGCAGTGGGAGGAACCTATATTACAGTTTGGTTACAACAGCTATAAATGTGAATGAGTAAATCATGACAGTGATAGCCAACTTGGTCATGAGTAGGATCCAGAATTAACTAGTGTCCATCAAGACAGGGCTGTAGCTACTATCTTATGACTTTCACTTTGACGATGACCTATCTTCTTAATTGCTATTTACTTAAAACACCCCCGTGAGCATCTCCGTAGCAACTTAATTTCATGTCTTCCAAAGGATATAATGCTAATATTTATCCTAACGTCAGTACTATATAAAATTGCATTCAGTTTCTTTACACTTCACTTTGCAAGGTAGGCATGAAGTTCTAAAGTGTCGTTCATGCTTTGGTCTAAACGCTCATTTTTTTGGTCTGAAATTCTTTGTTGAGATACTGACCAGTTGAAATTTGTCTCCCTCCTTCCCTCTGTCCCTCCCTCCCTCCCTCACTTCGTTCCTTCCTTTCTTTTTTTTTCCTCTTCTTTCTCTACTAGTGGCCACTGGCTTTCCAGCTGGGCAGACTCATTTAAAAACACGATTAGAAGAGATCAGATTGGCTGTGGAAGATGGAGCTTCAGAAATTGACGTGGTAATTAACAGGACCTTGGTGCTGACAGGCCAGTGGGAAGGTAAGTGCACACACATCCTTACCCAAGAGGGAGACTTAGTTCTTCCCTGGTCAGTCAGATGGCAAGGATCTGATAAGAGGCAGCATGGTTTGGAAGTCACTGTTCTAGATTACAAGTCACTAGATCAGAGGGTGAATTGAGGAGAAAACTCGACCAAGATTGCTCATTCTGCCCACCTGCATGAACTTTTTAGATCCCTTTAGGTGATTAGTTATTTCCATGCAGTGGATTATTAACTTTTATCCTATTCTCTACTGTTTTGTTACTCAATACAAAAATCACTCCAGGCAAGTCTTCTATGCAGAGTTTATTTTAATATGATGGAGGAAGCTTCCCTTTTTTATGTTAATCTTTGTGGATTTTGAGGATATGGGATTATTAATTAGTCTGCTAAGTCTGTTTTTACTCCTGTTCTTGAACGTAGCTCCTCTGGGTATTATTACATAGTCACCTTCGAGATTCCTGATTTACTATCATGTCAATTACAATAGGACATTTCCCATTCCAGTAACAAGCTATTATTTTTTTGAAGGAATTGATTTTACCTCTGCCTTAAATGTGTTTTGTATACTTAGAGTTGTTGATAGCTAAAATAAGTACAATTCTGTATTTCAGAAAAATCATTGTAACAAGTAGTTTAACTAAAAATTTTTAACACAGTCATAGGATAAAGCCAGAATAATGTGTTGTCTCTTTAGATATGTGAATATCAAATAATTGGCGTATTTTATTCTAATTACAAAGGTTATACCTTCTCACTGTTAAAAACAAAAGTTCTAACCAGTAATAAAGTGGATGTTCTACATAATCTCATCCCCTACAAATAACCCTTGAAACACTGCAGTGCACAACTTTCCAAACTTTTTTCTCTTCATATACACACATGCAACTCCCATCCTTCTGTTAAGTTTAAAATCAACATTTTTAGAAAGTGAAAAAATTAAAATTAAAAATAGGATTATATTTAATGTATTTTTTTCTTAACCTACCTATTGGTCTTGCCAATATCTCATAGATATCTATGACTCTATCCATCAATCCATCTATCTCATCTTCTGTAAATTATAATTCCATTGTTTATCCATTAAGAATTGCTTTTAGTTATAGAGCCACAAAGATTCAGTCAATGGTTTAAATGCTCAAGGATTTACTCTCTCACATAAAGTTGGGAAGTAGGTAATTCGGGGGTATTGTGAAATACAAAGTTCTTGGAGACCTGGACTACTTTTATCTTCCACTTCCAAAGAGTGTGGCTTCTGTCCTCATATTTAAGGACACTCCATTGTCTGTGATGGCTTTTGAAGCTCCAGCTTTTACATTCATCTCCCAGACAACAGGAAATAGGGGCTTGTCCTGTCCCCAAATCTCACACACCATCTTTGCTTACACCTCATTGGCTCTAAGTGAGTTCCATGGCCAGGCTTGGCTGCAAGTGAAGCTGGAAAAGGTAGTCTTTTGGCTTAGAACATTAGCTACATTCCCATACATTCTTTTTTTTTTTTAAATTTATTTATTTTTGGCTGCGCTGGGTCTTTGTTGGTGCACGCGGGCTTTCTCTAGTTTCTGCGAGCAGGGGCTACTCTTCCTCGTGGTGCGCGAGCTTCTCACTGTGATGGCTTCTCGTTGCAGAGCACGGGCTCTAGGTGAGCGGGTTTCAGTAGTTGTGGCACGCAGGCTCAGTAGTTGTGGCTCGTGGGCTCTAGAGCGCAGGCTCACTAGTTGTGGCGCACGGGCTTATTTGCTCCGCAGCATGTGGGATCTTCCCGGACCAGGGCTCGAACCCGTGTCCCCTGCATTGGCAGGCGGATTCTCGACTACTGTGCCACCAGGGAAGTCCCCCCATACGTTCTTAATATGTTAGATGGTGCACATTTCTGTGCCTTAATGGAAAGGAGTTGGCAGGGAAAGAGAGTGGGCTGCGTGAGCCAAACAGGATGTGATCATAAAAAGCCTCACAGCAAAGGTTGAGGCAAAACAACAATAACAACAATGTTTAAATAAAAAGATTTATGAAGTCAAAAGGCACAGCCGTCTGGACCGTGAGCTATGAGGCAGGTCATTTCAGAGATTCCAGTAGCCCCTGGGAGCCTCCCTGTATTCCAGGAGAATCCAGTCACTAGTACAGCAATTCTGAAGGATCTAGGAACAAAAATGTCAGGCCATTCCCATTGCCTGATACTCCCATCTGTACTTACCAACATTTTTTAAGCCTTGCCAGGTTAAATTCTTGACAGTTCATAAATATCTTTTTGTGCTTTTGATTTTTGATCCTTTTCTTATAGTTCATGTGTGCTTTGGGCAGTTGCAATCATTCTTAAATGGCTTATTTTAAGTAGATGTCCCTTGTCCCTGTATATTAATTCTGCTTGTCTGTTCCTTGTCATAGATTTCAGTTAAGATTTAAGGCCTAGAGTAAGAAAAAAATGAGTAAGCATAATAACTTAAAACAAATCTAGAAATAAACTCTATGTCATTTAGTTGGATAAAAAACTGTATGTCTTTTATCTTTTATTAAGTAGTTACAGACATAGAAGTATAGTTTATATTTTAACTTGTGCTCTTGTCTCTAGAATACTACTAATTGGAAAATAAAATACAATAGAAGATGAGATTTGATGTAATTGCCTTTCCCTTAATGAACTAGGAATGGTTGTTTTTAAGAACTGATAATTTCCCAATAACAGACATTCATGCAAAATATAATAACACATCTTTGTCCCAGACCATACTTTTCTATTAACTCTTTTTATGGTGTTAATAACCTCTTGACCCAAAACAAATTGAAAAGGAACATTTAATACTAGAAATTTAATTCTAACTAGAAACCTGCAAATGTCTTAGGCCTTTTTTCACTGCAGTGTTTTATCTTAATTTCAGTTCTCAATTTGATTACATATTGTATTTTTCGGTGTCGTGTTTTAATATTAGCTGTTTACTAAAATATGAGCCTAACATTGATTTCTTGGAATTTGCTGATGGAAGTGCCTGTGAGGCTGTTACACCTTCTAATCCAGGATCCTCTTCTCTGTGCACTGAGGTGTGTAGGACACTGGTTAAAGCACAAAAGAAAGAATCTTGTTTTCTAAACCTGGCCATTCGGAGTGTATCTTCACCATTTCTCATGGTCACAAGGGTCCACAGCTTAGGGTATGAACTCAAAGGGGAGACTGGAGAGGGCTCGTGTTCCTCTTCTTGGATTCTCCTTGACGACCATTTAACATCTACTCCCTCAAACTTCTAACTTTTCCACCCACCTTGAGGCTCCTTAAGTACTGGCAGACAACCTACCTGCTGCTTCTCGGGAAAAATAGAATCTGTTACGCAGGAACTTCTCACTGTCCTTGCCTCAGATCTACTTCCCTCGCTCCTCCTCTTCTCCTTCCTCCTGAGTCCAGTCCCTGGGCCGTGCTGTGGCTCCCACCTCCTCCCATAGTTTCACAGCCTTGGTCCTTTTATGGGCCATTCTTTTCTCCTGTAGCCTCCACCTCTCTCTGCTAGCTCATCCCATCAGCATCCAAGCATACATCCAAACATTCTGTTTTTTTAAAAAATAAATTTATTTACTTATTTTTGGCTGCGTTGGGTCTTCGTTGCTGCGTGAGGGCTTCCTCTAGTTGCGGCAAGCGGGGGCTACTCTTCGTTGCGGTGCGCGGGCTTCTCATTGCGGTGGCTTCTCTTGTGGAGCATGGGCTCTAGGCACGCGGGCTTCAGTAGTTGTGGCACGCAGGCTCAGTAGTTGTGGCTCGCGGGCTCTAGAGCGCAGGCTCAGTAGTTGTGGTGCACGGGCTTAGTTACTCCGTGGCACGTGGGATCTTCCCGGTCCCTGCATTGGCAGGTGGATTCTTAACCACTGTGCCACCAGGGAAGTCCCCATCCAAACATTCTTATCCAGTAAAAGAAAAAAAAAGCCTACATGTCACCATTCCTCCTCATCCCCACCTGAGTCTCCCTTTCCATTCTCCCCTTTGTGACTGAAATCCTTAAAAGAGCCGTATGTACTTGTTTCTCTTGAATCTGTTCTTTCCAAGATAACAATGCCCAGTTATTTTGCTATGCCTGGGAGATACTCTTCAGTCGTTTAGCTTTGTCATGCAGCAGCAGTTGACACAATGGGCCGTTTCCTCCTGGAAACACTCTCTTGTCACGGCTTTGGTGACCCTACTTTCTTCAGGTTTTCCTCCGTGTTTCTGATTACTCCTGCGTCTTGTTTGCAAGCTCCTCTGCCTCCTCTGTCATCACTGAAGTGTCGGGTCCTCAAGTTCTGTCCCAGCAAACTCTCAGACTTCTCAGACTCTGCACACTCTCCCTTGGAAACCTCCTATCCTCACTGATTTCGGCTGTTCCCTGTGCTGAGGACCAAACCTCCAGAGCACGGAACCCGCATCTGTCTGACTCTGGAATCCGCGTTCCATTTCCCCACTAAAATGATTCCCCATGAAACGATGCTTTTCATCGATTAGTTTCACATAAGTAGACATTCAAATTCAGTGAATCTTGACCAAAGCAGAGAATCTAGGCATTTTAGAAAGAAATTCATTAAAAAATATTTACATTTCCCCGACTTTATTTACACTTTCTATTAAATACAGTTTTTTCCAGATCATTCAGAACTATTGTATCAGTGATTATAGGCACCTCATTTTATTTCAGTTCTCTGTGTTGCATGCCACAGATTTTTGCAAATTGAAGGTTCGGGGTAACCTCGTGTCAAGCAAGTCTGTAGGCACCGTTTTTCCAACAGCATTTGTTCACTTCATGTCTCTGTGTTGCATTTTGGAAATTCTCAATATTTCAAACTTTTCCATTATTATTGTTATATTTATTTTGGTGATCTGTGATCAGTGATCTTTGATGTTACCATGACAAAAAGATTATGACTTGCTGAAGGCTCAGATGATGGTTAGCATTTCTTAGCAATAAAATATTTTTTAATTAAGGTATGTACATTGCTTTTTTAGACATAATGCTATTGCACATTTAATACATTAAAGTATAGTGTAAGCATAACTTTTATATGCACTGGGAAACTGAAAAATTCATGTGACTCGCTTTATTCTGATATTTGGTTTATTGTGGTGGTTTGGAACTGAACCCGCAGTATCTCTGAGGTTTGCCTGTATATTATCCTGGAATCCAGTGATATTCTTAGGGGCTACTGAAGTCTCCAAGGTGACTTGCCCCATAGCTAATGGTCCAGGGTGCTGTGCTGTTTTTGGATTTTGTATATCTTTTTATTTAAACATCTTTGTTATTGTTGTCGTGCCTGGTCCTTTGCTGTTAGGCTTTTTACTGTCAGCTCATTATACTGTCCTTCCCTCAGTCCTTTCCATCTGGATACAGAAATGTGCACCATCTGACTTACTGCTCCGACAGTGGTTTTAACTGGAGAGGGTGTGGAATGTATTGCTGGTTCTCAGAATTATCTGACAGACACTTTCCGATTACTGGCCCCAGCTCCCTTCCTCACAGAATCTAGCGCATTCCCCTGAGTATGTGTGATATCAGAATTGGGGGTTGGATGTAAGGGAGGAGTAAGAGTCTACACTGAAAATCACTCCAGGTGATTTTAATTCCACCCCTTCTTCCCCTGCCATCCCATGGTCCTAAGGAGAAGCACTAACTTGGAGCATCTTTTTTTTGTTTGTTTGTTTTTAATATACCTCTAGTTCTTTTTTTTTGGCCCTGCCATGTGGCATGCTGGATCTTAGTTCCCCGACCAGGGATTGAACCTGTGCCCCCTGCACTGGAAGTGTGGAATCTTAACCACTGGACTGCCAGGGAAGTCCCCCAAAACTTCTAGTTCTTGATTCTACATAGTTTAGGTGCCGCATAATCGAAGCATTGCTGGATTTACATATTGATTAATTAGTCCAAATCGTATCTCCCACGTGTTGCCATTTATTTAACCTGCTCTGCAGTTAGCCGTGAACAGCAGGCTTAAGGAACAGTGTTACTCTGGTGCGTTCAGCCAGAAAGACATCTACTTCTGTGCTCTTGGGGGGATAGTTCTCCTCTCCCTGGGAAGACTGTGCTCTGAGATGAAGACAGCAGCTCTCCTGTGCTCTACCGGGAGAGAGGGGGGGTACCTAGCCCACCAGATGGGTCAACTGTCATTGGAGGCACAGACCCAGAAGGGATACATTGTGGAGGAAGAAGAGGGGGTCACTCCAGGAGACCCGAAATAGTTGGTCTGTGCAGGGTCTTTGCATTAGACAGAACTTGGTTGGAATCCTGGTGCTATCGTCAGTAGCTGTTTGCTCTTAGGCAAGTTACTTAACTTCTCTGTACCTTCTGTGAGGTAAAATAGGAATAGCGGTATCTACTTCATGGGGTCATAATAGGGATTAAATTAGATAATGTGCGTAAATTGGTTATCCTGTTGCTTGGCCCAGATGAATCCCTCCTTGCCAACTGCGGTTTCCTCTCTTTCCCCCTCTTCCTCCTGATGAGGATAGTATGTTGTCAAGGGAAGTATCGACACAGCACATGCATTGAGTTAATGAAGAGGAACTCCCACGGGTTTTAGTATTTATAATTTTGCTAATTTACACTGAGTCCTTGGGCAAATACTTCACTTCTCTCTGCCTCCATTTAAATAAGCTACCAGTGAGGGGATAAGACATAAGGACTTCTGCAGTCTTTCAGAGCTACAACGGCCCGTGATTTTATATTTCGTGTTTTCATTGTCTGTGTGTATTATTCCAATGATGAGGGCTTGTAACACGGTATTTTTTAATGATGATATTGAAGTTGACACCTCAGTTGCGTTCCATAAACAGTTCTTTGAAGAAAGAATTCACCAGAAGAGGTTCATCATCTTATAAACCTTATTGAGCAGGTTTTGAAAATTAAATGCATTCCATGTTCTGTAAATATACAGAGGTGTTCGTTTTTTACTTTTTTATGACCTTTCTCTCTCTGCTGCATGTATTTACCTGATACATTACCAGTGACATGGAAATGCTATCAGATTCAAGAATCTTCCAGGACCTTGAGCTTATTAAGAACTAGAACTGGCTTTACTAGTTTCTGGAAACCCATTCCACACTGGAGCACCAGCACACATGACTCCAAAGGTGGCTACTTCTGTGACATTCTTCCAGCATCGTGTGTCCGGAATCACAACTGGAAATATTGTTTGTCTTCTGTATCCAGAGCCTCACGTACTTTTTTTACCCCGTTCAATTCTTCAGCTTTGACTTGCTTTCCCAAATTTGGTTTGTGGAGTACATGCCTCATGACTCTCAAGAGCTTTAGGGTGAGAGAATGAAATATTCCAGCCAAAGCCACAGTATCTATCATTGTGTTGCATGCAAGTGGATCTTGAAAATCTTGACTCTGGGCAACAATTTATTTTTCTTATTTGCTTATTTTTACAAAAGAAGGGTGGTAGAAAGAACATCTCTTAAAAGAAGTTAGGATTTTTCTTTGTTTTGGAGAGCTGTTAATCATAGTATCTTATGAGAAAAGCAATCTCTAAATGTATAGACACTTTTTGGGGAGGAATCACATAACTCATAATCTGTGCTTTCTGTTTTGAGGGTTGTTTATAAAAGAAAAAATCTGGAGATACTTACGGCAGCTGTATGCTTTTATTTTATTATTATTTTTTTTAATGCTATGATTCTTCAAAACTTCAAATACTATTGACAAAAATGTGTGTGTTTTATCTCTTGCAGGTTATTTTACTACCTCGTGTTTTAGCTCATCTCTGTTTTAGTCTTACAAGATTAATTAGTTGCCTTAGTGGATGAAAACTGTTCTTGAACATTTTGTGGCTTTTTTAGATGAAAAGGTTGCTGTATAATTTTATATTAAGTGTTTGACTGTACATATAATTATCTTAAGAGTTATTTTCAGGCCACTCATGTGCAGTGTTGAACATCTTTCCGGTACTCAAAAAATAATTGCTTAGATATGTTCGTTAACAATTATTTTTTAAGTGACTTTGAATAGCATGAAATATAAAGGGAAATCTACTTCATGGCTTGTAGATAGGAGATACTGTCTTTAAACACTTGGATTCTTACTCAGTTCATAATTCCTATACATGAAAGCTTCACTAACATAGTTTTCTATGTCTACAGCAGTGCTTTTTCCAGAAAACTTAACAAGTTGCCAGCAGCCACAAAATTAGGAATCTGTTTTTCCTTTTAGGTGGGAGCCGGAAAGAAAGAGGATAATTTTAGGTAGAGAAAAGTAGAATGCTTTAGATGAGAGTTCCTGCTAACACGGGGAGGCAGAAGGTGGAGCCAGTGGTCACCCTGTTTTGGATGCTGTTTGAAACTGATGCAGTGTGAGCCCCTCCACCCCTTGGAGCAGCATCCTCATGCACACAGGCCTTTCCCAGAATGGCTGAGTTCTCTGAGTCCTACCAGGGACCACTCCACCAGCACAGCGCCGCCTGTTGTTCCCACTGGCAGTGACAAGCTGAAGGTCAGGCTATGACCTCCGTTCCTCTTCCTCAGTGTAGCACCAGTAGGAGGGATGAGACGGGACAGACAGGAGACCACACCTCTGCTGGTTGTGCCGTTGTATTGATTAAGCATCTACAATGTAATCCATCCTGGGTTTCTCGTATACCCACTTGCACTACTCCTGAAAACCTCGTTATAAGTCAAAACATTTATTATCAGGTTTTTTAATGTGACATCACTATGCCAGCCACTTCTCTGCTGTGTGTGTTTTGTTAAA
The DNA here is from genome assembly GCF_965194805.1 of Balaenoptera borealis. NCBI lineage: Eukaryota > Metazoa > Chordata > Mammalia > Artiodactyla > Balaenopteridae > Balaenoptera > Balaenoptera borealis. The sequence continues at coordinate 13,729,208 of NC_138870.1, forward strand.
TTTTGCATTATTTGGACTAATTTGCAGTCGTGGTATTTGAATTCCATTTTCATTTGTCAGTCATCTTTTATAATAGCCTTCCAAATTATTATTTTTCTGGTACGTGAAAGAATTGTTCTTTCTTTTTTTTTTTAAGTGGGGAATTTTCCGTTTCTGTAATGTTTGAATTTTTAACAATGAATATGTATTATGAGTATGTGAGCAGAAAAATTAATAAATGCTCTAAGGAATATGTCATGATGTATGCAAAGACTTAACTATAAGGGTGTTTGCTGAAGTATTGTTTATAAGAGCAAAAAATCTGAAACCTTAAATATCCAATAATAGAAAGATGATTGAATATATTATTTACGACCATGCAATGGAAGATTGTACAGCCATTAAAAATTGTGCTACAGACCTGTATTTATTAATTTGGAAAGATGTCTATGATATATCAAAGGGGAAAAAAGCAGGTTATAAAATAATATGTGCCACATGTAATCACACATTTTTTTTTTACAAAACAGTAGAATGGTTGATAGTTTCAAAAGCCCTCCCATGAGAAAAATACCTGGATGCTAAATAAATTACAACAGCATTTGTTGTAACTTTTTAACTTTTATTTTTGAATAATTTAAAACTTACAGAAAAGTTACAGAAATAGTACACAAAACTCCTGTTTTCTCTTCACTCGGATTCCCCAATTATAAAATTCTACCCTGTTTATCTTTTTGCCTTCCCTGTCTCTCTCTCTGTCTCTCTCTTTGTGTGTATGCAGATAGATATCAATAGATAGATAGATTGATAGAGATATAGATATAATTTTTCTTCGAATTATTTGAGATTAAGTTGCAGACCTGTTGATCCATTACTATTAAATACTTCAGTGTGTATTTCCTAAAAAGAAGGACGCTCTTATACGAAGCCGCAGTACACCATCAAAGTCCGGAAATTAGCACTATCATACTACCATTAAATCCACAGACTTTGTTCAGGTTCTGCAGATTATCCTAGTAATGTTTTAATTAGGTCCACATTCAATTGTTACATGTCTCTTTAGGCTTCTTCAATCTGGAATAGTCCTCAATCTTTCCTTGTGTTTGAAGAATAGAGGTCTATTATTTTGTAAAGTGTACCTCAGTTCGGGCGTGTTGCGTGTTTTCTCATGATTAGATTCAAGTTAGGTATTTTTGATAGGAATAACACTGAACTTTTGCTCTGTTCTTCTCAGTGCATTATTTCAGGAGTCCCAAGATGTTGATTTGTCCCATTATTGATGATGTTACTTTTTTACTTGGCTAATATGGTTTCTGCCGAGTTTCTCCATTGTAAAATTAATAAGTATTTTGTATTTTAATAGGTAATTAACATCCATTATGAATGGAGATATTTTGAGACTATGTTAATATCCTGTTCCTTATCTAACTTGTACTCAGTTGTTTTAGTGCTCATTGATAATTCTTCAGTTATTACTCCGATAGTTGCCAAATGGTGATTTTCTAATTCCATCATTTCTTCTATACTTATTAGTTAGCATTACCTTCACCTCCCTCCCTTTCTTCCTCTCTGTAAGAACTCATGGGTGCCTATTTTACTCAGTTGGTTATAATCCATTACTATCATTATTTATTTTGGTACTCAAATTGTCCCAGATTTGGAAAGTGGCAGCTGCTTCAAACTGGCTCCTCTGTCCTTTTGACATGTTTCCGTTTTTCTCTAAGACCTTCCTTGTAATTCTTATAAAAGATATTTCTGGCTTATTTTCAGCTTTCTCTGCCCCAGGCTTGGAATCAGCCATTTTCTCAAGGAGCTCTGCTTCCTTTTATCGAAGACTGGTATTTAGAAACCAAGATCTGGGTGCTAGGTGTACTCATTGCTACAGTGTTGTTGTTTCTAGGCCTTCTCAGTGGAAAGCTCTACAAAATATGTGAATGTATACAATACACATACAAACACGCATACATCTGTCTGTATCTATCTATCTATCTGTCTTAGAAACATGAGTTCACGTGGATAACTTCCATTACAAGCCAACAGCACATGGTTTATTCTTGCCCTCTCCTTTTCTATATTTATGCCTCTTTTTCTTGTCAGTGAGACATTTTCCTCCCATTTTCATCAGTATAGTTACTTATTTGCTCAATTCCCTTGTATGTAACAATCTCTTGACCGTGCAGGCTGTCTCCCTGGCCCAGCACTGCATACTCAGGCTGGTTGTGCTTACCAAGTTTTCCAGAATTCTCAACCCTCACTGGTAAGAGCGTCCCTCAATGTGTAGAAAACGCTTTGAGAATTTTTGAAGGAAGATGCTTTGAAAACTTGGAGGATTCTTAATTCTTTTGGGTAATGATTCCTAATGAGGAATTTTTTGGAAGGAGATCTCTTGCACTTATTACTTCACTTGTAATTTCCTCCACATGTATAGTCCTGTAGCAATTATATAAATCTACATCCTGCTGCTGTCCTTTCCTGCAAATGTAGGAGGAAATCCACCCATTAGTTTTTCCATTGTTTTGCTTATTCATATTGTAAGGAAAGTGAGAGTTGAGTATGGTAAAGGACATTATGACTTGAGATTGACTAGGTTACATTTCAGCCATCAGGTTGCTTTGATGCACATATGGCATTTATCTAGTTTCCAGGGTGACTATTACTGCAGTGTCAGGTGCTCATAACTACCTGTGCTTCTTGTGGCTTCCATGGTTTGTGTTGGAGTGAAACGGTTTATTTATTTATTTTTTTTGTAAGATCTGTAAATTCTAAGTATATTTTTATAAGTATTAGGACAGTACTTGCTTTGATTTGTTTTTTAAAGTTATTTTTGGATTTCAGAAACTACATAAGGAAAAATATAGAAAACTAGTATGGAATAATTAAATGCTTAGCAAATGCCTGGTACTCTTCTAGCTACATGTATTCTTTTATTTAATCTTCCCCAAGATATGTGAGCAAACTGAAGCCCCCTAAGTAATTTAGGCTTAGAAAAATTGTAATTCCTACAAGTTTACATGACTAGCAAGTAGCCAAAACTGTCTTATACCAGCAGTCTCTGCTATCCAAAGGAGCATGGGCTCTGAGTTAAGACAAACAAAGCTAAAAGAAGTTTGTGATATAGTAAACTAGACTTCTGTTCTAGTGCCCCAAAGAGGTCGTATCTTATGTTCTTTAGGAAACGTAGCTCATGGTGTCCTCTGCTTTTACCAGTCCCTTTGTGCTCTGAACATGATACGCACTCAGCAGAAACTGTAACAGTATCACCGCCACTACCAGCAGCAGGAGAACAAGTGACTGACATTCCCTGATTGTTAACTAGGTGCTGGATACTGTCCTTGGAACTTTTAATGTATAGTAACCTATTTAATGCTCGAAATAACTCCACAAAATATGTGAACCTCTCTTATCCCCATTTTATAGATGAGAAAACCAAGGCAACGGTTAAATAATTTTGTGCAGATCAAACAACAACGTAGTTTAGAGCTAGGATCTGAATCCAGCCGTCGGAGCACCCACACTGTTGCCCACTACACCATACTTCCCCAGTCTTCTGTATGTGTTATACTGGAGTCGTGGGTTAAAAACTAATGAAAACAATTCTGATTAAGCTGAAAAGGGATTTGTTAGGAGGATGTAGAGTAGCTCACTGAATCAGTGGGAAGCCTGGAGAACCAGGCTTAGAAAACAAGCAGGACCATGAAAGAGTAGGGAGCCGAGAATAAGCCAGCTGTGCCACAGGAAGAGGCTGCTTACAGGGCCACTGCTGGTGTTGCTTCCACCGGCCAGCACGGGTACCATGCTGCTGGCTGGTGGCCTCTGGACTCTTGGATCTGCTGCCATTGCTGATGCTGCAGTACTGAGGAAAATCCCTAACTGTTCTTCATCTTTGCATCACTCAGTAAGATTCAAAGGACCAAGGAGAAGCATTCATTTGATGGAGCCCAGGCAACGCTTTAAAAAGGCCAGACTTGGTGTGTGCTTCTTGATGTAATTGTCCTGGTATACTCTGGGCAGAATGGTAACAAACAACCACTTTCCCAGTGTTGATTTTTAAAGATTTAAGTTATTTGCTCAGAAAACCTTGATCCTGTTATGTGGTGAAATAGGTCAGTAAAATGATTTGAGGAGTTGGCAGTTAAAGAATCAGAAGGCACTAGTCCCATATTTGTTAAATCCAGTTAAGCTTGAAGTGACCATTTTTGGTTAATTCTGTTTGGATCATGGATTAAAAAGCGTAAACTCCAGGTGGCTGATAATTGAGTCATAAAATACATCTGGCTTTTCTGGTTAATTTTAACTGTAGGTGAAGAAATTCACTGGGTCAAAAGGTAATATGTTTTAGAAAAAGGCTGGTGGTAATTTTGTTCATAAACATGCTCAGGATCAATGTTTTAAGAATTTTGCTATACAGGCCAAATTTCACTTTAACAAATGCTGTGATAAAATATTTTCAAGCCTTATCTGATGGCTCACTGGTTGTAAGCACTAATCCGTATAACAAAATTTCGGTGCAGTACAAAGAGTTGGCTGGGTCAGGCCATGCAGCATGATTTGACTTTTATCACACAACACTTAGTGAAAATTCATTTTACTAGAATTCTGAGCTTAATGATTAAACTTTTTGAGTGCTTACAGTAAGACAGGCAATGTGTGAAGTACTGTATATATATCTTCTCTTTTAATCCTCATATAACCCTATAAAGTAAATATTGTTACTGACACTTTAAGGATGGAAGTGAGGCTGAGAGAAATAACTTGCCTGAGGTCACACAGGAAGTGACAGAGTTGGGTTTTAAATCCACATTTGTTTCACTCTTAAGCTTGCTTTTGATGGCAACATTGTACTAGGAAGAAAAATCATTAATTAAATCATAAGTTAACTGCAGATTAGCCTTCTTCTTTTCTTTTTTAAAATTTTTAAATTTTATTTATTTTTTTGTACAGCAGGTTCTTATTAGTCATCCATTTTATACACATCAGTGTATACATGTCAATCCCAATCGCCCAATTCATCACACCGCCACCACTCTCAACCCCCGCCGCTTTCCCCCCTTAGTGTCCATACGTTTGTTCTCTACATCTGTCTCTCAATTTCTGCCCTGCAAACCGGTTCATCTGTACCATTTTTCTAGGTTCCACATATATGCGTTAATATACGATATTTGTTTTTCTCTTTCTGACTTACTTCACTCTGTATGACAGTCTCTAGATCCATCCACGTCTCAACAAATGACCCAATTTCGTTCCTTTTTATGGCTGAGTAATATTCCATTGTATATATGTACCACATCTTCTTTATCCATTTGTCTGTTGATGGGCATTTAGGTTGCTCCCATGACCTGGCTATTGTAAATAGTGCTGCAGTGACCATTGGGGTGCATGTGTCTTTTTGAATTATGGTTTTCTCTGGGCATATGCCCAGTAGTGGGATTGCTGGATCATATGGTAATTCTATTTTTAGTTTTTTAAGGAACCTCCATACTGTTCTCCATAGTGGCTGTATCAATTCACATTCCCACCAACAGTGCAAGAGGGTTCCCTTTTCTCCACACCCTCTCCAGCATTTGTTGTTTGTAGATTTTCTGATGAAGCCCGTTCTAACTGGTGTGAGGTGATACCTCATTGTAGTTTTGATTTTCATTTCTCTAATAATTAGTGATGTTGAGCAGCTTTTCATGTGCTTCTTGGCCATCTGTATGTCTTCTTTGAATAAGTGTCTATTTAGGTCTTCTGCCCATTTTTGGATTGGCTTGTTTGTTTTATTAATATTGAGCTGCATGAGTTGTTTATATATTTTGGAGATTAATCCTTTGTCCGTTGATTCATTTGCAAATATTTTCTCCCATTCTGAGGGTTGTCTTTTCGTCTTGTTTTTGGTTTCCTTTGAGGAGCAAAAGCTTTTAAGTTTCATTAGGTTCCATTTGTTTATTTTTGTTTTTATTTTCATTACTCTAGGAGGTGGATCAAAAAAGATCTTGCTGTGATTTATGTCATAGAGTGTTCTTCCTATATTTTCCTCTGAGAGTTTGATAGTGTCTGGCCTTACATTTAGGTCTCTAGTCCATTTTGAGTTTATTTTTGTGTATGGTGTTAGGGAGTGTTCTAATTTCATTCTTTTACATGTAGCTGTCCAGTTTTCCCAGCAACACTTATTGAAGAGACTGTCTTTTCTCCATTGTATATCCTTGGCTCCTTTGTCATAGATTAGTTGACCATAGGTGCGTGGGTTTAACTCTGGGCTTTCTATCTTGTTCCATTGATCAATGTTTCTGTTTTTGTGCCAGTACCATATTGTCTTGATTACTGTAGCTTTATAGTATAGTCTGAAGTCAGGGGTCTGATTCCTCCAACTCTGTTTTTTTCCCTCAAGACTGCTTTGGCTATTCGGGGTCTTTTGTGTCTCCATACAAATTTAAAAATTTTCTGTTCTAGTTCTGTAAAAAATGCCATTGGTAATTTGATAGGTATTGCATTGAATCTGTAGATTGCTTTGGGTAGTATAGTCATTTTCACAATATTGATTCTTCCAATCCTAGAACATGGTATATCTCTCCATCTGTTGGTATCATCTTTAATTTCTTTCATCAGTGTCTTATAGTTTTCTGCATACAGGTCTTTTGTCTCCCTAGGTAGGTGTATTCCTAGGTATTTTATTCTTTTTGTTGCAGTGGTAAATGGGAGTGTTTCCTTAATTTCTCTTTCAGATTTTTCATCATTAGTGTATAGGAATGCAAGAGATTTCTGTGCATTAATTTTGTATCCTGCTACTTTACCAAATTCATTGATTAGCTGTAGTAGTTTTCTGGTGGCATCTTTAGGATTCTCTATGTAAAGTATCATGTCATCTGCAAACAGTGACAGTTTTACTTCTTCGTTTCCAATTTGTATTCCTTTTATTTCTTTTTTTTTTTTTTTTTTGGCTGTGTTGGGTCTTTGTTGCTGCACGTGGGCTTTCTCTAGTTGTGGCGAGCGGGGACTACTCTTTGTTGTGGTGCGCGGGCTTCTCATCACAGTGGCTTCTCTTGTTGCGGAACACGGGCTCTAGGCATGCGGGTTTCAGTAGTTGTGGCATGTGGGCTCTACAGCGCAGACTCAGTAGTTGCGGCGCACGGGCTTAGTTGCTCTGCAGCATGTGGGATCTTCCTGGACCAGGGCTCGAACCTGTGTCCCCTGCATTGGCAGGTGGATTCTTAACCACTACGCCACCAGGGAAGCCCTCCTTTTATTTCTTTTTCTTCTCTGATTGCCATGGCTAGGACTTCCAAAACTATGTTGAATAATAGTGGTGAGAGTGTACATCCTTGTCTTGTTCCTAATCTTAGAGGAAATGGTTTCAGTTTTTCAGCATTGAGAATGATGTTTGCTGTGGGTTTGTCGTATATGGCCTTTATTATGTTGAGGTAGGTTCCCTCTATGCCCACTTTCTGGAGAGTTTTTATCACAGATGGGTGTTGAATTTTGTCAAAAGCTTTTTCTGCATCTATTGAGATGATCATATGGTTTTTATTCTTCAGTTTGTTAATATGGTGTATCACATTGATTGATTTGCATATATTGAAGAATCCTTGCATCCCTGGGATAAACCCCACTTGATCATGGTGTACAATCCTTTTAATGTGTTGTTGGATTCTGTTTGCTAGTATTTTGTTGAGGATTTTTGCATCTATATTCATCCGTGATATTGGTCTGTAATTTTCTTTTTTTGTAGTATCTTTGTCTGGTTTTGGTATCAGGTTGGCCTCATAGAATGAGTTTGGGAGTGTTCCTTCCTCTGCAGTTTTTTGGAAGAGCTTGAGAAGGATGGGTGTTAGCTCTTCTCCAAATGTTTGATAGAATTTGCCTGTGAAGCCATCTGGTCCTGGACTTTTAATTGTTGGAAGATTTTTAATCACAGTTTCAATTTCATTACTTGTGATTGGTCTGTTCATATTTTCTATTTCTTCCTGGTTCAGTCTCGGAAGGTTGTGCATTTCTAAGAATGTGTCCATTTCTTCCAGGTTGTCCATTTTATTGGCGTAGAGTTGCTTGTAGTAGTCTCTTAGGATGCTTTGTATTTCTGCGGTGTTGTAACTTCTCCTTTTTCATTTCTAATTTATCAATTTGAGTCCTCTCCCTCTTTTTCTTGATGAGTCTGGCTAATGGTTTATCAATTGTGTTTATCTTCTCAAAGAACCAGCTTTTAGTTTTATTGATCTTTGCTATTGTTTTCTTTGTTTCTATTTCATTTATTTCTGCTCTGATCTTTATGATTTCTTTCCTTCTGGTAACTTTGGGTTTTGTTTGTTCTTCTTTCTCTAGCTCCTTTAGGTGTAAGGTTAGATTGTTTATTTGAGATTTTTCTTGTGTCTTGAGGTAGGCTTTTATAGCTATAAACTTCCCTCTTAGAACTGCTTTTGCTGCATCCCATAGGTTTTGGGTTGTCGAGTTTTCATTGTCATTTGTTTCTAGTTATTTTTTGATTTCCTTGAATTTTTTTTTTTTTTTCTTCTGGCCACACAGCACAGCATGTGGGATCTTAGTTCCCCGACCAGGGATCAAATCCCTGTCCTCTGCTGTGGAAGCACAGAGGCTTAACCATTGGACCACCAGTGAAGTCCCTAGCCTTCTTGAATTTTTAGATCAAGAGATTTCCTTGTCATTAGTTCTTAGAGGACAACTTTCTTTTTTTAGATTTGGTAACTCAGTAAATGTCATTCCATCCAAGATTTATGCTCTGAGTTAAAAGAGTATAAATTGTTATTGCTACACAGTCTTTGGCTGTTTATACCATTCTCACATATTGTCATATTGGATGTGTGGGTAAGATGATTTTCTCATAGTTTACGTGGGACACACAGGGTAAGGTGGGAGGTGTGGCATCTCAGATCGTCTCTAATACTCAAAACTACTGATTATTAGGGATTTGTGAAAATATTCAATTCTTTCTTAAAAAGCCTGTGGGTACCTCTTGGAGGCAATGAACACTGGACTTTACTGTGCATCTTGTAATAGAATCCTTGCCTTTATTTGTGTTCAGTTTTCACTGTCGAGGTTCAGGTTAAGTTCAAGTTTTCTAGGATTGAGAAGACAAGTTTTGTTTATCTTGTTATGACTTTCATGGTTTGACTGAGTTTGCTGACTTGAGACTAATTTTTTTTTTTTTTTAATCCAGCTGCTTTCAGAGTGCTATATGGAGTTCTAGAAAGCCAAATGTGCTACTGGGGTCAGGGGTTAATAGATTCAAAGCTGCATCTCTGAATTCCTCTACAGCTGGATTTGTGTACATACATCCATCACTACCTGGCCAGGCTTAACACTTTATAGTCCGATATATAGACACATACCCTGGCAGATAGTGGGGCAAGCTCTTATGTCTTTATTACCATTAGCAGAGCTCTCAGGAAAGGCCTGCTTTATATTCCAACAAGAGAACTTATTTTGTGTGAATGTGAGAATAAATAAGGACCTGAGGATTTTTTTCTTTAGTTTGCAAAGTAGCATACCCCTGTATATCTGGTAGATGGATTTCTTTTTTATTCTAAGTAACCATCATATGGAACTGGTAAAAACTATTTGTAATTTGCATGTCATTATAATGATATTTTAAAAGTTCCATGGCTCAGGACCTTGGGCCAGGGCATAGAAAGAGTTTCATGGTAGCAAACTAAGCATTCCTTGTAACAGGATGTGAACTGCAACAGAATGCTTGAGGCGATATTAAATTGGGGTGATTTTTAGAAAGTGACAAATGGTTTATGTTTCCTAAATCTGAGATGGGTTCTACCAGCTCTGAATGGCTGCCAAGTTATGTTATCACTTGCCTGCTTTGTAACTGCCTCAATTATTTCCTTCCCCAGCCCTGTATGATGAGATTCGTCAGTTTCGCAAGGCCTGTGGGGAGGCTCATCTCAAAACCATCTTAGCAACAGGAGAACTTGGATCTCTTACGAATGTCTATAAAGCCAGTATGATAGCAATGATGGCAGGTAAGCCAGGTTTTATATTGAAATGATGGTATATATTGATGTTTTTAGAAGAAATAAGTGAGTCAGAGCATTTGGCTATTAGCTGAAAGTGCTAACCACTTGGAGTTTGTTTTGGTGGGGGGTCAGATACTTTATGAATACATGTGCAGTGGGAAATGGTCGCAAACTTGGCTTTCTTCCACATTTTTTGGTGGCATTTCATCACTGCACTATCCTTGTAAGGCAGTAGATGGCTCTCTTGTTAGTGAATTGCCTTCTGCATTATTCTTTGATTATTCATTCATCAACATATGTTAGACAGGAATTTCTTTAACTGACTTATTCCTCTCTGTGAATTTAGGGTTTGATTTTTCTCAGAGATCCATATCCATACTGTCTAAGGCAGCCTGTGCTTTGTTTGTGTTAATTTTTTCTTCTTAAATTTAGGGCAGTGTCATTGTTTTTTATATTTTGAAATGTAGCTTGACTTATTCTTTATCTTTACAAACAGCATGTCTAGCCAGTCATAAGCCCAAGGTTGAAACTTGGGAGTCATGCTGGATTGCTTTTTCTCACCTTCATATGAATCAGTGAACGAGTCTTGAGAGTTCTACTTTTTTACCGTACCTAATACGTCCTTGCTCCATTCTGTGTGCTGCTCTCTTAGACCACAGTCATTCCCCACATGGATCACTTCAACGGTCTCCTAACTAGTTTTCCCTGTCTCTACTTTTGTCCCCTTTCAATCTGTTCTCCACACTGTTGCCAGAATCATCTCTTTAAAATGCCAATTTGGTTGTGGTACTGCTTGCTGAAAATCCTTCAGCGGCTCCCCTTCATTTTCAAGATACAATATAAATTCCTTCAGCCCGACTTTAAAAAAGGACCTTCCCAGGGAATTCCCTGGTGGTCCAGTGGTTAGGACTCCACACGTCCACTGCAAGGGGCCCGGGTTCGATCCCTGGTCGGGGAACTAAGATCCTGCAAGACGTGTGGCACGGCCAAAAAAATAAAAATAAAAATAAAAAAGGTCTTTCTCAAGACCCTGCCTGTGCCTCTGCCATTGCCTCATTTTCCCTGCATACCATATGCTCCAGCTCTATGGAATTACCCGCTGTGGTCTGCACATGGCACCGTACAATCCTTTGGAATCTTTGTACCTGCTGTGTCCCTGCCTGGAATGCCTTTTGCCCAAATAACTCTTGAACATCTTTAGATTCAGCATAGTTGTCACTCTTTTCGAGAATATTTCCCCAATACTGCTTCCTCCCCCACCACTTGGTTTATTATCCCCTCTGCATGCCCTCATAGTGTTCTGTTAAAACGTCTATCAGATAACTTATCATACTATGCTGTGACTCAGTATTGGACTTTTAGGTGCCCTACTAGTGGCTCCATGTTTGGAAGATACGTGAATCTTCAGGTCTTAAATCTGGGCCTTTGTTGTGGTCACCCTCTAGATTTTTCTACTCGTGCACTTTTTGAAGACTCAAACGAAGCATCGTTCCCTGGAACTCTACTGAAAGTCAGCCAACTAGGCATTAATGAAGCTGTTACTCTGGTCACTGCTGCTGTATCCAAAAGATCTCTGCCCTGCTTGTTTCATTTAGAGCGAAATCTCTGAAAACCCAAGGATAGGGAAGAGTGGAACACTTTAAAGAGTGGGACATCAGTTATGTTGGCGTTTCAAAGGCCCCCAGTAATAGAAGATGCTGCAACTCTCAGGAACCTGGGCAAGGCCCATTGGAGTCTTAGGTAGACCAGTAGCCTCCCTTTTCGTGCTCCTCACCAGGACAAGGGAGTTAGCCCAGAATGCCGTGATCCAGGTCACAGTGAAAGTATATTCATTCTGGGCCGGCAGCCAACCCTGTCCTACTCACTGCACCTACTGCATAGATAGGAACATGGTATTAGGTCCTCATGCTTGGACACTTCTGTTCCATCCTCCATCCCACCCATCGCAGCCACAGACAGAAATGTGACTAGAAACACGCTCTCCCCTGTTCCTGTTGGCTTGTATCCGTGTCCATGTCATTGTTTATCTCCTTCATTTCTTCATCTAATCAGTGTCTATTACTGTGAGTAATATAACTTTGTCTGTGAGGTGTTTTACCAGATACTTTAGAATAATATTTCTTCACCTTCACACCAGCCCTGTAGTTGATGAAGAAACTTAAGATGGAGAGACTTGCCTAAGGTTCAAAGCTAATTGATCACATAAGTCATTATTTGAACCCAGGTCTTCTGGCTTCAGGTGTATTGCTTTTTCAGTTGTAACCCAGCTGTCTCCCAAGGCACTGTGCTAGATCTTACCATGAATTAAAGGCACATCTTTATGAAGTATCATGCACTTCCTGGCCCACAGTTTATGCTTCCTATTTTGTTAAGAAGGTATATAACATAAACGAAGTATGTTTTGAAAGATTTTTTAAATTAAAAAAATTTATGGACTAAACTCATGTTTCATCCTATTTCTGTAGTATTTTTTAAAACTGTTATTGTTTTCTTCAAAATCAACTTCACTGAGGTAAATTTACATTCAATAAAGTTCAAGTGTTAAGTGTATGATATGATGAGTTTTGACAATCTGTATATTCCATCATACCAGAAATATCCTTTGTTCTCCTTTGCAGTCAGTTCCACTCTTTTTTACCTTCTGCTCCAGGTGCAATAACTGATCTGATTTTATCACCATAGATTAGCTTTGCCAGTTTTGGAACATTATACTTATATAGTATGTACTCTTTTGTGCTTGTTCCCCTCCCCCACCCCCGAGGTAATAGCTGTGAGATCTATCACGTTGTTCTGTGTATAAGGAGTTTGCTTAGTGGCTTTTCATTGTACACATATATGAGTTGCTAAATTTTTTTTTTAAAGTATTTGTTTATTTATTTATTTATGACTGTGTTGGGTCTTCGCTTCTGTGCAAGGGCTTTCTCTAGTTGTGGCAAGCGGGGGCCACTCTTCATCGCGTTGCGCGGGCCTCTCACTATCGCGGCCTCTCTTGTTGCGGAGCACAGGCCCCAGACGCGCAGGCTCAGTAATTGTGGCTCACGGGCCCAGCCGCTCCACGGCATGTGGGATCCTCCCAGACCAGGGCTCGAACCCGTGTCCCCTGCATTGGCAGGCAGATTCTCAACCACTGCACCACCAGGGAAGCCCGAGTTGCTGAATTTATTGGTCTGAAGTGTTTGTAATATTCTCTTATTAGTCTGATGTCTGTAGGGTCTATGGTTATGTCTCCTTTTTTATTCCTGATATTGGTCATTTTTGTTTTCTGTTGTTGTTATTGTTGTTGTTCTTTGTTTTGTTTTGGTAGAAAATAGAGTCTTGCTAGGGGTCTGCCAGTTTTATTAGTCTTTTCAAAGAGCTCAGGTTGGTTGATCACACTTTTTAGATCTGATTTGCTTGGTTTCACTTTGGTATACTTGTTCTATTAATTGTTGAGAGGGCTGTTAAAATCTCCAGATATGATTGTGGATTTGCATACTTATCCTTTTAGTTTTGTCAGCTTTTTCTAACTTTATTGTGGAGCTCTGTTTTTAAGTATAGACACTTTTAGGATTGGTATGTTTACCTGTTGAATTAGCTTATTCATCATCATGACATGTCCCTTGTTATCTCTGGTACTAGACCTTTGTCTGAATGTCCACTTGGTCTAATATTAATCTAGCCACACTGGCTTTCTTGTGCTTACCGTTTTCATGGTATATCTTTTCCCCATCCTTTTATTTTCAACCCATCTGTGGTTATATATTTAAAGTTATCCCTTAGAGACAGATGTTTAAAAAATTCATTGTGGTAATCTCTGCTTTTTAATTGAAATGTTTTGTCCATATACACTTCACATAATTATTGATATGATAGGATTTAAGTCTATCATCTTGCCATTTGTTTCCTCCTTGTTCTGATCTATTTTTGTTCCTCTTTTCCTGCCACCTTTTGCATTCATCAGATACAGCACTTCATTTTTATTTTTTCTATTGGCTTTTTATCTACAACCTCTTTGTATTTTTTTAGTAGTTGCTCTAGCAAATTACAGTATGCATTTTTAACTTATCACAGTCTACTTAGAATTAACATTACAGATGTACCATAGAGATAGTGCAAGTTTGGGTCCAGACCACTGCAATGAAGCGAATATTGCAATAAAGCAAATCACATGAATTTTTTGGTTTCTCAGTTCATATAAAAGTTATGTTTACACTGTACTATAATCTATTAAGTGTACTATAGCATTATGTCTAAAAAAACAATATACATACCTTAGTTAAAAAATACTTTATTGCAAAAAATGCTGACCATCATCTGTGCCTTCAAAGAGTTGTAATCTTTTTTGCAGTAGTAACATCAAAGATTTCTGATCACAGATCACTATAACAAATATAATAGTAATGAAAATTTTTGAAATATTTCAAGAATTACCAAAATGTGGCACAGAGACACAGAGTGAGCAACTGCTGTTGGAAAAATGGTGCCAATAGACTTGCTTGATGCAGGGTTGCCATACACCTTCAACTTGTAGAAAATGCAATATCTGTAAAGTGTAATAATGCAAAGTGCAATAAAGCAAAGCACAATAAAATAAGGTATGCCTGTATTCCACTTTACATTTCAAATGTCACAAATGTAAAAACCTTACAGCAGTTCCATTTACACCCTCATTAGTCCTTTGAATTATTTTAATGTACTTCTTCTTCCAACTATTTATAAACTATTCCTCAAAATGATGTGATTTTTGTTTTGACAGTCATTTGTCTTTTAAGGAAATTAAAAGGAAAAAAAACTAAGTAAAACTAGTCTTTTACATGTCATTTCCATCTTTTATCCTTCCTGTAGTCTGCTGGTGATTAATTCTCTCAGATTTTGTTCATTGGAAAATGTCTTTATTTCACCCCCATGTTTCAAGGATGGTTTGCTGAATATAGAGTTTCAAGTTACAGTTTTATTTTTATTTCAGCACTTAACCATATCATTCCATTTCTTGGAATTCTATTTCTTCTTGTTTTCCTATAAGTAATGTTTTATCAAATACCCAGTCAGTATTTTCTCTTTATCTTTGTTTTTCACTAATTTGACTGTGATATGCCTAAGTGTGGTTTTCTTTGTATTCATCCTGCTTGTAGTTTGCTGAGCTTCTTGGATTTGTAGGTGGTTGTTTTAGGACTTCTCTGCCCCACTCTCTTTCCTTCTAGGACCCAAGTACCTGAGTGTTAGATATTGTCTCACAGCTTACTGGGGCCTATTCATTTTAATTCTAATCTTTCTCCCCCGCCTCTGTTTTTCTGCTTGGCTAATATACGTGGATCTTTCTTCAAGTTCATTGACCCTTACTTTCCACCTTAAATTTACTTTTATGCCCATCCATTGAAATTTATGCTCCTGAACATTTTTAGTTTTAGAATCCATTTATTCTTTTTTAGAATTTTAATTTTTCTGCTATTTCCCATTTTTTCACTCATTGAGATAATTCTTTCTTTAAAATCCTTGAACATATTTGTAACAGCTGATTAAAGTCCTTGTCTGCTTATTTGTCTATCTTAATTATCTTAAGGTCTGTATCTTGAGCTGGCAGTTTCCCAGTGCCTAAAAATAGTTGCCTTATATATTTTGCTCAGTTATATAGTTATTTATAGCAGGAGGGCAAGTCTGGTAACATTTCTTCTCTCATGTTTGGAATTCTTCATGGCTTTTGTTTTCCCATTAATTTAGCATCATAAATCTCAAAAGGAAAGGGGTTTGTCATTTACATTCATAATAATTTTTATCTTACAATTTCGATAGCCATTTCTATTATTCTCTCAAACACAATTCTCTAAAGAGAGAAAGGTGGAAATACGTAACTACGTTAGTCTAGTATTATACATCATTGTAAGTAAAAACTTAACCAGGGTGTGTTTACATTTTTGCTCAACTAAGTGATTCGTAGCCTACTTTTGGTTTAATCTTGTTTAGGAATCTCTCAAAATGTTTTAGGGGAAGGAGCCACGTTCATAGGAGTTAGAAGACCTGGACTCTTGTTCCATCTTGCAGAATTTGTGACCTTGAACAAATAAATTAATCTGATTATAACTTCAGATGAAGTAATGTATATGACCTTTGGTGTAACTGTAGGAGATGAAAGCTATTGAGCTGGATTACATTCTGTACTGATCCCAAAGCTTACTGTATTAGTAGGATTTTTCAGTGAATCTTACATATGAACTTGTTTTGCCGGCTTTTGACTCTGTCTTAAAAAAGAAAGGTGCAAAAAATATCTGATTCGTTGAGAATCGCAATTAGATGTGGCCCAGTTTATTTTTCTTATGGTACACTTCTTAGCTATGGTTGTCATTGCTCCTGATTCTTTTACAGTGGAGGCTGTAGCAGCCACCTCAGCTGTTCAGACATGTATAAGATCTCTTATTCAGCAGCTACGATGGTCCAGAACCAAGCCAGGAACCAGAAAAAAATAAGTAAATAAATAAAATATTTTGAATAGATGAAATACATGTGATATAATCTATAATACAACAGTAATAATAGGTAACATTTCTTGAGCATTTACTGTGTGACAGGTACTATTTTAAGGGCTTTATATATATTTACATTTAACCTTCACAACAACTCTACGAGGTAGGTACTCTTCTATGGTAAAATAAGAACATCAGTTAAAAGGATATCTTTGCTGCTATTCTGTATGGTCATTTTTGCTATCTGTAAACATCCCAGGTATTTCTGTCTTTGTTATACCATTTTCTGTGTCTGTTATAGCCTTCTCCCCTCCTGTTAGCTGTTTTTAAAGATTTAAGTGGAATTTTCATACTCTGTCAAATCTCTCTATGATCCTTTAAAGGCAGAATTAATTGTTCATACTGTCCTTCTCTTAGGTATATAATACCAGGAGAATTAATTCTGGTATATAAATACCAGTAGCATTTGTCATGTAGTATCACCATCAGTTGTTTTACCTCTTATTTTTTTTATAAAACTATGAACCTCCTTGAGGCCAAGAATTATCTTCCTTATCTGTATTCCCATGTGATTGCTACCCTGCCTGACATCTAGGAGAGCCTAAGGAAATATTTTGGAATACACCAATGAGTCAGTGAGAAAGACAGACAGAGGTAAGGAAGAGTGAAAATAGGCAAAGTGAAATTAGATTAGATTAGGTCTAGATTCATCTTCCCAGATGTGCCACCACCTTGTAGAGTCTGGACATGTTATTTTGAGAGTTTTTATTGTAATTGAACAAAAAGATAGAAAATGTATACCTTTGACAAGGAGATTATATATACAAAGTATGGCTTAGGCAATCCAAGCAGTGGTATGATATATAAAAGTTTTGTTAGGATTCTCAGAAAGTTCTAGAAGCAAGGAAAAGACCAAGGAGAACTTTTTGCCTTGGCTTTTTGGTCATTGAAAATGGATCTTACTTTTACATTAGTGGAAATGTGGTGAGAGAAATATAAATAAAGGAGAAGGTGAGGTGGGAATAAACAGTTTGAAGGGAAAATAATCAAGGAAGGGAAACGAGAGCCATATTTTTTTCATCAAACAAGCCAAGAACAAGGTGATAGGAAGTAAGATAGAAAGGGAAACATGCTTATAGAAAAGAGAAGTCGAAAGCTGACCTGCTAAGGGATTTCAGCCCAGCAAATGAACACATTAAGAATAATGCCGGAATGTAGAAAAGTGGCTTTATCTTTCAGTAGCCTGGACCGTTTGCACACATGCAACAGCTAACAGGCTCTGCTCTGAAGTTATGCTAGACCTTATCTTTGGAAATAATGCAGGCATGATAAATAAGGTTGGAGTAGAAAAGCACTAAAGATGCAATCATAATGTCATCAGGTTTGAATTGCTGATGAAGATCTGTGGGAAGAGTACTAACATGAAAATATGGGCTTGAGAAAAGCAGACCTTGAAGGGAATGCAAAATGAGTTTTGAACTTGGCTGGGATTTTGTAACATATAGGAAATGAAAAATGAAAAAAGTAGGAACCAGGGGAGGGAATACTCGAAATTCAACCCAATAAGATCAAAGTAATACAGAAACAATGAGATGAAGCAAAGAAGTAGACAAAAATAGGAGGGAAGCCATTAAGTAAATAAAATAAAGGGGAAGAATAGTGGGAAACTTGCTATGACTAAAGGAAACCAAAATCCTAACAAAATGCTGTGATTAATAGCAAATTAACATCTAAGATTTTTTTAAAAACATTTAAAAATTTAAAAATATGAATCAAACAGTAGAATAAAAGACAGTGTAGATTTATTTTTCTAAAGATTGTCAGAAGTCACACTGAGTCCTTCATCTTAGGCTGCAAATCTTTGTATTCTCAAGGAGTATTGATCCAGATGGCACATACAGACCCCTGGGGTGTTCCAGCCTGTTTTTTTTTTGTTTGTTTGTTTTTGTTTTTTAAGTAAGATCTTGCCTTTCATAGGAAAGCATTTAATTTATGAGAAAGTATGCTTCAGTTGAAAGTTTATCACTGGGGAAAGCATAAGAATATAGATGTGCGTTAGGTTAAGAAGTAAAGAATTTAAAGTGTAAATTTATTTACAGTTCCTTAAACTAGCCCTGAAAATTAAACCACTTACAGGGTAAAAACTAATTAACTTGCCATCTCATTCAAGGAGTCAATTTAAATTCAAGGCCCCAAGCAAAAATATCAGAAAGTTTACCTTCACTCACCCACGCCCTCCCCATCCTTTCTTGAGTGCAAAATAAAAAACTGCAGAAGAGAGGAGTTATCATGTTTTCTGGCCTCCCAGCAGTACAGGAACTACTGATGGTGCATTTTGGTCTATGAATGTCATTTTTATAAAAGGTTAAGTCTATACATTTAAGCATAAAGCATTTTCTGTGGCTCTTCACGGCTGGGCTTCTGGAGGGAAAAGAAAAAAAAGGGAAAGCTTGAAAGCTTAGTTTCTTTGTATTGTATACTAGCCTGTGTAAAATTTTACTGTGTGAAATTTTTTTTAAGTGTAACCCACCTTATTCCAAAAGCACGTAACTGCCTTCTACAGACCTGGCTTGCCTAGAGAAATTCCCGGCCCAAAGGCTTGCACATAACAAGTGCCTAGAAAATGCTCATTGATGGGTTAGGTTATCAGGGACAAGGACATCAATAGATATATTTGTAAACAACATGCATAAAATTCATTTTTTTAAAGAAATTTGTATTTTCTCAGCAAAAGAATAAGGGATTTTTCTTAATGAAATTGTGGTGTATGACATAGAGGTGAGACCTGTAGGTAGTTGCTCATGTCTCTGAGATTCTGTTATTCATTTGTCTTTAATTCCTAACACGTTAACTTTTGCTACTTACTCTTTAATGTCTGTGCCAGGTAGTTACTGATCTTTTAGCAAACTCTTAAATGCTGGGAAATTGGAGTCCTCAAATGGGTCCCTCAGTACTTTGCACCAGGTAGACACTTGGTAAACGTATTTGTTGAATGATTTCGTGAATAAAGGTTAGTAAATCATGTGGAGTTAGTAGTTTACTGAATTCTTTTTGCCGTTGTTTTAAGAGGGAAGTAGGGGAGGTACCTTATCAGCGTTGAGTGGCTGGAGACCTGAAGCTCGGAAGTTAAGTGACTAGACCAAGGCCACGCATTTAGGATGTGGCGGATTCTGAAGGGCTCTTGACTCCAAGTTCCATGCTTTAGTTATCGTGCAGTTCTGCTCTCCACCCTGCAATTGATCTGAATTATGTAAGATATGTTTAAGCTGTGTTTAACCTTTGGAGGCATAGATGTCTTTCTAGAGTCACTGAATGAGATTTATATGTTGAGCCATACTTTTCTATTGAGGACAAGAAAAATAAGACAATAGACTGTTTGGAGAAAAACTCTAGGGGGTGGTGGACATGAAGTACACATGAGAGAGCAAGTTGAAAGCAAGCCTAGAGCCCCACCTATGATAGACCCACAGCAAATCCTCGTTGAAATGAAAGGGAAGGTTGCAAGAGGACCCTGACCTCAGGCAGCTTCCACTGTAATTTTGCGTTCACCTGCGCTGCTGATGGCTCCATGATGATACACTTGGCAGTGAGCAGGGTCATGCTTATCAACTGCTACTTGAGTTCTGTACTAAGGTTCTTGTTTGTTTTCAGAGTCCCCTCCCTGGGGTGCCCAGGGAACAGCTAGGGAGTGACAGTGGAAGTGGACCTTTCTCTTGTCCACCTGAGGAAGGAGAAGGAGAGAGGTCAAGGCTGAGGGCAGTGTAAGAATGAAGGTGCAGAGGGATGAGGTGAAAGGGTGCGGAGGACGGGAATGGTATTGGAGCGTGTGTAGAGGGATGTCCCAGCGTGGGATGAGGGAAGTTGAAACCTTCCCATGAAGAGTGATGGAAAAGACAGGGGGCGTCTTATTTAGGAAAAGCACGATCATTGGGGCTGTGTTATTGTGTTCAAATACTTGTACACACATATATACACAAAAAATGATGAAAAAGCATGATTGTTGTCTATTACCCCAAGGTAGGAGGGCTGGGACCATCTTTTAGAAGTTATAGGAAGATGGATTTTGGCCTGGTGTAAAGCAGAGTTTTGTTAAAGTTCAAGTATTCTGGAACTTGGATGGGCCACGTCAGGAGGTAGGAGGTGTTCAAAGCGCAGGCTGGGCGACAGCCCGATGGAGCCAGTGTTAGATACATGATAGTCAGCAGCCATTGGGGTGCTTTCTGCTTTGGAGTTAAGTGTGATCCTAGAAGAAGAAACGTTTTATGTGAACCTTTGGACCTAAACATTAAATGTGATCCTTTGGAGTCGAGTCTGATCCTAGAGGAGAAAAATATTTTACATGCACGCACGCACACACACAGGTTGTGTGTGTGTGAAATTTCTGGGTAGATTTCAAGCCAGGATAGACAGGGCCCCCAAATATAGAATTAATGGGAAAAGAGGGAGGGTGTTGGTTTTCTAGGATTGCCATAACAAAGTACCTCAAACTCGGTGGCTTAAAACAACAGACATTTATTCTCATGGTTCTGGAGGGTAGACGTCCAGAATCAAGGTGTCCACAGGGCCGTGCTGCCTCTGAAATCTGTAGCGGAGAATTCTTTCTTGCTGGCAATACTTGGCATTCCTTGGCTTATAGATGCATTACTCCAATCTCTGCTTCCATCATCACATGGTCATCTTCTCCCTGTGTATTTCTGCGTCTCTTCTCTTCTTATAAGGACACCCATTATGTAATGGCCCACCTTACTTAGTAAGACCTTACCTTTACTTAAGTAATTGCATTTGCAATGATGCTATTTTCAAATAGGTCACTTTCTGAGGTACTGGGGTTTGGAACTTCAGCATATATTTTTAGGGGGCACAGTTCAACCCATAACAAAGAGAAGTGGGGTTCTTGCACTGTGGTTCTATTATTTCCTGTAAAGACCTGAAGAAGTTCGAGAAAAATACTTTGAGTCAAACCAGCAAACTTAAATCCAGGTACAAAAGATTGATTTTTCCCTCTAAGCAATGTTGGATGGCTTTGTGGATAGGGGAAATCTAGTAGATATTAAATATTTTTATCTGCAAAAAGCATTTGGTAAGGTTCTCAATGGGAGATTAATGGCTAAAATAAAGAATGAGGCATTAGGAGATAAATTTGCTTATGAGCAAGAGACAGAGACTAACAGTAGAAGGAAATACTTTTTAGATTGGAAAGGAGTGAGATACAGCACAAGCCAGGAACCAGTTTTGGGACCTATGGGTTTTCCACTTTATTTTTATTGGACTTTGTAATAAAAATACAGATCTTCAAACAGTCCAAGACACAGAGTGAGTAATACTGCAAGCATCAGTAATCAAAAGTTATTCTCTAGCATAAACTAAATGACTGATAATAAATACGGACACAAGACTACACAATGTGCCATGATATTATAAAATGGAGCAAGCAATTCTCCTGTGTTCTCTTTTCTTCTGCATTTCTTTATTTGTTTTTCAAAAAACGTTTGCAAGTTTCTACGTTTACTTTATAAGCCAAATCAATGAAAAAAAAATATTTTTTTAAACTTGGAAAGATGTGTTAACTAAGAGAAAAATTGGTTGAAGCAAGACAAAGGTTATAATGCCGTCCCTAGAATAAAGAAATTAGGGACCCTGTGTGTTAAATTGCTCAGTGAGCTATTGAATAAAAAGATTTCAGGAGCGAGGGGGCGTTATTGAAATCATCAGCTTATTCTGCAGTCATGGCTTTAATGGAAGCATGTGCAAAAAAGTCATTGTTAGACTGATAAAACTACATGTCTGAGGGAGTGAAATATTATAGTATGGAAACATTTTTCTTTTCTTTTCCTTTTTAAAAATTTGAACATAATGGCTCTAAAAAAAAATCTATAAAATCGAGTGATTGTATATGTAACTTTTGTCCTCCCAGGAACTAGTTGAGTATGTGGGAAACATACTTTTCAAATTGGAATTTTGCCTGCAACTCCTTCTGTCTCAGTCACTAAAAGGTCTTTGCAGATTCCTCTCTGTTTTTTCTTGATTTGTACATTGTCAGATAAGCCAAGAGAAATAGAGCAACTAAACATTAAAAAATTAACTCATAAAAGTTCTAAATGCTTTGAAAACTGGAAAGGATTATAAAGAATCTTGTTCATCTCAAAGCTCTCATTTTATAGGTGAGAAAACCGAGATCCAGAAAAGTCAGATTCGGAAAGAATTTACCCCAGAACAAATAAGTCAAAACACAGTCTAGAGTGAGGTTCTTAACGCGGACTGCAAATTAGAATATCCTGAAGAGCTTCTTCCATAAACTGTTGAAAAGATCCTACCACCCAGAGATTCTGATTTGAATGGTCTTGAATGGAACCAAGAGAATCAGTACTTTTTAAAAACTTCCCCTGGTGTGTCTACTGTTTAGGCAGGAATGAGAGCCTCTGATCTGCAATCTAGGTTTCCTGGTGTTAAGACAAGAATTTTTTCCACTCACCCTGATAGTTTAGAAATTATTCAGAGAGAGAATTTCAAATTCAAGGGGAAAAACCTTCAACAAAGACACTCCACAATGAACAGGCTGATTGTCCTTGTAGTTAGTTGCCTTACAGATGGCTTGTTGGGAACTCTGAACCTATATTCCCATAGAAACAAGATCATAAGTGGTTATTTGGTCTCTCTGCCAAGCCTGAGTTTAGCAGACAGAATAACTGAAGTTTAGCTCTGCAGCAGTAGTTCTGTAGGTCCTAACTGACACGTGACAATGTTTTTTTTTTGGAAGGACGTGAATTTGTATTTCTAATTAGGTCTCTAAGAACATTTTTCATCCTTCCACCATCTTGATAGTATTGAGGTCTCTCCTTCTTCCATCTGCAAGTTATTAGGTTTAGGTCCTAACTGACACGTGACAATGTTTTTTTTTTGGAAGGACGTGAATTTGTATTTCTAATTAGGTCTCTAAGAACATTTTTCATCCTTCCACCATCTTGATAGTATTGAGGTCTCTCCTTCTTCCATCTGCAAGTTATTAGGTTTAGGTCCTAACTGACACGTGACAATGTTTTTTTTTTGGAAGGATGTGAATTTGTATTTCTAATTAGGTCTCTAAGAACATTTTTCATCCTTCTGCCACCTTGATAGTATTGAGGTCTCTCCTTCTTCCATCTGCAAGTTATTAGGTTTAGGGTTTGAATGGGGACTCCCCCCAGTTCCAGGCTGTGCTGGGGGGGTGGAAGGAAATGAGGGAGTGAGGGGTGGTAACAGCTGTGCTGAAGACGGAGGGGCTGGGGGAAAGGCTAGTTGGAAAGAGAAGGGCTAGGTTTTCTGTCATCCTAATACCTAGGGTGTTTGTTTCCCTCGAATGCGCTCATCCAGCAAGTATTTCATGAACATCTAATGTTTATCAGTGCTATTCTGGGCATTGGAGAAGGATGAGATGAGAGAGAATGGAGAGAAAAATAAGTAAGATGTAGCTCCTTCCCTTTAAACACTGACAATCTCTTAGTCTGGTGAGGAGGTGAAAATGGGGTTTATGGTTTGCCCTGTTGGGAACCCAGGGGCTGAAGGGACACTTATGCTGGGGCTGCGGGAACCTGGCGAACCCTCTGGAGGACTCATGGATGGGTTGGCAAAGCAAGTGGCCTTTGTGGAGGAGTCATTAGGTGCAGAGGTAGAGGAAGGGCGTTTCAGGCAGAGAAGCACATGCCCTTTTATACCCGCGAAGAACATGTCATGGTGAGAACGCTGGTATGATTGGGGTGGAGAAGTGGTGGGAGAAGCGGAGGAGGAAGCAGATAAGCTGTCTGGGGCTTACGGCCATGCTATAGAGTTTGTGTTCCCATCTGTGGGTGTGGAAAGTTTTTAGCCTTTGAAAGTTTATAGCCGTGAAATGAGCAATCACTTAATTCATTCATCCATTGATTCCTCCACTATGTGCCAGGCACGAGGGATAAGGATCAATAAGACATCCTTACTCCAGACTCCTCTTCCTCCCTTACTGCTCTCTGCGGTAGTGGAGCAGTGATCAGATTTTCACTTTAGGGGCAGTGGATTTGGGCTGGAGACAGGGAACCTGTTAGGAAGCTGTTGTAGCAGTCTGGCCAACCAGGACGAGGAGCTGAACCCGGGCAGTACGGTGGGGATGGAGAGGAGTGGACGGCCGTGGTGGGTATTAAGGGGGCAGAATGAATAGTACTTGGTGAATGGTTGTCTGCTGAGCAGGGAAGGGAGAGGACAAAACAACTCATAATGGTGCAGTTTATCAGGTTAGGGAATTCAAGAGAAACAAGGCTTTTTCCAGCCCAGGAAACTGAGCCTCTGCTTCCCATTACAAGACCTCCACCTGTTCATTCTGTTGTCGGCTTGTTGCAGAACCCACCATAGTCTCACCACTTTTTCCCTACCCTTCTGTTCTCGTAACAAGGAAAAGAATTTTTAAGGAAATCTGAGTAAGACTATGAAGATAAAAGAGAGGCTATTTTTCTGTTTAAAAACATTAGCAAGACAAAGCACGTAAAGCAAAACGGAGAATGAATACAGTTATTTTAGTGATTTGGGAGGAAAAGGAAATTCATGTTTTTACTTGAATTATCAGGATGATGCTTTGCTTTCCTAGTGACCCAAGAATGAGTGTTATAATATGCTTTTTGTAAAAAATTTATCATCAACTGGGGCATCGAAAGTTAAGTTTCCTATGTTACAAAGCTGCTAAATTGGGCAGGGACAACGGGGGAGGCACTGAACAGTCAATGAAATGGGAAAGAATTTAGATCATCCATGTCACATGAAGCCAGCAAAAGGCTGTTTGTAGAACGTTAGCTGCTATCACACTGGTTTTATGTTAACATTCTAGTGAATAATTAAAATTTTCCTGTTTATTTTTTAATAAAAAGGAAAAGCACATAAATTACCTCAGAGTTTATAATATTATCTATAGTCGCTTTCACAGATGTAGAGGTTTCTGAGTAGGATTGCAGATTAGATAACTTAGACAGTTAAAAAGCAGATTTTCTTCTGCATTCCGGGTGTTCTCATCTCACCGTGTTCATTATTAGAATGCCTTTCAAAAATATAAAATGAAAATCCTTAAAACTACTACTTGGAGACATTTTCATTAGAGGTGGTGTTTTCTAAATTGAGTGGTTATTACATATATTTTTTCTGCTGAAATTATTTTTGAAGTACATTTCTCATTTTCATCCTGTGTCTATAAGCACACACCCAGGCATGGCTGATACTCTCTCTCTTCCTGCTTAGCTTTTTAACAGTCGGACTCCCATGAGGTGATCAGGGAGTCCCTTATAATTCAATATAGTTTTCAGTTAAACCCACCCTTCTCCACTACTGTTTTCTTTGGTTGTTCCTTCAGGGCTAGACTGGAAAAGCTAGGGGGGTTTTATTCAAGCAATTGACTCAGACAAAAAGCAGCTTACGCAGAGATGGGAAAGAGATTCAGCCTCAGAAACAAAGAGAAGGAGACAGACGTTGGGAAGCCACAGTCTTACGGTCTTGGGTGATGCTGTATTTGGTGCTTTTAAGGATGTATTCACGGTCCCAGAAGAAGAAGAGAAAAACAAAGGGACTGAGAAAATATTTGAAGAGATTATAGTTGAAAACCTCCCTAATATGGGAAAGAAAATAGTCAATCAAGTCCAGGAAGCACAGAGAGTCCAATACAGGATAAATCCAAGGAGAAACACGCCAAGACACATATTAATCAAACAATAAAAAATTAAATACAAAGAAAAAATATTAAAAGCAGCAAGGGAAAAGCAACAAATTACATACAAGTGAATCCCCATAAGGTTAACAGCTGATCTTTCAGCAGAAACTCTGCAAGCCAGAAGGGAGTGACAGGACATATTTAAAGTGATGAAAGGGAAAAACCTACAACTAAGATTACCCAGCAAGGATCTCATTCAGATTCGATGGAGAAATTAAAACCTTGACAGACAAGCAAAAGCTAAGAGAATTCAGCACCACCAAACCAGCTTTAAAGCACTTGCTAAAGGAACTTCTTTAGGCAGGAGACAAGAGAAGGAAAAGACCTACAATAACAAACCCAAAACAATTAAGAAAATGGGAATAAGAACATACATATCAGTAATTAGCTTAAATGTAAATGGTTTAAATGCTCCAACCAAAAGATATAGACTGGCTGAATGGATATGAAAACAAGACCCGTATATATGCTGTCTACAAGAGACCCACTTCAGACCTAGGGACACATACAGACTGAAAGTGAAGGGATGGAAAAAGATACTCCATGCAAATGGAAATCAAAAGAAAGCTGGAGCAGCAATTCTCATATCAGACAAAATAGACTTTAAAATAAAGACTATTACAAGACACAAAGAAGGACACTACATAATGATCAAGGGATCAATCCAAGAAGAAGATATAACAATTGTAAATATTTATGCACCCAAATAGGAGCACCTCAATACATAAGGCAAATGCTAACAGCCATAAAAGGGGAAATCGACAGTAATACAATAATAGTAGGGGACTTAAAGACCCCACTTTCACCAATGGACAGATCATCCAAAATGAAAATAAATAATATAGGACATTCCATCCAAAAACAACAGAATACACTTTCTTCTCAAGTGCTCATGCAACATTCTCTAGGATAGGTCATATCTTAGGTCACAAATCAAGCCTTGGTGAATTTAAGAAAATTGAAATCGTATCAAGTATCTTTCCCAACCACAATGCTATGAGACTAGATATCAGTTAAAGGAAAAAAAAACTGTAAAAAATACAAACACATGGAGGCTAAACAATACACTACTAAATAACCAAGAGATCACTGAAGAAATCAAAGAGGAAATCAAAAAATACCTAGAAACAAATGACAATGAAAACACGACGACCCAAAACCTATGGGATGCAGCAAAAGCAGTTCTAAGAGGCAAGTTTATAGCAATACAGTCCTACCTCAAGAAACAAGAAACATCTCAAATAAACAACCTAACCTTACACCTAAAGCAATTAGAGAAAGAAGAACAAAAAAACCCCAAAGTTAGCAGAAGGAAAGAAATCCTGAAGATCAGATCAGAAATAAATGAAAAAGAAATGAAGGAAATGATAGCAAAGATCAGTAAAGCTAAAAGCTGGTTCTTTGAGAAGATAAACAAATTGATAAACCATTAGCCAGACTCATCAGGAAAAAAAATAAGACTCAAATCAACAGAATTAGCAGTGAAAAAGGAGAAGTAACAACTGACACTGCAGAAATACAAAGGATCATGAGAGATTACTACAAGCAGCTATATGCCAATAAAATGGACAACCTGGAAGAAATGGACAAATTCTTAGAAAAGCACAACCTTCTGAGACTGAACCAGGAAAAAATAGAAAATATAAACAGACCAATCACAAGCTGAAATTGAGACCTTGATTAAAAATCTTCCAACACACCAAAGCCCAGGACCAGATGGTTTCACAGGTGAATTCTATCAAACATTTAGAGAAGAGCTAACACCCATCCTTCTCAAACTCTTCCAAAAAATTGCGGAGAAAGGAACACTCCCAAACTCATTCTATGAGGCCACCATCACCCTGATACCAAAACCAGACAAAGATGTCACAAAGAAAGAAAACTACAGGCCAATATCACTGATGAACATAGATGCAAAAATCCTCAACAAGATACTAGCAAAGAGAATCCAACAGCACATTAAAAGGATCATACACCGTGATCAAGTGGGGTTTATCCCAGGAATGCAAGGATTCTTCAATGTATGCAAATCAATCAGTGTGATAAACCATATTAACAAATTGAAGGATAAAAACCATATGATAATTCAGTAGATGCAGAAAAAGCTTTTGACAAAATTTAACACCCATTTATGACAAAAACCCTCCAGAAAGTTGGCATAGAGGGAACTTACCTCAACATAATAAAGGCCATATATGACAAATCCACAGCCAACATCATTCTCAATGGTGAAAAACTGAAACCATTTCCACTAAGATCAGGAACAAGACAAGGGTGCCTACTCTCACCGCTGTTATTCAACATAGTTTTGAAAGTTGTAGCCACAGCAGTCAGAGAAGAAAAAGAAATAAAAGGAATCCAAATTGGAAGAGAAGAAGTAAAACTGTCACTGTTTGCAGATGACATGATACTATACATAGTGAATCCTAACGATGCCACCAGAAAAACTACTAAAGCTAATCAATGGATTTGGTAAAGTAACAAGATACAAAATTAATGCACAGAAATCTCTTGCATTCCTATACACTAATGATGAAAAATCTGGAAGAGAAATTAAGGAAACACTCCCATTTACCATAGCAACAAAAAGAATAAAATACCTAGGAAGAAACCTACCTAAGGAGACAAAAGACCTGTATGCAGAAAACTATAAGACACTGATGAAAGAAATTAAAGATGCTACAAACAGATGGAGAGATATACCATGTTCTTGGATTGGAAGAATCAACATTGTGAAAATGACTGTACTACCCAAAGCAGTCTACAGATTCAGTGCAATCCCTATCAAACTACCACTGGCATTTTTCACAGAACTAGAACAAAAAATTTCACAATTTGTATGGAAACACAAAAGACCCCGAATAGCCAAAGCAATCTTGAGAAAGAAAAACGCAGCTGGAGGAATAAGGCTCCTTGACTTCAGACTGTACTACAAAGCTACAGTAATCAAGACAGTATGGTACTGGCACAAAAACAGAAATATAGATCAATGGAACAGGGTAGAAAGCCCAGAGGTAAACCCACACACATATGGTCACCTTATATTTAATAAAGGAGGCAAGAATATACAGTGGAGAAAAGACAGCCTCTTCAGTAAGTGGTGCTGGAAAAACTGGACAGCTACATGTAAAAGAATGAAACTAGAACACTCCCGAACACCATACACAAAAATAAACTCAAAATGGATTAAAGACCTAAATGTAAGGCCAGACACTACAAAACTCTTAGAGGAAAACATAGGCAGAACACTCTATGACATAAATCACAGCAAGATTCTTTTTGACCCACCTCCTAGACAAATGGAAATAAAAACAAAAATAAGCAAATGGGACCTCATGAAACTTCAGAGCTTTTGCACAACAAAGGAAACCATAAACAAGACAAAAAGACAACCCTCAGAACGGGAGAAAATATTTGCAAATGAAGCAATGGACAAAGGATTAGTCTGCAAAATATACAAGCAGCTGATGCAGCTCGATATCAAAAAAACAAACAACCCAATCCAAAAATGGGCAGAAGATCTAAATAGACATTTCTCCAAAGAAGATATACAGATTGCCAACAAACACATGAAAGGATGCTCAACATCACTAATCATTAGAGAAATGCAAATCAAAACTACAATGAGGTATCACCTCACACTGGTCAGAATGGCCATCATCAAAAAAATGTACAAACAATAAATGCTGGAGAGGGTGTGGAGAAAAGGGAACCCTCTCGCACTGTTGGTGGGAATGTAAATTGATACAGCCACTATGGAGAACAGTATGGAGGTTCCTTAAAAAACGAAAAATAGAGCTACCATATGACCCAGCAATCCCACTACTGGGCATATACCCTGAGAAAACCATAATTCAAAAAGAGTCATGTACCACAATGTTCATTGCAGCACTATTTACGATAGCCAGGAATGGAAGCAACCTAAGTGTCCATCAACAGATGAATGGATAAAGAAGATATGGCACATATATACAATGGAATATTACTTAGCCATACAAAGAAATGAAATTGAGTGAGGTGGATGGACCTAGAGTCTGTCATACAGAGTGAAGTAAGTCAGAGAAAAGCAAATACCATATGCTAACACATATATATGGAATCTAAAAAAAAAAAAAGGTTCTGAAGAACCTAAGGGCAGGACAGGAATAAAGTCACAGATGTAGAAAATAGACTTGAGGACACCGGGAAGGGGAAGGGTAAGCTGGGATGAAGTGAGAGAGTGGCATGTACATATATACACTACTAAATGTAAAATCGATAGCTAGTGGGAAGCAGCCGCATAGCACAGGGAGATCAGCTCAGTGCTTTGTGACCACCTAGAGGCGTGGGATAAGGAGGGTGGGAGGGAGATGCAAGAGGGAGGGCATATGGGGATATTTGTATACATATAGCTGATTCACTTTGTTATACAGCAGAAACTGACACAACAATGTAAAGCAATTATACTCCAATAAAGTTGTTAAAAAAAAAAAAAGGATGTATTCAGTCATTGTTCGGGTAATTGTACACCCATATGGGGTTACTGGACCCCACCAATTTCCAGAGGATTTGCCTGAATTTAGGTCTGTTAGAACGGTGTTAGTAGGTAAGAAGAAGGAAAATGCAGCTGAGCAAGGAGAAGAAGAGAGTAATGGTATTAGAGGAAGAGTCTTCTGAAGAGGACGAGAATACTAACACTGAATGCTGTGTCTCCTGCTCTCCAGGGTCAGAAATGGGGGGAGGAGGCATTTGGCTGGAGACTTGTGCAGAGTTCAGGTGCTTTGGAAGCTTAGAAAGGAAATCCCAGTGTGGACTTTTCAGACAAAACATTCCTTTCTTTAGTGCCCCAAATAGGTCCAATCAAATACAAGTAGGATAATTGTTACTGGGCACTTTATAACAGCAAGGTTATAAACTCTGAATTATTTGCTAGAGAGATTCCAGTTGGAGGAAGAGGTACCAGGTAGGACCCAGTGTGTATAACTTGACTTCAGTGTGGCTTTTATGCACCGCCAGGAACTAGCAAGAACTTTGGCAGAGGACATGGGGACACCCTGGCTCTTCAGAGCCCGCTGCCCTCTGGGAGTGGCTTTTTTCTCCCCTTCCCCTACTTCCTTAGCTAGTCCCTGCCTGTGACTATTTCCTTGTCCTCTCCTGAAATTCCTGAAATTCCACCTTGTCTTGGGCAGGACAGTCCATCCTTCTCTTCTCTTCCTCTGCATCTGATGCTCTGCACGGCCCAGTGCTGCTTTGTTGGCTGTGCCGTCCTTTCTCATCTCTTTATTTGTCCCCTACCTCGCCCTGGTGAAACACCCTGGAGAGTTGAGTTTGGATTTGTTCTGAAACATAAGTGACCTAACCTTAGTCTTTGAACTGTTCAAGACCCACTTCTTAGCACCTGTGCCTGTGATGTCTTTTTTTTTTTTAATGGATTCTTATATCAGTTTCCTAGGGTTGCTGTAACAGTACCACACACTGAGTGGTTTAAACGATAGAAATCTATTGTCTCAGAGTTCTGGAGGCCAGAAGCCTGAGGTCAGGGTCTCGGCAGAGTTGGTTCCTCCTGAGGATGAAGAGGGAGAATCAGTTCCGTGCCTCCCCCTAGCTTCTGCTGGTCTGATGGAGTTCCTTGGCTTGTAGAAACATCCCCCCCAGTCTCTGCCTTCATGTTCGCATGGCATTTTCCCAGTGTGTCTTCACATGGCATTCTTTTCACAAGGTCGCTAGTCTTATTGGATTAGGGGTCCACCCTACTCCAGTTACTAATTATTGATACACCTGCAGTGATTCTGTTTCCAAATTAAGTCACATTCCACTATGCTGGGCTAGGTTAGGACTTTGACATATGAATTTGGGGGAAGACACAATAAATCCCTACCAAACGAGTTCTAAATAAGGAAAGCAAAGCTAGAATTTAGGGAGATACACTATTTCATTGAAAACTACTCTGATGAAGGGGTCTCATGGTCAGACAGCTTTGGGGACATTGCATCATATGTACCCTGTAAGCCATTCACAGTGCACACGTGCTTAGCAAAGACCTCGAAAGTTTACAGAAAGGACAGTTCTGCGTTTTTGTTTAAACCCATCATACAAAACTTAAGTGTGGCAAAGTTTTTCTTGTGTATCATTATTAATATTGAACCAAAGAATAGAGTCAGTGAATACTTACTAGGTTCTGTGAGGTCCTGTAGACACAGAAGATTATACTCTGTGGCACTGAGAAAAGATTGCAGTGAACGTGTAACTGCGGGAGCATAAGCATTCCAGGGTAAGTGGTCCAGTTTTAGAAAACCTCCCTCACAATCTCTTTAAACATCGCCCCCGTCCCTGCTCATGTGGCTAATGTCTGAAATCCCCCTGTTAGAGCCTCATTTTTTAGTTTAAGCCTATGAAAACTTAAATCCATTTGCAGGAGGCCACAGGTTCAGTAACTGTGTGACATTACTTGTGCCAAACTAGTCAATAGAAGAGCGCTGGATGTGGACTTTTTGAAAATATTTGACTTAAAAAAAAATCCACTGAGTTGAAACCAGAGGTTACAGTTCCCAGTCCCTTCCTCGCTGTGCGTGCGCGTGTGTGTGTGCGTGTGTGTGTGCGTGCGCGTGTGTGTGTGTGTGTGTGCACGCGTGTGTGTGTGTGTCTGTGGTGGGACCTCCCACTGAAGAGGTGTCAGGACATTTGTCCAACCAAAATCAGAAACTCTTCAAGAAAAGAGAAAATTTCTCCTTAGGCTGTAAGCAGTGTTGCCAATCAAGATATTTTACGTTAATGCTCTGACTAAATAAAAAGCTTAGAAACGGACAGCAGAAAAAAAAAATTTAATATAAATTTGCTTAGTTACACTGAATGAAACTAGGACTAAAATCAGAAAAACAACATGCAAATTTCACCAGTGAGTTAGTGGAGAGCCCTAAGGTAGAATGTGCTGGAACTAACTGGCTCTCTCCCCATTCACTGCTCCTCTGACTTCACCACCGGCCGAGGACAGAAACCTCAGCCATTCACTTCCTCACGTTATAGCCCCTGTGGTTGGCAAATCTGCCGCTGCACCCTGATTGCACCTGTTGACTGCTCTGTGCTCCCCAGCACTTTTTACACACCACCCAGCACATATGCCTGCCTCTTTCTCAGAAGGGAGGGTATTAATCATCGCTGAGCACAGCCTCGAACACAACAGTCATTCACAAGTACTCGTGGTGGGACAGACTAGGTCAAGGCAAGTCCTTGGAACCAGAAGCAGAAGCTTGTGCTGCCGTCAAGGATTTCTCAAGATTTCTTCTTGGATACTTTAGCTTTACAAATATGTCTTCTCCTTTGACTCCTGAACGTCCTCAGCAAGATAGCTTCAGTTGAAAGTTGAAGTGTCAGATAACTGATTTATTTTTCAAGATATGTCAGGTGACTTATAAAGCTCTTAGGACGATGCCCAGCACATGGTAAGTGCTGTGCAAGTGTTTATTAAGGAGATGAAAGAAAGAAAAACCCATTTATTTATACAAGTGGGCAGCTGTTGAAGAGTTTAGTTACGTTCAGTATAGACATCGCTTGCCTAGCACTGAATTCATTTAGCTTTTGTATTTATTAAATTTATGATTTGACCGCTGTGCCACCGAGATGTGGTCAGTATCACGATGATGAGTGGGTGTGTAGTTCACTCGGATGGGGAGTGAGGGGCAGGCCCATAGAGAAATTTCTCAGCTTATTCACTTCCAGTATCTTCTCCAATTAGATTTAAAGACTTGAATTTTAGTTTCTTCCTCCATATTTTACTCTTACTCAAGCTCCTTGTATTTTCTCTTTGTTAATAAAACAGTTCCTTTCTCGCTGTTTCTTCAGTAACTTGTTCAGATGGATTGGTGTATAGAGGCTTTGTTCACGAGTCTCTTAGGTGGTTGCTTCTCCACCAGAAATCTCTGCTGTTCTGTGACTTTGTCCTTTTAGCTTTTCTTAGTAATTCCTGACAGCTTTCTCAGATCCCTGTTTATCTGCTACTTTTCCTTCCACATTTTATTCAGCTGGACTCTTGACTCCTTCTGTCTGATTTGCCCGTGTGGATAGAGTGGAGAGTTGGGGCCTGGATAGGCATAGCTGGTAGTTTCCTAGAGGTCTCAGTCCTGCAGAGCAGAGCATGTGTAGGGGGTGATACTTTGTGTCCTTGGCTGCAGAGAGCAATTGCAGAGAGAGCGACATTAACAGATGTAAGATGTAGTGCACCATTGAATTTCTAGGTCAGCAGAGTGAAAGTAAATAGTCTAGGGACTGCATCAGTTAGGATGGAGTGTTACAAATAGCACAGAACTTGAGAACGATGGCTCAAATAAATAATGACTTATTTTTCTCATATAACAAGAAGTCTGGAGGTGTAGCCAGCCACTGCTGTTGGTTCATCATCATTGTCAAGATTGGTGCCTATGTTATTCTCTTGGCTTTTCCCTCATGGTTGAAAGATGGCTGCCACAGCTCCAGTCATCACATTTACATTCAAAATGGGAAGAAAGCAGTATCAGTGCCATTTCATATTGAAGGAAACAGTTGAACTGGGCCAGGTAGGATTTTGATGGGGAGAAAAGATGGAGAGTAGAAAGTTGATAAGGTAGAGGGTGTTTCTGCAAAACAATAATGAGTCTGATTTAGGAGGTAGAAGTGTGTAGTGGTGAAACGCCTGGACTTTGAGTGAGAAAAAGCTGTGTTACTCCATTTATGAGACTTTTTAAAAAAATTAATTAATTTATTTATTTATGGCTGCGTTGGGTCTTCGTTGCTGCGCGCGGGCTTTCTCTAGTTGCGGCGAGCGGGGGGCTACTCTTCGTTGCGGTGTGTGGGCTTCTCATTGCGGTGGCTTCTCTTGTTGCGGAGCATGGACTCTAGGCGTGGGCTCAGTAGTTGTGGCTCATGGGCTCTAGAGCTCAGGCTCAGTAGTTGTGGCTCACGGGCTTAGTTGCTCTGCGGCATGTGGGATCTTCCCAGACCAGGGCTTGAAGCCGTGTCATCTGTATTGGCAGGCGGATTCTTAACCACTGTGCTGCCAGGGAAGTCTCCATTTATGAGACTTAAAAACTGTTGTCTTAGACAGTTTCTTCAATATCTATATCCCCTGGTTTCATCATTTGTAAATGGAGATAGTAAGAGTACCTGTCTTTCAAGTTATTGTGGAGATTAGATGAGAATAGATACATAAATCCAAGCACATAGTAAGTTCTCAGAAAAAAAAAGCCCTCCTCCTCTTCTTCCTCCTCTTGTTGTTGTTATATTATCATCATCAGAATTAGCTGGAGTCCAAGATACTTTAGGGCTGAGCAACAGAAGGAAACAGTGGACTAGGCTAAATTCAGATCCTGGAGAGCGGAAATTCTAGGATTTTACTCTTTAAGCAGTTGAAGGTTTTCAAATGAAAAATGCCACAATTAAACCCGTCTTACCTGTTCATTCCATCTTTCAACACTTTTTTTTAAAAAATAAATTTATTTATTTATTTAAATATTTTTGGCTGCATTGGGTCTTCGTTGCTGCATGCGGGCTTTCTCTAGTTGTGGTGAATGGGGTCTACTCATACGTCGCAGTGGACGTGCTTCTCATCGCAGTGGCTTCTCTTGTTGTGGAGCACAGGTTCGAGGCGCACGGGTTTCAGTAGTTGTGGTACATGGGCTCACTAGTTGTGGCACACGGGCTCTAGAGCACAGGCTCAGTGGTGGTGGCGCACACGGCATGTGGGATCTTCCCGGACCAGGGCTTGAACCCCTGTCCCCTGCATTGGCAGGCGGATTCTTAACCACTGCTCTACCAGGGAAGTCCCCTCAACACTTTTTAGCTCCTCATACTTAAAAATTTTTGTGCTTTTGTTTTCATGTATTAAATATAAAAACCTGGGCCAAGTCAACCCAGAGAACTGTATTCTTTCTCAAGAATAAATTTGTGATATTTGTGACAGAAGCACAAGTAAATGGATCTCCAGCATAAGCTGACACTGTTAGCTGTCTCTAACCCAGTTTTCTAGATGCCTTTTTCCCTTATAGGTTATCATTGTGAATCCCATTGCCCATTTTTGGTAATCAACTTAGCAGCTGAAATTTTTTCTTCACTGAGGTTTTTACATTTTAAAGTTACCTATATATTCACTTTGAATTTTGACATTTAATAACTCCCCTGAAATACCTGGGAGAAATTACATCTATGATAAAACGTACTTTAGGGGGAGGAAATAAATGCCACACTCAAGGCAGTTATACAGGCAGTATTAAAAACATTAAATATGTGTCAGAATTTTTAAATATAGGTCTAAAAGGAATGTCGATGAAGACCTAACATATACATATTAAGAAACTATTAATATTCTGCTTTTTGGGGGAGGAGATCTCCTAAAAAAGGAGCAGCCTTAAATCAGACTTATTAGTTTTGTAATAGGAAGTTTTGTTAAAGACAGATAAAGCCCCTGTATTTAGTGTGTGGTGTAAACTATTTGTCTGAAATACACATTCTTACCACATGGTTATATGCAATTTCTGTTTAAGAGTTTTGGAAAAGGAACCTGTAGCCCTTCTGCTATGAGGGGAATACAGGATACGAGCATATATATTTATTTATTCACTGTCAAGGCAGTGCCTTGCGGGGAAAAAAAAGTGTGGCATCCAGGGAGGTCTTACATGAGTTCTGGTTAATATGTAAAATGGATCCAGCATGCAGACACGTTGTATTAACTCATGACTTCTGCACAGTCTAGGTCAGAACCATTCTTCCTGCCCAGTTCACAGACTTCTTCTTCCTCCTTTTCCCTGCCTGGTGCGTTTTCAGGAATTTGTGAATGACCCTAACATCCTGATGGTGCATATGACTTGGCAAAAGTTTGTGGTGACCCATTCTGATTAAACCCTCACCCACAGATGAGATCTGCTGGGCTCTGTCACTTTTTCTTTTACCAGCATATCCGTCTTTTGTTGACGACTCAAGGTCTCTGGTGGTGGCTGAGTGAAAAGGAATAAAGATAAAAATGAAGGTGTGACTAGTTGAAAAATAGCGAGAATTTAAACTTGAAAACGATTTGTGAACAGAGGCGGCATTGTCTTTGTAGGTGGTTGGTAAGTGCTAACTGCATAACCCAGATGGCTGGCCAGAGAGCTCCACATGGTAAATACTTTCCATTCAGAGCTTTTCAAGGTTCACCCATCTATGGATCTGCTGATGGGAAGCAGATGAATCTCCAGGTACAGTGTAACAGTCACCTAGAGATAACACCCCTTAGGAAAATTAACACAACTTCTTTTATGAAAGACAGGTCACTGTAAAAAGTCACTCTACATACTTATCATCAATTGTTGGGGAAAAAAAAAAAAGACTTATGACGACATTGAGGTATGATAATCTCAAATATGCTCTGCATTGTTTTTAAAAGCTTTGTGTTTAAAATTCATAGCACTTTCTAATTCTGATAAAGTAGCCTCATTTTCTAGCTTGCTTTTGTTCAGTAAAATGTATTTCTAAGTCCATTTGAAGCAGCTGTTTCTTCAGTTTGAGTAATTTTCTCTCAATTTAATAGATTCCACACAAGCATTCCTGACTTTTAATGTTAATATATATTCTATATATTCCAAACTTGTTAGTGACAATAGAAAGCGCAATCAGAATGAAATTCAGCTGTTATTTTGTTAAAACACTTTTTCATTTTACTCTTCTCTGCCAAAGTATAGTGATACCAAATCACATTTTACCCTGTATTGAGGTTCCATCTGCCTCTTCCCTCCCAGCAGATGGGAAGGAGAAAAAGATGTGTTAGGTATGGTTGTGTCATTTTAAGATAAGATGACTTTAAAACTACTATATCAATAGAGGACATTTACTTATGATAGTAAATCCCTACATCATAAGTTCAGCTGTAGCTGGCCCAAAAGGAAAGCATTTTGATTTTGAGGCATTTGGCATTGGTAACTTGATCTATAGATTGATGCTTTCATCTTATATTGAGTCTAAAACACTTTACTATTTTATCCAAACTATTATACCTCTAATGTGACAATGCCTGTGCATATTTTTGGCATCTTCTTTTGATCATAGGCTACTGGCCTAATGTCATGAATCTTTTTTTTGTTTTTTTCTTCTCACAATGCCACCAGCTTTCTGAAAAAGAGGGTAATGTGATGGAGACAGATAAAACATTTTTTTAGTAGCCAGACCAAGAGAAAGAGAAAAACAGGTCTAACTTATATAACTAAGTCGTTGTTGCCTCTAATGGTGCAGAGCCCCATAAAGGAAAGCCTTGTCTTGTACTCTGCTGTGTCCCCCATTTTACAACAGTACTAACACATAGTAGGTGCTCAGTAAATATTAGTTGGATGGCTATCGAAGGGTTGGGATAGAGTGGTTGGACTGAGCACTGTCTTGAGTTTGTAAGTGTAGTTTTAGAGTTACTCCCGTATGTTTGAAAGCTAAAAGCAAGGCCAGTTTCAGACAGGATTAAGGGACTAGTCAGCTGGCCAGTTTCCCGGGGTACTAATCCATAAAAGGCATTGATAACACTGAAAACATTCAAGACGGAGAAAATTGAGTTTACTAGAATTCCTCTACAATATGTGATTGGGATTGGGCCTAAGACATTCTAGGGACATGCTCTTTTGTTCTCCAAACAGATCTTCTCTGTTTTCTAAGGAGGATGGGTCCAGTTAATTACAGGGCTTTTGTTTGGCTGAGTGAAGTATTCAAATCGGGAGGGGCAGAGCCAAAGTTTTTGGACAAGAGAGAATATAGTTAAGTGCTGTTACCAGGGATCTTCTTATTCTACTTTTAGGCAGAATTAAGCCTTTTTTTTCTAAATGAATTTAAAGCAACATTTAAAGAATCTTAGTTTAAAAGGATATCAAATTGTAGCCTACGCAAGGTGATTACAAATTTTGGTGTCTCGTTGAAACTCTGGACTAGTGCTGTCTTATAGAGATAAATAATTTTTAAGAAATTTGATAGCCACACTAATAAAGTAAAATGAAACAGGTAAAAGTAATTATAAAAATATATTTTATTTAACCCAATAAATCTACAATATATCATTTTAGTGTATAATCAATATGAAAATTATTGGTGAGATATTTTACATTTTATTTTTTGTATTAACTCTTCAAAAACCCATGAGTATTTTTGGACATAACTCATGGCACATCCCAGTTTGGACTTAACCACTTTTCTGGTGCTCAGTAGCCACATTGGTTAGTGACTACTACATTGGACAAAGCAGTCCTAGACTATGTCCAGGATAGAGTCAGTGACCCCAGTAGGCATCACTGAGCTGGTCGTAAAAGGTCATTTAAACAAAATTCTCTCTTTGGCCCGCATGAAATTCTCAGTGGTGGTACCATTCTTTAAAAAAATTTTTTAAGGAACTATAATGATAAATGTGTTGAAGTATTTTCCTTCATTCGTGGTGCTGTAGGTTGTTTAATGCTTAAATAAAATGAATGTCGTTCATTTGGTTAACCTCATCTACAGAGTAAAGAATTACCAATTGATAACCACATCTGTTTAGACCAGTGACAGCTAAATGTTATGTTACAGTCATTAATGGCGATGAGAGAGGAGGCCTGGTTTATGGATGCCATACTTGGGAGCTAGTGGGAAACTACTTACGGAGATGACTGGGAGTAGCCTTAAGATGTGAGTTCAGGAAAGGGGTGAGGGTACAGATGATTATAGGTACTCAATTTGTCAACTGATTGATAATTTTACCTAGAGTTTAGTTGTACTAGTTTTCCTTTTTCTCCTCCTTTCTCCGTCATTATCACACGTCCTTTGTTTTCTTTTTTTGTTTTAAATTGAGATGTAATTCCTGTAAGATGAAATTCACCTTGAAAGGGTGCAGTTCAGGGTTTTTTTTTTTTGTTTTTTTTGTTTTTTTAAAAAATTTATTTATTATTTATTTTTGGCTGCATTGGGTCTTCATTGCTGCTTGCGGCTTTCTCTAGTTGCGGCGAGCGGGGGCTACTCTTCCTTGCGGTGCGGGCTTCTCACTGCGGTGGCTTCTCTTGTTGTGGAACACGGGCTCTAGGCACGTGGGCTTCAGTAGTTGTGGCACGCGGGCTCAGTAGTTGTGGCTCACAGGCTCTAGAGCGCAGGCTCAGTAGTTGTGGCTCACAGGCTCTAGAGCGCAGGCTCAGTAGTTGTGGTGCAAGGGCTTAGTTGCTCCACGGCATGTGGGATCTTCCCGGACCAGGTCTCGAACCCGTGTCCCCTGCATTGGCAGGCGGATTCTTTACCACTGCGCCGCCAGGGAAGCCCAGTTCAGGGGTTTTTAGTATATTCACAAAGTTGTGCAACCCACCCCCACTATCTAATTTCAGAACCTTTTGTTTTAACGACATAATCTTCTAGGGTTTACTTTCCCAACTCTCCTTCCTTGGTAACTTTACTCAAAAGAGGGAGAAGGAAGGAGAGAGGTGAAAACTAGGAAGGACAGCGTGATTTTAGGAAGCCCATTTCTGAACTCTTGAGTGTATGCGGATACATCCTCAGGAGCATTAATACAATAGTAGAATTAGGAGGTTTAGAGGTCGGTTTAGGAGATATTCTACTGTTTCCCATTTCCCATCTTGGCCCAAAATGCTGACGATATGGTCTTATAAACATCTGAGTTAAATAATCCTTTTATCAAATTGGAAAAAAAAACCTATTTAGAGTTGTTTGAAAAATTACACACTTTAAATCCACTATAAAATAGATGTTATTTGCATTGATTGGTTACTCATCTCTAGCATTATTCTAGTTCTAAAACTCGTTTCAAGTAACCTAAGTTTTAGAAGTGAAAGGAAACTTCTGGCATATTAGACATAGCTCAGGGACTCTTGTTTGTGTCAAGCCATTCTACCATATATCTTTGTATGGTTACCATAATTGTTTAGAATATTCTCCTAGGGACATTATTGTCAATTACCAAGGATTATATAGTCAAGAGTTCCCACCTTGCATTTCATTTGAATCATACTGTTCTGCATTGTTTTAAATGGCCACCTTTTTATTTTTATTGAGGGGAAGGCAACTGCCAGGAATGTGGTTATCATGAGCTAATCTTACCATTAGGGTATTTGAGATATTTTCCAACTCTGAGATTGTGATTGCTTTCCGATTGCCATTCTGTTTGAACATGCCTTACTACTTAACTGTGATGTTCTGTTGCTTTGTTCACGTGATGGACTGGACCAAATGAGAAGTATTTCCAGAGCTCACTCTTCAGATTGAAGGAAAGAACTGAGAGAGCTTGTGTTTCTATTTTTTTCTTTCCTTCTTAGGCTTTCCTCTTTCTTCTGGAAAACATTTCTGCCACATTTCACAAGATTAGCCAATATCCCTGGATCACATAAGGATGGCTTTGTGGTGTACTTCCAGACTGGGCAGGAGCACCATGTTGATATCTCCTCAGGGGCCTTCTGCTTCCATCCTTACTCTGGCCAGTTCTTCAGCCATACACTGGATCTTTATATCTCACCCCAAATTATTTTCAAGCCTACGATGAGTGAAAGAATACAATATCTAAGAATATGGTTTTAATTGGGGGCTTCATATTTTTGTACAGTACCTTTGTTTTTTGTTTTTTTTTTAAAGTGTCCCATTGCAGATTGCAAGTATAAATTAGTGTCAGAATTACCATACAAAACTCTCTTGCTAACTTGAATCGGTGATTTCTTACAGAGCAGTAGAAAACATGGTGCTAATGAATAATGTGCCCCGAAGCTCTTATTATAGGGTTGGCATGAATTCCACTTAATGACAAGCTTTCTCAAGCGACAGTTGATTTTAAATCCTATTTTTCATTAGTGAGGTATAAAATGTTCATAATACCTTCCATTGTGCTGTTCTTTTGTAGCCTAGTAGCATATATCTTCCATGTTCACCAAGACGCCCTTTAAGATCCTACCAGTAACTTCCTATCTTATAAGTAAGATTTGTTCAGGAAATAAAAATGTATGTTTTCCCATTGTTAGCTGTATGTTTTTCTAATAATCACATCTGAAGCTTATTATGCAGTAATAGCCTTAAGATATTATTTTTTTAAATGTACTACTTTGGTCTTAATACTAGTTTTTAATCTCTTCTTGTTTCTATGAAGTCTGAATGAGATTTTAAAATTGAATAATAATTTGATCCGTTAATCTTTTGAAGCTAGTAATTTTATTTTCTTCTCTTTGCAGTCTCTGAGGTTCGCAAATGAATAGAGCTTCATTACTGCAGTCTGCATTTAATAACCATTATCCATTATCTTGTAATTAAGACTCCCTGTAACGAATCATGAGGACAATGCAAAAATACATAGTACATTTCTTTAATGAACTGGAAAATGTTCATCTTGTTCTATTTAGTAATGAGTTGCTGAATAGTCATTAAATCCACTGGAGAATAGAGCTAGATGGATTTTGAAGACTGTCTTGAGTTTGTGGTTAATCTATTAGAATTAGAATTTCATCTTCTATTTTTATCAACAGCTGATTAGAAGTCATTCTGTTTGACCGAATTGATTAGAAGACCGTATACAAGGGCAGCTGTTGCTTAATGAAAGTTTTTAATGAAACTGTACCAGGGAGACTTGCAATTATAGGCCTTAGAAAAGCTTTGAGTTGCTTTAGACCACGAAAAAAGTCTTGTGCTAGAGATTTCAAATTAGGAAAATAAAAAAATACAATACAATATCATACTATAAATTTATTATTAATTTTAATTTCAGCCAATCACATTTGAATACTAGTCTATTTAATATGTTACTTTTGACTCTTCAGGCCTTTCATCTCCTAGTTTAGTTATTTCATTGAAATTATGGGCACTGATGAA
Organism: Balaenoptera borealis; assembly: GCF_965194805.1. Classification (NCBI taxonomy): domain Eukaryota; kingdom Metazoa; phylum Chordata; class Mammalia; order Artiodactyla; family Balaenopteridae; genus Balaenoptera; species Balaenoptera borealis. Next base: position 13,772,053 of record NC_138870.1, read on the forward strand.
AGAACATTTATATGGACAGCTATTTTAATTGTGAGATATTTTCTCATAAGGTTTTTTCCCCAAGCTGAGCAGAGGTGAGCTTGGTTAATGTTGGATTTACATGAGCTCTGAGGAGAATCTCTGGTGCTCTGTGGTGTTGGTAATTCGAAATCTAGCATTTATTTCTCTAAGGTAATTTTGTTTTAGCAGAGGAGGCAAGGGAAGCAATATTAAAATAAGTAAAACAAAGTGTGTGCCTACCTAGTCCCACTGGAAAATCCATTGTTCTTTTGACAGTTGTAAAATACGAGTGTACTTTCTAAAGTATTTTGTGTAATTAAAGCTTGGCCTTATTCCTGGATTTAAAGGAATGGCCAGGGGTGCCTACCTCCCTGCTATTTGAATCTCTTATGTGGTTTCTGATTCTCAGTTGTCCTTCCTCAACCTCTCCAGCACAGACACCCAATTTAGTACCTTAAACACTGATCTCAGGTGATCAAGGGATTTTTACAGTCAGTTTTTAAAACACGCATTGACACGCACGCCCCAAATATCACCACTCCCTGTCTCTGCCCCCTGTCCCTCCCAGAGATTCCTTAGATGCATCCGTTTATTATTGTTGGGATGCGTCTTGCACTTTCTGCGCTTTTGGTATTTCTTCTAAGGGTGGTTTTCTTCCATCTGCCCTCTCATCTTCACATTTTCTCTCTCCTTCAAGGTCTCTCCCAAATTCCCCGTTCCATGAAACCTTCCCTTGTTTTCGCTGAAGTGAACCTGAACCTTTCCATTTCTTGTTGACTATAATACTTACTTGGCGTCTGTCCAAAACACTGTAAATACTGTATATAATTTGTATATTTATCCATATGTGATTTCCAGACAATAAAGTCTTGCATTAAAATTTAAGGACTTCTGGTGTCAGCTTTGACATGTGAAGAGCTTGGAAACTGTCATAACTGTCCTTGGAGCAAGAAAAAGCCAAGTAAACTGAAAATCAGTGACTTTTCTCAGACCCATTAAGGAATTTAAGTCACAGGGCAAACTGCCATCTTGAAATCTGTAGAGACAGGAAGATCCTGAGAGTCACAGCTGAGATCTGCTTACCCGCTAGAGCCATAAACTGGTAGGAACACTTAAGTGGTAATTTTGACAAAGTGCTGGAGGCTGCATGTGGCCCCCACACTTTTGTGGCTTTTCCCTCCAGGAACCCCAGATTCTCACAGTGAAGAGCCAAGAAAGATCCTCTCTTGGCTGTGGCAGGGGAAGGGGAAGATAATCATTATGAAATATGCCCAGAGCATTCTCCCTGTCAAAGGTCCACTTTCCAGGGCAAAAGACTTCATTAGAACCTTATCCTACCTGGGAGGGCATTTCACTCTAGTCTTCCTACCTCACCAAAGTAGGGGAGAAAAGCCAAGACACAGTTATGAAGGTTACAGCCCAAGGACAAAGCCCACTTAAAGACTGAAATTTAATAAGATTATAAAATACTTCCTCTCTCCCATACGCTATCATCACAGCAATAGGGCTCCAGTAATCCAGTGGATTATGGCTGACAGAGCTAAGAGACATAGACTGTCTCTAAGTAGGAAGACTTAGGAAGCCTGAAGTAAACATGAGAGACAAAAACCAGGATGTTATAGGACTTGAAGTCTCCAATACCTGTGGCTACAACAGATATTAAACACAGCCCAACTCTTAACCAGATTAACATAAAATCTCACACTGAAGTCCCATCTATCTCAATTCCTATTACCTGATGTCATGACTGGCATTCAACAGAAAATTACAAGAGAGGGACTTCCCCAGTGGCACAGTGGTTAAGAATCCGCCTGTCAATGCAGGGGACACTGGTTCGAGCCCTGGTCCGGGAAGGTCCCACATGCTGTGGAGCAACTAAGCCCGTGCACCACAACTACTGAGCCTGCATTCTAGAGCCCACGAGCCACAACTACTGAACCCGCGTGCCACAACCACTGAAGCCCGCGTGCCTAGAGCCCGTGCTCCGCAACAAGAGAAGCCACCGCACTGCAACAAAGAGTAGCCCCTGCTCACCGCAACTAGAGAAAGCCTGCACGCAGCAATGAAGACCCAGTGCAGCCAAAAATAAATAAATAAATAAATAAAATTTTAAAAACTATTAAAAAAAGAGAAAATTACAAGAGATGCTAAAAGGCAAGAAAAAACACAATCTGTAGAGACAAACATCAGAACCAGTCAGATATGACAGATATGTTAGAATTATCAGAAAGAGAAATTTAAAGTAACTGACTAATACGTTAATGATTTTAATGGGAAAAGTAGACAACATGAAGGACTGATACGTAATATAAACAGAGAGATGGAAACCCTAAGAAAAACTCAAAAGAAAATGCTAGAAATCAAGAACACTGAAACAGAAATGAAGAATGCCTTATCAGTAGACTGGATAGGGCTGTGGAAAGAATCAGTGACTATGAAGATAGGTCAAAAGAAATCTCCTAAATTGAAATGTGAAGAGAAGAATGGATGGAAAAAAAACAGAACATTCAAAAACTGTGGAACAATTTCAAAAGGTGTGGCACATGTAACCAAAATACTTGAAGAAAGAGAAAATTGAGTAGACAGCATATGTGAAGTAATAATAGCCAAGAATTTTCCAGAATTAATGACAGATACCAAACTGCAGATCCAGGAAGCTCAAACACTTAGCAGAATAAATATCAAAAACAAACAGACAAACAAACAAAAAACACTACTTCTAGATATATAATATTCAAACTGAAGAAAACCAAAAACAAATAGAAAATTCCAGAAAAAAGCCAGAGAAAAGGAAAAGGAAACAATTCCAGTGGACTTCTCATTGGAAACTGTGTTGACAAGAAGCAAGTAGAGTGAAATAAAGTATCGAAGGAAAAAAAACCCCACCAAGATAAAAATGTATATTCAGTGAAATTACCCTTCAAAAGTGAAGGGCTTAGACATATTAAAAACTGAGGGAAATCATTGCCAGCAGATCTGCCCTATAAGAAATGTTAAAATGTTCTTCTGGAAGGAAGAGAATTATATAGGTCAGAAACTCTGATTTACATTAAAAAGGAAGGCCGTCAGAGAAAGGATAAGTGAAGAACAAAAAGAAATTATTTTTCTTTCTCAGTTGATCTAAAAGATAACTGTTTAAAGATTATACCGTATGGATAAGTGAAGATGAATTACAGCAGTGTTATAGGTGATAGGAGGGAGAAATTAGGAATACTTGGTTGAAAGGTAACTGCAGTACTTGTGTAGCAGTATAGTGTTATTTGAAGGTAGATTAGTTAAAAATGTATATTGAAAGCTCTAGGGCAGCCACTAAAAAAATATACAAAAGAAGCATAATTGATATGCTGAGAGGAGATAAAATGGAATCATATAAAATGCTCAGTTAAAACCAGAGAAGGTAGAAAAAGGTGTAACAATTAATAAAAAATACAACAAATAGAAAAAGGTATAATTAATTATAAAAAATAAGACCCTATTATATGTTGTCTGTAAGAAAGCCACTTTAAATATAAAGACTTTGAAGGTTCAAAGTAAAGGGATGGAGAAAGATATACCCTGCTAACATCAGAGTAAAGCAGAAGTAGGGGTATTAATTTCAGACAAAGCAGACTTCAGAAAAAGGAACATTTTCAGGGCTAAAGAAGGACATTGCATAATAATAAAGGGGTCATTTCTCCAAGAAGACATCCTAAACAATCCTAAACATGTATGCACCTAAAAACAGAGCATCAAAATATGAGGCAAAATCTGGTAGAACTGAAAAGAGAAGTAGACAAATCTGCTATTATAGATGGACTTCAAGACCCCTCTTTCAGTAGTTGATAGCTCAAGAAAGCAGAAGTATCAGCTAGGATGTAGTTGACCTGAGTAGCCTTATTAATCAACATAATCAAATTGATGTTTATAGAGAACTCCATTCAACAGCAGCAGAATACATATTTTCAAGTTTATATGGAACATTCACCAAGAAAGGATACATCCTGGCTCTTAAAACACACTTTAATGTTTAAAAGAATAGACACCATACAAAGTATGTTCTTGGACTACAGTGGAACTAAACTAGGAATCAATAACAGAAAGACAGCTGAAAATCTCCCAAATAGTTGGAAATTAAACAACATACTTCTAAATAATACATAGTTCAAGACATTCTCAAGAAAAATTTTAAAAATTTCTTTTGAATTAAATGAAAATTAAAATACAACTCATCAAAATTTGTGAAATGGTGCAAAAGCAGAGCTTAGAAGGAAATTTATAACATTAGATGCATATATTAGAAAAGAAGAATGATCAAAAATCAATAATCTCAGCTTCTACCTTAGGACATAGAGAAAGAACCATAATTTATGTCTAAGGCAAGCAGAACAGCAGAAATAAAAATTAGAACAGAAATGAAATGAAATTGAAAACAAAAACAGTAGAGAAAATTTTAAAACCCTAAAAGCTGATTCTTTGAAAAGATCAATCAAATTGATAAACCTCTAGTCAGAATAACCAAGAATCAAAGAGAGACTACTAATATCAGAAATGAGAGATCATAACTGTTCCTATGATCATTAAAAGAATAATGAAGGGATACTATGAACAACTCTTTGCCCACAGTTTGATAATGTAGGTTACAGGGATCAATTTCCTGAAAGATATGAACAACCAAAACTCCCACAGAGAGAAATAGTCTGAATAGGCCCATGCCTATTAATGATGTTATTTTAATTTTATTTATTTTATAAAATGTTTTAATTATAGAGTGTTATAAAATAATGAATTTCCTTATTTATTTAATAATATAATGATATTTAATACTTTAATAAATTATTAAAGAAAAATAATTAAAACCTTCCAAAAAGGAAAGTACTAGCTCTAGATGGTTTAACTGATGAATTCTACCAAACATTTAAGGAAGAAAATAATACCAATTCTCCACAGTCTCTTCCAGAAAATAGAAGAGAGAGCACTCACTCTGTGAGACCATCATTACCCTAGTACTAAAACCAGATAAAGACATTACAAGAAAGAAAAACTATAGATAATTGTCACTCATGAACATATGTGTGAAAATCCTCAATAACATAGTAGCAAAATGAGCCCAGTATATAAAAAGAATAATATACCACAGCCAACTGGGATTTACTCCAGATATGCAAGGCTGGTTCAATGTAATGTAATCCACCATATCAAGCTAAAAAAAAAAAAAAAGTATGCCAATATCAATTGGTACAATTTTGGCATTTGACAGATTCCAACACCTATTCATAGTAAAATCTCTCAGCAAACTAGGAATAAAGGGAACTGCCTCAGCTTGATAAAACATATCTACAAACAAACTTTAGCTAATATGCTGGGGAACTGGATGCTTTTCCCCTAAGACCCCTCTAAGAACAGGGAAGGATGTTCTTTCTCACCACTCCTACTCAACATTTTACTGGAAGTCCTAGCTGGTGCAATAAGACAAGAAAAGGAAATACAATGTATAAAGATTGGGAAGTGTGGTAGACTGATAATGACTCCCAAAGATAGGTTTACATCCTAATCCCTAGAACCTATGAATATTACCTTTTTTTGGGGGGAAAAAAAAGAGCCTTTGCAGATGTGTTTAAATTAAGGATTTTGAAATGAAGTTATTATTCCGGCTTATCCGAGTAGACTCAAAATGCCATCATATACGTCCTTATAAGAGAAAGGCAAAGGAATATTAAGCTCACACACAGAAGGGAAGGCAATGTGCAGGTGGAGACAGAGATTAGAGTGATGCAGCCAAGGAGTGCTGGCAGCCATAAGAAGTTACAGAGACAAGGAACATGTTCTCCTGAGAGCCTCCACAGGGAGGGCAGCCATGCTCACACCTTGATTTGGGACTTCTGGCCTCCAGAACGGTGAGAGAATAAATTTCTTTAAGCTACCAAGTTTGTTATAATTTGTTACAACAGCAACAGGATATTAATACAGAAAGAAAGATATAAAACTGTTTTTCTCTGTAGATGACCTCCCTGTCTATGGAGAAAATCTCTCCAAAACAACAAACTCCTGAATCTACTAAGTGAGTTTACCAAGATTTCATGATACAAGATTAATATACAAAAGTCTGTTTCTTTCCTATTTACTGTAATGGACAAACAGAATTTGAAATTTAGGGAAACAACCATTTACAATAGTAATTCATAATTGACATACTTAGGTATAATCTAATCTAACAAAATATAATCTGTACTTGACCTATTTGCATACCTGTTAGATTGCCTAAAGTTCAAAAATTGACGCCACCAAATGCTACTGAAGATGTAGAGCAACAGGAACTCTCATTCGTTACTGTTGGGAATGCAAAATGGTGTAGCTACATTGGAAGATAATTTGGTAGCTTTTTTCAAAGCTTAATATGTTCTTACTGTAAAATCTAGCAATTGCCCCTCTAGTTATTTACCCAACTGATTTGAAAATTGATGCCCACACGAAAACCTGCATATGAATATTTATAGCAACTTTATTCATATTTGCCAAAAACTGAAGCAACCAAAATATCCTTTAATAGGTGAATGGATTAACAAATGGTGGAACAGTTATGCAATGGAATACTATTTATCAATAAAAAGAAATGAGCCAGGAAAAGACAGAAGTGAATGTTAAGTGCATGTTGCTAAGTGAAAGAAGCCAGTCTGAAAGGCTGCTTGATTCCAATTATATAACATTCTGGAAAAAGCAAAACTGTTGAGTTAGTAAAAAGTTCAGTGATTGTTGGAGTAAGGGGGAAATGAAAATGTGAAGCATAGGGGATTTTTTTAGAGTTGTGGAAGTATTCTGTATGGTACTGTAAAGATGGATATATAACACTATACATTTTTCAAAACCACTAGAAGATTCACTACGAGTGAAGCTTAATGTATGCAAATGAACTCAGCCATTTAGGGGGTCAGGGGATTCCAGGATGGAATGCACAAAGAATCAAATTGTATTACAAATGTACAAAACAGCCTCACTGAAGGAGGTGGGAGAAAAGGTGCTGAGCTACATATCTTTATAAATGAATTTAGTCTATAAAGCTTAGAGGCCAGTGAAACTGCACGTGAGGACTAGACAGTCGTTGATGCAGTGGTTTTCCATAATGGTGTGGTTAACAATTCAGAGAACACGATACATGCATACTGGATGTGCACAGTTAAATAAATGGATCATGGATGGTGGGTGCAAGGTTCTCACTGTTGGGGTGGGAGTTTACAGATAAGCAAGGGGAGAGGGCTAGAACAATCCTTGTAATGGGTCAGAGTTGGAGACATCAGTATAACTCGTCTTTAGTTTAATATAGACGTAGATAGTTAAATATGGAATTGTAAATATATACGTATATATAAATGGATTAGAATATACACACACATTTTTCCTCGCTCAGTCAGCTGAGAAGGCCTAAAAGCAAGATCCCTACAATAGCAATGAGTACACCTACCACCAAGATCTTGGTTTCTAACACTATTTTCCAATAAAAGGAACCAGGGCTCTTTGGAGAAATGCCTTATTCTTGGACGGGGGTGGAAAACATATAAGACGAGCCTGGAGCATCTGGTAGTACCAGAAAGTAAGTGCTTAAAAAAACAAAAAATCCACATGATGGTGGTGTGTCAAAGGAAAACAGGAAGCAACTGAAAGAACTCCCAGTGGCCAAACCTAGAGCCATTTGAGCAACAAAATAAATTAAGTAATATTGGATTATAAACCCAAGTAAAGAATAAATATCTTTGAGTCTATACTCATATAAATAAATGATTATAAATAAATGAATAAATGGAGAAGAGACAAGTCTCCCATGCAAAAACATCCAAAGAATGTATGTAGCTGCTCCACCCTGAAGGAAGTGGCTTGCACCTCCCATTCCTAAAGCGTGGGATACACATAAGGACTTCTTTCCAAAGAGTACAGTATGGAAAATAGGAGGAAAGGAGTGACTTTTCACTGGAGAAACCTAGCAAATACCACCTCCACCGGTGTTCAAGGTCAGCTTCAACAGTGGGAAGTGATATCGTTAATATGTACCCTTGATGTGAAGTGATGAAAATGGCACATTACCTCTGTGGTTTTCGTCCCCAAAAAACATGTAACCCCAGTGTAATCATGAGAAAAATGTCAGACAATACCAGTTGACAGAAATTTTATGAAATACCTGACAAGTACTCCTTAAAATTGTCAAGGTCATCAAAATAAGGAAAGTCTAAGAAGCTGTCACAGCCAGGAGGAACCTATGGGGACATGACAAATGTATTATAGTATCCTGGATGAAATTGGATTCTGAGTAAAACTAAGGAAATCTAAATAAAGTATTATTTATCTAAATAAAGTATTATTTTGGTTATAATAATACATCAATATTGGTTCATTAATTATAACAAATGTACCATACTGATATAAGTTGCTAATAATAGGGGAAACTGAGTGTGGGGTATATGGGAACTCTCTGTAATGTCCTCATAATGTTGCTGTAGATCTAAATCTGTTCTGAACTTAAAATAAATAAATAAAATGATATTTTCTTCTAAGCCACCTGCCCAATTTTGTTACTGGGACTGGAATGAAACCCCAAACTGTCTTCCTTTCCCCATTAGTCAGTTAAACATGAAAAGTATTATAATTTGCCTTTTCTTGGTAACTGTGGCCACCCACCCATCCACCCACCCAAAATTTATTAAGCTTCTCAGGTGTGTCACGCTCTGGGGATACAGAAGTGCACAAGAAAGGTATAGCACCTGTCTTCAAACAATACAGTCAAGAAAGGGGCACAAACAATGTGTAGGCCACCATTACAGCTCCTGGGCTGCTGTTGCCACCATGGTAGGTGTTTTCTTCTAGGTGTACTTAGGAAGACAGTTTCCTCCGTAAGGGAGTTTGGCTCTTTTGGTTAACTTTAGATGGTGTGATTTTTAAGTGACCGTACCTTTTTTTTAGGCCTCTAAATATGGCCTTAGTCTTCTGTCTTAATAATCTTCTCTTCTGAGATGCTTAGAAGAATTCAGATAGGTCCAGTGTTGTACCCCAAAGCCTTCTAGTGGATCAGAAGACAGTGTCACCTATTAGGAAAACACATCACGGTTTCAGTGTGAATTTTTTAGTAATGTTCCTCTCACCTCTTACATCTATTTGCGGGCTTTCATTTCTTCTCTTTGCTTGTTATGTCTGATGTTGTAGGGGCCAGGCATTGGTTGTGGAGTCCCATTTATTCACTCATTCATCAACTTATGCCTACTTCAGGGCCTTCGCACTTGCTGTTTCCCTGCTTGTGGTACTCTTTTCACAGATTCCCTTCATCAGTCTCTGAATTTTACTCGTCAGAGATGACTTTATGATGACTATTTAAATACAGCTACCTCTCCCCAAATCCATCACTCTCTTTCTCATTATGTTGCATTATTTTTCTTCACCACACTTCACTCCACCTGGCCTTCGTTATATAGCTCTTTGTTTATTGTCTTTTTCTTCTAGAGAATCTAGTCACAAGGGCAAGAACTTTGTTTTGTGTCATGATCTGTTCCCAGCATGTAGAACAGAATCCAGCACATAGTAAGCACTCAGTAAATACTTCTTGAATGAATGCAGGCATGACAAGCACATCTCCATTTCCCCAAATGGGCCTACAGGCCCAAAGGAAAGAAGGCTTCCGATGACCTGCTTGGATAGATAAGAATTCCTGTGGTTCTTACACAGAGGGCAGCCGTACCTAGGTCTTCGCTCCATTTCTGTTTGTATAACACTTGACAGGTTTCACAGTCTTTTCACAGAGATTGTTTCTTTTGATTCTTTGTATAACACTATGAAGCAAGTAAGAATTTCCAGACATGTTTTATAAAGGAGAAAGGTTAGGCGATGGAATTTGCAAGGTAAATACAGTATCTGGCAGAGCTGGAAACCAGATCTCCTGACTTCTGGCTCATCAAGTGATTACCCAGGATTTATGTTTCCTCTACACCTGCTCATAGCATGTATGCTTTTGAGGGAAAGGGCTTGAATGATTTGTGTTTATATTTCCCACTGTGCCTTTCACACAGTGTGCTTGCTGAAGGCGTGTTGATTTGAACCTTTCTATCCACAGGGTAGTCCTGGGCATGTCTTTTGCAGTTGAAACCAGAGGGGAGAGTTTTGGCCACTTCTTGTCTCCACTTCTTTTGACCGTTTCTTTGACAGACCTGGGAGAATCTCAGAGATTAGCTTTACATAGAGTTCTACAGATTGTGTGGGCGAGGGCCATGAACTGGCCCAGGAATCACCTAGGAACCTTGTTTCTATTCAGATTATGATTCAGTTGGTCTGGTGTAGGGCCTGAGAGTCTACGTTTTATTTTTTAAACAAACTTTCTTTTTTAAATTTATTTTATTTAATTTACTTATTTATTTTTGGCTGCGATGGGTCTTCGTTGCTGTGCACGGGCTTTCTCTAGTTGCGGCGAGTGAGGGCTACTTGTTGATGCGGTGCACAGGCTTCTCATAGCGGTGCCTTCTCGTTGCCGAGCACGGGCTCTAGGCACGCGGGCTTCGGTAGTTGTGGCACGTGGGCTCAGTAGTTGTGGCGCACGAGCTTAGTTGCTCCGCGGCATGTGGGATCTTCCCGGACCAGGGCTCGAACCTGTGTCCCCTGCTTTGGCAGGTGGATTCTTAACCACTGCGCCACCAGGGAAGTCCGAGAGTCTTATGTTTTAAACACGTTCCCTGGTAGTGCCTGTGCTGCTGATCTGTGGTCTGCACGGAGCATTGCGAGGATGGTTCACCACCTGAAGGATGGAGTGTGTGTTTGGCTGTCTGACTGTGTGACCCTCAGTAAGTTTCTTAGAGACTCTATAGCACATGGGTTAAGCTATATTGCTTTGGTTAGAATTCTACCTAACCCCTGCCCTTACTGTGTGACCTCAAGCAAGTTACTTTACGTTTCTGTGCCTTAATTTCCTCTTTAAAAATGGGGGTCATAGTCGTACTTACACAGTTATTGTGAGGCTCGGTTGAGTGCGTACTTAGAAAGCACCTAGAATAGTGCATAGTGCACAGCACCCAGTGACTCTTAACCATTATCATCCTCTCTCTGTCTCCTTGGGCTATTTTGTTTTGGGTTTCTCTTCAGCAGAAGCCTACATCAATAGGTTTAAGATACATTTGAGACACAGGAAGTGTTTAAAATACTTGCTAGTTGAAAAGGCATGGTGTCTTTCATGAAAATCACCATCTGGTTGGAAGACAGACCTTTCGTCAGCTAACAATGCAGTAGGAATCAGCTAACGGTGATTCTCCTCGTGCTGTCACAGCTATACTGTGTACTTTCTATCACACGTAAGAATATGAGTAGGCCCTCCAGTTTTGTCGTAAAAGGTTATGATATACGATGCTAAGCACAGGGCATGAAATTGTTTCTATTCCTCTCAGTTTTGCATTAAATAAACCAACTTGATTTTAATTGCTGATATGGAAATATAGAGGCAAGAGCTCCAGGGATCAGTGAGAATCCGTTTGTGCCTGATTTAATCCATCGTATGGTCAGGGGAAAAAAAATGTCGACAGAATGATCTTAAAGAGAGATTTGGTTTTAGTTTTTCAAATAATTGATGAAAAATAAAGTCGTGTTCTTCAGGAAAAAGAATTTACACAACTCGTTTCTTCCACCGGCTCAAAAGTGTAAAAAATAAGTTTTTGAATTAACATGGAGTTTTTTCTTCCTTTTGTTTTAGGATCAGATTTCATTAAGACCTCTACTGGAAAAGAAACAGTAAATGCCACCTTCCCAGTAGCTATAGTCATGCTACGGGCCATTAGGGATTTCTTCTGGAAAACTGGAAACAAGGTATATATATTATTGCCAGCAAATCTTTCTTTGGAGTAAAGATAATGTTATTTACAATACTCGTCACAGCCACGATAACTGTCTTTATAGGCAGATGGTGCGAGTGTGTTACCTGTATTAAGATAAACGTTTAATTTACCTTTCACTACAAAAGAATACATTCGGGGGGAAACTGTGCGATTCACAGAAAGTGAGTATGAGTGTGGGTGTTAGGATGTGTGATCAAGGTGTAAACTCACTTTATGTCCTTTTATTAACCGAAGACAATTTTATCACTGATGAGAGATTCCTAAATGGGTTCCTTAACGAACTAATTCTGCTGCAGCACAGAAGCTTTCTGGTAAGGCGTTGGCCAGAGAAAACAGGTTAATGCAGAAATTAAACTTCCTTGAGGAATGGAAAGAATTGCAGAGTAACATTTATTGAATGATAAGCTGTGGTGGTGATATGAAAAGTATGCAATATAATGGGAAATAATCTTTTCCTGTCATTATTGAAGGACACACATAAATTGGTTTTTCTGTTGGGAAACCCCCGGTCCAGAAAAACTTATTACTTTTAATAATATGAGGTGAAGAGAAAATTCTTGAGGAGATGAACTTATTAAACAAAATAATGAAATGCTGTGAAACAGCAGGGAAAAGGTAGCTAGACGTTATATAGCTCTTGAATTAAATATCCATTTTTGCGTTTTATGGCAGCTGGAGGTGCTCTTTGGAAGACTGTTAAGCTGAGGAGGGTATATGCTCGCTTTTGTCAGCTTTTCGAAAAATAATACATATTTTTTGAAACATATGAATTTAAAAGGAAAAATGCGTATGAGGTGTTTTTTTTTTAAATGAGTTTGGATTTTCCTTTTCACTTCAAGTTGCTTGTTTAGCTGCAAATTATCTCAAAGGATTTTTTTTTAACAACATTGGCGAGAAAGGTAATTTTTATTTTTAAATGAGACTTTCCCTTCCTGAAAGGCATCTTTTAAAACCAATCTCTTGATTTCTGCTGCGTAGAAACCCAAAAAAGAACTTTAATCCTTTGCCAGCTGGATGTGATGACTTTATATGTGACTGTATTTCAGTTTATTTTGGAATCAGAGACCTTTTTTAGAAGGTACCTGGGTTTGAGAGGAAATGAACTCCTTGCAGCATTTGCTCCTTCAGAATACCTTCATATCTTAGAGGAGTACAAATAGGATAAATATCTACACGGTGACCTACATATGAAAGTTAACCCAACTGAGTAACCTCCTCTTGGTAGCCTTTCTGCAATGGTCCTAATTAAAAAAAAAAAAAAAAAAAAATTATAAGAAAAGCTGTAAAAATGAGAACTCCAGCTTTGGACCCCCCAAATGAGACCACCACCACTCACTAGATCAGTGGTTCTTATTCTCAGCCAAAGAACATCACAATAGATGTGAAGCTTTTTATACTTCCAGATGCCTGGGCCCTCACCCCGGCAGTCCTGGATCAGTCTTCAGCCATCTCTATGTTTCATAAGCTCCATAGTTGGGGCTAAAATTCTCCAGTGGGGACCCAGTCCTGTTTTGTTTTCAGTAAACATTCATTGAGTTGTTACCTATGTGCTATGTTAACCTATGTTAAGTGCTAGGGATACAAAAGTGAACATGTCCCTTCTCAAAAGAGACCTTACACAAGAATTTCAATAAAAGTTTTAAGTGTTCAGTGTTCTAGGTCAGGGTAGTGAGGGAGGAACATTTTGCTGTTTTTCATTACTTTCTTTTTAATTGTATCCCCCCTTTCCTCAGCTAATAAATAAAGTTCATCCTGGTTTTATTGAGAAACAGGTACAAGTCAATTCATATTCATCTTGATCACATTTGATTTCACATAGGACCTGTGTGTGTATCTGCAAATCAGGGGCATTTTTTTGGATTGTTGACAAGCTGCCCGGGCAGCCCTTAGACTATGAAGCTTCCACGTCATTGATTTAAGGGGTGTTTTAAAATGTGACAGGTCGCCTTCCAGACCATGATTAGTGTCACTCCTGAGAAGCAGAGGCTTGATATTTCATAGCTGATTTCACTGCAGATTCATGTTTTCCATATTCTCTCCCTTAAAAAAAAAAAAGGATAAACTTAACGCTAGAAACTGTCTTTCGAAACCTTGCCAAATAGACTTGCTGACACAACTGAATTGTATAGAAAAATCTATATGCAGCACTGCCTAATTAACAGAAAATGCTCCTGTGATTAACATGTATGCTAATATGAGCTAAAGTTGATTTTTTTTTTTTGCCTCATCTCAATAAATATCCTGACTCCACCTATCTCCCCCCACTCCCCCCCCCCCCACTCTTACAGGGTCACTTGGGCTCCAGAGCGATAAGCAGATATGGTTAGAATCTCTGCACGACTGTTGCTTAGCTGTGTGACGTGTGACCGAGGCAGGGAAACCAGTTGGGAGGCTTCTCCCGATGTTCCAGTGAGGGCTGACGAGGGTCTAAACTAAAACAGTGGAAGGGAGAGTAGAGAGGAAAGTACATGTGGAGATAGACAAGTTCAGAGGGTGGGATCGGTGGGACTTGACTTGGTGGGTCACTGGATGTGATGTGAGGGACGTGGTAGAGTCCAGGTTAACTAGGAGTTTCTGGGTTGGGTTTGCTGACCTAAAGCAAGTAGACCGCTAACTATTTCTCCGCCAAAGATGGGCTTATTTGGGATCAGCCACCATGGCGAGCCACATGCAAGTCCCTGCAGGGCAAGGAAAGAAGTGTGCTTTATAGAGAGGAAAAGGAAGACAGCGGATACTAAGCAAGGAGTCCGGGGCTTTTCATTGGCTGAGTCCTTTGCAGAAAAGCAGTCTTTCTTCTTCCTGTCAGGCTCTGTTATCCAGGAGTAAGAGCCCCTGCTTCTGGTCTCCCGACTCCATTTAATCAAGGTTTCTGTTTAATCATTTTTTACAGGTTGATAATGGGACCATTCATTTATTGTGTCCCTTCTCTGGCATTCTGTTAGCAATCACCCCCTGCTGGTGCCACCTCTCAGAGCAGCCAAACTCTGAGTGGTCGAAGGCGTGAGCTTTAGTTCTTGGGCTTTGGGTGTTTACTGCACCGGATAGTCAAGTTCTTGAGACAAGTATATCCAAATAAGCAGGTTTTACTGTATATAGGACACGTTTATCATTTTCGAATGGACCCAGGGACATCATTTGTAAACATCAGATATTGGCCTAATTGTGCTTGTTTTTTGGTCACCTTCAGAGACTACTGAAGTGTGAAGGTCCCCTACACCATCTTTTTCACCTGTACTTTTTTAACTGTTTGGCTGCTTTATGTAACTTGGTCTACTTACAACTTAGAAAAAGAGTCCCTGCAGTTAAGTTGATTAAAGTAACTGTCACCTCTCCTTGCTGGTTGCTGCTAGTTTGTTTAGTGTGGCCTCACTGAGTCTCTCCTCTTGTTTTTTTTTTTATTTTTTTTTTATTTTATTTTTTATTTTTTTTTTTTTAGAAATTTCATGTAATGTCTGAAACATTTATATTAACATATTTCCATACATATTTCCATACAAATACAAATATAAGATTTTTAGAAATTTCATGTAATGTCTCCTCTTGTTTTAAATCCACATATGTCTCTTTTGCAGCTCAGGATGGAGGGCTGAAAGGTGTACATTTCTTCTGGCCTCCTGGTAGAAACAGAGAATGAATGGGCTTTTGTGATATGTTTTCCTGTTTATTGACACCTCTCTTGTTTATCCCAGGTTCACAGCTATAGTCTAGATGGTTGAGGTTTATGACTTTCCAGTAAGTGAAATGTTAATGAGGGTTATTAACTCTCATTAGTGTCTCAGAGGCAGTGACATTCTTCCCATTAATCTTGGAAAAGTCGTTTTGTAGTGTAAATGGGCATGAGTCAGTGCTCTAAGGTCTTTTGCGGGGGGGGGGGGGGGGGGACACACGCGAACTAGGCTTTAGAAAAGAGAGGATGGAGACCCCGTATTAACACAGGACCAGTTTTTAAAGCAACCCAATAACAATGCTAAGCATGGCTCTCTTTCCCGCCTCCCCTTTTAGATAGGCTTTAAGCCGGCAGGAGGCATCCGCAGCGCGAAGGACTCCCTTGCGTGGCTCTCTCTCGTAAAGGAGGAGCTAGGGGGTGAGTGGCTGAAGCCAGAACTCTTTCGAATAGGTGCCAGCACTCTGCTCGCGGACATCGAGAGGCAGGTGAGGAGCAACCCCTTGTCCTTGGAACAAACTGACAAGTATTTTTGAGAAAGAAGTAAAAAGGCACTTATTGGGCTGTGAGAACTGGAGGTGAAAACTCATCTGATGACCTCATTGTACACAGCCTCTGCCTTCTTCCAAGCAAACCTCCACCTCAATAGGTTGGATGGAGATTCTGCTGAGCGCCTAACAGTGGGGCTTTATAATGAAATGTTAACTAAAATTATTATGTAACGCTGTAATTATTAATTGATGTGTATAGTAATATAATAATTAATGACTGATTAAACTCTGCTTTCCCCACAGATTTACCATCACGTGACTGGAAGATATGCAGCTTATCATGATCTTCCCATGTCTTAAATCAGCGACGAATTCCAGAAAAGTCCTTTACTATTTTTTCTGCGTGATTGCTAAAATTATTTCATTAAAAAAATGAGGGAATAGGTAACTGACTTTTTTCCCTTAAAATTTCCATTGAATTTAACTCAAAGAATGAAAGGGAAAAGCCAGGTACACACATGGTGTGTACACACATGGTCCCCGTTTCAGGCATGTCTGAAATGGTCTTGATTACTAGAAGATCTCCATTGTTAATTTTGTGAAGATTTTCTCTTAAGAACTCTGAGTAAATTGTTAATGATAGCTTTGACAACATTAAATTTTAAGGAAGCAAAATGTTGACTTACCCAAGAACCATGCTGTAGCAAAAGAAAATGCAGCACCCCTGAACTGCTCTTGTTCTCCCACTGACTTCAGGACTCACTTACTTGGCACTAACTTCCTGCCCTGAAAATCCATCTTTAATTTTTGCAGCAGATACGCCCTTTTACTAATTGTTTTGCTAATGAAATTTCTGTCATTGTTATATGAAACTATGGATATCATTGAATTTTTTAATTAAAAAAATGCCTATAGTTGTTTATTTTTAAAAAACCTTTGAATTGTAATAATACATATTGAAAAGTTAATCCATTAAACATATAAAGAGGTTTTATCAATGACTTTCTAGTAGAGTCCTTGGGTATTTATCTCAGATAAAGCACCTCAGTACATTATTAATAAATACAACTTATGTCTGTATTCTGAAACTTTCTCTGATAGAGTGAATAGGGAAGAAACAGCAGACACTAACAGCACTTAGTATGTGCTAAGCTCCTTATATATATCAATTTATTTCACCCTTGTTTAATCTCTGTTACAGTAAGGTTAGTACAGTAAGGTTTTTAATCCTCACAACAGTCAGTACTGATGTTATCATCCTTTTATACAGATGAGGGACTGAGGCACAGAGAGCTTAAGCAACTTGCCAAAGGTCACAGAGCTCAGAATTAGCAGAGTCAAGAATCAAGCCGAGGCAGGCAGTCTGGCTCCTGAGTCTGTGCAGTCACCCCAGGTACGTAAAACTGTCCCCCGGCACCCAAAGACACGTAGACAGAGCCCCCGGTCAGCTATGGGGAATGGTCATCTGCTTTGTGGGCTACCGGTTCCTTTACTCTCTGTCTCTCTCAACTGCCCACCTCCACCTTTTTGGCTTGCTAGCACCTCTCCCACATTATAGAACTTAAGATTTCTTAAATGGTGATTTTCACGGAGAGCGTCTTTTCTTCCTCCCTGAACAAGTCTCCAGCTACTCATAAGTGGAAAACTCTGGACTGAGGAGTTGGTTTTGGTTTCATCTTCTCATCTGCTGAATTCTAGCCCAGCCTCTTCCTCTTTCCAGCTTTGTGACATTAGTCCAGTCTGTTCACATCTCTGGACCTCGGTTTCTTCATCTGTAAAATAAAGGGGTTGATGCAGGTGATATCAAGATTCACTCAGAGTTCAATTTGTGTTACCCTAAAGATAATGATAACACATCCAAGAAAATGGTACATGGCTCTAAAGAGAAAACACTTTTGCAGCAATCTAAATTAGAATTTGCCTCTCAGTCGTCAATTAGGCACATCCCTCAAAGCACCTCTCTAACTGTGAGTGAAATGATTAAAAATAAGAGCAGAAAAGAAATTCTGCTTTCCCCTAACACCCTAGCAGAAAGCGAACTTTTGACTTAGGCCTTTGGATGTGGTCAGTGGCCCTGAATGCCGTTTCCACCGTCATCACGTGCTGGTCCATGTGCCCACCAGCACAATGGCCAGTCACCTTTGGAGAAGAAACTTTTCAGAAAAGTAATTACATTCCATCACCTTTGAAGCTATTCCAATTTCACAGGGGTTTCTGTTTTCCTCCCATTAAACCCAGCTGGTCATTTCAGTTGATCAAGTGAACAGGCATCATTATCTTCAGTTCTAATTTATATGAGGCATCCACTGAAATTGACCTCTGTGGACAATTATAGATTCACATAGGAAATTAAGACCAGTGAGCCCCTCAAACCTATTAGAGGCTGATGAACATGGCCTGATCCAAAGGTAAGTCATCATATATTTGGGAGGACAATTTATTCCAAGGACTATCGGACACTTCATCAGGAATGATTGCCCCTTACCTGGCTCTTGAAATCAAATGTAACACAGATGACTTTAATAGGAAGACAGTAGTAAATGTTGGTTGCTATGAAAACATAAGAGGAAGAGGTCATTTCTGAGGTGACCGTGATTTACTACAAGCCAATTTGGATACTTCAGGACACAGGGACCAGATGCTTTATACAATCAGGAGATGAGTCACCCCATTCTGTGTTTAAAGCTTCTAAGTTAATGAAAGCAACCCCCAGCCCTTCTCACAAAAATTACTGCAGTTGTTCAATAAAGCATATTTAAGCCTTAAAGATGTTTTTAAACAACCAATCATATAGTTTAGGGGTCTAAAGAGACTTTAGAGAATATCTAGTTCTATGTTTTCATGAGAAAAGAAACTCAAAGTGGGGACGTCACTTATGCAAGGTCACACAGAAAGTCAGAGCCGAGCCCAGAACCTAGATCCACCTCATGCCATGACATATTTTACAAGACAGAGCCAGGGCTTTGGAATGAAAAGTGTCTTACTTGTTCATACACTGTGCCATACCAAATATTATGTTTGTTGTCATGTGAATTTCAGACTTTCAAAAGACTCAACTTTTGTCTCTAGTCATGTTCTAAATGGTGTCTTGGAGAAGACCAACCATCTAAATCTAACCGATAGTGTGGTTAATTTAATCTGTTAGACTTTCACAATTTTGGGTGATCTCAAGAGTTGACTTTTTTAAAGAGAGTTGAATGTTGCTTTGTGAGTTATTATTATTTTTTTTAATTTTATTTATTTTTGGCTGTGTTGGGTCTTTGTTGCTGTGCATGGGCTTTCTCTAGTTGCAGCGAGTGAGGGCTATTCTTCGTTGCAGCGTGTGTGCTTCTCATTGTGGTGGCTTCTCTTGTTGCGGAGCTCAGGCCCTAGGCGCGTGGGCTTCAGCAGTTGTGGCACGTAGGCTCAGTAGCCGTGGCTCGCGGGCTCCAGAGCGCAGGCTCAGTAGTCGTGTCGCACGGGCTTAGTTGCTCCACGGCATGTGGGATCTTCCCAGACCAGGGCTCGAACCCGTGTCCCCTGCATTGGCAGGCGGATTCCTAACCACTGTGCCACCAGGGAAGTCCCTTTGTGGGTTATTTTTGTTTGTTTTGTTTTTAAGAGAAAAGAGGGAGCACTTATTTGAATTCTAGTTGGTCTACCAATGGAGAGAAAATGACTAGTGTAATCACAAAACAATTTTGTAATTACAGTATCTTTGCCTCATTCTGGATTGTTTCAGCACTAATGGGAAATACAGGCAAATTAGTTTGCATGAACTGTCGCTTCTAAGGAGACCTGTGCAAAAGCAGGAACTGTTATAATATCTATCTGGAAGGGCAGCCTCACAGTGACACGATGGAGTCTCCGTCCTAATTGAGCAGAACAGTGGCTGTGTCACACACATATGTCTTAAACCAAATCAGTTTCTTTGGAAAAGTCAGCTTACACTTGTAGTACAGACAAAACCAACATTAATTTTTCTTCCATCAACCTGATCCTTTTTTGACACAACATAAATAGGACCAGGATGCAGAGTTAGAAGAAGAAAGAATTTGAATAGATCCTACCTTCAAAGGACATGAAACGTTATGCCCATTTTGGCACTAGGAAAAAGATGTGAGGTGAAATCCATTTCTACATTTGTTTTCCTGACCGTGCTCAAGAGTCTTGCTTCCCAAAGGAAAATATATATTTTATAACCACCACCAAATGATCCTTTCCAGAAATGACCGCAGGTAACATCTGGCTGATATATAAAATACATAGTAAAAATAATCATTTTTAATTAACTAAACCCTGCTCAGAGAGAGAGAGGAATGTCCATCTGGTCAGTTCTTATTTAATGGGGCAAATGAGGATCGGAATGTTTAATCCAATATATATGAAATACTTAGTGACCTTACGATGAACTAAAACTTTTTTTAGGAAGAGGAACGGGGTGAAGAGGAGGAATCAGAATATGTAGAAAGGACAGACCTAAAATTTGATTTTTTATTTTAAGAAGTACATCTCATACTGTAAAACATAGGTAGAATATAAGAAACCTAGGTTTTTGGGCATTAATTTCTATGGTTCAGTGATACAAAATGTGTTTCAATTAAACTGAACAGTCAAATGAGGTTATGTTTTACTCTAGCTTGACAAGGATGATGAGTTTTTAAAAAGTCTTAAATAAAGGTAAAAGGGACTGAGGTTATTTAGCCTGAGGAGAAGATTGAAGGATACTTGATGTCTAACAGTCCCCGGGAAAAGAAACTTCCCTGTGGGATCTTAGTAAGCAAGAGTCCTATATCCCCTCAATGAAGAAGAAATGAGTTTATGCTACATGTGAAGTTAAGCTAGTTCTAGGGAAGAACTCCTTTAATGCTCTGAAATGTGTAATTGAGAAGGTACATCTTGATATTCCATCCTCAAAAATAAGTTCTCCTTTGATTGGAGTGGTTTAGTTGTGCTGCCAAAGAAAGTGGTTCTCAAACTTCAGCGTAGAAAAGAAAATACCAGGAGAGTTTATAACACAGAATTCTGGTCGCCACCCACAGAGCTTCCAGTTCAGTAAAATTTTCATTTCCAAGAAATTCCCAGGTGATGTCGATACTCTGATTCAGGAACCCCACTTTGAGAACCACTGTCTGCAGCTCCTAGATTCCAAAGTAACTGTATCCGTTCAGTGGTGAAGTCCACCAGCAGCAGCCCTTCTTTATCATGAAACTCCAGGATAAATGTGTATGTTTTATTGCTTTTCACAGCCAAGAACAAGAGAGGGAACAATGGAAGTAACATTATCCCTTCATCCTTTCCCAGTAGGCAGTGAACGTGATCACACTTTGGGCTTAAAAGCAAGCTTTGGAGATTAGCATTAAACATTTTAGATGAGTTTAGAATCACCATCCATGAAATCTTCCAAAGGATTTCAGCAAGTCTAGATAGTAAGATTCAGCGGTATTTGATTTTACCTCTTCGGAATGCTTTAACTTTTGATGCTTCTCGTATAACTGCACTTAAAACCAAGACCTATTTTAACAGAGCCCATTCTTTAACTTATATTTAAAACATATAATGTTCTAGGAGAGGGACGTATCACAGATACTTGGCATCTTAGTGTGAAGTTACTGTGTATACGTGATCTCTAGACTGGGAGCTAATGAAAACATTAGGTCCTTGGTCTTTTCAAGATTAATGGGTGTTTTAAATTTTTTTGGTTTTGGGTTTCTCCTGTTTGTTTGTTTTGCTTTTCAAATGTGTGTTCTGCCAGTACTATACATAGTCAAGCATGGTTCTTAGTTGTAAATAACAGAGCTCCCTGCTACCTAGATTAAGCAGAAAGTAAGTTTTGTTTTTTTTAAAATTTTATTTATTTATTTTATTTATTTTATTTTGGCTGTGTTGGGTCTTTGTTGCTGCGCATGGGCTTTCTCTAGTTGCTGCGAGCGGGGGCTACTCTTCGTTGTGGTGTGCGAGCTTCTCACTGTTACGGCTTCTCTTGTTGCAGAGCACGGGCTCTAGGTGAGCGGGTTTCAGTAGTTGTGGCATGTGAGCTCAGTAGTTGTGGCTCGTGGGCTCTAGAGCGCAGGCTCACTAGTTGCGGCACACGGGCTTAGTCGCTCCGCGGCATGTGGGATCTTCCTGGACCAGGGCTCGAACCCGTGTTCCCTGCATTGGCAGGCGGATTCTTAACCACTGCGCCACCGTGGAAGCCCAGAAAGTAAGTATTTTTAAAGCATACTGAGTACCTTACAGAATATCTAGGAAGGCCAGATAGGCACAGAGACAGCCAGCTTGGAATAACACCCAGGACATTCTTTAGAACTGCTCCAGTGGAGGCGCACTCCTACCACCTCTGGGCACTTGAACCCAGAACCTCTGCCGTTGCCACCCCTGAAAGCTGAGACCCTCATTTATCCCAGTGGCCAAAGATGCTCTCTTGGTTGTCAAACTCCGGCGTGGTTGTGTCTGATGGTTGGATCCTCAGTCACGTGCCTGTTCTAGCTGTAAAGGAAACTGGGAAAGCAACTTTGGCCCTTTTGTGGAGAAGTGGCACATAGTATTCAAAAGATGTTGGATGGTCACTAGTCATAATAGTTGTCAACTACAATATAACAAGTTGGTACGGGAGAGGTGGTTTGTGGTAGGGAAGGACTCATTCTCCTCAACTGTATTTTCACTTCCAGTCAGTCCCTAAAGCTAAACTCTACAAAGTTGCCCCTTATCTGTTGGTCCCGTACAACAGGTCTAGAGATGTCCTATGATGTCCTTTTCACACCCTTTCTCACCAGCAATATATGACAGTGCCCCTCCCCCCAAATACTTAAACTTGTATTTCTTTAGACAGCTGTCTATTGACTTCCTGACATGAGGAATGGTAAAATTAGTTTTTTCCACTTTCTCCCAAAGTCACCTGATTCTTAATGATTTTACATAAGTTTTCATATCATATTCTTTAGACTTTGAGATGTACTTATAGGTCTATTACATGATTTATCAGCTTCAATAATCTTTCAATCCTCTGCTCTACCAGACGAGAAAATCATCACGTTGACATTACTACCCACCATCTGTCCTCTTCCCCTCCAGACCTTTGCTGTATTATTTCTACATCATTAGCGTTTATAACATTTAAATTCTGTTCTGTGACCATAATCTCCAAAATAGTTTTAGTTTTAGTCCTACAGTTAAATGAGGTCAATACTTAGGACCAGTATTCCATTTATCTCTTTGCTCTTCAAAGTTTGGCTTGTAGCAGTTTCTTCAGGAAGGGTTTGGGGTATATTCCCTGAGTTTTGCAAGTTCAAAAATGTTCATTTTCATTACTCTTTGATGACTATTTGACTGTGCACAGTTCTTAAATCATGCACTTTATATCCCCGAGGACTTTGTACCACTGCTCCAATGTCTTCTGGCGTTAAACGTTGCTGTGGAAAGTAACATTCTGACTCAAACTTTTTGCCTCAGTGCACAACAGTTTTTTTTTTTTTCTTTCAATTCCAGTAACTTTACTAAAATGTGATTCAGTGTTGAATGTTTTGTGTCAATTTTTCCTAGGGTTCAGCATGCCCTCTCAGTCTGTAGATTTGTGACATATTTCTGGAAAGTTACTCTGAAGTATATCTTTAACATTTTTCCTGTTTTGTTATGTTTTTACCTATTCTTCAGGATACCAGTTATTGCATATGTTAAGACCTTTTTAATAGTCCTGTCTCACTATTATTTTTTTCTAATTCTTTTGGATTCCTTTTTTTCTACTTCTTTGAATTTTCTACTTCTTCTTTTTCCATTTCTGACATTCTTGTTTCTTTCCATGTTTTTAGCAGAATCTGGTTGCTGCCAGTGAAATATTTGTTTCCTGGGCTCTGCCAAATCACATTTCACTTCCTGTCATCTTGCAGCCTCTTCCCTGAGCTCTTGTATATTTGATATGATCTCTTGCTTTATAGATATGGTAGCTTTATTTTGGTCTTTTTCTTTGTTTTTAAGTGTATGGCAATATGTTTGGCCCAAATTTTTATCTGCTGTATGGAAACATTTTTTCCGGGTACATATCTGTCTTCCATTTTATCTGGTTTTCTTCTCTTATTTTCTTGTAGTAGCTATGCAGAGGTGCTCATTTTTGAATGAGATGAAGGTTTTTTCTGGACCAGCTACTGGCAAGAGATTTGTGTGGGAGTGATGTCATGTCCAGGTTCTTCACAGACACATAAGTTCTTCATGACACAAGACTGTGTTTTTGGGTGAATTCTTTTGGCCTGAACTCTCCCTAGCCACCAGAGATCAGTGACTTTTGGGCTACTCACATTGCATTCTTGTTCTCCGGCACTGCCTCAACAACAGACTGCTTCCTGCAAATATGGGGGTGCTATATGATTTTTCTTTTACCTCTATCTCCTCTGCTCTTTTTATGCCACACTGGTCCAGGAAAACTGCTGACAGTTTGTGCACCTACCCCTATTGAGCCATAGAAGTTATGGATGGATATGCCACCTTCTTTGATCTGCTGCCTTTGTCTGAGGCCAAGGATTTGAAATTTATATATGACTATTACGTTTGAAGAGGAAGAGTTGTTAATTGTGTTTGGGATGAATACAAATTCTGGTTCACTTTGAAATCTGAACTCTGAAACTGAAAGTGCTAAGAAATGGGAGTTGAAGTTGTAGTACCTGAGGCATCTAGTATTATTCACTATCTCACCCTTAGATAAAACATCTTCCCCATCAGAAGATGGAGGGGAATAATAAAACCGAACTTGGAAAGTGCCTGGCATGTAGAAGCCGTTCAAAAACTTCTAGTTCTCTGTTACCATGATGACACTACAAAAAAAGGTGGAAAATCACATGTGTAAAAATACACTATTTTGGTAATACAAATCTGATCTTCTTTGAGTATAAACATGCTCCTGCTCCAGTTCCTCCTACTGGGATCCTTGAAAACCATCACTAAGCAGCATCAGAAGATTCAAAATCAGAAGCCATGTCTCACTCTTATGACCTACTGTAATGGCTGGTTTCTGTCATTCTTATAATAAAATTATTGCCTTGTGTCTTTTTCTATTTTTCCTTTTATGGCAGGCAGGTTTTGCGGGGAGGGAGACGTAAGAGGTGGGGAGGGGTCTAGGCTAAGTACAGTCGGTCCTCTGTGTCCAGGGCTTCTGCCTCCCTGGATTCAACCAACTGTGGGTCAAAAATATTAGGAAAAAAAGTACCAGAAAGTTCCAAAAAGCAAAACTTGAATTTGCCATGCACTGGCAACTACAGGCATACCTTGTTTTATTACATTTCACTTTATTGTGCTTCAAAGATACTGTGTTTTTTACAAATTGAACGTTTGTGGCAACCCTGTATCAAGAGAATCTATCGGCACCATTTTTCCAACAACCTTTGCTCACTTTGGGTCTCTGTGTCACATTTTGGTAATTTTTGCAATATTTCAAACCTTCCACCAGAGAAAGATTAAGATTCGCTGAAGGCTCAGATGATGGTTAGCATTGTTTGGCAATAAAGTATTTTTAAATTAAGGCATGTACGTTGTATTTTTATTTATTTATTTATTTATAAACATCTTTATTGGAGTATAATTGCTTTACAGTGGTGTGTTAGTTTCTGCTTTATAACAAAGTGAATCAGCTATACATATACATATATCCCCATATTAGACTTAATACAATTATTGCACACTTAATATACGGTATGGTGTAAATATAACTTACATGCAATGGGAAACCAAAAATGTTTGTGATCCACTTTACTGCAGTGTTTGCTTTATTGTGGTGGTCTGGAACTGAACCCACGGTACCTGAGGTATGCCTGTATTTACATAGCATTTACATTGTATTCAGTGTTATAAGTAGTCTAGGGCTGATTTAAAGTATACAGGAGGGTGTGTGTAGGTTATATGCAAACACGACACCATTTTACATAAGGGACTTGAATATCCTCGGATTTTGGTGTTCTGCGGGGGTCTGGGAACCAATCCTCTGTAGATACCGAGGGACAAAGCAGAACTGGCAGGTCTCTTACCTGGAGTTTTGCAAATCTGGGACTTGAGAGTGGAGAGAAACCTGAGCGAAGAGCCTCTAAGTGTGTGTGTCACCAAACACACAAGCCTAGGGTGGGTATAGAGAGCCAGATTTTAAACTAGGAGGTCACAGAATAAGAAATTGGGGGCGTGCGGCAAACAGGTCAAGCAGGGATGGTCTAGGACAGAAGTGTGGTTAGCTTGTGGATTCTCCCTTCCTCATGGTGACCCATGGCCTGGAACTTGTAAAGTGACAGGGACAGAGCAGACTGTCTTGAATTCAGTCTATTCGTCAGCGTTGCCTTTCTGCCCACCCTGAGTGGGAACCCTCAGGGGTAACACTGTTGCAGCCAGCTTTAAACCCCGTACAGTATCCAACAAAGTACCTTACAGAGAGTAGGTGCTCCAGATTTATTTGTTAAATTAATTTAAAAGATAGTTATCACTTTGGATAAATACAGGGAAGGTATGATTATAAAATAAGGCTGATCCACAAGATAAGTTAAAAAAAAAATCAGTACCATTAGGTAGACAAAAGTACAGCTTGGCTAGGGACTGGAATTCCAAAGGAAATGCACGATACATATTTTTAGGGGAGTTTTTCATAGAATAACCACACCTTGAGTTTAATGCATTTTAATTTTTTGTAACAATGATCCATTTTACCAATGGTTTCTGTAATTTCAGACTTAAAACTGGCTGGATGAGTTGCAAATGTATGAAAAATGGTCTGGGAAAGCAATTTTTATTCAAAGTTGTTTGTTTCGATGGGTTAAAAAAGCACGTATCTTTTTAAAGCAATGTTTATTTCATGTTTTGAGTGGCAGCAAAAATAATTGCATGTTTGAAATCTTTGAAATATGTTTTAATGCTTTTAAAATGACTTAAGAGCAAATGTGCCAGGTTTACCCACTGCTTTAGCCATTCCATCGTTGAAAGTCAGCTTCACTTTCCATGTTTTATGGAACTATTTAATATGCTCTTCGATTATATCTTTTAAACTGCAGTCAGTGTCTGTACCTGGTGGACTGATTAGAACATTTGACACACCTACAGCAAGATCTTGTGAAGAAGAGATAGTACAGTTTTGTAGATGCTTGATTCTACTCTAAAAAAAATGGATATGTGTATTTTTAATATCATATAAAAGAATTATGCAAACATGGTCTTATAATAGGATTTTATTGGTAGATTCAGTATGTATATGCCTGGTGTATATGCTGAGAATTCGTTTTCAAAAAAGACTAACTGCCTTTCTAATTTAAAACCTTTTCATTTTAATGAGACAGGCATTTAGAAGGATTTGGATAAATCTATAAAATTCAGACCCAAGATCGCTCTCCAGCATTTCCTGAGTGCCTAATAAATGTGTATTTTAAGTTACTGGGAATTCATGGAATTGTAGAATTCTTTGAACACATATTCGCCGGTACGGACTGGTAATTGACAGTTGATTATACACTTAGTATGTGGTAGGCACTATTCTAAAGTGCTTTACATGTATTAACTATTTGATCCTCACAATATGCCTATGAGATAGGTGTGATTATATTCATCATTGTATAGATGAGTTAGCTGATGGAGGCATAGAGAAATGAAGTGATTTGTTTTAAGGGCGCACACAGAGCTGGAATGGGAGGCCAGTTACTCTTGGCTCCAGCGTCCGTACTTTTTTTTTTAACATCTTTATTGGAGTATAATTGCTTTACAATGGTGTGTTAGTTTCTGCTTTGTACTTTTAACTACAGTGACAGAGTATGTGCCAGGCACTTTGGCAGAATGCTAACTTTGTGCCATACTTCCAAGGAAAGGAAACTCACTAGAATTATAGAATTTCAGGGGATAAAAACAGACCCCCAAAGGTCATTTAATCTAACCATCCAGCCAATGATAGCGCTCTCAAGCAGTCTGCAAGCTGCCATGGGGACGGGGAGGAATAGAAAGGCAGTAGAATCTCTATAATGAGCTGTTCGGGGACAGAAGCAGTGCCCTCCTTATAGGTTAAACATGTTATATCAGGCTTTTATTATATTTACTGCTGGGTCTTAGATCTGGGATGTGGCCCATGTTGTTTCCAAATCCTTATATAATGAGCTGTGTTACTGCAGGTTTCTACCATTACAGCTATAAATTCAAAACCCACAAACACACAAAGGCATCCATCCAAGTATAAAATTACTAGGGAAATGGGAAGGACAAAAAATGAATTGTTAGGTTTGGGGGATAATTACTGGTGGCACTGGTGTGGCCCGGTCTTGATAGGAAATGAGAGTAGTTTGGAAAGATTTCAGGGGCATTGTGAAAGTCAAGTACAGATTTGCGAGGGTCAAATGATGTAGACAGATTTCAGATGCTGCGATGACATGCCTAAATTATTCCATAGAAAAAGGGTGCCTGTGTGTTTCGTGCTTCCGAACTGGTCGACAGACTGAACGTAGGGGATAAAAATCTGAGAGCTATATTGGAGCTGCTGTTGTAGATATTGTTTCCCCAAGTTTTTGAAAGCAGAAATAGGACCTTATTTGTATTTGTATCCTTTGTCCCTTGCCTGTTATGGTCTTAATATCACTTGTTGAATTTATTTATATGTACAAAATGTTATGTAAGCAGAGGGGAGACTAGGTCAGGAAGTTACATAAAGCTTCATACAATAAGTAATGTTTGAGTATGACTAGGGATTTTATAGGTAGAGAATGTTTTTGTGGTGTGTGTGTGTGTGTGTGTGTATGTGTATGTGTAGGTGGGGTGGGAGATACTCTTCATCCCCATTCCCATTTTCTTTTGTATAAAAGTAAGCCACTCGCCCACCACTTGTGGTTTCTCCTCTGAGTCATCCGTCTTCAGCAAACATGGAGTGATTTACCTGATTGTTGGTTATTGGATAAGGAACTGGGGATTTGACTGTAGCTCCAGTCATTCCTCCTCTCCCCTTGGGAGTGAGCCCTTTCTCCATTCTCAGAATATAATAATGGAGCAGGGGGCTCTGTGTGGGAAGAGCTGCTGTTGTCCAGCACTGTGGGTCTCTGGCTGGTGGGTCTGTAAAGTTCTGGGGGTGGAATATGGGAAAGCCCACTGTCGCCATCTAGTAAATTACATTCTTCAGAATCAGCTGCATTGGTAAAAAAGGTGATAACTTGGTTCTCTGTGTTTGCTTTTTTGTTTTGTCTCTCAGTTTATTCAGAACTTGGATAAGGTTATAATTTATTGAGCTCCCTCAAATCCCAGTATAGCCACCAGAGACAGGCATTCTTGGAAGAGAATAATACATGTGAAAGCATATAGAACTGAAAATGCATAATGTCAGAATTCTGTCTGGCTGCAAGAAGGAGCACAGCAGAGGATAATCGAGGAAGGGTTAAGGTTGAATGAAGAAAGGGCTCATATGGCACGCTAAAGAGCTAGCCTTTATGCTTTGCACTTTATGGTTCTCAGAGTATGGTCTGGAGACCGCTAAGGTCTCTAAGAACATTTCAGGGGGGGCCCAAAACTACATACATAATAACACTAAGACATTGTTTACTTTTTTCACTCTCATTTTCTCATGAGTGTACAGGGGAGTTTTCCAGAGGCTACAGGATGTGCAATATTGCAACAAATTGAATAGTTATGAGACTAAAGTAGATATGAGTCTCAAAGTAGATATGAGACTTTGGCTTCTACTAAAATAGAACATCTTCTTTTAAGCCAGTAATTAAAGAGATTTGCAAAAATGTAAAGCAATGCCACGTATCTCACTAGCGTTTTTTTTAAAATACTTATCTTTCATTACAATGTTATGTTAACATGTGATGGATTTATCATTTTTAATGAATTAAATAAAAAACTAAAATTTTTGTTTATATTAACTTACAATAATATATCAATTTATAATACAGCAAATATTAATAAACATAATTCACACGAACAAAAGCTGTATGGGGCCCTCAATAATTTTTAAGACCAAGTTTGAGAATGTGTCCTATGCACAGAAGAGAACCTTTGGAGGTTTTAAAGTAGGGGATCAACATGATCTGGTTCATATCAGATATTTAATTCTTCAAAAATTACAAAGAATGGCCATGCCCAGTGTTGGTAAAGATGTAGGAAATGAGTGTTCCACTGGTAGGAGTATGAATTAGTATGGCCTTTAAATAGGGTGTTTTGGCAATACGTACCAAAAGACTGTAAATAAGCATACTTTTTGGCTTAGGAATCCCACTTTCAGAAATTTATCCTTAAGGAAATTACTGAATAAATATTAAAGATATAAGTACTATATTTTAATATTTGTTGTAGTATTGTTTACAATACTTTTTAAAAAAATAGAAAATGACCTAAATGCTCATGTTTTAGGTTCTACAAGTTTTGGAAATCACTCCACTTCCTGGGCCAGACTGAGCCTTGATTCTTTATTTTAATTATAATGAGATCGAGAGTTCAGCATTTCAAGAGGTAGAGGCTGATTAAAGGATCTCATGTACCCTTTGTTCTCCATCAGATTCAGCACCCAAATAATATCCCAAACTTACTTGCACTGTGTTCAGCCGTCTCCCTCAAGGTGAGAGATTTAAAAGTCCAAAGGGTCCAAACACCCAGAGCGGACATTGTTCCCCCAGAGGCTGAGAGAACATTGCAGTGAATGAGAATCATCCGTGGCCACACAGCTGTACATTTGCAGATTTGACTGGGCTACCTTTCCTGTGATTAAATAAAATTCTACAATAAAATTCTTTTACACCTTCCTGTTGCCATATTAAGGATATAAAAATGTGAGTTTCTCATAAAACTTCATATATATATGTTTAAAAAAGAAACATAGTTCATAAAGTACACAGGTTCTAATCAAAGGATTCACAGCAGTGACTCATTTTCCAACAGTGCAAACCTACAGATTTCTTAGTGTAAGAGCATAGTGATCCTTGACAATATTAGATTTGTTCCCAAAAGAAGAAAAGAAAGCTCACATGTTTGGCACCATAATTTTCAAGCCCATTTAGTATTTCCCCAAGAATCTCCAACAATAATCCAACAATAAGGAATTCATAAAATTACAGTACATAAATATAATGGGCTACTAGTAACCTCAAGAATGAAGAAAGATGTCATTTTTATCTTTGTGCCTGTATAAGTAAGATTTTTTTCCCTTTGGTTTCTTTCAGGATTTTTTATCTTTGATTTCCCGTAGTTTGGAAATGATATGCCTAGATGTAGTCTTTCTGGCATTTATCCTGTTTGGTGTTTTCAGAGCTTCCTGGATCTATGGTTTGGTGCCAGATAATAATTTGAGGAAATTCTCAGTCATTGTTTAAAATATTTCTTCTGTTTCTTTCTTCTCTGGCATTTCCATTATGAATATGGTACACCTTTATAGTTGTCCCACAGTCCTTGGATACTTTATTCTATTTTATTCAGACTTTGTTTTCTTTGCTTTTTGGTTTTCAAGGATAGTATTGATATGTCGTTTAACTCACAGGTTCCTTATTCAGTCACATCCAGTCTATTAGTAAGTCCATCAAAGGCATTCTTTATTTCTGTTACAGTGTTTTTTTGTATCTAGCACTTCATTTTGGTTCTTTCTTAGGATTTCCGTCTCTCTGCTTACATCGCCTATCTGTTGTTGCATGCTCTCTACTTTATCTACAGTGCGCTTAGCATATTAATCACAGCTGTTTTAAATTCCCCGTCTGATAGTTCCGACATCCCTGCCATGTCTGGTTCTGATGTTTGATCTGTCTCTTCAAATTGTGTTTTTTGCATTTTGGTATGCCTTGTCATTTTTTCTTGATAGCTAGACGTGCTGTACCAGGTAAAGGGAACTGTTGTAAATAGACCTTTAGTTGTGTGGTGAAGTGTGGG
Source organism: Balaenoptera borealis (assembly GCF_965194805.1). Classification (NCBI taxonomy): domain Eukaryota; kingdom Metazoa; phylum Chordata; class Mammalia; order Artiodactyla; family Balaenopteridae; genus Balaenoptera; species Balaenoptera borealis. The sequence goes on from NC_138870.1 coordinate 13,803,858, forward strand.
TAGGGGAAGCGTTCTGTAGTCCTGTGGATGGGTCTCAGTCTTTTAGTGAGCCTGTGCCTCTGGACTGTGAACTTCACAAGTGTTTCTCAGGTTTTATTCCCCTCCAGCCCACCTTAGGTGGCGTAGGGTGGCTAGGGTGGGCTGGAGTTGGATATTTCCCTTCCCCAGGTCAGTTAGGCTCTGATGATACCTGAGTAAGTTAGGCTTTCCTTAACCAGTTTCCCTTGAAGGCAGGTCTTGTTAAAAACAAGGTGCTCTGAGGTATTTCAAAATGGTTCCTCCCCCTCCCAACCCACTGCAGAAGCCCAAGGGGATTTGTCTTCAGTATTTACTGTGGGAATCTGGTTGAGCTCCTGGGGGTAAATCTCACAATATTGTTGGGGCCCCCCCATGACTGGGTCCCTTAGGAGTTTTTAATTCTCAGACTTGTCTGCACTGAGGCTCCAGCAATTCATTGATTACAATTCAGGTCTTTCTACCCCAACACTGGTTCCCACAGTGCTTCTGCTTGTGAGTCTTGATTCTTTGAAGCCACGACTCTTTGTATTCGCCTGTCTCCAATCTTGGTGGCAACAGTTGGCCTGTTAACTGCTCTCTCTTATGGATCCAAGAATAGTTGTTGACTTTCAGTATCTTCAGTATTTTACTTCTTGTTAAGAGGGAGTGGCAACTTCCAAGCTTCTATCATGCGGAACCAGAAATGGGAGTGTAAAGAATGAATGCATTAAAATTTATGATTCAAATTTCCATTAATAGATTTTAAAACACATGAAGAAATCCATATAAGTCTATAGTCTGTTTAACTGTTTTGTACCAATGTTAAGTCTGTTTAACTGTTTTGTACCAGTGTTAATTTCTTGGTTTTGGTAATGTACTACAGTTAATGTAAGATGTTATCAATGTAGGAAACTTGATGAAGGGTTCACAGGAACTCTGTACTGTATTTTACAACTTCTTGAGTATCTATAACTATTTAAAGATAAAGTTCTTTTAAGTAAATGGAACTAGAAAAAACATTTGCAACACAAGAAGGAAAAAAGAATCAAAGCTTTGATACATAAAAAGCTTACCAATCAATAAAAAATACATCCTAGCAGAAAAGTAGGCAAAAGGCATAAATAGGTATTTTGCAAATCATGGGTGGCTAAACTTAGGAAAAGTTGTTCAAACTAACTCAGCCAAGAAACAGCAAACAGAAGACATATCGCTTTCTATTTATCAGCCTGTTAATGATTAACAATGAACATAATACCAAACACTGCCAAGCATGTAGGTAATTGGGCACTCCATCTACTGCTAGTAGAGGGTAAGTTGGCACAATTTCATAGGAAGCCAATTTGATAACACACAAAGTCACAAAGAGTTGCAATTTCATATTACAGGAGTTTATTTTTAGGAAAATAGGATGTACACAAATATATCTATAAAAATGTTCATCAAGCATTATTTATAATAAAAATCTTAAGGACCAATAATAGGAAAATGATTAGATAACTATAGCAGAATATCATCATTGTAGGAGAATATTAAATGGCATGGGGAAATGATGCCAAGTATAAAAAATCCAATTAAAAAACAATATGAAAGGATATGTACAGTTTGATGCCAATTATACTTCCAAAGTTTATACATAATGAAAAAACATGGAAATAACAAAATAGCAATAATTGGATATCCTGGGGTAGTGGGATCCTGTATGATTTATTTTCTTCTTTGTGATTGTATTAGGTTTTCATCTTTTAATGTTGATCGTGTATTACTTTTATAAGCAAAGCAATAAATAAAACAGATCATAATAAAATCTGTTAACCAAATTTATTAGACTCCCATTATTCTAGGTGATACAGGAACAATACTCTTTTATACTTTTAAAGCTTATAATCTAAAGGATAAGCTAATATAAGATGGCAGGAACACCTAAACACGTATATAATCTAGTAGAGTTATTATAGGAGAGCTAAGAGGAAGTTTGTGTAAAGAAAAGAATGTGAACTTGGCAGTCAGTCAGATCTGGCCTTAAATCCTACCTTTAAAGATTTTTAAAAAATATTTATTTATTTATTTGGCTGCGTCAGGTCTTAGTTGCAGTACGCGGGATCTTTTAGTTGCAGCATGCGGGGTCTTTTTCGTTGCGGCATGTGGGATCTAGCTCCCTGACCAGGGATCGAACCCGGGCCCCTGGCATTGGGAGCATGGGGTCTTAACCACTGGACCACCAGGAAAGTCCCCTACCTTTAAAGATTAAAAAGAAGTTCAATTTTCTCATCTAAGAATGGGGGTAATAATACCTACATCATCTGACCTATTATGAGAATTAAATGAAATAAGGTACAGAAGTGCCTGGTATACAGAATATGTTCAATAATTGTTAGTTTCCTTTCCTAAAGAGAGTTTTGGCAATAAAAGAAACGTATCTTGAAAAGTTTGGAAAGAGAAAAATAAAAACGCAGTGAAGAGGTAAGAGGTCATAAATTATCCAGACTGGAGTCAGATAGGGTGGGATGGATGTTGTGGGAGGGAGAAAGAAGGAAACTAACAAAGACTGAAATGAAATGGAAGAGAGCTGCCCCCTGAGCTCACTAGAGCTTCTCTGGTTAGGAGGGGAGGGAGGGGGGATTATAGGAGAAAAGGAAAAGGGAAACTTGCTGAAATATTTATTACTGTTCCACTGGAATTAAGCTTCTTGAGAGCAGGTACCTGTCTGTCTGGTTCACTCTTTTTTTTTTTTCTTCCAGTTTTATTGAGATATAATTGACATACAGCACCAAGTGTAAGGTGTGCAGCCTAATGATTTGACTTCCCTACATCATGAAATGATTACCACAGTAAATTTAGTGAACATCCGTAATCTCATATAGATACAAAATTAAAGAAATAGGAAAAAAATTTTTTTTCTTGTGATGGGAACTCAGGATTTACTATCTTGACAACTTTCATATATAACATACAACAGTGTTAATTATATTTATTATGTACATTACATCCCTAGCAGTTATTTATCTTATAGCTGGAAGTTTGTACCTTTTGACCACCTTCATCCAGTTCCCCCTCATCCTGCCACCCACCTTTGGTAACCACAAATATGATCTCTTTTTCTGTGAGTTTGTTTGTTTGTTTTTGAAGAATAATTGACCTACAACACTGTGTCAGTTCCTGTTACACAATGTAGTGATGCGATATTTCTATACATTTCAAAATGATCACCGCAATAAGTCTAGTTACCATATGTCACCATACAAAGATATGACATAGTTGTGACTATATTCCCCACAATGTACGTATCTCTCTATCTATCTGATTATTTTAAGTTACTGATTTCTTAAGTTCAAATGATTTTAATAACCCTGCATTTTTACTCCTTCCCCACCAACTTTACTGTTTTGACGTCATATTTTAAATCTTTCTGTTCTGTGTATCTCTCAAGCTACTTATTCTGGATATAGATGATTTTTTTACTTTTGTCTTTTAACCCTCCTATTAGCTTTATACATGGCTGATTTATTACCTTTACTAGTAATATATTTGCCTTCACCAATGAGATTTCTCCTTTCATAATTTTCATGTTTATAGGTGTGGCGTTTTTTTTCTGCTTAGACAAGTCCCTTTAACATTTCTTGTGAAGCTGGTTTGGTGATACTGAACTCTTTTAGCTTTTTCTTGTCTATAAAACTTTTGATCTCTCTATCAAATCTGAATGAAGCCTTGCAGGGTATTCTAGGTCTTTCCCTTTCATCACTTTAAATATATCATGACACTCCCTTCTGCCCTGCGGATTTTCTGTTGAGAAGTCAGCGGAAAGCCTTATGGGAGTTCCCTTGTATGTAACTTGTTTCTTTTCCCTTGCTGCTTTTGACATTCTCTCTTTATCCTTCATTTTTGCCACTTTAATTACACCGTGTCTTGGTTTGTTTCTCTTTGGGTTGATCCTGTTTGGGACCCTCTCTGCTTTCTGGACCTGGATGTCTGTTTCCTTTCCTAGTTTTGGGAAGTTTTCAGGTATTATTTCTTCGAATATGTTCTCTGCCCCCTTTCTCTCTCTCTTCTCCTTCTGGGACTCCTATAATGCAAATGTTAGTATGCTTGATGTTGTCTCAGAGGTCTCAAACTCTCCTCATTTCTTTTTATTCTTTTTTTCTTTTTTTCTGTTCAACGATATGCACTGCTCTGTCTTCCAGCTCATTGATCTGTTCCTCTGTATCATCTCGTCTACTGTTAATTCCTTCTAGTGCATTTTTTTAAAATTAATTAATTAATTAATTTATTTTTGGCTGTGTTAGGTCTTCGTTTCTGTGCGAGGGTTTTCTCTAGTTGCGGCAAGCGGGGGCCACTCTTCATCGCGGTGCGCGGGCCTCTCACTATTGCGGCCTCTCTTGTTGCGGAGCACAGGCTCCAGATGCGCAGGCTCAGTAGCCATGGCTCACGGGCCCAGTTGCTCCGCGGCATGTGGGATCTTCCCAGACCAAGGCTCGAACCCGTGTCCCCTGCATTGGCAGGCGGATTCTCAACCACTGCACCACCAGGGAAGCCCCCTTCTAGTGCATTTTTCATTTCAATTATTGTATTCTTCATTGCTGTTTTTATTTCTATGTACCTGGTGGCTTGGTTACATTTACTGACCTTGGAGAAGTGGCCTTTTGGAGGAGATGTCCTTTATGTCCCAGCAGTACAGTCCCCTCTGGTCACCAGAGCTGTATGCTCTAGGGGTGCCCCCTATTTGGGTTGTGTGGGTCCTTCTGTATGACAGCCTGACTACTGTGGGCGGTCTGGTAGGTGTAGCTGGCCCCCCGGTTTGGTTGGTTGCCAGGCACTGCCTTGTGCAGAGGCTGCCAGCCTGTCCGACACTGGTGGACAGGGTTGGGTCACGAGGCTACTTGCTGTGGGATCCGGCGCGTCCCGAAGCTGGTGTCAGCCTGCTGGTGAGTGTGACCAGATCCCAGCGTGACTGGCTGAGGGGTTGTGTTGTCCTGTAACTGGTGCTGGCCTGCTGGTGTGTGCGCTGGGTCCCGGTGTGGCAGGCTGCAGGGCTGTGGTGGTCCTGGAGCTGGTGCCCACCCACTGGTGGGTGAGGCCAGATTCTTGGGCTTGTGCTGGCTCACTGGTATGTCCTGGGGTCTCTGGCTTCAGGGCCACGGGGGTCCTGGAGTTGGTGTTTTGACCCTCTCGTGGGTGGGGCTTGGGCCGGGGGTGACTTGAGGCTGGTGCATCCCCATTCGTGGGAGAGGCTGGTCCCGGGGCTAGTGCTGGCCCACTGGAGTACAGGTCTGGGTTCTGGGCCCTCTGGTGGACAGGGCCGGGTCCCAGGGTGACTGTGGGCTCAGAGGGCCTTACGGCAGCAGACCTGCTGGTAGGTGGGGCTGTGTCTCCACCCAGCTAGTTGCTTGGCCTGAGTCATCCCAGGACTAGTGCCAATAGGCTGGTGGACAGGGCCAGGCTCCAGTGCTAATAAACCAGAGGAGGGATTCCAAAGTGGTGCTTGCCAGCGCTAGTGTCCCCGTGGTAGAATGAGCTCCCAAAATGGCTATTGCCAGTGTCTGTGTTCCCAGGGGGAGCTGCAGTCACCTCCTGCCTCTCCAGGAGGCTCTCCAAGATCAGCAGGTGGATCTGACCCAGAATCCTTTCAAATTACTGGTTCTGCCCTGAGTCCCAGAGCGTGTGAGATTTTGTGTGCACCCTTTAAGAATGGAGTCTCTATTTCCCACAACCCTCTTGTTCTCGCAAAAGAAAGCCCCTCTGGCCTTCAAAGCCAAATGTTGTGGCAGCTTGTCTTCCCAGTGCAGGACGCCTAGGCTGGGGAGCCGATGTGGGGCTCAGACCCCTCACTCCTTGGGGAGAACCTCTGCAATTGTAATTATCCTCTCATGTGTAGGTTGCCCACCTGGGTGTATGGGTCTTGATTATACTGCAACTCCGCCCCTCCTACCTGTCTAGTTGTGGTTCCTTCTTTATGTCTTTAGTTGTAGAAGATCTTTTCTGCTAATCTTCTGCTTTTTCTCATCAGTAGTTCCTCTGTAAATACTTGTAATTTTGGTGTGCCCACCAAAAGAACGGGAGCAGGTGAGCTCAGGTTCTTTCTGCTCTGCCATCTTGGCCACTCCCTGTCTTGTTCACTCTTGCCATCCCAGCTTCTAGAACAGTGTAAGGCACGTGGTATCTACTCACTGAATATTTATGGAGTGAATAAATGTTCAATTGTAATATTTATTTATGTGAAATGTTTATTTATACAACTTCCAAAGAGCATACCAAACAGAGGCCTCCTTTTAGTGTGTTAGAAGTTTATTCCTTTAATTCTTTGATTGTAATAGGTTTACCAAATGCCTACATGTGCCCTAATGTAGGACTTAACAGTAACGAGTAACAAGGGGACCCGTGTCCTTGAGCAGTGGTGTGCTGGAGCCAGTTAGGATTTCCTTGTGAGAGTCAATTGTTTAAATTTCAGGAGTTTTTGAAAGCCAGTTGTTAAGCAGAGCCATTGTAAAAAAATTAAATTATATGACCTTACCAAAACCAATAAGTTATATTGTAAATAAAGTTAATAAACCCTCGATACTTATTACTTCCCAGTTTATTTACAACATTTTACTATCACTGATACTTTTGAGGTTCTTTATTCTGTTGTATCTGAATAGTAGAAATACTGTATGTTAAGTGCTGCTGTTCATTTCTTCCCAACTTTATGATAACTGAGGCCATGTTGGTGGCTTGAATTTGTTCATGGTGGAAGTATTTATACCACAGGAGTTGGTAAACACTGTAAATCAGGGTGTTTTCCTAGGAGAATCCATTTTAAAACATTACCAGAACACCACTGCTCTCAATAAAAAGAGTACATTCCATGCATAGAGACCCATAGAAGGGAACCTAGTTTGTGAGGTTTTATGGCCAGGTAGGCAGAAAAACGTGGCTGATTAGGGGTTCCCCATGTATAGCAAGGCTTGAACCACTATATGAGGCTAAGAGATAAGGCTTTAGTCACCAAAGAAGGGAGACCAGGAAGACCAGAAGGAAGCGGGGGGAATCAAAGTGGCAACCCATTCCTGAGACCTGATACATAGGGCAAGGGGAGCTTCTCCCAAGGCTGTACGGCGGATGCCAGTGGTTGCCCCTGGGCCACCAGATCCTAGGATATGGGGGTCAGCAAAGGGACTTGGGAAGTCCCGTTGGTCAGCGTCAGAGTACATGGACGAATGTCTAATATGAAGCCCCTCTAAGTATACATGGATTTATGTACTTGTGTCCATATGTGTGTACGTACATATATATGTATATATGCATGTATGTATGCATTTGTATGTATGTTGTGGGAAGAATGGAGGTGAGGCTATTTAAATGCTTCTTGTACCTTGCCTTAATTCCTAGAGGAACTGAAGTCTGAGTCTTTGAACGCCGCGTGGGAACAAAGATGGTTTGACTCAGCTGTGTGGTGTGAGAACGAAGATGAGTTGATGTAGCTGTGACCTCTGAGGAGGCAGAAGGCGAGGAACTAAGGTAGGTGGATGCAGCCTAGAAACCGGCAGCCCACGGGTGGAATCCAGTTCCTGTATTCGACTCCCGCAGTCAGTTCTCTTATGCCATCACTCTAAGAACCTTTTCTTGCCAGTGACCTGTGTTCTTTGTTTCCAGATTGGGTGGGACTTTCTCTTTCTTTGTGACTAGTACATCCTGATAAATGTCAAATTTATCAGTAGACAGTCTACATTTCATGACTCATTTTCTCTCTCTCACAACGTGATAAATCACCATGGTTAACAAGGGCTGATAGACTAGGTTCTGCATTTCTGTAAATACAAGGCTAGTACTAAACAGTGGAGGGCCAGCTGATGGCATTGGTTTTTCTACAGGTTTTGGACTCAGATTGATGTGATTTTGAGTCCCAGCTCTTCATTTTTATTGTGTGACTTCATTGCCCTCTCTAAGCTGCAGTTTCCTTGTCTATAAAATGGTGATAATAGTACCTTACCCATTAAATGATACAATGCATATTAAACAACTACCATAGTGCCTGGCATATAGAAAGCACTCAAAAGTTTTAAAATTATTTTTATGGATTTAATCTTAATGTAATGATTCTACATTGTTACATGCTACAATCTGTATGTATGTGTGTGACAATAAATATATTTTATGACTGGAAATGGGAAAGAATGTTTGTGGATGTAATAGCAGAATAGTTATTGCCAAGCTGACACATTCCATTATCTGGTTTCTTTCACACAAGATAATATCTATAAGATGTATCCATATTGTTGCCATATCAGAAGTTTTCTCTTTTTTATCTGCTGAGTAGTATTCAATTGTATAACCATACCATAGTTTATTCACCTGTGCAGAGACGTTTGGGTTATTCCCAGTTTAGGACTATTATGAGTCAGTTTGCTATGAACATCCTTGTATAAGTCCTCTTGTGGATATATGTTTTCATTTTTATTGGGTAAATGCCTAAGAAATGGAATTGTGGGGTCATTGTGCAGATTATGTTTAACTTTATAAGAAACTGCTGCACCCATTTCCCAAGGAGTCATACCACTTAACACCCCACCAGCAACTTATTTGTGTTCTGATTGCTTCACGTCTTTACCAACTTTGGTAATGTTATCTTTTTGCTTTTATCCATTCTACTGGGTGTGTAGTTATCTCATGGTGGCTTAATTTACGTTTCTCTGGTGACTAATGATGTTAAGTATTTTGTCAGATTTTTGTCTTCTGCACTAATTTGATGTCCTCAAACGAGAATGACAATAATGTAAAATCAAACACATCAACTGTGTAAAATACCTCCTACAAGCAGTTTGCTTATTGATTCACTTTTATTCCCACCCCAGTTAAAGTGTTATTGTTTATACACCTTGAGGACATATGTAAGTTTCTGTCTCTTCCATGCATTTTTTTTCATTATTTAGCTAGATTTAGTACAAAGTAACTGTTCTCTTGGTAAAATCCCCCTGATTATTTATAGGATAATCGTGAAATGGTGCTTTTCAGCTTACTTATTGCCCCATATTTGGAGGCATTCCTTTCTTTAGGAGAATTCAGTCTTTTGATGTTGATATTCACAAAATCTTTGTGAAATGGATGGGAAGCACTGAGAGAAGAAACCAAAATTCCAGAAGGCGAAGTGACTTAACCCAAATCTCAAAGCGAACTGGTGAAGTGCAGACTGTACCTTTTTTTTTTTTTTAAGGAATTCCTTTATTTTTATTTATTTACTTATTTATTTATTTATGGCTGTGTTGGGTCTTCGTTTCTGTGCGAGGGTTTTCTCTAGTGGCGGCAAGCGGGGGCCACTCTTCATCGTGGTGCACGGGCCTCTCACTGTCACGGCCTCTCTTGTTGCGGAGCACAAGCTCCAGACGTGCAGGCTCAGTAGTTGTGGCTCACGGACCTAGTTGCTCCGCGGCATGTGGGATCTTCCCAGACCAGGGCTTGAACCCGTGTCCCCTGCATTGGCAGGCAGATTCTCAACCACTGTGCCACCAGGGAAGCCGCAGACTGTAACTTGAATCACAGTCATCAGGTATGTCATTAGACGTACCACAACCTAGCAAACCAAGGTACCTCTCCTCAGGGGGTCAGACTGATAAAGGTTTCAAATAAAGTCAAATCGCTTCATCTGCTCATGTAAAGTTAATATCGTTTCCCCCTAAATCTTTCAGAACTAGAAAGTTATCAGGAGGCGTGCCATGTAGAGTACCCATGGATCTGTAAAGAAAAACAGAGTCATTCTGCCCCGTGGAAAAAGATATGTGAGAATGCAGTAATGCAGGAAACAAAAGATTCAAAGAGCAATACGCAGAAATCTCCTATCCTCTTGTATACACATAAATATTTTCAAATAAGAAGACTCTGTGTTTTGAGAAAAACAACAAAGAAAAGGATAGGACGTCTAGCAGTAAAGAAATAAAACACACCAGTGTTCCAGGTTGGTTTTTCCTGTATCTGAAAATACTGCATATTTAAAGAGTCACTCTGAAGGAATATGTCTGATGTTTAACAAATATGCCAGAATTCACACACCCAAATCTGGTGCTTTTTTCCCTCAAAGTAGGCATCTCGGGATATTTATACACTTATTTCAATGTCACTTTGTCACTGATAAAAACATTTTTGGAACTGCTATTTTGGAATTGACTTCAAAGCCTTAGGAGCATTCTTTTGAATGTCTTCAGGATCCTGTGGCTCCTTAAGAAAGGATGCTTTCAAATACTCTCTCGCCATTTGACTGCCTTAAGTCTCAGACCCCTTATTCTGGTCTCTTCTAACTCCACATCCTCACCCAATTCTGATCCTCCTAGTTTTTGAATTTATTACTTAATCTCGCATTTGCATCTCATTTTGTAATTTAGACACGACAGCGAGCTCACAGTCTTAGCTGTAACCTTCACTCCTTTCCCTGACCGCGCTCTTGACCTGTCTTCTGCCTGAGGCGCTATGGGGCAGCTGTAGGTGGAAACCCTCTTTGTCCAGCCTGACTCCAGAGACAATTCTCCCGCCCACCCCCAGGACACATGACTACACACCTAATGCATCCATCATCCCCGGAACGGTGTCTAAAGACTCTGTGGCAGTGACCCTCATCATCTAAGGGCAAAATTAATTTGTTAAAATGGCCTACGGTCATTTGGTACCAACGACTGATATGTAGGGAATGACATGTCAGCTCAAGCTGCGTGAGGAAAATAGAGGTTGGAAAGTGGCTATACAGTGGAGAGACTAGAGTTGTCCCATGGCTCTGAGTGCTGCATTGAATCCCTCCCCATAGCCTAGGGGATACTGCCCTGCGTGGCAGCGTGGGCTCATCTGTTGCTCCCGCTACAGTTGGGTCAGCTCAGGCTCTGCTCCACATCTTCTTCTTCCTAGAACCCACGCTGCTGGGCCTTGTCTCTTGATGGAGGAAAATGTGACCTAGCGAACCACACACTCACAAATATTTTGGGTACCGACGTAGAGTTGGAATAAACACACGGCTTGCCATAGTTGGTTGAAGGGAAAAACTCATTTAGATTTATTTCAGAAGGCTAGATTTTTATTGGTTTTGTTTTAAATATCTTTATTGCGTGGAGGGCACTTCTGTTCCTATCTCCAGCAACTTTGAAATATTTACACCGTAGAAGGAAAAGTTATGTAACAGTACATAAAAACGCCGACAATAAAAATACATTAGTGTTTTCTTTAGGATAGTACATTTTTATAGCGGCATTTATCAACTTATATTCCTGATTGCATTTTGCCTGAATTGATAGGAACACAAGTTGTATTTTCCACGTGCAGGAAAACAAATTATCCCAAATATAGAAATGAGGAAACTGACTATGTCTGTGTGTTGGTTCACAGTCTTAGGAGTCTCCCCGGGGGGAAATCTGAACCGGACGTGGAGGGCAAGGAGAGAACAAAGAAAGAGGCAGACCCCTCCAGACTGGTAGGTGGCAGCTTTCACAAGCAAGGGCACTTACAACCAGGCTCGTCTCGGGCAGCTGCAAGATGAGTAGATCTCTGCCCCCACCAGCCAGGATCTTAGGAGTTTACATAGAGGCCTTAGTGGGGTTCAGTCACATGTACCGTCCAGATGGTCTCAACACCACTTCACTCTCTCAGGCTTGCGTCCTTGAAATGGCCCCAGCTATGGGAACGGGGGCAGAACGTACTGAATACATTCCCAGGACGGGAGGGGAGGAGCCTCTGATTGTCTGAGTCTCTCCAGCTCACAGGTCAGCCACCAGTCACACCCTCTTCCTGACTTGTTTTCAACGCTGTGGTCACTGCTCATGCGCAAAGGTGACCTCTTTGTGGGCCACCAGTCACACCCTCTTCCTGACTTGTTTTCAACGCTGTGGTCACTGCTCACGCGCAAAGATGACCTCTTTGTGGGATCCTGGGTCCTATGTCGGGGTAAGTCAAAATCCAGTGCACGGTTTGCAATATCTCTCACGCCAGCTTCCCCTGAAGAAGCTGACGTGAAACCAAAAGAAAACCACCTAATTAATAAAAACACTAAGATGCTAGTGCCAGGATTTCGGCTAATGCCTCAGAAAATCAGATAGTTCTCCGAGCCTGTGTGGGAAAGGGGCAACCCTGAGGGCAGAGCAGGGCAGCCTAGGCGGGAGGGGGTCGGAGAGCCCCGGGCAGCAGGGGCCTTGTCTTCATCAGCAAGGCTGCCACAGACCCACAAGGAGGGAGAGAACAGTGAAGGCGGGACGTTGTAGTGCATTCTGTTTTCTCTCTGCACACTGAGCTCGGGGTTCCTGACGTGCAGGGGAGAGGATGGAAAGGGCACGCTGTCAAAGCTCCATCCTCGCAATCCTACAAAGGAAACAGATTTTAAAAGCCGCGAGAAGGATTTATGACTGCAGGGACATTTGTGAGTCCTTTTATTAGCCTAGTACATCACTTTCCTCCCATCTTTATGCTGACAACACTCCTTAGCCCTTCCCTGGATTTCTTGTCAAACTGGGCAAGTATATAAAATGAACGGACCGGAGCTGCAGGGAAGGGCTGATTGATTCCTCTGTGTGCCCGCACATTAAGAAGCAACTGTATTCTGCTAAGAGGTTCTCTTACGCAGGCTTCCAGTGAGGGAATCTCGGATTGTTTCTGACAACTATGTGTTTTTAAAGAGTTTTATTTTTTCTGACAAGGGTCTTCCTGAGAGCATAAATCAACATGTAAAGAGAAGAGCATGCTAGCCTAAACAGTTTCACAGAAGTTATTTGAAAGTTTCGAGAGGGCTCTGATGAATGTGGCTGGCCCATCACAGTGAGTGAATGGTGCAGGCCCTTCCTTTCAAGCCATCTATGTAGCTGGCTTTGCATTTCTACTAACTTTATGAACGTGAAGTTCACAAGGGACAGCTCAAATGTTATCTCCTCTATAAAGGCTTTTTTTTTTTTTATTGAAGTATAGTCCATTTATAATATTGTGTTAGTTTCAGGTGTACAGCAAAGTGATTCAGTTATACGTATATATGTATATATTTCTTTTTTCAATTCTTTTCCATTATAGTTTATTACAAGATATTGAGTATAGTTCCCTATGCTATACAGTAAATCCTTGTTGCTTATCTATTTTATATAAAGTAGTGTGCATCTGTTAATTCCATACTCCCAATTTATCCCTCCCCCCACCCTTTCCCCTTTGGTAACCATTAGTTTGTTTTCCATGTCCATGAGTCTGTTTCCGTTTTGTAAATAAGTTCAGTTGTACTGTTTTTTAGATTCCACATATAAGTGATATCATATGATATTTGTCTTTCTCTGTGTGACTTACTTCACTTAGTATGATAATCTCTAGGGCCATTCATGTTGCTGCAAATTACATTATTTTATTCTTTTTTTATGGCTGAGTAATATTCCATTGTATATATGTACCACATCTTCTTTATCCATTCATCTGTCGACGGACACTTAGGTTGCTTCCATGTCTTGGCTATTGTAAATAGTGCTGCAGTGAACGTTGGGGGGCACATATCTTTTCAAATTAGAGCTTGTAAAGCCTTTCTTGATTTCCCCAAGATTGAATTAATTTCTTCTCTGTATTCCAACAACAAAAACAACAATGAAATTAACAGTTGCAAAAATGTAATGAGCATTTACATGTTCTATAGGCTTCATTCTACACGTGACTCACTGATTCTCTACAACAACCGGGTGATGTCTGCCTGTTATTTTCCGAGGCTCAGAAGTTAAGTGACCTGACCAAGATCACACAGCTACGAAGAGGAAGAACATGGATTTTTACCTAGATATAGGCAGTCTGACTCAGAGTACACATTCTTTCTTTTTATTTCAAACAAGTTCTGGTTCAAAGAGTAAGAATACCCTCTCAGGCTGTCAGTACTGCCACTTTTAGTCAGTCATAGACATAATATGCTCACCGTGTACTTGCTTTGAATCTCACTGAGCTCCCATGCGTGGTGGGTCCACTGGAATTCTGTGCTCACGGGGATCCTGACTGTTGTACACCAATGGAGGAGCAGGGCATTCACACACTGAATAGCACACGCAGTGTGCGTGTCTCCTCTGCCCACGGGCACGCTCCATTGTCACTTTGGACTTCACTTACAAAACACAAGCTAAAACAGAAAATTATTAACAATTTCAAGTTAGTGACATCAGAGCATTAAACCAAGTGTGGGCCCCTGCTGAGCACAGGGTCCTGTGTAACTAACTACTCAGGTTACGTATCCAAGAGGTCGGGCCTGGTTACGAGACAGTACTTTATTTTTTTGTTTTTCAGACGAGATAGTGATGGTGTGAGAGGTTAAGTAACATACTTAAGCTCAAACCAACAGAAATTGGAGGAGCCTGGATTTGAACTCTGGGCTGTCTGATGCCTGAGTTCACATTCCCAAGAGTTCAGTCCTGTAATAACTCAGCTATGCAACTGCCTGCCCATAACCATTAGTGGATTTTAAAGAGTGGATTATCAATTGTGCGTTATGAAGTGTCCAAATTGCTCTCCCTCTCTATTCATTCTCCTGTGTAGCACTTGACCAAAGTACCTTACCTTTACTGTACTTGATATTTTTCTAAACACCTTCTTTGTCAATACCTTTGATCATCACCACAATCTTAGGAGAGACTTAGGGTCATGAGTCTTTTTGTAGGTGAGGACATTGAGGCTCAAATGCACAAGGTTACGTTCCAAGGTCACTCCATCAACAGCGGAGACAAGTCTGGAGTTCTTTCCTAACAAGTCACCTTTTGAGCCAAAGTTCAAATTAACAGCAGGACTTGTGACCAGGTGATAAGGGAAGGAAGAGTATTGGCTCATAAAACAAAATGAGGTTTTCCGATTTCCTTTACATAACAGGGAGCATGATTTAGTGGAAAGAACCTGTGAATTGAGGTCAGAGAGCCTGGACTTTAACGCTGCCATCTAGTAGTTGTATAAACTTGGCAACTTCCACTTCTGAGCACTAAAACCCTCATATGCAAAAAGGGATATCTGTGCTTACCCCGAAGGACAGTTTTATCAAATGAGAAAACTTGTGAGACTCGGTAAATGTGAGTTTCTCTGTTCCTACTGTTCATGATCTATTGGTCATAGAGGTAGTGGAGAACGCCGTCTAACATCCTCTACTCCAGAGAGGTGAGGCTGGCCTAAGGCAAATTCAGAGTGAAGGAAACACCTTGTCTTACTATGTTTCATTCTTCCTCTTCACACAGTCTCTGCTTCTGCTTCTATCGTGTCATCAGTATTAGGTATGAAGAAGAGACAGCACCAGGTACTATAATTAATACATAAAAGACGTGCTAAATGTGGGAGTCTTACTATGTTTCATTCTTCCTCTTCACACAGTCTCTGCTTCTGCTTCTTTCGTGTCATCAATATTAGGTATGAAGAAGAGACAGCACCAGGTACTATAATTAATACATAAAAGACGTCCTAAATGTGTGAGGCCACAGACATTCTGGTCTTTATATGAAACCAATTCAGATATTTCATTGTGAAGTCATTTAAAAGTATGAACTAATGGGCAGTTTGACCACACTTAGCAGACTTGAAATCACTATTAATTGCTTTAGTACCATAATAACATTGATTTAGATGAACTTTTATAACATAGAAAGTATATGGTATTTAGCAGTAATTAATATCCTTTAATTAGGAAGAATTGCCAAGTAGTTTTCTCTCTTGTGTCTGTTGTTGGCTAAGTATAGCTGGATGCAAATTCAGCTTAATCACAAAGGGGACAGCTTGTGTTTTACGTTAAATTTGCCTTTAATGGATTAAAAAGTATTCTTTGGTATTACATTTTGTCATAAAAAGGCACATTTGAATCACCAATGTTATAGAATGTGAATAGTCCAAATGTCATAAACCTTATATATAAAACCATTCACCTAGAGATGCACACATAAGATATAAAGTGAGTGTAGAAACTTGATATGTCTGTCCATATGCTCATTGAGCTGTGTAAGTCTTAATACTGGCTTTGCTATTATTATTCCTCTAGAAGCACAATATAAAATTTCATATTTTCACGTGCATTTATAGCAAATGTTACTCCTTGCTAACCAGAGAGGCATTTAGGCAATTGCTGGGTATGAAAATTGCTGACATTTTCTGAATTTCAAATGACAAATGAGATATTCCTGTCAGTTTACTGTGTAACTCCATAGCATATGGTGCTTCTGCTGGTGGGTGTTATTTCAAAGTTTGCAGATCACACCACTAGAAAGTCCCTCTGGTGGGCTCCTGGAACACTTAGCAACTGTGAATCTGAAGTGACAGTACAGAGGGAAAAGACTAAAAAAAAAAGGGAGTTATTTTTTTTTTTTGACAGTGAGAAGGCAGTACAAAGTGAATGATAAGTTAATACAGGGAAGTGGAGTGTAGAGACACCAATCTAGTAAAAGAAAAAAAAAGGAAGCAGTTTTCCCTTTTATAGGACAAACGAGGAAGTTATCTGAATTCTTAAAACAGAGTATTATGGCAGGTTTCAGAGAAAGAATAAGAATTAAGGGACTGACTAGAATTAGAATAATTGTCCACTATGTTACACAGAAATGGAGGGTAGATTGTTTCGAGGGACAGAGAAGAGTGTCAAAATTATATCTATACCAGAAATCACAAAATAACTCTGAATAAGGAAGATTTGAAAAGAAAGCCTCTGCTATTCAAAATGGGGCAACTTATTTAAAACCACCTCTCAGCAGAGCCCTGTTCCTTTCATTGCAATCTATTTTAATGGGTCACTCTGTTTTGCTTTGTTCAATAATGCCTGCATTCCAGAGCGTTTATGTACAGTGGTCAAGCTACCAGTCAATTAAATGGAAAAGGCCAGTGAAATTGGTTGCTGGAGCTAACTGACTGGCCAGTTCCATTACAGTAGTTCCAACTGCCCTAAGGACCACTGCCCAAGACTCATTTTTCTATATTTTCCTCCTTGGAATCCAAAAGCTTTCCATTGTTTATCAACCACCAAAATTTTTATTGATGCCTAAAGAGTGCAGAAGAATGAGTGACTTAAAGTGATGTGTTTTTAAAAGACTTCAACTTCCCATTCCTCTTATTCTGGAATCTTTCAATATTTTCACCCCCAAATCTATGTAACACTAGATTTTTCACATAGGAAAAGAGAAATTATCCAGTAAAATAAAGATTGTGCTGAATGGTATTGAGTCTCTTGGTTAGTGAACTTACAGGTGCTAGGAGTTGACGCAGACAATAACAACAGACATTAATAATAACAGGTAAAATGTATTCTATTCTAAGCATGTCATGTGAATGTAATCACATAATCCTCACACAAAAAAATTTACTATCTCTATTTCACAGATGAGGAAATTGAGGCACACAGAGACCAACTATCTTACTCATATTCCCTTGGGAAGTAGAGTAGCAGCAACCTTCTTCGAGTATTGATGAAAAATAGGTGTTGATTAATTTGTCTGCAAAACCTTGAACTCCCCTCTCCCCCATACACTCCTTAGCCCCAGGTTGAGCCATTACAGTCTCACATTTATACTTTATGACTCTGACCTCTCAGATCACAGATAATTGGCTATAAAGGGTGGATCATCCAAAGGCTGGAACGGGCCCAATATTTTCTTTCTCCCAACACTGCTGGGCTTATCTTAGGGTTGGGGTGGCCCAGAGGCACCTGAGCAAGGACACGAGGCCAGGAGGCTGACAGGGAGAAGAATCACTGAAGAGAGCAGTGGGAATGAGAGGAACCCTTGGTGAGAAGGAAAGAGCAAACTCTAGCAACATTTTTACTCCCCAGTTCTTGTCTGCAAGAGACCTGGATGTCCTTCTTGCCATTGAGTTCCATGGGAGACCCCTATGGCTTTCTACCAAGCCTCTTTTTATATTTTCTTAACCATGCTTGAGTGAGTTCCTATTATATACAAACAAATGATTCTAAAGAAAACTCTGATTCTTCTTTGAGGGGATTCTGTTCTGCTTCACCCCGAACCACTCTGAATTGCTACACCAAAACACATGTTCATTTGTGGGCTTCCAAAACACCTATTGTATCCCCCCGACACTGATACTGTCATCAGAAGGCAGGATTGACAGAGGGTAAAAACAAAGATGCCGGGACTTCCCTGGTGGTCCAGTGGTTAGGACTCCGTGCTTTCACTGCCGATGGCGCAGGTTCGATCCCTGGTGGGGGAACTAAGATCCCACAAGCCGGGCGGCACAGCCATGTGGTTTTTAACAAGATAGTATATGTCAAATCACCCATCATGGTGCTCGGCAGATCAGAATCCCTTAAATGTTTGTTTTCTTTTTCTTCCCATTTATTCAGTAAACCTTATAGCAACAGT
Source organism: Balaenoptera borealis (assembly GCF_965194805.1). NCBI lineage: Eukaryota > Metazoa > Chordata > Mammalia > Artiodactyla > Balaenopteridae > Balaenoptera > Balaenoptera borealis. Next base: position 13,822,130 of record NC_138870.1, read on the forward strand.
GGGTTCTATATTTTGTAGGTTAAAACCAATGGAAATCTCGTGTTCTTCCATAAATATGTGAACGTGTGTTAATGTGTGTGTCTCTGTTTTCATTTGGGGAAATATGCAGTGGAGCAGTGTGATTAAAGGGGGAGTCAGATTGATAGTGACAGTACCCACCCGTGATGGTTAATTTGACGTCAACTTGGCTGGGCTAAGGGATGCCCAGGTAGCAGGTCAAACATCATTTCTGCATGTGTTTGTAGGGTGTTTCTGGAAGAGACTAGCATTTGAATTGGTAGACTGAGTAAAGAAGAAAGTCCTAATCAATGTGAGGGGGGCATCGTCCCATCCCTTAAGGGCCCGAGTGAAACAGAAAGGTGGAGGAAGGACACATTCACTCTGCTTGAGCTGAGACATCCATCTTCTCTTGCCTTTGGACATCAGCACTCCTGGTTCTCAGGCCTTTGGCCTTGGACTGAATTATACCCTAGCTTTTCTAGGTCTCCAGCTTGCAGAGAGCAGGGCATGACACTTTTCAGCCTCCATAATCACTTGAGCCAATTCCTATAATCAATCTCTCTCTCTCTCTTTCTCTCTTCCCACCCCATGGAGAAAGATTTATTATATTAAATAATATATATAATAATTCCTTCTTTATATGTATTTATATCTATATCTATCAATATATATCTATATCTATACCTATATCTGTTTCAGGGTTCTCTAGAGAAATAGATTGGTTCTATTTTGTCTGGAGACCCCTGACTAATATACCATCTAGAGGCTTAGAATGGTGCCTGGCTCAGCGAAAGAGTTCAGGGAATGTTAGCATTAATTCTCATTTTTATTATCATCATTATACTTCTGACCCCTTTCCTTTCTCAATGACATCATTTCTACATCTTTGGATTAGTACTAACCAAGATTATTCTCTAGATTCTGTGGAAAGATATTATTGATGAGTAAGTTTGATTTACAGTAGCTGCCTGTGTTTCTTTTCTTAAAAGTAATGGTTATTAGGCCCACTATATCTTATTTGCTTGCAAATCTTATTTTTTCCTCTGTTTCTCCAAGAAATACAGCAAAACACTTAAAGCTTGTGTATAAATTTGTTTTGTGTGACACTTTCCTATCATATAAAGAATTGCTTATCAAAGACATTTTAATAGAACTAGATTTAAGTTTACTTTCCAACTGTTTACTTTTTCTGAGTTTCTTTAGTAAATGGGGATATATATATCTTAAAATAAAGGAGATGGTTGTTTATAGTAATGCTTCACAAAATCCGGATAGTCAATGGTGTAGCTTTCCAGTTTTCTGCTTTCATTTAATATCAAAGTATCATAGAAAAGAGGGGAAATAATGTAAAAAAAAAAAAAAGTGCAGTATACAGAATCCAACAGAAAGCCATGACAGGAAATATTAGATTGTATGTTACTTTTGGGCAAGTATATAATTTCTTCTTCTTTCTTTGTAACTTCACCAGACTCCATAAATTTTGACTGAACTAACTGACATTTATTCTGCCCTAAATACATTAGAAAGAGAACCTTTCCTTCAACATATAATTAGTGTATTTCTTGAGATCAACAGGATAAACAGACTGCTAGGTGTTTATAGTAATGCTATTATTTCATTTTAGAGAAAAGTGATACAAATAGGAAGAAATGACAAGCCATAGTTTCATGCTGTGTAAATCTAGGCAGGTATCAATTAGTATAATGTCCTTATTAGTGGAGATACAATTGTGATTTGATGTCACAAAACATCACCCTTTCCTGACAGATGTTATAAGCCAAACTGCTTTTAAGAACCAGTCAGCCTCAAAATGACAGAAGTCCTGTATCCTCATCAGATTCCGCATGGGGATGGGTTTCGTCTTTCATCTGTCACACTTACTTGATGTACATGATGTCAGTTGCAAGGCCTACATTTGTAATAACAAGGTGTCCAGGTGTCCTGTTGACATCAGAGCTCAGAGAGCACAGGCTGCTGTGTCGTTGGAAAGGAAGCCACTAGGATAGGGAACCAGTTGCCACATAGGTCAGTTCAGTCTGATGTGAGACACGCAGGAGTGCCAAGAGGTTACTAAGTTCAGTTTGAAGGCGTGGTCAGTAGAAAATAACTAAGAGATTACACTCCCACAGATTTTCTCCAAGAGGCAGCCATCTGAGCAGAACAGTTGCTAAGAGCAAACCAGACTAAGAACAACCTTTGAACACCAGGTACCCCAAAGCATATTTCCATGACTCTTTCAAAAACCACTAGGGCCATAGAGTGCCTTCATGAGAGTCTGAAAAAGGCATCCCTATGGGTGGACAAATTAGAAGAAGGCTGCTGTCTAGTTGGATGTGCCAGTTACCAGTCTGTGGCCTCTCAGCCACAGATCCACTCCTCCTCGCCCTGCTAACGACTCTGGCACATTTCTTCCTTCCCAGCTGGCACTAAATTAAGCCTGTCAATGGAGGGTGCTAGAGGGACACGGAGGAGAAAGCCCCGCTTCCCGGGTCCGGTGTGTGCTCTCTTCTGGCAGTAAGGCACCTCCCCATCGGTATCTCCCTCCACTTCTCCAAGGGGTGGCTTTCCAGCAAGTTCTGCTCTGGCGGCACCGCAGCAGACTTCTCTGCCATTTCGTGGACCCCGCAGTGCTCTCTCCAGCGAAGTCTGTATCTCAGCCCTGGTGGACAGGGGTCTTTCTTCTAGGTTCATTCCTTATTTGGGTGCTTTGCCTCAGTCGTCGAGGTAGTGGCTGATGCCTACATCAGTCATCTCTGTATTGTTTCGTCTTCTCTTTACCCTTGGTAGCTAACCTGTTACTCCAGTCCTCTATTGTGGTTAATTATTCTGTATATCAAACTTTCCCTGTTCACAGTATATATGGTTTCTGTGTCCTGAATGGACCCCGACTGACACAGTGGATGAATTAGAGTGGTGGCCCTTTGATAAGATTTAGTGAGTACAAAGGAAAAAGCTCCTCTCTCTCCCATGGCAGCAGCCCTCAGCAGGACATTCCACTTGCTGGGTGAGCAAGGGCTGGATTTCCTCACCCATTTGCTTCAGTACATTGGCAGGCATCTTTGAGTGCTTGCATAACCTGTACAATTATCAGGAATTGCCCTTTGATGAACCATTGACACTCTATAAATCAAAGCATGCATTGCTGTCTCTGCTGTCAAGATGCCCTCAGGCTAAGTGGGAGAGACAGACAAGTAAATAGACAATGGGAAGTAGGCTTTGATGGAGGGAATCACAGCATACTATGGAAATGTATAGGCATAGGTGAGAGACCCCGATTATATTGCTGCATAGAATACTCCAGAACACAGAGGCTTAAAACAACAGTAACTATTTATTATCTTACAGAGCTTCTATGCATCAGGAATTTGGGAGTGGCTTAGCTGGATGATTCTGTCTTGGGATCTCTCATGAGGTTACAGTCAAGGTGTCAGCCAGGGCTGCAGTCACTTAAAAGCTCAACTGGGGCTGTGGGATCTACTTCTAAGATGACTCACTTGCTTGATGGGCAAGTTGATACTAGCTGTTGGCATAAGGCCTCACCACACTGACCTCTCCATAGAGCTGACTGAATGATTTCAAGATAAGGCAGTGGGGTTCTCCCAAAGTAAATGATAGAAGAGAAAGCAAGGTAGGATTTACTATTTTTATTATGACATAGCCTCAAAAGTCACATATTTGACTCAGCCATAAAAAAGAAGGAAACGATGCCATTTGCAGAAACGTGGATGCAACTAGAGATTATCATACTAAGTAAAGTAAGTCAGAAAGAGAAAGACAAATACCATATGATATCACTTATACGTGGAATCTAAACTATGACACAAATGAACCTATCTGCAAAACAGAAACAGACTCACGGACAGAGAGAGCAGACTTGGGGTTGCCAAGGAGGGGTGGCTGGGGGAGGGATGGACTGGAGATTGGGATGAGCTTTTATATACAGAATGACTAAACAACGAGACCCTATTGTATAGCACAGGGAACTATATTCAGTATCCTTTGATAAACCATAACGGAAAAGGATATTTTTAAAAAAAGAATGTATATATATATACATATATATATATATATATATATATGTATATATATATATATATATGTATAACTGAGTCACTTTGCTGTACAGCAGAAATTAACACGACATTGTAAATCAACTATATTTCAATAAAAAAATCACATATTCGACAATTTCCTATAGGTTACACAGGTCAAGCTTACTTAATTTAGGAGGAGACCGCAAGAGTGTGAATATCAGGAGGTAATATAATCAGCGGCCATTGTAAAGACTGGCTACTGCAGACCCCCTACAACAAACCAGCGGGAGGAAAGCTTCCTGCCAGAGAGAATATTGGAGGTGGGAATGGCAGGCTGCGGTAGCAAGTGATGTAGAGTAAAATAATGTCCCAAGCAAAGGTGTTAGCATGTGCAAATGTCTGGGAAGGTGAAAGGTATGGCAAGTGTTGAAGTATCATTCTGTTACACAATTTAGGGTTTGGAGGTAGGAGGGTAGTGCTGGGCAAATGCAGTGAGAAACGATTGGATGAATTGTCAGAGGTAAAAATCACAAAGGACCTTGTTCAGCATTCTGCTTGGAGGCTGTGGGTAGCCATGGACAAATTTTAATCAGGGTAATGATTTTTAATACTTGTACCTGGAAAGAAAGCCACTCAGATTCAGTGCACCTATTGCAGTGTTAATTTCCAACTCTTCTTAGAAGCACTAATACCTTGAGTGTGGACCTCCCGCCCTTTTCTCATTTTCTTGTCCTTGAGCACATCTGAAGCGTAACGGGCATGGCCAGGGTGAATTGAGAGGTTATGTTCCCGGTCCTACAACCTTCCTGGGAAGCCCCCGTTATGGGCCTGCTGCCTTGCTGGGTGTTGCAGGCACTGTGGTTGAAAACAGACTAAGTGACATCGGCTTCAGTCAGTGACAGTGCTGGAGTCAAGGGACATCATTGCTCTGAAAAGGCCGTTTTATACAAGTGTCTGTGTGGCAGGCCAGCTGGGGATTCTTCAGTCTTTTCCGCAGTAATCATAAGCAAGGAAAATAAAACTGTTGACATTAGCATTTTCAAAGATAAAGAACAACAGTGTGTGTGTGTGTGTGTGTGTGTGTGTGTGTGTGTATGTATATATAATTTATATTATATTACACAAATATTATATGTATTATAGATATATAGTATAATTTTATATTATATATATAAATATAAACATAAATATGAATAAATTATACACACACACACATATATGTTAGGTCTGAGACCCTGGATTAGGACACATTACGTGTCTCTTCCAGGAGTAGAAGCAATCCATTAAAGTCAATTTCCAATTTTCCGTAGAAGAAGGAATAAGACAGAAAATTAAAATCCTTACATAATCCTTACTCTCATTTCTATTGTCATAGTCTTCTCTTGGAGCACCTTAGAGGTGTAAGCAAGTCAGTTTACAAGTAACAAATTGCCTAATTTTAATCCCTTCCACTAATTTATTCACATGCCTTGGCAATTTACTTTCCCTTCTTAAGACAGTTGGCTTACTGCATAGTTAGGGAGCAGGCATGGTTAGCCTTTAAAAATCTCTTTCAGATTGAAAAGATCCCGTTTTATGAATTTCAGTCGTCAAAGCAGCACTCTTATTGGAGATGCTAATGGCTGTGGGAAGTGTGAGATATGAAAAGAGATACAGTAATTCCCAAGCCATATAATCAGTCTCTGAATAATTTAAAATTTCGTGTGCTACTAGACCCTGTGTTTTACTTGCTGTTGACATAATTAACAAAGGGAAGAGTCATCAAAAACTCCTAATGAAGAGGAAGTCCATCTTGCTGATTCCTGGTCTAATTTTTTTCAAGAAGTACCCTAACTGGATTAGTATAGCTCTTAGGAAAAGATCATACACATTTAAAATTCACTGCCCATTTAAAAGAAAATATAGATAATTTTTAAAGATAACCTGGGGGGCCTTATACCTCCTTATTTAGTCCATTCTTCCCAAGATATTTCTTGGTTCCTTATACGTTTTCTCAATGCTTTGGTACTGACTTGCACTCATGGTCTGTAGAGGCCCAAGGACTGAAGAGCCATTCCAGCGGCCAAGAAAGATACAGGAAGCTCTGGCCGACAGGGCAAAAATCCCAAACAGGAAAAACACATGACGTTCACAGAGCAGGGGCAGGATGGAAGGGAAAAGCTCTGATGAACACTGAATTACCCCAAAGTTCCTCAATTACAGCTATTTGAGTTGACTGTGGACGAAATCTCAACTAGTCATTTATTTTACTAGCAAATGTGGTAGTTAACTTTATGTGTCAACTTGACTGGGTCATGGGGTGCCCAGGTATTTGGTGAAACATTATTCTGGGTATTTCTATGAGGATATTTGTGGATGAGATTAACATTTATATTGGTAGACTGAATAAAGCAGATTGCCCTCCCTATTATGGGTGGGTCTCATTCAATCGTTTGAAGGCTTGAACTGGACACAAAGTCTGATTCTCCACCAAGTAAGAGAGTTTCTCCTGCCTGTGGGCAGAACTGGCTGCCTTGGTAGAGTATAATTATTTGGGGAGAGGGGCAGGGAAAACGTCTCTTTTTCTAACCCCACAAAAGTCTTTACTACCTACTGATAGATGCCTACAATTCTTCTTCGCTCTTCCTTCTTGATATATTTCCAAAACTTCCAAGAATATAACATTTTGAACAGTTATTTATAGCATTTTGGGGTCAGTTAGCATCCAGACAGGAAATTAGAAACCACATTAGGTATTTCAATAGAGAGAGTTTAAGATAAAGAATTGCTTAAGCAAATGTTGGAAGAATGAAAAAGCAAAGGATGAGTATTTATGTTACACCAAGATAGTAATTGTAGGAAGTAGTCCCCTTAAGAAAAAAAGGAAGAGGTTGGAGTTATCTAAATCTACAAGCTTAGGGAGGAAGCCATGCAGAGTTGGAATTCAGACTTCTTGGTATGGGTAGCTGTCTAGCAGCATCTGGTACCTAGAAGTCAGAGCAGTGGCCCCATGGATGCAGGACTCAGAAACCTGAGTAGGAGAACTTCCCAGCTTCACCTCTCAGGTATCTGGGAATGATGAAGAAGGCTGGGGACTGGGTCCACTAGGCTATTGCCGACAAGACGTGAACACCTGGCATATAAAAAGCAAGTCCATGTTCCATCTCTCCTGTCTCTCTCTCTCTCTCCTTCCCTCTATTGGTTATGTGTAACAGACAAACGATAAACAGTTTTGCCAAGTCGTAGTCCTAGCATCTCAAAATATAGAGGGATGGATTTACATCCGGGAGATAGGAGTTTAATAACCATTATGAATGGAAAGATTTTAAACAGGTTTTGATGGAGAAGAAAACCTAAATAGATAGATTCTAGTGGTATTAGAGGGGAGCATGAATGAAATTACAGGAGGGTGGACAGCAGAATAGAAAGGCATCCTTGTGACAGTTTTGTACAGTATCAGCCTTGATGCCTCTAGATAATAATAGTAACAAAGAAAGGTTAAAGCTAGTGGTAAATAGTAGTAAATCTATAAATAACAAAACAATAATATACACTTATATTTAAAATCTGTATTGCTTATCCAGCTTTGCTAAGCATGGTGTAGAAATACTTTATACCCATGCTGATATTTTGTAATCTTCAGTGACTCTGATAAAAATGATTAAACTTATTGTAGATATAAGAAATAACTATAGTATATGAGAAATAACTATAGTAATATAATTGAAACATTAAAACATCATCACCTTGGGAAATTATACAATATTCCAAATATTTAAAGAGTTAGGGCTTCCCTGGTGGCGCAGTGGTTAAGAATCTGCCTGCCAATGCAGGGGACACAGGTTCGAGCCCTGGTCTGGGAAGATCCCACATGCCGCGGAGCAACTGGGCCCGTGAGCCACAACTACTGAGCCTGCGCGTCTGGAGCCTGTGCTCCGCAACAAGAGAGGCCGCGATAGTGAGAGGCCCGCGCACCGCGATGAAGAGTGGCCCCTGCTCGCCGCAACTGGAGAAAGCCCTCGCACAGAAACGAAGACCCAACACAGCCAAAAATAAATAAAAATAAATAAATAAATAAAAATAAATAAATAAAGAGTTAACATTGGATAATTACAATGTTCCTGGCAATGTTTTAAGGGCTTTACATGTATTAACTCACTTAGTTCTCACCATAACCCTATTTCTCTTATTTTACCCATTTTATAGATAAAAAAAGACTATGACAGAGATGAGTTAAGTAACTTGGAAATAATCACACAGCCCCAAGTGGCAGAGCTAGGATTTTACCCCAGTATTCCAACTCTTAAGCATTCCAGTTTACACTGTTAGTAAAAACATTTTTGGATTAAAAAAAAATCTCTTTCAGTCATATTGTGAGCTTTAGTTTCCTTATCTATAAATAAGGATAATAATTTCTGTGTGATAGGATTTTTGTAATGATTAGATAATACATTTGTTAAAAGTTCTAGTACAAGGTTTAGCATGAAGTAAGTCCTTAATAAGTGGTAGTTGTCATTTATACTTCTGAATATCTTTATTGAGGTAGGTGAAATGTAAGTCATCTGGTGGCTCACTTGATATTTTGGAAATAAACAAAAATACCTCCTGTAACCAAGATTCATGAGCAAAGGGAGAGTTCCTACTAGCCACTAATACAGACTGATAAACAACAGTGTGTTCTAGGAAGGACAGCATGGATTTTCTTATGTGCTTTTTAAGCCGTTAGTTATATTAATAGATCATTATCTGAATAATCATCCTAACTTTTAAAATCTCAATTTCTTAAATAAATGGGAAGCATGAAAACAAAACAATTACTAGCAGAGACCTTTTGGCCTGCCCCACTAGCCCTACCCAATCTGCACTCAAGAGGGAAAATACCGTTTAGGGACTTGAACAGTGATGGGCTCTAAGGTGATTTATTTTTCTCTTTGCTTTTAAAAAAAGAGAGATGAGAGGATAATGCAGTGTAACGGCTGCATTGTGTAATTGTGGATACAGCAAAGATAATAATATGCTTCTCTAGCATGAAACAATAATTCTGATTCCTTGTCATTATTCTGAAAGTGGATGAACACATATATCCAAATGTTCTAAATGAAAGCCTTGTTTTGTATGGTTATTTACTGAAGAGACCTCGTACAAATACCCATGTAAGACTAGGCCTCCATATTGATTAAAAACTAACTCAGATGGGCCACAAAGAAGAAGAAAAAAAAGAATGCAACGCTTTGCTCTTGGGGTGTTTTAGGAAATTTCAAAACATGGCTAGAACTGTAATAACCAAAAGCATCTCAGGTTTGTAACCAAGGCAACTCTTCCCGCTCTGCATTCAGGCTTCCCTGTTTATCTATTGTAGTGCCAATAATTGCAGCTGAGAGGAGTCTCTGTTTGTTGTGAGAGACAATTAGCACTTGAAATCAAATAACAGATTTAAATAAATTGGGGGACTCAACAGTGTGACCTGATCTCCTAGAAACAAGCAACAGCTTTGGAATAAGATTGTGTTTGCAGCAGTCTCCAGAGTGAGAGAGTCATCATCCAAAGAAACTTGAGGTCTTATTGGTGATTACTTTAGTTGTTATGGTTGAAAACCATTTGTTTCTCCTTAGATTCGGTTGGAAAATAGTTTCATAAATCCAAACCTGTAAGAAGCCTGCAAGAAGGCGATACTGAATTTCCAATGATAGGCTTCTTCAAACAAGTTGTCTCTACATGTAATGCTTCATTAAAAATATTTCCTCCAATTACCGTCACAATTACTCTTCTCTGTTATATAGGCTGTATTTTAAATGACTGTTTATTTTCATTCAGATGCAAATGGAAAGCTTTGCAACTCTACGTCTTTGCCTCACCTGCAATTTTTGCTTTCAAAACAAAACTCACCGTTAGTATTAGGACCATTTACAGAAATCATTCCATGGCACAGTCTCTCCAAATCAGTGTTAATGAACTCGTGGACCCGTGACTCTTAGAGACTCTCCGAAGTCTCAATAAATCTCAGTAAAGTGTTCCAAGGACAAATAAGTTTTCCCTGACTCTACTTTCTTTCAGAGTCTCATTTATTGTTTGTTTAACCAGCACTCCGGTCTCCTTTTCCATGTGATGAGATTTCTGCCAGAATGATTCTCCTAGCCTCTCCCTTCAGCTCTCCAATTTGTGAGTTCAAGAGAAGAAACGGAACGAGCCGGACTCAACCCATTCTGGACTTTTCTTTTTCAGAGTGAACGTGTCCACAGGCTTCATGAATCCCCATCCACCCTCAGCCATGTGGTAAAGGCTCTGTTTCTAGAGGGGAAGTGGCCTGCAGCTGTCAAACTATCCCATGAATAAAGAATCTTTTAAATTCACCGATAAAGGCAGATCTAAAGCCACATTCTCCAATCAACTTTAACAGTAATAAAGCTGTTGGTTTGATCTCCATATGTCTATCTCTTCTATCTCTAAGTTGGTTCTGAATTCAACTGGGAAAGAGGCATGTTATGTATCGGCTTCTCCACACACCTAACATATGTCTTCCCCATCAAATGTAGTTGATAAATAGTAACTAATGACAAAGTCATAGAATGTAAATTCCACGAGAGCAGAGCCCTTGCTTGTGTTATTCACTGCCATTTTTCTAGTACACAGAAGTTATTAAAAAATACCTGTTGAGTGGCTGAAGTTACAGCTTCTTTAGCTCAGATCGCAAAGATTCTCACATTTCAGAATAAAGCATTTGGGGTATTTCATTTTTTTTTTCTCACTAACACCCGAAAGATTGATGAAAGGTGGTCTCAATGTAAATGAAAGGACTGGAACCACGGCAGAATGGTTGAATTTTTCACAGGAGAGATTGACAGTCTGGTGTGCCACGGATTGGAATTGAGGCTTATCTAAGGCTTCTTCTCTGGCCCAGGACCACAGGACTGGGAAATCTCGAAGGATGGAAAAGGAACAAAGAGCACTGACATGGGCCAGTGATAAAGGCTGGTCCTAAGGAACACAAGGAAGGGATTTGAGGATGTGAAGGGTAGATTCTAAAGTAGATAGGGAGCTCACACAACGCTGGGTATGAAGCAACGGAAGAGAATGTCTCTGAGCCACTGCCCCCAGCAGGATGTGTAGACTGACAGAGAATAGGGTGGCACAGGACACTGGGAAAGATGTTTTCAGAACAGGAAGCCATTCCTGATGCCGACGACAGTGGACTTTAAAATCTACACACTTTGATCCTGTCTGCCAGTGAGACAGGAACTGGCTGTGAGAGCTGTAGCAGGATAGACTACGCTGAGCCAGAAACAAGTGAAGAGGGTGAGTGCCTAAAGCTCTACCTGCTGGAGGGGAGGAAAGCCTGCCAGAAACTCAGAAAGGGGACACTTAAGAGAACTACAGGCAGCTGCAAATGAAAAGACGGAGAATTGATCCTAGAGACCTCAAAACAAAAAAGACAGTCCCGCAGCACAAGAGTGTAGAACTGGGGCAACACACAGTGAAGAAGATTCGAGACCGGAAGCTGTTCTTTTGCTCACACGAGCCTAAGGTTCCTAAGAGGAATTGGTATGTTATCTCCACTGTATAGTGTTTATAATTTGTTGTCCATAATTAGGCCTAAGAATAGCAAAATGTTTATAGCTCTCATTCCTGTGTATGGATTCAGGCATTCCCCAGAAATCTCTTAATGAAGTCCCGAGGCTACCTTTCGGGTACTGTCCTATGTAGGACTCAACTATTAGTTAATATTATGGTGCCTAGCATGGGTAAGAACGTGCAAACAGAAGTGCATCGTTCTATTTTGATAAAGCACGTTACTTAAGTGACAGAGTCCCGGGAGTTCAGGTGTCGTGCCTGATTTCAGGCTCTGCAGTTAGAGCACCTGGGTTTGAACTCTGCCCAGCCATTTACTTGCTAGTTGTAAAAGCTTGGGTCAGTCACTCCTCATTTGTAACTTCAGTTTCCTCATCTGCATAAACGTACACATGGAGATTGGAAGAGTGTTTGTAATATAGAGCTGTAGCAAGAATCCAATAAGGTGAGTCACATACATTAAATAAGTGTTTATATAAAATGAATTGATTACCTGTTTATATAAATTTCCTGAGTTTTTCACACTAGGTAATTCACATAAAACCCTTTGCTCTGTGACTGGCATATGGCTAAGTTCACAGAAATGGGGAAATGTTACTGTTAATGGGTCCTAAACGTGTGCTGAGTGCCTGCTGGGTACTGAGTGACTGTCGAACATGTGCTGAATATCCAGCTATTGCTCTCCAACCACACTTTATATTTCATGTTTGGTCCAGCCTCTTTCAAAGCTGCGAATTTTCCTCTTCTCTACAGTATCACTGACTTTTTTCTTCCAAAGCGCATAAGCAGTATATGACTGGTCTGCCTCTCGCAATCTACCTCTTCTCTTCCCTATTGAAATTTTAGTGACAAGTGACTTGGTAATATGATCAGTAATCCCTGGACCCCCTGCTTTTCCCATCCTTGTATTATTCAAGGGCTCTGATTCCCATTGCCTCTTTCCATCCCTTTCCCCCTCTTCCTTCTTCCTTCATGTATTTCTAAGACTCTATTATGTACACTGTATATTGCTAGAAGCTGTGGAAAATCCCAAGAAGCACACTCACATGTACACACACACACACACACACACACACCATGTTCTCAAGCATTTAGAATCTATTTGAGGAGACAAGACATAAAAAGTTAAATATAAGACTTGAATGGTGGGCTTCCCTGGTGGTGCAGTGGTTGAGAATCTGCCTGCTAATGCAGGGGACACGGGTTCGAGCCCTGGTCTGGGAGGATCCCACATGCCACGGATCAAGTAGGCCCGTGAGCCACAACTACTGAGCCTGCGCGTCTGGAGCCTGTGCTCCGCAACAAGAGAGGCCGCTATAGTGAGAGGCCCGTGCACCGCGATGAAGAGTGGCCCCCACTTGCCACAAGTGGAGAAGGCCCTCGCACAGAAACGAAGACCCAACATAGCAATCAATCAATCAATCAGTAAATAAATCTTTAAAAAAAAAAAAAAAGACTTGAATGGCAATGCAAGACACTATTGTAAGATATGTACCAAAGCTGTTTATAATATGTGATCAGTGATAGTCCTTACAAACCTAGCATATCACAGTGTCAATCTCTGTTGTGAATAATTTAGAGTTTCTGATTCCTTCTTGAACACAGCGATGGCTTTACTCTATAGATCATGAAGATGTAGAAATCATAGAATTCCAGTGATGCTAGATGAACTTAAAACCTTAAGCTGGAAGAAGGTAGAGATCCAAACGTCCACATAAAGGAAATTCAATAGCAGTTATATTTTTGGAATTTGATGCAATTATTTGTTAGAGTGGCTCTCGAAATCACCACCAAATTCCTACTAGAGTGTGGATGAGTATAAAATACGAACAAAAAATTTGCCAACTAATGATATACAGAGAATTATTCCAAGTAGTGATGTTTTGATAAATGGAGCTATTGTGTTTGGAAAATGTGAAATGAAACACATATGCAAGTAGGAGGAAAAACTTGGGAAGCAGTAATGCTAAGTGAACTGAAGTTATTACTGGTGGCAAATTCATAGGAACATGGAATGCAAGGGGTGCAGAAAAGAAAGACAATATGACTTTAGACTAAGCCAAGAAGTCACATTATAGATCAAGGGAAACATAGGCAAGTCTGTTTACATCTCCTTGGTGAAACACTTTTGGAATAATACACATGATCTCGGGGTTTCAGCACAAGGAAGACGTTGAAAAACAAAGGAGATTCCGATGTGAAAAGCACAAGTGATTATAAGGACCTGCCAGATTGATTTATGAGGTGTGACTGGCACAGTCACCACCTAAATCTGTGCACACATGTGAGCCTCTCGCACAGAAACCCAATGATTATCAAAACAATTATATTCTTCTTTCTCCGTTCTGTTGTCAAGGATAAGCTTTTGTTGGCTTAAGATCCCTTGCCTTGAAAAGGAGATTATTTTAAAATTTGTCATCAGGCAGGCCCTATCCAGGAAATAAAAATACGTGCAATTCACATACAATTGTCAAATTCAAGCTCGTTTGTAATGAGCTAAAGAGACTGTAGTTCTAAAAACAAATGGTTCTAGAGGCAACAGAAATGAAAAATAACCTTAGCGGATGGATAAGGAGTAGTTGTTGCTAGACTTAGTCTTGGCCAATAACCCAAGTGGGAGAGGAGAGGTAATAGAATGAAGAAAGAGATGAAAAACAAGCAAACAAGGCTGAAGGATGAGACGTGCGCATTCAGTGACATAGTTTCTTAGGAAAGATGAGAGAGCTTGAGCTAATTTAATGATCATCAGGAAGGTGCTTAAAATTATCTTGTTCACTTAAAAAAAGGTAACTATATTAGAAGCCATAAATTACTGAAATTATTATACCAGTATATAAGGAAAACACGAATGTTTTAAATATAGGGTAAAAGTAGTTCTTGTTGGAGATACTGTTTACTCAAAAGGCTGACTCTGCATATATAAATGTTACGAAAGAAATCACTTTAAATTCCTTATGTAGTCAACTGGCATTTTATAGTGAACTGCAAAAAAAGTCAACAGCAAATGCAAAGAATTTTAGAATACCTATATCTCAGAAACGATTGCCTTTTACTTATAAATGCACTTTAGAATATATTCGGCATGAATTGTTTTCTGTTTGGAAATAATTGCCTATAAGTGGTATAAAGAAAAGGAAAGTTATGGGCAAACACACAACTTGTAAAACTAAAGTATTTTAATGATTGTGATTCCACATATACTTATGCTTGATTTTAGGGGAAGTGTTTTGAAATTCATGTAGAGCACTGAAAAAAAGTTATAGCACAAATGATTCAAACTGAGGTCAACCAAATTATAAATCAAAACATGTACCTCACAGTACGTTTATTTTCAACATAGTCACAAAATAACCTGTTTAGCCGCTGAAACAAAGCTTATATATTTAAAAATTTATTTTAGAATTAACATCTTTTGAAAAAGTCAAAATTAGCTCCATCTGTACAAAAACCTCCCATTGCTTATCATTGTTTATCGAATCAAATGAACAATTTTCAGCTTATAGGCAACTCAATTATCTATTCCAGGCTGCTCCACAGTGTAGATGACTCAACCTATTTTTCCTATTTCATTAATTCATGGCTTATAACTTAATAGTTGGTTACTTCTTTGTGAAGTGAACAGAATAATTTTAAGCACCTTCCTAATCATAAAGAAATTCTTTCAAGTTCTTAGAAGATATCTCATATGTTTCTTCTTGACTAGTTGTTGCCCTTCAGATGTCTATGCAGGCCATATAGGTAACATAAGTAGATACAGTGGATCTGGAGGGGACCAGACACATGGGAAGGGACACACCTGTCTGAGGGTGAGCCTCTGCACAGCCCTGATTGTTGGCATGCAGTAATGGTCGGCCTGCTTGCTAGCTCTTCCAATTCTTTAAGAGGAGCCTGAAATCTAACGCTTATGTGAAATTTCCAACTTTTGAAAGTGGGAATTGATTTTTTTAAAAAATACTGTGTAAACTCCAAAAGAAAATAAACAGTTTCCAGGCTAAATATGGTCCTTGGGCTTTCATCTTTTTTTTTTTTCTTTTTTCAGCATCCAAAATCTTTTTCATAACAATGCAGGATCTGGAGTTAGTATTTGTAGCCACGGCTGGCCTGTTAGCCTTTGGGCCCTTGGAGCATATGTGGCCATGTGGGGTTCCTGGGGCCTTGCCGAGATGCCTGGACACCTCTCGGCCCTTTCAAGGACTGGAGAGGAGGAGAGGGCCACAGCCCTTGGGAGGGGGGCGTCCAGTGCCAGCTGGTCAAAGGGGAGGATCTTGCCCCTGGCCTTGGGGATGTGGCTCTGGTGCGGCTGCCTGCCCGCAGTGTCCTGGCCAGGACACTTCATCTTCTGGATCATCCGGGAAAGGGACAGAGGCGGCCGGTGGGTGCGACTCACAAACAGCCTCTTCAGGCCAATCTGGTTGAAGGTGGAGTCAGTTTGTCTGTCCAGAAGCCTGTGCAGATTGGCCAACAGCCTTAAGGAGGTGTCCTGGCTCTTGGGCTTGTCAACGAAAATAATCAATAAACAATCAATAATAAGAATAGAAAAGAGTTTTATATGAGCCAAACTGAGGACTATCCTGGAAGCCCCCTTCCCAGAGTAGTCTGAGAAACTGCTCTGGAGAAGCAAGGTTTTCAGCACGGTTTTATATCTTGTCAGAACAAAGAACATCAAACAAGTCAGGGTTACGACTTCCCTGCTGGCGTAGTGGTTAAGAATCCACCTACCAATGCAGGGGACATGGGTTTGAGCCCTGATCTGGGAATGATCCCACATGCCAGGGAGCAACTAAGCCCGTGCGCCACAACTACTGAGCCTACGCTCTAGAACCTGTGCTCCACAACAAGAGAAGCCACCGCAATGAGAAGCCTGTGCACCGCAATGAAGACCCAATGCAGCCAAAAATAAATAAATAAATAAATAAATTTATTAAACGAACAAGTCAGGGTTACATTTCTTCAAGGTTTCAGAAAAAAAACACAACACAAAACAACACATACACAGTGAGTCAGCATGGCCTTGGCATCTGGGAAGGGAGTCTTATCGTCAAAGGAGGACCAGCATTGGTGTCCCAGGAAGAGGGCATTTAATCTTTACTTTTAACGTGGACATTCTTTACTTTTGGTCAATGTGCCCTTTTTCTTTAATAATTAAAGCAGATGTGTAATGTGTGTTTGATAGGCCACCAACAGGCTATTTTAGTTAGCATAAAATTCAAGTTAACGCATGTATAAGCCAGAATGACTTCCCTATATCTCAGTATGTGAACATTTCTTCTATCAGGCTCCTTATGTCAAACCTTTCTGTCCCTTGGCCAGGTCCCGAAAGGGAGAGCAGAGCCAGGGTGGGCGGGGAAAGCCTTCAGCCAGTGGCATCTTGGTCCTTGAACTTTTGGTTTTAACCTCTATGGCAAACTCTAAACCAACTAACTCCCAACCTCCAGTTCAACTTTCTGCCCTTGTGTCTTTGTTCACACCAGTTCATGGGCCAGGACAGCTGTCTTCCCTTTTTTCCTGCCAATTCACTCTGAAACTTCCCCTGATCCTCTTCTTCATGAAATATCCCTTCTTTTTCTCCAGATCTCTTTTTTATCCTCTGGATCCATGTAATAGTAAACCCTTTCCTACACCAAAGTGTTCCTTTTGTCTTATTCATTTATATATGTATTTTATTCTTACTGCTAACAGTATAAAGTCCTTGAAGGCAGAGATTATTTTACTATGCCTGACACTTAGGAGACCTTCAGTAAATGCTTGTAGAACTGAAATGAATTGGATAGGGAGGATATAACTTACAGGTGCCCTGTTGGCAATGTTTTTCATGGAGACTCTTTTTTGAGCTGAACCATGTAGAGTTAATATTTACAAGGCTAAAGTCTAGGAAAAAAATCAGTTAAATCATGTTTCCTTAACAGATGGTGCATCTGTGTTTCCTAATGCAATATCCTGACTCTGTATAATTGTCATAATTAAGTAATAGTTGCCTGCACAATCTTTGGTAAAAAAGAATCTCTCCTATATGTGGAGTTTAAGGTAATGTCCCAATCCTGATGAATAAATGCTCCTGCATTTGACTCAACGTGGGCTGTTTCTGGTAGATTTCCTTCTTTGACCCCAAACAATTGATGAAGTCCTTGGTTCAGTTTGTGAAGGTAGGTAGTTTAGAGCAAACCAGGCCTATGTGGTTAATTTCTGAAATGATCCTGGGACCCAGGACACAGAATTTTCTGGCTTTCTGGTCACTCACAGCTTGGTCTAATGCTTGAGTTAGTATCGGGGGGACTCAGCAGAGCTTGAGGAGTGTTGATGGATTTTTTTTTTTTTCACTCTCTTGAGCACTAAGTACATTTATCCATAGGATAATGATAAGAATTAGAAATTGTTATCATTCATACTTCTTTCTGTTTGATCTATATAAGTGCATTGTTTACAGGACAGTTGGGTGTGTGGTGGAAAGATCATTAAAAGAGACCAGCTGTTTGAAAAGCAAGGAGGTTACCTGAGCACCGGAGGATTAGTTTTCTCATGTGTAAGATAAAAAAATGATATGCCTGCCTCTTAAAGTAATCCTCATTTCAGGATTAAATGAAATAATGTATGTGAAAACAACTTTGTGAACATGCTTTCCAAGTGTTCACCGTTGTTTATTTGAAGAACTTACACACTGTTCCTTTGGTGGTTGATATCTAATTTCTTGGGAACCCTTTTGAGTCAACAAACAATGGCAGGACCAAATCAGGCCAAACCCACTGGTTTACTTATTGTCTAAGGCTGCTTCACTCAAGCATGGCAACGCTGAGTAGTGACAACAGAAACCTTAGGTCCCATAAAGCAAGAAATATTTAATATCTAGTTCTTTACAGACAGAGTTTGCCTACTTCTGCATAGTTTTTCACTTGCAGGAGATATTCAGACATTTGGCTTCAAGTCTGAACTTGAAGAGTGCCCCACCTAGACCTTCCTAGGTTTACTGTTTATTTTTCCTGTGGTCACGGGGCAGGAATGAAAACACCTGTGGGATTTGGGACCAGAACAATAATTACTTCTCAGTCTTATCTGCTGCAGCCAGAAGAAAACATCTGCTTTTTTAATTTTGCAGAGAAGGGCAGAATTAAAACTCTCTGGGGACTTCCTCTGTATCTCTGACACAGAGAGGGAAGGTTGGAAGGCAGGTGAGAACACTTCCGTGTAACAATGCAAACAACACAAATCAAATTAGCTGAGGGTGAAGCCTGGGCTTTAAAGTTTAAACCTAAATAGGTCTCATTGCTGTTCTTGAACCAGTGGATGTATGTTGGCAAAAGTCCCACTAATTCTTCGATTTGTTTAATAAAAGTCATTTTAAAAAAATCAAATGGATCACTGGGCAGAAATTTGACCAGAAGCACCTTCCAAGTGATAATTAGCTAGCCAATTTTTTTCTGAGTTTTATGTTACCATAAATATTCATGACACATTCCCCATCAAATTGTAAGTTCTTCAGGAAACACTGTTATCAGTTTAAGAACATGAATCAGACTGATAAAGCTAATTGGTTAGGCTTCTTTTTTCTCCTTCATTTTAAATAAAGCTGTCCAAGGTTCCCAGGGTAATGAAGAGCTTTGTTGTTATGACAACTGCTTATTCCTTTCCCTTTGAAGAAGCTTGTGATGTGATCGGCAACACATCAGGAATAATTAAAACAAATGATAAGCGAGACACATCCGCTTAGAGGAATAAACCAGCACAAACTTAAACCATTTTACTGGTTTTCAATTACTGTTTTCATCGCAGGAAATTCACATCATTTGAGCTGGTCATTTGTGCCAATTTCCATCATTTCTTCATCCAAAAATCTTCTCAGTCAGGGAGGATTTAGTTATATACCGAGACCTTTTTTGCCCAGTGCCTCTCACTGTCTAACTTACTCTTCTCCAAATAGTCTGAAACACCGGAAGTGATGGTTTATCAGGGCAAAGGGGCACACTTTAAAATGATTCTGAAAGCTCACATGATTTACATGCTCTGATTTCTTCAGGGAAAGGGCGGTTGTAGTACTACGGCTTTAGAGCTCACTCCCTAGAACCATAACACAGCTTTCACCTGCTGCTTTGTGCCAAGTTCTTTCACATCCCTTTCTCCTTTAACTTTTACTTGTTGATATCATGTCCATTTCACAGCAGAGGACTCCAATCCCCCAAAGTCCAAGGGACACGCTCAAGGTAACTTGGCTGAAAATAATTAGGCGAGAATTCAAACTAAAGTCTTTTGACTCTAGTTGCTCTTTATAAGATGCTAAACTGAAGGAAAACATTGATTTGAATAATTAAAATATAATTCTCTACTGAGGTGGGCTATTACTCTTACTCCAGTTCCTCCTCATTTCTTTGCTAACCACTTCGACTAGCTAGCCTAAAGCATTCTTCCCCCAACTCCAGGGCATGAACCATTGAGGGGTTATAAAAATTTTAGGGATAAAACACAGATTCTTTTATTTTTAAAAAATTAATGAGAGACTAGGATATAAAGTGTCAGGGTTTCTTCACACGTAATGAGGGTTTTATGTATGGTTTTATGACTTTTTTTCATTTTATATATTCTCGCGTATACTTGGTTGTAAGTCATGGTCTAAAAAGCTTGAAAGTCACTTCTCTATACTATCTTTGTTCACCTCTTAATTCTCTAATTTTATTTCACTTCTCTTTTTCTGCCTTTTTTGATGCTGATAGACATGAAATGAACTGTTAAATATTTGTCTTTACTAAATGGTAACTGCAAAATCAGACTTGGCTACCTCTCTCTAAAATAGTAAGAAAACAAAGAAAGCTGTCCTTCTTACATGAAATTTAAGACTCCGTTTTTCCATTGTGAGAGTCGGGGAACTAAGACCTCAATGAAAAAAAAAAATGATGCTGCAGCCCTCTAAGTTAAATGCTATGCATATATTGACAAGATTTTCTTCCATACTTTCTGTGAACCTCTTTTGTTTTACTGTAGGGTTCCTGGCTTAATTGCTACTCTTCTTGGAAAGAGCCACAGAGGATTGGGAAGGAATTTATATGAGAAGAGTGAATACGAAAGTGTATTGGAGAGATGTAAACATAGGATAGACTTCTATAAAGTATTCTTGCCAAAAATATTTAACCCGAATTCATCAAGCCTCTAGACCTAATCTGTAGAGCAGAGGAAATACAGGGGATGGAGGCACAAGTTAAGTGACACCGTAGAGAAACAGACAAATTCAGAGTGTGTGTTGCTTTAAAGACAAATTTGT
Source organism: Balaenoptera borealis (assembly GCF_965194805.1). Lineage (NCBI taxonomy): Eukaryota > Metazoa > Chordata > Mammalia > Artiodactyla > Balaenopteridae > Balaenoptera > Balaenoptera borealis. Next base: position 13,842,953 of record NC_138870.1, read on the forward strand.
CTAGACTTTCTTAAAAGGAAAGGTCATGGAGGGAAAAAGAGTGGGCTTAGGTACTAGATTAAAAGAGACTAAAGAGACAGTTAACAACCAAATGTAATAAGAGAGAATTGATTGAATACTGCATAGAAAATGAATTTATAAAAGTCATTTTTGGCATAATTGAGGAAAATTAAATATGGACTGGATATTAGATATTATGGAATTGTTAATTTTCTTAAGTGTGATTATATTATGGTTATGTAACTGAATGGCTTTATTCTTAGGACATGCATGGTGAAGTATTTAAAAATGAGGTGTCATGTCCATAATTTGTAATTTACTTCTTAATAATTCATTTATCTATCTATCTATCATCTATCTACCAATCCTGCATCTATCAAAAGAGAGAGAGATAGACTGAGCAAGTGTGGTCAAATATTTACAGCTAGTAAATCTAGGTTAATGATATATGGATTTTAAAAAATACAATCATAACTTGTCTCTAGGCTTAAAAATTTTTCAAAATAAGAAGTCAGGAGAACAAAAAATACATATGGTATGATTCCATTTATATAAATTTCAAAAACAGACAAAGCTAATTTATGGTGTTAGACATCAGGATGTAGGTTGCCTCTGGGAAGGACTGAAGGGATTATGATTGGGAAGGGACACAAGCGGATTGAGGTCTAGGACTATTCTAATCCTTAACTTGGGAAGTGGTTATGTGGGTGTGTTCCCATTGAGACAGATACTGAGCTGCATATTTTGTATATGCCTTGTGCTTAAAAAGTAAAAAGACAGAGTAGATAATTAACATTCGAGAGTAGTTTATTTCTGCTGGGGTTGAAGGGATTGATTTTTCAGTGTGAGAAAAGGGAAAGTAAAAGGCTGGACTTATATCAAAGACCATGTCTGAGTTTGGGCAAGGCCTTCAGAAATCTCTTGAGTTTGGGGAAATGGGGGCTTAAGCTAATTTGTATAGTTTCTGCACGTGGCTAATTAAAAAATATTTTGCTGTTAAAATTGCTTAGATGTAAAAAAAATTAAAGTAATTAAAAATTATTGCTTCAGATGTTGAATTTTTTTTTTTTTGGTTGCGTTGGGTCTTTGTTGCTGCGCACAGGCTTTCTCTAGTTGCGGCGAGCGGGGGCTACTCTTCGTTGCGGTGCGTGGGCTTCTCATTGCGGTGGCTTCTCTAGTTGTGGAGCACGGGCTCTAGGCACGCAGGCTCAGTAGTTGTGGCTTGCAGGCTCTAGAGCACAGGCTCAGTAGTTGTGGCGCACGGACTTAGCTGCTCTGCGGCATGTGGGATCTTCCTGGACCAGGGATCGAACTCGTGTCCCCTGTGTTGGCAGGCGGATTCTTAACCACTGCGCCACCAGGGAAGTCCCAGATGTTGGATTTGAAAGCCCTGCTATACCATATTTGGTTGTCACACTGCTTTAAGTTCATTATTATACCGTTGTGTTGTAGCTATTTCTGTAAGATTTTTACAACAAGATCCAAAATACTATGTACTTTTTATGCTAAGAGAGTATGTGCTTATCTTCCAAAGGTAATGGTACTGCCAGGCAGAATGGAATCTGGTTTATGGGCAAAATGGCTATTTCTCAGTTGGTATTTCTCTAAGCTTTTAACTTTGGATTAGGAAGGGAACCAATAATACTCCCCACATTCTACTACTTCTCTCCTATCATGGGTGGTTGCAGGTTTCCTGGATGATGGTTTAGAACTCATTCATATACTGGGGCATTTGCTACCCAAAGGAGGTTATGAATCAAAAAAGTACTGCTAAGCTCCTACAGTGGTATAAGATGGTCTTAACTGATATTATGGTGATTCTTATGTATCACGACAGTTTCTGGGAAGTAAAACCATCCACTCTGGCCTGGGTGCTATTTATTTTTCTTCTGATATATTCATCTCTTCTTTCATTCATTTATTCAACAGAGTCCTTCACTGGAATGTATGTTTCATGAGGGTAGGGACTTCATCTGTCTTGTGCACTGCTGAATCCCTAGTACCCAGTAGCTGGCACATGGGAGACGCTTAGAAACTATCTGTTGAAATAATGAATGGATAAATGTGCTTTAAGAACCTAATATATGTTCAAAGCAGGCGTAGAACAGAGAGAATTGGAGGTTGAGACTTAGTATGAGCAGAACAGTGGAATCCTCTGCCTGCCTTAAGGGATTTCAGCTCAGAGTTTTATCTCCTCAACTCTTGTATTAGTTAAGGTATCGCTGGCTGCCATAACGGGAAACTCCCAAGTCTTAGGGGCTTATGATATCAAACATTTATTTTTTACTTAACTGACATCCAAAGTTTGTGTTTGGTACCAGCTGAAGTGGAGGGTGGGGAAAGCAGGAGCCATGGAACACAGTTATTCTGAGATCCGGGACCGTGGAGGCTCTGACATGCACAACCCAGGCATCCGAGCTCACTCTGACCAGTGATATTCAGCTGGTGGAAGGGAGAGGATGGAGAAGACACACGTGTTTCTTAACGATCTTGCCTTGAAGTGATATCTACCACTTCTGCTCACGTTCTGTTGACAAGAACTAATCACACCCTTGTTTATCCCCGACTCCAGATGCAATGGGGGCTGAGCAGGTAGAGCGTCACGGGCTGATGACCTGGGCAGCACAGGGCCTCATGCCTAGAAGGGCTCCGTGCTGGGTTTAATGCTCTGTTATCATTATCTTGAAATTATTGATAATTTTTTAAAAGTGGGGTCAGCATTTTTATTTTACACCAGGCCACACAAATTATTTAGTGGGGCCTGAGGCTGAGAAATGTACTCTTTGACAGGGCAGCCTCTTCCCAACAATTGCTCTGCATTATGGAAGGGAATCATAAATATTTGGTGGACAGCTAGCTATCTCTGCCAGCCCTAAGCATTGTTTCCAAGTTTGAAGCAAATAAGGGTCCATATGATATTTTAAAACATCCAGTATTTAAGAATCCCCAGTAACCAAGTGAAAAGAATCAGAAAAGTACTGCTAAGCTTAAAGCTTTTTTAAATGACAGAATGCCACTAGCTTGGCTAGGAAAAATTTACAGCAAGGGCATATCTTAATAGAATGGGCATCTGTGGAAAAGCAACATGGCACAGATATATGTGACAACTGTAACCACATGCCAGTTCTAGTATTTTGGATTCAAGAAATATTTAATAAGTATATAGTAAGTGTCAGCCATTCATCTATGGTTGGGAAACCACAGTTAAGATAGACCAAAAAGAAAAAATCCCTGCCAATAAATTTATATTTAGTGCCATTCTTTTATATGTATATATGTATATACGTGTATATATAAAAGAATAGCATTAAATATATATTTTATATATTTAATTGTATATATATATATTTAATTGAAGTATAGTTGATTTACAATATTGTGTTAGTTTCAGGTGTACAACAAAGTGATTCAGTTATACATGTATATTTTTTTCAGATGATTTTCCATTATAGGTTATTACAAAATACTGAATGTAGTTCCCTGTACTATACAGTAAATCCTTGTTGCTTATCTATTTTATGTATAGTAGTTTGTATCTGTTAATTTCATACTCCTAATTTATCCCTCCACCCCTCCCTTTCCCTTTTGATAGCCATAAATTTGTTTTCTATGTCTGTGAGTCTGTTTCTGTTTCATAAATAAGTTCATTTGTGTCATATTTTTAGATTCCACATATAAGTGATATCATATGAGATTTGTCTTTCCCTGTCTGACTTACTTTACTTAGTATGATAATCTCTAGGTCAATCTATGTTGCTGCAAATGGCAATATTTCATTCTTTTTTATGGCTAAGTAATATTTCATCATATATATATATATATATATATATATATATAAACATATATATATCTCACGTCTTCTTAAACCCGTCGTCTGTTGATGGGCACTTGCGTTTTTTCCATGTCTTAAATGCCATTCTTTTATATTTCAAAAACAGCTTTATAGAAGTATAATTGGCACAATAAACTTCATATGTATAAAGCATATAGTTTAACTTTAATTTAAAGTAATGTAATTTAGCATATGTAATACCTGTGAAATCCCCTTCCCACCCCATTAAATCTCCAAACAACCATTTATCAGCTTTCTACCAATATGGATTAGTTTGTATTTTCTAGAAGTTTATATATATGTACTATTTTTTGTCTGACTTCTTTTTCTCAACATAATTATTTTGATATTCATCCATGTTGTTGCATGTATCAGTAGTTCATTTCTTTTACTGCTGAGTAGAATTCCATCGTATGGATATACCAACTTGTTTATCCATTCATTTGTTGTTAGACATTTGAACTGTTTCCAGTTACTGACAATTACAAATAAAGCTGCAGTGAACATTTGTGTACAAGTACTTATGTGGACTTAGGCTTTCATATATCTTAAGTAATACCTAGAAATGAAATGGCTGGCAGGTGTATGTTTAACTTTTTAAGAAATTGCTAAACTGTTTTTCAAAGTGGTTGTACCATTTTACATTCCTTCCAGCAGTGCAAGAATAAGAGTTACAGTTGCTCTACACCATCAGTATTTTTTTAAATTTAATTTTATTTATTTTTTTATACAGCAGGTTACCATCAGTATTTTTAATTTTAGAGCTTTTAATAGGTGTGTAATGGTATTTCATTGTGGTTTTAATTTGCATTTCCCGAACTACTAATGATGTTTAAAATCTGTTCAATACATTTTTATTATTTTTGTTTTAAATGCAAATTACCGGGCTTCCCTGGTGGCGCAGTGTTTGGGAATCTGCCTGCCAATGCAGGGGACACGGGTTCGAGCCCTGGTCTGGGAAGATCCCACATGCCGCGGAGCGGCTAAGCCCGTGAGCCACAAATACTGAGCCTGCACGTCTGGAGCCTGTGCTCCGCAACGGGAGAGGCCGCGACCGTGAGAGGCCCGCGCACCGCGATGAAGAGTGGCCCCCGCTCACCGCAACTGGAGAAAGCCCTCGCACAGAAACGAAGACCCAACACAGCCAAAAATAAAAAATATATATAAATAAATAAATTTAAAAAAAAAAGTTTTAAATGCAAATTATCTTTGAGGGAGCATTGCATAATAAGAAAAAAGTTTTTATATTATCCACATAGCTTACAAAATATTATTTCAGCTTTTGCATTCAAAAAATATTTGCCTTCATTTTTGAAGTACATTTTTACAGGATATAAAATTGTAGGTTGAGAGTTTCATTCTTCCAGTACCTTAAACTTGGCTGCTCCACTGTCTTCTCACTTGTCTTATTTCCAGTGAGAAGTCTGTTATCCTTATCTTTGTCCTTCTGTACATAACGTGTCTTTTTTTCCTCCAGCTGCTTTAAATTTTTTTCTTTTTATTACTGGTTTTAAGCATCCCAATTATGATGTTCGTTGGTGTAGTTTTCTTCATGGGTATTGTGCTTGGGGTTTGTTGAGATTCTAAGACTTCTGGGTTTATAGTTTCCATCTAATTAGGAAAAAATTTGATCATTATACCCTTAAGTATTTTATCTGCCCCATCTCTTTCAAGGATACCAATTACTTGTATATTAAGCCACCTGAAGATGTTCCACAACTCATGGAAGATCTGCTCCTTTCTTTCCAGTCTTTTTTCTTTCTGTGTTTCTTTTTGGACAGTTTCCAGTTCTTTGTCTGAAAATTCACTACTATTTTCATCTACAGCATCTGATCTATTATCATCCTCATATGGTGCATTTTTCATCTCAGGGATTATAGTTTTCATGTCCAGAAGTTTGATTTGCATTTTTTATATATTTTCATGTTTCTGCTTAACACGTTCAGTCTTTCGTCATAGTGAACATAGGAAATACAGTTGTCATAACTGTATTCTTGTCTATTACTAATCAGTGTTCTTGTCTATTACTAATCCCATCACCTGTGTCATTTCTGGGCAGAATTCCATTATGGGGTGTAATTCTTTTATACTCCAGGGCGATCCACTGTAGATCTTCAGAGCTCTGTCTGCAGCTCTCTCCTCTCTGGTTACCCTTCTTTGTGAATTCTAGCTGCCTTGGCCTATGTGGACTTCCAGCTTCGTTTCCTCAACTCAGGTGCACCTCGGGGTTCTGCCTGGGGTCTCCTCTCCTGTGCTACAGCCTGGGAACTCTCCCCAGCTAGGAAACTGGGACAATTGTTAGGTTCACCTCATTTCTTTCTTGTCTCTCAGTGATGGTTGCCTTTAATTTTCTGGTGTCCAATTTCTTGAAAACCTCCTTTTTAAATATATTTTGTCTTTTTTTAGTTGTTTCAGGCAGGAGCCTAAGTCTGGTCACTGTTATTCATCTTGGCTGGAAGTGGATATCTCTATGACATTCTTTTTTTAGAAAATTTTATTGTATAATGGAGTATAGTTGATTAACAATGCTGTGTTAGTTTCAGGTGTACAGCAAAGTGATTAAGTTATACATGTACACGTATCTATTCTTTTTCAAATTCTTTTCCCATTTAGGTTATTACAGAGTATTGAGCAGAGTTCCCAGTGCTATACAGTAGGTCCTTGTTGGTTATCTGTTTTAAATATAGCAGTGTGTACATGTCAATCCCAAACTCCCAAGAGTTTGGTAGACATTCTTGACTACCTCTTAGAATCTCACAGCCACCACCAACACCAGCACACACAAAAAAGGCCCTGTCAGAGAGTTGAATCGTAGTGAAGAATATAACTTTCTTGTACACAATTGATGCTCAATAAGTATTGCACAGGTAAACAAATGAAGTACTGGAAGGGATACCTCTGAGAAGAAATACAAAGGAGGAGGAGAAGCAGAGTTGTATTTGCCTTCTTCATACCACACCTTGTTGGTAGGGATAACAGAAACGAAGCCTTCAGTTATGTCGTTTGTCAGGTATTGCTGGTTCAGAAAGCAAGTGGCAGGTGCAGGTGCCAGGGAAATGAAGCATTGCTACTTAGCAGAAGGGGAACACTTCAGTTCCTCATGCTAATGTCATCATAGGGATAAAAGCAAATACAGTTCAGCAGATGCTAAAAAAACGGTGGGGTGAAATTGATAGTGTCTACAGTATGAAATATCTTTGGATGGAGATATACAGTTTGTGAAATAATGTCGTTGCACTTCAAAGGCTCTTGCTGCCCTGATCCCACCTTGAAATTTCTCTTTCCTCACCAATGAAACAATGTATTGCATAAATGCCATGGTGTTTGGGGAGCACCCAGTGTATCTGTGCAGAACATTATCTTAGCTGTGTGTAATGAGGAATCCTGCGGCCTGAAAAAATGGGAGACTGCTGTGCCTGCTAGCAGTACTATTATTCTCCACATAGAGCTGGGGGCCATTTCGAGTTTGGAAAAAATAAAAAACATGGACTAAGCCAACTGAGTATAATATAATTCTTGAAATACAAACAGTCCTACACTTTTCTTTTAAATCCACTTAAGTACCTGAAAAGCTTTAAGGAGGGATTTTAATGACTTAATGCAAGAGCTGTGCACAGAATTAGCATGTCTGAAATTTTTTTCTTTCTCCTTTAAACTGTTGAAGAGAGGACTGTAGAGAATTTCTGAGATTGGGATATGTGGCTTATTGACATCAAAACCATGTACCACAAGGGCAGTTTAGACAAAGTGAACGTGGCTTCGGTTTTAGCCCTTAGGGAGAGGCTTCTTCTCCACCAACTTTCAGAGCACAACCCCTGTCGCTGAGTTGGCGACACAGAGGATGAGCCTAGGTCCATGGTTTCTGTCTAGTGGACGATAAACACTAAATCCCCTTGTCACTGATTTGTTTTTGTGAAATTGTGTGATCGCATTGACCTCTCAATATGCAAATATTCCTAGGAGAGGTACCACGGTGAAAGTTTTAATCGGATCATTTCTTCTCTTTCACAAAAAAGACTGGTCAGCATGAAAGGCCTGGGGACGTTGGGAGAGGAAGGAATAATAGAAGGGATGAAGAAAAAGAAGGCAGGACCCAAGGATGTACCTCCAATTTCAGAATTCTGCTAAGGAGCAGTAATGTCATCACTCATTCATCTATTCATGTATTCAAGCCAACAAAATTTTACTGAGTGTAAACACATAATTTATTATTTTATGTCCTTCCTCATACTTAAAAGGATTTTTGTGTTTATGATACACACCCAGTTCCCAGTGTGGACATGACATAGACCCAAAGGCCACAGAAAAACAGTTTATAGAAAGATGTAAACAAAAAGGCCAATCAAATATCAAAGTGTAAAGTGCTATATAAATGAAGGTATTATAAGTTATGACAGGCACCGTTCAGAGGAAAGGAGAACTCTAAAAAGAAAAGGGATAGGGTTTGGTAAATAACTAGAAGTAGATATGGCCCCAAGATCAAGCAAGCGTGTCCCCAAGTTGCCAGTTTGGGTAACTAAGAGTTATCATAACTGTGATATAAAATGCTGGCAAAGGAACAAATTTTGGGGAAAGATAATGAGTTCAATTTTGGAAATATTGAGTTTGTCTATTCTATAGGCAACATCCAATGGTGGTTGGATATACTGGTCTAGAGGTAAGAAGAGGCCTTTATAAACTGGAGGTAGAGATTTTGGAGTTATCTGTTTTTATGTAGTAGTTTACTATGTGAGTTGATAAGATCGACCAGGAAGGTCAAATACACAGAAAAGAGGGTAAGGGCAGAAGAACAATTTTAACGGGAAGCGTAGGCAATGTGGAAAAACTGAATTAGGAGGTAGGGGCACAGAAAGGCAAGAAAGAAACCAAGGGACAGTGATGTGACAGAAACCAGGGGAGGAGAAAATTTCATGGGGTTGGGGAGTGGTTGTCAATGGTGCCAAAGGCTTTAGAGGGTTTAGGGAGACCAATGTAGGAACTGGACAGGACAATTCAAAAAAATCCAATAATGTGATGGAAGTGGAAGCTAGACTTCAGTGGATTGAAAAGTGAGTGTCATGGAAGCAACCTAAATGTCCATTGACAGATGAATGGATAAAGAAGATGTGGTACATATATACAATGGAATACTACTCAGCCATAAAAAAGAATGAAATAATGCCACTTGCAGCAACATGGATGGACCTAGAGATTATCATACTAAGTGAAGTAAGTTAGACAAAGGCAAATATATGATATCGCTTATATGGGGCAACTAAAAAATAATACAAATGAACTTATTTACAAAACAGAAACAGACTCACAGACATAGAAAACAAATTTATGCTTATGGTTACCAAAGGGGAAAGGAGGGTTAAATTAGGAGTTTGAGATTAGCAGATACAAACTACTACATATAAAATAGATAAACAACAAGGTCCTACTGTATAGCACAGGGAACTATATTCAGCATCTTGTAATAAACCATAATGGAAAATAATATGAAAAAGAATATATATATATATGTGTAACTGAATCACTTTGCTGTACACCAGAGACTAACACAACATTGTAAATCAACTATACTTCAATAAAAACAAACAAACAAATAAATAAATAAATAAAGGGTTACATGGTTAGTTTAAAAAAGAAAAGGAGTGAATGTCAGGGAAAGAAGTGTAGATGCTAAGTTTACCCTTTCAAGGCAGGTTAGCTGTGAATCTATTAAACCCCTCCAAAATGTGGTCTCTGGCCAAGAAATTGTATTGTGTTCCTAAAGAACTTATCTGAGATAAGCACAAAAATGTACATATACCAATACTGATCACAGCATTATTTATGATGATACAAAATTGGAAACAACTTTAATGTTCAATTATAAGGCACTGGTTAAGTAATTTATGGTTCAGTCATATAAAAAATTACCACCATTAAATTTATATTGAAAGGAATATACAGACATAAGAAATGCTTACAACATGTTTTCTAAGACTTCTGCATTGAGACTATATTCATTTTTTAATTTTGGGAAAAGTCACTGAACATGCCGTCTCTACCCAAAATAAGCCTGGCTGTGAATGCAGAACAGAGATAAGGCAGTTAGTGGAGGGAATCAGTCAAGGAATGGTTTTCCTTTGCTTCATCTTCCTCTCCCTCCTCTGTTCCCCTTCTTCCTCTTTAGTTAATTAGAGACCCTGGAGCGTGCTTATTTGCTCGGAGGATGGAGCCAGCAGTGAAAGGCTTAAAATACTGGGGACTTGTTGTGGTACAGGGAGGAATAAGAGAGGAAGCAAGATTCATCTGAAGTTGGGAGAAAATCAGATTCGGACAAGAGATGAAGAGTGTAATGGTAAGAAAGAGTGAAGAGAGGACGGGAGAGGGAGAGAAATAGATGGGGATGTAAATGTGCAGATTGATGAGAAATGGGGGGGAGACCATTTGAGAAATGTTCATTCAATACGCTTTACTTTTTCTGTGAAATAAAAGCTAGATCACCCATCTGCAGAATATAAGGAGGTCATGGGTGGTGCTGAAGGCTTGAGAAGGGTTAAAGTTTAGTAAGGGGACCGTTTGTAGGGAATGGGAGAGAACACATCAGTACTTGGAATGAAAACTTATAATGCTAATGCGTGCCTTGTTTCCTTTCATGTCAATTCCATGATGAGACCAAAAAAAGGAGGAACAGAGTGTGAGTGTATTAGTGATAGGAATTTAACTGTAAGTGTGTGAATGGATAAGCTTCTGCCTCTCCATCTCATTACAAGCATTAACATGTATTTATTAAACTCTTATGATCAAGGCACCGAAGAAACTACAATGATGAGATATGGTGCCCATCCTTATGGAACTTAGATCTGGTTGGGGAGATGAATCACGGCCACTTGAAAAATTAACTGCATTACAAGGTAATTTTACCATAAGTGATGAAAGCGGCATAAAGAATCAGACAAATGATTGATCACTTACAACTGGAGTAGTCAAGGAAGATTTCATATTATTTTTACATTGCCTTTGTGTATTTATTTATTTCTCCTTTCCGATCGAGTAGGCACTGCCATGTTCATCTTTAACCCCTGTCACATTTCTTGGTACATGACAAGCACTTAATAACCATTGCTGAATGAATGGACTAATGAATCAACAAATAAACAAGTCAAGTAAGATTTGACTAACTTGAGGGGAGGAGAGGTGGAACTTCATTTCAGTAGGGTTATGGTAACGTAAAAATGTAGAAGAAAGGGGAAATGAAGAAAGGGAAAAAAACAGCATTTACTGAGTATATATACACCGGCACTGTGTTATATGCGTTTACCTACATTATAGAATCATTTAATTGTCACAATAACCCTGTGAAATAGCTATAAATATCTCTGCTTGAAAGGATGAAGAGTTTCAGAGAGATGAGGTGACTTGCTCAAGTAGTGAATAAATGTCAGCGCTGGGCCCTGAACCTCGGAACACGAGGCTGGTCCTCGGGCAGTGAAGCGGTGGGTTTGCAGTGAAGAGGTGGGTTTTCATACACTCCCTTGTGAGGACGTGGCTCTCTGCAAGTCCACTCCAGCACATGTTATTCCTCTAGCCTTAAACTCCTGTAACTACTGGTTACGTCTCGGTGCATGGTGGTGTTGTTGACCTGAATTCCCATCTCCCGAGTCTTCACTCTGACTAAAGGGTCCCAAGTGTCCAGGTCCCTGCTCTCTCCAGCCTCATCTCAGGTGACCATCCCTATTCACCAACATCCACGCTCCAGGTTCTCTGAATTATACTTGCTCATTCACCCTTTTCCACCTTCCCTCGTGCTATTCTCTGTGTCCCAAAGGCCCTCCTTGCCTTGGTACCTATTCACCTTTCACAATCTAACTCCCTGGCCACTTCCTTTTTTCTTGACTTGCAAATAATATTGGTTGCATGAACTGACTCTTTTGTCTTCCTAAGTTTCCATCATATTCTCTTTTCTTTTCTTTTCTTGCAAATGATTATGTTCATGGATTCTTCTCTTCTCTCTCCTCCCCTAAAGAAGCCCCTCAGCCAAAGTGCAGTTTAATATTTCTACTGTTACTTCCAGTTGTGAAAGACAAGGGAAATTTGGGCACTTATCCCTAATGCCAGGACTCTGAAATATTGTACCTTCTGTAATTACAGGACCTACTCCCCTAATTCCATGGGATAATTGAAGTTATGTATATGTGTATTGATTCATTCAGAGCCCATAAAATTGTCCAGTTTTATCAAGTTCTGGAATTCCTAAACTGTTCTATCTGCATCCTGCCTTGCCCCTATATATATTTCTGTCCATATTGGGGAGACCTGCTAAGCTGCTCGAGAAAAGTAGAGAGGCCACTTCTGTGGGCTCTGCCCCAAGTTGGTGGCCAGCATGCAACTCTGCAGGCTTCATTGAGCGTTTGAACCTCGGAGCTGGGAGGAAAGTGCTGGTGCCTCGAGAGAGGCTTTCTCAGGAACAGCAGGAAACAACACACGCGTCTAGCTTCAGGGATTAATTAACACTATTCTAAAATAAATCCTTTAGCAGAATTTCCCTTCTCTTCGACAGAAATCCATTTTCAAATGTGGACTAATTTTCTATTAAATGAGCCTAAGGCTGGTCTCCTCACATAGTCTTCTTCTGGAAGTAGCTGATGACGGCAGAGCTAAATACCACCCTTACTACCACTCTGACCAGGGCATGCAGAGGGTGTGGCGAGTGTGGTCTCTGCCACAGGCTGGGCCTGCAGTTAAGTGTTCCTGGTAGTGGTGCCAGGAGAGATTGGGGTTGATACACAGTTTAACCTGACTCCAGTTCAAGAAGATTTAGAAGTAGCCCAGTGGCAGTCACCTGGGCCAGAAGGGGAAAGAGGATTGTTCTAGGAACTCTTAGGAGAGTCTGTGCTGATCCCTTTATAGTTGGATGGCAGCTGGAAGAGGGGAAGCAGCCACCTGTGCCCACAGCCCACCAAGAAGTTAGTCCAGCAGGATTCCCAGCTCGTCCACTCCTCCAGGCCTTCCATCTCTCCCTCATGGGTGCAGAGGAGCTCCCTAAGGGGCCCCAGCCTGCAGCTCTTCTGCCAAGTTGCTCTAGTGAAGTGGTATCACAGAACAATTGCAGGTCACCTCTTGCACCTCATTTTTACAAAATCATATGAATGTTGGCTTCTTATCAAAGAGAACAAGTACCGCCTTCCAACAAACACACAGGCCAAATCAGGATGTCAAACTAAGGATATTGTGACTAGAGAAGGGAAGGACAGGGGGTGGGAAGGTAGAGTAAGAGGCCGTTGTCAGAAAAGATCAACATTACACCTTGTTTGTTTGTTTGTTTGTTTCTGGAAAGATAATCTATTCGGTAAGTATTTTCTGAATGTTTACTATTTTCTTTTTCTTTTTTAAAAAATTTTTATTGGCGTATAGTTGATTTACAATGTTGTGTTAGTTTCTGCTGTACAGCAAAGTGAATCAGTTATACCTATAAATATATCCACTCTGTTTTAGATTCTTTTCCCGTATAGGTCATTACAGAGTATTGAGTAGAGTTCCCTCAACAATACATCTTTAAGTGTTCATTCATCAGTTTCTAAGAATCACCTATTCCTAAAAATCTCTGGGTATTGAACAACTAAAAGCCATACGTTACCTAAATAAATATCTAACCTTTTTGCCAAAAGTAGAGTTTTGGTTTGTTTTGTTTCTTTTTGAGTTTGGAAAATGAAAATTAGGTCATACTGGAAACCCTTTTTCTATACAAAATATATTATCTAAATTAGAGGAAGTGCAGTGACTAAAGATAACATGGACCAGCCAAGTTTGTTTATTAAAGAAATAAACACAATTAAAAACTCAAACATCATTTTGGCTCCATATTTGTGTACAAGTAAAATTATTTAGGATAAATTCTTAGATGTGAACTTGCTGTGTTAAAGTATGTAAATTTCATAGATACTACCATCATATTGCAGTTCTGTGTCTTCAAGTTTAATTCATTTTAACATGCTTAACACATTAATATTTAGTACATTTATGGAGTCCTTCCCATCTTCAAGGGACCACATTAAGACTGGAGACAAAAAGGTGAATACAATGCAGTCCCTACTCTGGAGGAGTTCCTAATAGCGTGGGGGACACTAACATGTAACTCAATCATGATAAAAAGCCAGAGAGGGTGTCCAGTATACGGGTAGTTAAAGGAAGCAGTGACTGATTATACCTGAAGGTGTTGAGAAAATCTGTTCAGGTAAAGTGACATTTTAGTGAGGACCTTGAAGGATGAGTAGATATTCACCAGATGGAGAACAAGTTGGCAGAGGGATGGCGGAGTCACCGTGAAAGAGCAATAGCCATGAGTACCGGGCTTGGCTGCATGTGGGGTGTCTGGTGGGGTGAAGTGAGAGAGAAGCTGGAAAGCACGTTGGAGTCAGAACGTACGTTTTGTTCTTTTGACTGTGGGGAACCTTAGAAGACATTTAAGCAGAGGAGGGATACTATCTTGTCTTTGTTTAGAATAACACCTCTGTTGGCAGTGTTGTCGTGACGCAGGAGGTGGGAGGTCATTGTCATAAAGGATGAGAAATAAGGCAGAAGAGTGGGGAAGAGGGGATGAATCTAAATGATGCCAGTTGGGTAAAATAGTAAGGATTTGGTAATCGCTGAATGTAGGGTAATGGTAAAGGTTGAAGCCACTTGGTGTTTCGGATGACTGGGACGATGATGATGATGGTAATGATAATGATAATGATGGGAATAATGTGCTTCCTCTTTTTTTTTAAACATCTTTATTGGAGTATAATTGCTTTACAATGGTGTGTTAGTTTCTGCTTTATAACAAAGTGAATCAGTTATACATATACATATGTTCCCATATCTCTTCCCTCTTGCTTCTCCCTCCCTCCCACCCCTCTAGGTGGTCACAAAGCACCGAGCTGATCTCCCTGTGCTATGTGGCTGCTTCCTACTAGCTATCTATTTTACGTTTGGTAGTGTATATATGTCCATGCCACTCTCTCACTTTGTCACAGCTTACCCTTCCCCCTCCCCATATCCTCAAGTCCATTCTCTAGTAGGTCTGTGTTCATTGCAGCTCTATTTACAATAGCCAGGACATGGAAGCAACCTAAGCGTCCATCAACAGATGAATGGATAAAGAAGATGTGGCACATATATACAATGGAATATTACTCAGCCATAAAAAGAAACGAAATTGAGTTATTTGTAGTGAGGTGGATGGACCTAGAGTCTGTCATATAGAGTGAAGTAAGTCAGAAAGAGAAAGACAAATACCATATGCTAACACATATGTATGGAATCTAAGAAAAAAAAAAAAAAGGTCATGAAGAACCTAGGGGCAGACAGGAATGTGCTTACTCTTGAATAAGTCTGAAGTGCATGCAGGCATCCAGAGAGAAACACCTCCTAGGCGACAGGGAGAATGTGTATGGATCAGAAGGATGAATACTTACAAAGGTGAAGACTTGGAAGACAAAGCAAATACACAGTAGTTGAAGTTGAAATAATATTCCACTGGGGAACAGAGTACGGAAAAAGAAAAAGGAATCACTTTAAAATATCAACTTTAGTGAACGTTTGAGAGGAGGAGAGCCAATGAATTGGAGTCAGAAAGATAAGAAGTAGAAGAAAGGGGTGTGACAATACTAAGAGAGGAAAGAGTTTGAAGAGGAAGAGTTTGGTAAATGACTTCATATGCCATAAGGATGTGAAGCAGAACTAAGTTGGACCTAGTGATTGTATTAGTTGCGGTTCCCCAGAAACACAGAACAAACTATGTGTGTGTGTGTATATATATATATATATATATATATACACATACACACACACACACACACACACACATACATAGCAGTGTATGATATATATATATATCTTTTATATATATATATATATATATATATATATATAAAAGAATTGGTTGATGCAATTATGGAGAGTGAGAAGTACCAAGATCTACACTTGGCAAGCAGGAGACTCAGGAGAGCTGAGGGTCTAGTCCAGTCTGAGTCCAAAGGCAGGAGAAGACAGATGCCCTGGTTCAAAGACAGTCAAGCAGAGAGAGAGACTTCTTTCTTACTCAGCCTTTTTGTCCTAATCAGGCCTTCAGTGGATTGGATGTGGCCCGCCCACACTGGGGAGGGCAATCTGCTTTGCTCTGTCTCCCAATTCAAGTGCTGATTCTGTCTAGAAGCATCCTCCCAAGACACACCAAGAATAATGTTTAATCAAGTATCTTTTAATCAAAGATATTTATCTTTTAATCAAATGAGCCCCCCCATTGCCCAGGCAAGTTGATACATAGAATTTACTATCACAGCAGAGAAAAGTCACTGGTGACCAGAGACCTTACCAAGAGGAGTTCCAGATGAGTGGTTCTGGTGATATCCAGATACCAAAGGACTGAGAAATAAACAGAAAGTGAATAAATGGAGACACTAGGTGCGGACTGCTCATTCAAGAATGTTAGTTGACTGCACAAGGAAGGAAAGAGAGAAAGCAACACATTCAGGAGAAAGATAAGTTGAGGAGGATTTTTTTAAGGTGAAGGAAATTCGAGTATGTTTAATATTTATTGGCTGAGACGGATGCATTTGTGAAGAGCAAATGATTGAAGTAACAAATGGGAAGAAGAATTAATAGGGCAGGATATTGAAAAAGGCTGAAAGGAAAGTGATGTGTATGCAAATAATTAGAATATAGTGCAATCTGAGGTAATAATAATAATATTACAAAGTGAGAAATATATTCCATTGCCCAAGTATTAGATTTAGGCTTTAAACCTACAGAAAGATCCATGGAGAATTATATCCTAACATATGTTCTATGCATTTATGCAAGAAAGTGAATAATATCAGATGATTACAAACACAGGTGGTGATTGTTTTTTCAACTGTCCCAAAGAGTGAAACTTGATCATTATAAAGGTGTCAGGAACACTATCCTGAATTGCTGTCTAAAGCCCCTGCCTAATTCATCTGCCTACTGTCTCAAATAGACATCAAGTCAAAGACTCCACTTAGCTCCGGGAAGAAATGTCTCAGAAGAATCTTGTCATGGATTTTTCAAGAATGACATAATGATCTTCTGTAGCATCCAACCCCAGAAGGGAAGTAACATGAAGGATTACTCTGCACAGATGCAGAGCGTCATCATTATGCAGAATTGAACGACACTGAATGACAGGTAGCTTTAGCCAAAAGGCGACTCTGTTCTATTCACCACTGTGGTCCTCCTGCTTAGCTCCCAGGACTTGGCACCCAGAAAGCATTCAATAAATATTGGTTGTACGAGTGGATGAGAATGCTGTGATCCTAGGAATGCATTGTCAGTCTTCACTTGAAGGTCAGTATGCAAAGAAAATTCTTTAAAGGCCAAATTCTCAGACATCTTTGGAACTTTAAGGCAAAACTCTTCTTCTTCTTTTTTTTTTTATAGTAATCTTTTATTTATTTATTTTTATATTTATTTTTGGCTGTGTTGGGTCTTCGTTTCTGTGCGAGGGCTTTCTCTAGTTGCAGCGAGCGGGGGCCACTCCTCATCGCGGTGCGCGGGCCTCTCACTATCGCGGCCTCTCTTGTTGCGGAGCACAGGCTCCAGACGCGCAGGCTCAGTAATTGTGGCTCACGGGCCTAGTTGCTCCGCGGCATGTGGGATCTTCCCAGACCAGGGCTCGAACCCGTGTCCCCTGCATTGGCAGGCAGATTCTCAACCACTGCGCCACCAGGGAAGCCCAAAACTCTTCTGAACATAAGGCCAAAAGGCACTGAAGGGGCCAGATGAAGTGCCAGCTTGTAGAGACAAAGTATGCATGATCCACGGGTTGACTGAAGAGGAGTGAGATGATTGCTCTCTGTAGTGGATTGTGGTGCTCCGTCCCTATCCTCCTTAGGACGGAGGCACTCCTGTCCTTGCGCCTGGGGATACTGGTGACTAACAGCTCTTACCTGAGGGACTCTCAGGGAATTACCCTCAAAGGAAGACAGAGCTACTTAGCCTAAGGTCACACCGCTTCCCCAGGAGCAGCCCACATCCAATGAGTGGTTAACGGCGGGGGTGGTAGGGGTGCTGGTGTCCGTGGTGGGAGTGAAGTCCCATGTGCCCCTTACCTCAAGGTGAGACAAGTCTGAATAGCTAGCCCAGCTCCAGAGCTTTCTGTGGGATTGTCTGTGGTCTGTATTTTGCCTGCATCACAACTCCAGTCTTTTCTCTGCCCCATTCTTCTCCTTCACTCCCTCACAGATGGTGGTCCCTGTGGGCACTCTCTGTAAACCTCATGCATGCAGCTCTCGGTTTCAGGGTCATCCTGCTGTGGAGACTGACCTGAGACATTCTATGTCACTTAACTGTTTCTAGATAGACAAGAGTGCACTCTTTTAAGAGCTAAAACGTTCCAAGGAGCATTAGACCGAGGGCCTTGGTTCCAGCTCAGTGCTAGGCACCTGTGTGTTCCAAAATACTAAAAATGGGAACCAGAGAATCAAGGAGGCCTGGCTTGGCTTGCGTGGGTCAGAACAAGTGTCTTTGTCCTGTCACATAGAGGAGGTCACATCCTCACACCTGCAGCATGCATCTGCTGGCTGCTCCGTGTCCGTGCCTCTCAGCCCCAAAACGTACCTTGCTTGGGTTTTGACTGATTATTTCAGTTGTTCCTAAGGTTATTCCCCTTTTGTTCCTGTTGTTCCCAGCACTTAGAGTTAATTTTTTCATCCTTTTGAGAGCTCTAATCCTGAAGGATAGTCAACTTCCCCTTCCAACCCAGGAAGAGAACAAAACTCTTCGATTTCATATCTTCCCTAGAGTCAGTTCCCAAGATTCAAGCCAAATCTATGTATTTCTTGAGACTTTCTCAGAACATCTTAATTTTGAGTCTGTTTTCCACCACTTGGCTGTTTATTATGATGTTAGGACATTTAAAGATGTTTTCAGTTTAATTTTAAGTATAGCTAATATTTATTTAGCACTTATTATTTGGTTGACATTTCTATTGTAAAATATAACATGGATACAGAAAATCACACAGAAAAGCAAAGAGTAATGAACTGTGGGTATGTTTGTAACCCCTCCTCAGGTTTAGAAATAGAACTTTACTGGGCTGCTACTCCAGCAGCCCCTGTGTGTACCCCACCCCAATCTCAACTCTCCTCCTTCTCTCCAAAGTAACCGCTACCCAGATTCTATAATAATCACTTCTTTGCACTTCTTTAGAGTTTTATCAAAAAGTGTGCATCCCCAGACACTGTACTTTTGTCTTGCCTGCTTTTAAAAGTTTAAATTTCTTTGAATCTGCAATCTCCCCCTCCATCCCTTTCTTTTCCTCACACAATATCTGTTGAAAAACTTGGGGCATTTGATCTGCAGCTTCCCATAGTCTGGATTTTTCACTTTAACATTTTCTTCTCTCTTCTGTATTCCCTACAAATAGGCAGCTGGATCCACACTTGACCAGACTTGTGTTTGATCCCTTCTGCAAGTGAAGGGATTTCAATCGCCATTCTGTCCATTCAGATATCTTTATTGAAGCTCAAATTGTCCTGTATTTGGCTAGTGGGGGACCTCTTCAAGTTGGCTTCTGAGTCTTCTTTACATGACTCTTTGGTAAGTTCTTTGCTATTGGGTGTGTCAAGATTTTTCAGGCGTATCTTGTACGTTTCTGGCCCCAGATATGGAAATAGCTACTTCTCTAAGAAGCCTTGGACATTTTTTTAGGGAAAATGATATTTCAAAACCACAGTCTCTTTGCTTGGGATGATCATTGTTTCAAGGCTTCTTCAGTGGACACGTTACTTTATGAGTTCATACTAATAGTTCGAATTTAAATTCAGGAAGACAAAGCTTTTTATTTAACTTCTTCTGTATAGCATCTCTATTTCCTTTCTTTTTTAAAAAAATATTTATTTATTTAATTTGTTTATTTTCCTTTTTTTTTTGGCTGCATCTGGTCTTAGTTGCAGCACACGGGATCTTTGTTGAGGCATGCAGGATCTTTTTCGTTATGGCGCACAGTCTGCTCGGGCTTTAGTTGAGGTGTGCGGGTTTTCTCTCCTCTAGTTGTGGCGCGTGGGCTCCAGAGCACGTGGGCTTTGTAGTTTGTGGCACGCGGGCTCTCTCGTTGAGGCGTCAGAGCTCAATAGTTGTGGCATGCGGGCTTATTTGCCCTGTGGCATGTGGGATCTTAGTTCCCAGACCAGGGATTGAACCTGCGTCACCTACATTGGAAGATGGATTCTTTACCACTGAGCTCTGTAGTTTGTGGCATGCGGGCCCTCTCGTTGAGGCGTGAGAGCTCAATAGTTGTGGCACGCGGGCTTATTTGCCCCGTGGCATGTGGGATCTTAGTTCCCAGACCAGGAATTGAACCTGCGTCACCTACATTGGAAGATGGATTCTTTACCACTGGACCACCAGGGGAGTGCCTCCATTTCCTTTCTTCCATACCAAAATCCTAGTTCTCAAGGACACAGGGAATGATAGAATCAGAATATTGCATCATTACTCATCATCATTACTCAATTCCAATAGTATATACACAAATGATACTAATACTACCACTGGCAATATGATCATTGAAAATAACTACAAATATTGTTGCATGTACTTTCCCCATCTCCCATTAATTTTTGTAGCTGTACTATATCTATATTGCCTAAGCATATAGCCATTAATACTCTACTTTCCCCTTTTAATGCTCATTTGCTCATAGTTCTATAATAACTATATGTTTTATATATTTAGTTCTCACCATCAGTCCTTGTGTCTATGTCTCTAGTGATTTTGGTTCTCTGAAGCTCATTTCTAGTATAGTCCTCAGGCAAGGCTCATGGGAATAATATTCCTTGAGTTTTTACATGTTGATAACCGTTTGTGTATGCTCATTATGTCTGAAAGTCAGTTTTGCTAAATAAAAATTCTTTTCTTTATATTTCCTTTAGACACTTCTTTCCTTGAGTATGTTAATTAGGTCACTCTATTTTTTTTTTCCTGTCATAAAGCATTGCTGTCGTAAAGTCTTACGGTAACTTAATTTTTTCCCTTATAAATCACTTGCCCTTCTCCCCTAGATGCTCAAATAATTAATTTTCTTTAAAATCCAGTGACTTTATTAGAATATGCCTTGGTGTTGGTCATTCTGAGTTGATATTCTCAGATGTGTGGTATGTTCTTTCAATATATAGTTTCAATTTTCTTTTTTAATTTCAGGAAAGTTTTCTTAAATTATTGTTTTTAGCATTTGTTCTCTTTCTTGCTTTGGTTTATTTCCTCAGAGATTCTTATATTATGTAATTTGAATCTTCTTTGCCTATATTCCTTTGCTACTTTCTCTTTAATCCTTATCTCTTTATTTCTTTTTGATTTTTAAAACCTTCCTTCTTTTCACCTCCTATTTTCTTAAGGTGTATTTTGTGCTTATTTGCTTTTGTGTTCCTTCCAGTTTAATCTTTGTTCCAGAAATGTCTTTTCATTTATTTATAATTCTTTCCTATGCTCTGTCACCTCATTTCTGAGTTTTTCTAATTCTGACTATACTGTTCTTTTACATCTTGTATCATTTTCTTAATGTCTTTTAGTTTATTTGAAATAGGTTACAGTTTTGATCTATTCTTGTCTTTCTGATATGCTTTTATTATCTATAGTGATGTTATTCTGCTTTCTATTCTCTTTTATCATATAATAACTTTGCATAGGACTTGACTTCGATGCTTTTCTGCAGCTCATTTTCATGTGAAATCAGTTTTCTGACATTTTAGAGGCCTGATTCAGGCTAGCTTTTCTAACTTCAGAGAATCCCCTCTTCTGCTGTTTTCCAGGACTTCTTGGTTCCGTTCTCCACCGCCACTTTTATCTGGATCTTTTCTTTCCTTTGTCTCAATTGGGCCAATTCTGTTCAATTTTGATTACATTCCAGAAGTTTCTCCTTAGTGCTGGGCCCTTTCCTGAAAGGGACCCCTGTCCTAGAAGAAAGCTCATAAGTGCTAAACTCTTCTAGTCCCAGTTTCTACCGAGAGCCCCCTTGCACTTGCCCATTACTGGATTGCATAAAGCCCTCCTGGTTTCAGTGGCTGTTCCCAAGTGGGTCCATGGTGCTTTGTCTTTGCTTCTCTCTGCTTTCTGCTGCCTAGATGCAGGTGCCACTCTGGTCCTGTGACTGGTGATTTGTCCTCCCTGGCTGATATTTTGAGGTTTCTAAAGAAATCTAGTCATCTAGTTTCACAGTAAATGTTGACCATGGATTTTTGGTTTATACCTAATTGTCTTATCTATTTTAATAGAGCGATTCAGAAAGAAAAAGAAAATTATGCCATGTCCACTGCTTCAATCTTCTCTGGAGCACTAAGTGTTTGCCAGGCACTCTACATGTATTGTCCCATTCAACTTTCAGGACATCCCAGTGGGATAGGAATAATTATTATTCTTATTTTACATACAAGGAAACTCAGGCTCAAGAGGTCAAACTGCTTCCTAAGGTCACCAGCCAGTAAGTGGTAGCTTTGGGATTTGAACCTATGTCTGTTTGACTCCTATGTTGGCTAAACTTTGTATCAAAAATGTTATAAGATCATGCCTTTAACATTTAAAATGTGCATTCCCATAGAATGTTTTCCTAACCAAAATA
This sequence comes from Balaenoptera borealis, assembly GCF_965194805.1. Taxonomy (NCBI): domain Eukaryota; kingdom Metazoa; phylum Chordata; class Mammalia; order Artiodactyla; family Balaenopteridae; genus Balaenoptera; species Balaenoptera borealis. The sequence continues at coordinate 13,865,371 of NC_138870.1, forward strand.
TTGTAATTTACGATTAACAAAATATTAGAAAGTATTCAGCTTTAAACATAAGAATTTGGATGATTTTTTTTCTTTTCTCTTCTTTTGTGCATATCCCCAAATTTCCCTAATGAGGAGATATTAAATTTAAATTGGAAAACCCAATACACCTTATTTAAAAAATTAAAATGAGCATGGTTGAAAGGTTCTTTGGCTAGTCCCAAAAGTCTGTTTAACTTATTATATACATGAAATACAGTACAAATATGTGTATGCATGTGTGTATATGTATACATGTAATACACATATACAAATTTGATTAAATCAGCAAAACATGCATCTGCAATATTAAGTTAGAGCACAATTGTTAGGCGGATAATGGTTAAAGATGTAGGATCTGTGTTCAGACAAACCTGAGTTTGAATCCTAGATCTTTATCTTATTTGGGTTAACTGGGACAAATTTTTCAGGTCATTCATTCAAGCTTCAGTCTCCTTATCTGTAAAATGGAGATAATTTCATAGGGTTGTCCTGAACATAAAATGACATAATGTGTGTGAAGCAAAGCACCTGAGACAGTGCCCAGCAAGAATAAGCACTCACTAAATATGAAAGGTTGTTAAATACAACCAGGACAGTAGAGAAACTAGGCTTAGTTAGGGGAAGTAGATGGAGAATTATAGCCACTCTGAAAATAATTTCTGCATAATGTCAAGCCTTTAGAAACAGGTGGGTTTTTTGTTTGTTTGTTTGTTTGTTTTAGAGGGGAGGGTTTTTTAAATTTATCAAAGATCAGTGAGTGCCTTTAAAATTGTTTCACAGCTGGAAGAAACAATAGTTATAGTAAGTAGCCTTAGAGGAGGTGGTCCAGTGTGGAAATGACAGCTCACACATCACATAAAAAGCATGTATAGGTCAGATACTTGTTGTAACTTGGAAATTGATCTCCTGTAGTATTCTGGGGCCAGATTGAAAACTGCCCTGCTGGGCCAGTACATACTTGACAGAAAACTTTGTCAGACCTCCCCAGGATGTATTTGGAAGGCCATTTGTAACCCTGATAATTGTAAACAAATTGTACTGAGGTGGTAGCTTGAACTGTACACTGGTGACAATTGTTAGAATATTCAACTGCAATGAGCTTAATTGGTTATAAAAGAGTGGTTCCTCTTGGACGATGTAATACACACCGTCCTTCCTGCACTGAGTTTGCTATTTTGTGACATTTGCTGTAGAGATAATAGAAGCATTTAATTTTATTGAGCAAAAACGTATGAGTTGAAATATGTAAACCGTGATGCCTCCCTCTGTAATTTCCAACTGTAACATCATTTGTTCGGTGATAAGATGCCAGTTAACATCCAGAAGCTGACCTAGAGGTCATTTTCTGTGCTCGGAACCTGGGGAAGATGGAGAAGAGGTGGGGATGGTGCTTGTACTGCCACGGCAGTCACCCGGTGCCTTAGGCAATGGCGTCAGTCGAGGTGCATTTTTGCCAATTAAAGATTTTGCATTAGTACAGGTCCAGCTGCTCCTCGTCATCCCCTCTCCCTGGAAGCAGCTGGGAAATTTGAGTAGCGGTGACAGTAAGCCGGGGTGAGAACAGCTGCACCATTGGCCCCAGTGCATCCTACGAAGGGAAACCATGATGTGAAAGAACGTCTTAGCTAATGTTTGGTGTAGGAAACCTCCGGCTACAAAGGTTAATTGCAGTCTATACACAACAGATGATTTTCAGCTCCAAGAATTGAGAATGGATTCTTCTCAGGTTCCCGGTTTCTATAAAAGGCGCATTTCTCCTGAGCAACTGGTAGTTTTTATTTTCTGATAGGCATTATGTGATTTTGAAACAAATAATGCTTTTCTCTTTGTTTAGGTCACTAGGCTGTCACATTTGTGGCATCTCTACAAACCCTACAAGATCTAAGCCCTAAAGACATGAGCTCTCATGTAGTCAGTTTTCTGGAGAACAGGACTACACCTCTGGATATTTCTCTCTTCATTTTCCCTTCATCTAGCATTTATTCCCCAGAATATATATATATATATATATATATATATATATATACATAAATTTCTTTAAGTCATTTCAAATCCTTTTTGAATCATGTTCAATTCGATCTGCACCTAGAATTTTTCAGGCCGGGGCAAGAATACAGGAGGACTACATTTCTTCTCATTGTTTGATCAGTAATGAAGTCTTCACTTAGTAAAGAAGATGAATGGTCTGTTGCATTTATTGTCTTCTGAAAAAAAAAACTTTCTTACTCATTTAATTCTTATGATCAGTAATTGCATCTTTATCAAATGAGGAATTTGCAAGGTCCTGTCCCTGAATTCTATGTGTGGGTGTAATATAGTTGTAAAAAATTCTGTCTTGACCTAGCATTGAGGCTTTGGCTAGAGGCTGGTCAGTTCCTCTTCTTGAGAAGCTAAGTCCACACCCCCAATCACCTGCTTTATCTGGGCCACATATACCCGTTCTCATTGCCCCAGGGCCAGGTACCAGGCAACCAGGGACAGTCCCTCTCCTCCAGAGCCCACTGGATTTATTCAAATTAGCCGATCCTCAACATGCTTGTCGGGCTGCATCCTTTCCTTCCCATAGAAATTACAGTGGAGGCACTTGCCCCCCACCCCCCTTTCTGCCTCGTGATTGACCTATGCTTCCGCTGCTGTGTTCTCCTCAGGGAACTGGGACCACTCTTTCCGGCTTCTCTCTCTCCATCTGCATCTGGCCTCACCACATCTCACCCAAGATAATGTGGTTCAAACAGGGGGTGATGCTAGACAGATGTCTCCTCACTTTCAGTGCTCCTAGTTTTTAAAAATTTAAGCAGTCCACCTTTTAAAGATTTTCCATTTATGCTCTTAGGCGCTTTGTTTGGTTTTATTTTCTGAGATTTGCTCTGGTGTTTTCTATTTCTCTCATAATCAATTCATTAGAAAAATTAAAAATGTCATCCATGCAAAGTATATTTCAGTATATTTTTTTTATCAAAAGATGTAAGCTAAGGTGAATGTAAAACCAAAAATTAAAATTTCTTTTCATATAGGTTTTATATTCTCCTAAAATATCCAAAATAGTCTGTTAAACATTCAAGGTAGTCTATTGAAAAGTAAAATACAGAATATAGTGAATAAATATCAAAGTTTTAAATGTAGTTTAAGAGAGATGACATTTTAAATTAAATTTTAAAACATTTAATTCAATCGTATTAAATGTTTTTATAAAGACAGAACAATGCACAATTCTAGAGTTCAATAGCCAACAGGTTACCAAGGTAGTGAAACCATGTCATGTTTCACAGGTAATGTCAAGCCTAGTGCTTCTCATGTGGGGAGATCTGGCAATTTCTGGAGATATTTTTGGTTCTCACAAGTGTTGCTGGGGAGAGAAACTATTAGCATCTAGTGGAGAGAAGCTTGAGGTGCTGCTAAGTAGGTTCCAACGCACAGAAAAGCACCGGCAACAGGAGGAACCACAGCAACAAAAGCAAAGAATTATCCTATCCCAGCTGTAAATAGTTCCGAGGTTGAGAAATCTGAGTGTGTGTATGTGTGTGTGTGTGTGTGTGTGTATATATTTGTATTTATATATCGAAATTATACACACACAAATGTAAGAGTAATGTGAACATTTAAGATTCTAGAATGTTTCTCAGCTACCAGGTGCAGTGGTTGCACATATTGTACTAATTTGTGAATACCTCTGGAACCATGAATTGGAACACAAAAGCAAAAAACAAAAAAACAAAAAAACCCCCAAAAACAGCATTACTGGGAAACAATACTTTGTTATTCAATAATCTGTTGCATTCACGTTCCCTCAGAGGAAAGATTTGACAGGTTAATTAATTCGACTCGTCTCTTAAGTACTTTTGCCACTGGAATCTCCTCCGTGCTCTAAAGCAGTATCCATTCATCAGCAGTGGCACAACCCACAAACTTTTACAGTAATTGAATGAAGTCACCTTCTGTGCAGAAGTTGCGGGCAGGAGATGCAGAGTGTTTCTCTGGGGTCTTAACAGCGTTGGTCATGAGGGTGAACGATTAAAATGCAAGCTGTCCCGTGCCAGCGCCATACCCCGAGAGACAGAAGCTCCCATGCAGTCCGTAATAAATGTGCGTGCGTTTGTGTGTGTATGTGTGGGTATGTGCATGCTTGTGTAGGAACGCAGTGTGCTATGGGGATCCTCTAAAGCCCTGACCCAGTACTGTAGCCCCTTGTGCTCAGATCTGAGTACTGACATAAATACTTTTAAAAAATGTGTGAAATTTGAGGCCTTGGATTTTCAGCTTGAAGCCAGAAGGTGTTTAGGTGGGAACCAAGTCAGAAATAAGTTGGAGCACGAGGTACTATTAGAAGAATTCGCTTACATTAATACTTGAATGTTGTAATAAAGGACAAGCATTTCTGTATGTCTGATAGCCTCCTGGGTAAAGGGTAGCATAGCACAGGTGTAGCTGAATCCCAGGTGAAGCTGTTTGTGCCTAGAGCAAGATTAGAGGTGAAACAGCTGAATGTGGGTGAGGCCTGGGGGCACAAGGACCCTGATCTTGAGGCTGCCTTTGCTTGATTCTACCCAGGGGATAGCAAAGGCAAGAAAACTTAGGTTTAAATACTTTCACTTTCCAGGATCTTATTTCCCTTCCCCACTCCAATTTCCCTGGTTCATTTTCTCTTAATTGGTCCTGATTGGAAGTCATCATAAATCAGAATAATTTCTCTTTCATGCTCTTCAAATTTTAACTCACCAAAAAAAGTCTTTAGATGGAAATGTCCATAAAAAATGAATGTCAGTGGTTTCATCTTTAACAGGGAGAAAATGAAACTCAGACATTTTGGAGTCACAGTCAGACTATCTGAGTATGATTGTGAATTGATTTATACAGGGCCTTTAAGAAACTTCATGTCCTTTTTGGAATATACTAAGTAGGAATCACTCTTTCGCAGATCCAGAAATTATAGCCACCCGTGAAGTTAAATGCTATATCTGTCTTAGCCTAGGTCTGTACCAGGCTGATAATTTACTTCGAGACTCAAAAAGGCGATTTGACTCTACTATCGAGTTCTCAAAATGACTTATTCAATACTGAGTATTTAGATAAAGACTAAAGATTTCTTTTTTTTCCCCTTTCCTTCCTTCCTTCCTCCCTCCCTCCCTCTCTTCCTTTCTCCTCCTCCTTCCCTTCTTTCCTTCCATTTTTTTAAATCCACATGCTCTGGGGTGACAGCCTGGTGACAGCCCGCTATCACACAGGAGCTGTGTGGGAAATACTAATTTATATATGGATAGAGATTACACATGTTCCCTTAGCTCTGAAGTTGTAAATGGAACGACCTGCTTTCTAGTAATTTCTAGTCCTTATTTGAGTAATTTAAAATCGAGTATGTTAAAGACCTTTATACATCAGTGTTTATGAGTTTGTTCGACACCAACTACCAAATCTAGATTGTTGAGATAGAAGAAGGGTAGGGTATGGATAAGTTCCTTCATTTCATTTGAATAGCCACTGGATTCATTTGATCTCTCCTGTTAACTTCTTCAGGTAGTAGAGTCTGGGCATAAGCATCATAAGGAACTTGAGAAGACATTTCAGTGAAACAAACCCAAGTACCCAACATAATTCTTAGGGTAGTTTATTTTTTGGAGCAATTTTTAAATTTTTAAAAATTCACTGTATTAATGCTGTAGAGATAAACTGAGAAGGTCAACCAGAAAGGCCTAGAAAAGATGACTGTCATGAGAGTAGAACTTTCATGTTGGAATCATGTTTCACTCTTTATGGTGCAATAGAGACCCTTCCAAACAAAGCTCCTTTCGTGCTGTCGTCTCAGTGAAGGCAAATAGGAAGGCTACCTTACATTATTTTTTATTTTATGGCCATTTGACCTTGAAGAAGCCCTGAGCTTCACTTTGTCTATTTGTAAAATGGGGGCAACTGCTTTCCTTGTTTTGCAGAGTTGTGAAGCCCAAGAGTGGTAATTATCAGTTATAACCCTGGTCAAACACCAAAGCTTTATATTGATGTAAGGCAGTAGTATTGTGACAGACATCAGTGGTTTTAAAGAATAACAAAGAAAGGATAGTTCTTATTTCATGGAAAGCAGAGGGTGCAGGATAGACTCCCAGGATTAGGCAGGTGAAGTGCTAAGGGGCATTGTAAGAGGAGAGGTAAAAATGTGAAATATAAGTTTTTCCCACTTCATATTTTGCTCAGGCTTTGTTTGGCATTTAGTCATTCTTCTCACCTGATGTAAGGCCATTCCATCTACTGAAGGAAAAACAGATTTTAGGGACTTCAGATTTGGGGAGTGGCATCTACATGAGATACAGAAATATTTTCTCCTGCAAGATGCATAAAAGGCTGCCTGGCCAAGAAACTATGTTCCTCCCCTTAGCCTTCCAACACTTCTTTAGAAGACTTTGAAGTCTTCTAAGTATTCATGTCTTGAATAGGACTTCTCATCTTACTGAGCTAAAGTAATTTGGCTTCGGCCTATTTCCTGCCTGGTAGTCGTGTACAGCAAGGTAGTAATAGAAACAGATGGAAAGGGAAGGAAGAGGAGGGAACAGAGAAGGAAGGGGGGAGAGAAAGGACCAGAACATTTACTGAGTATCTGCTCTGTGTCAAACACTGCATCAGACATTTTATAGTTTAGAAAGTTAAACCATATAGTCTGGTACTTTCTTTGCCTACTCCAGTGACTATTGGGCATTTGAGATTCATTTATTATTTTCAGATTAAGTGGTAATAACTTAAAAATTTACTTTCTATCTCTCTGAGCCAAGTGGTATCTTTGGACGGTGTCTTAGTCAGTTTGGGCTGGTATAACGAAAATACCACAGACTGGGTGGCTAAAACAACATTTCTTCCTCTCAGTTCTGGTGGCTGGAAAGTTCAAGATTGAGGCATAGGCAGATTTGGTATCTATGTGGTATCTGATGAGAGCCTACTTCCTGGGTCAGAAATGACCATTGTTTTTCTATGTCCTCAAATGAGGGTAAGGGGTAAGAAAGCTCTCTGGGCTCTCTTCTATAAGATCACCTCCCAAAGGCCCCACCTCCTAATACTGTCACATTGAGGGCTAGGATTTTAACATATGAGTTTGGCAGGGGGTCACAAACATTCAGTTCGTAACAGACGGGGAAAAAGAAATTCTCCCTGCCATGCTATTCTCTTCAACCAGCGTTTGGTCCTCTTCAGGGTAACTCAGCAGCTGAGTACCATAGGCACTGACAGAATGCTAAAGTCCTGATAAAGCTACTCACCAGCTCTTGAGAATTTTTCTGTGTCTCCTCTTTAGGAGCAGCAAGTTTAGTGATAAGAGATAGATGAATAAAGCCTAGAGACCAATTAACAGGCTAGATATGTCTTATCAAATCAGGCTGTGACATTCAAACCAAAGCTTTCCTTGTGTGCCTGCCTAGAAGGTGTTTGGTGGAGAAGACAGATGCTTACAAATGAGCACCTGCTTTTTAGATGAACAGAGTGGGATAACAGACGGGATTTTTTTTTTTTTTTTTTTAAAGAGTCCTAGCTTTGGGCTAAAGGGGTTTGAAGTCTTCAGTGAAACTTTATTTTTTTTTTTCACATTTTAGGTAGGCTCTCACTTGGCTCTACTGGCCTGCTGAAATTCATAGACCAAGCAGAAAAATAAGAGAAAGAAAGAGAGGGATCAAGCCAAATTTGGCAGTCCAAAGGATTTTTTTTTCAATCAGCATGGTGGGATGCTTTTGCATGGTGATCCACACAGTCTGCTATTGAAAGTGTTTAATAAGACCAACTCTCTGGTTAAAAAGTCCCAAATCTCCCTTTCTTGTATGAGGATGAAGAGCTTCTGTTAAAGCAATAGAATTCTGGGACCAGGGTTACTTTGACTTTCCATCGGTCCTTTACTTTAAAAGACCTCTCTCCTCCAGTGAACTAAGATCAAGAATGCAAGAGATGGCATGGGTTTAGGAAGGGGTGGGTTGGGAGAGGGGATGAAAAAGGAATTCTCTTTGGACACATCAAAATTGTACAGCTCCACATGGAGATACCTAATAGATGGGTTTAGAAATAGTTCTGGAACTCAGAAAAGAGGTATGAAGAGAGAGACTTGGCTCATTAGGCCTAGATGGTTGTTGACGCCATGAAAGTAAATGAGATTTTCTGGAACCAGTGATGCATAAAGTAAGAAATGGAATCTAGGGTAGGACTATGGAGGGAACGCCAACTTCTTGTGGTGTCGATGGCAAAAGAAAACCAGTACAAGAAAACTACCACTAAACACACGATACCCAACTGAAATGGAAATGGAAAACTTCTGCTTGTCTAAGTCATGATGATAACATTTTAGCCCTCTTCATAACTTATACTCTGAGATGGATGGTCCAATTAGTGGTGGTTGGTAGTGAAACAGGGAATCTGTCAGAGTTCAAGGTTGCGGAGAGATTTGTGTGTGAGAGGGTCAGGGGACCAGAGTATGGGAGAGTGAGAGAGGGAGAGACAAATACGCTTAAAAGGAGGAAAAAGGAGAAGTATATGTGTATGTATGTGTATGTGCGTGTTGTCAACTACAAATTGGCCCTTGCCATTGGCACTTACCATCTACCTCTACAAGGATTTAGTTATGTGCTGCTACAGCTGCTGATTTTCAACACCCCGTGAAAGGAGTTCAGGGTGGAGAGCTGAAATGAGGCACTCTGTGCTCTGGGAGAAACTGGCAGAGCAGGTCTTCAGATAGATATTTTCAGGTGCCAATTTTATGAGCCCAATTCTTGTATCTCCTCATATCTAGAAAAATACTAAAAGCCTTCATGGTGATGACTGTTCCTTGTGACTAACAGAAACCTTCTGCAAAAAAATATGTGCTCGATTGCATGTACTCCCCCTTCACCAAAATCACATATATACTGACCTTCCCCCCTACCTCTTTGGAGCAGTTTCTCAGAGCTATCTGAAATGCTGTCTCCTGGGCTGCAGTCCTCATTTTGCCCCAAATAAAACTTAACTTGCAACTCTCACATTGTGCTTTTTTCTTTTTGAGTCGACAGTATGTATGCAGAGTTCGAGCTGCAGAATATTCAGCGAGTACCCCTTTATGTTTATCAGTCTTTTATAAAACTAACTAATAAGTTGAACAGAAATATACTCCAGAAATAACTGATTATATACTTGATTCTTTGGTCGTGTGCATCGTCTACCTAGTAAAAGCATTGCTGTGAGGTTTAAAATTCTGTCTCCAATGTTCATCTCTGCAACAACATGCATTTGAAATTTCAGAAATTCAAAATCTGAGGGTGCCTTTCCTTCCTTGGGTTCATTTATTAATTTTCAATTTTTTCATCAGACACTTATTGACTTTGATCTTTGTCCAACGTTTACTTAAACATATACAGGATCAGGGAAAATGATTTTTTCTTTTTGCAGGGCAACAGGGGCACAGAGCAAAGCAGTACCTGGGCCTGGAGGTGAGAGCCGTGGGGATGCCTCTTGTGGACCCAGCAGATTTCTCCGCAGATAGGCCCCCCTAGAAGGTCATCTCTAGAGCCAAAGTTCAGATCTTCAGGCAACTGTATACAGTTGGCCCTCTGGATCCTTGGGTTCCATATCCACGGGTTCATCCAACCATAGAGCCAAAATATTTGAAAGAAAAATTCCAGAAAATTCCCCAAAACAAAACTTGAATTCACTGTAAGCTGGCAACAATTTACATAGCATTTATATTGTATTAGGTATTATAAGTAAGCTAGAGATCATTTAAAGTTTACTGGAGGATGTGCACAAGTTATGTGCAAATACTACACCATTTTATACAAGGACCTTGAGCATCCTTGGATTTTGGTATTCCCCAGGGGTCCTGGAACCAATCGCCGTGGAAACTGAGGGATGACTATAGTCTGAACCAAAGCTGCCCAGAGAAGCTTTAGTCCCAACACATCAAAAGCAAAGTATCTAAAACTTGACTCTTCATCTTCCCTCCTTTGCTGCAACTTCTCCTCCTGTGTTTACTTTTGTTGTGACAGTGTTACCATCCCCTCAGTAAGTGATTTCCTAAACACTTTCTAAATTGTGACACATTAATGGGTTGTGAAATTAATTTAATGGGTTGTGACCAGTATTTATTTATTTATTTATTTATATACTGTAGGAACAGTAAAACGTGTGTTTTTTTAAAATTGAAGTATAGCTGATTTACAGTGATTCAGGTGTACAACAAAGTGATTCAGTTATATATATATGTGTATATATATTCTTTGTCAAATTCTTCTCCACTATAGGTTGTTACAAGATACTGAATATAGTTCTCTGTGCTATATAGTAGGCCCTTGTTGTTTATTTTATATATAATAGTGTGTATCTGCTAATCCCAAATTTCCAATTTATCCCCTCCCCTCTTTTCCCCTTTGGTAACCATAAGCTTGTTTTCAGTGTCTGTGACTCTATGTCTGTTTTGTAAATAAGTTCATCTGTATCATTTTTTTTTAGATTCCGCATATGAGTGATATCATATGATATTTGTCCTTCTCTGTCTGACTTACTCCACTTAGTATGATAATCTCTAGGTCCATCCATGTTGCTGCAAATGGCATTATTTCATTCTTTTTATGGCTAATATTCCATTGTATGCATTTTATATATATATATATATATATATATATATATATATATATAAATACACACACACACATATATATATCACATCTTCTTTATCTATTCATCTGTGACCAGCATTTAACAACAGAAACAGAATTGAAAATATCAGAGTGCCTTACATATAGTAAGGCTCAGTATTGTTTTGTGAAACTTTAGTCTCAGTTATTCATAAGTGTGAATGCAAGTGTGGTGTGTGGATGTGTGTACACAGTGTCACAATGTAAAATGCTTCCTAACATGGATCACAGTCAAAATGCTGAAAGCTGCTGCTCTTGCTCATCCAGCTGAGAAAACCGGGGGTTGTATTAACTTTCTCCTTGTGATTAGATATATTTCCTTTCCATCCCTCCACGACTGTCTTCCTTCAGGTCTCCATTGTTTTAGAGAGACTTATTGCAGTAATCTAACTGGTCTCCATCTCCAGTGGTGCCTTTCTCACACTCTCTTTCACGTACCTGCTGGAGTCATCCTTCTGACATCCGCAATCTGGCCACAGCCCACCTCTCTAGCCCCATCTCCTTCTCTTCCTCATACAACTCTTACATCAAGTCATACTGCAAGAATCCCAGTGCCCTGAATACTCTTACTTGACTTGTGCCTAAGCTCACGTGGTTCTCTGCCAGGAAGGCCTTTGCATTTTTCTTATCTCTTATTGCTGTGCATTTAACTTTTACTCTTCCTGAGGGTCTTAGCTTAAGGTCACTGCTTCTGAGAAACACTTCCTAGCCCCTCAGTCTGGTTTCCCTGCTCTTCTTTGTGCTCCAAAAATATTTTGTACCTCTCCTCAAATGTATTGTCATGTGTCTGAATTTCAGTCCACTACCTAGGAAATCAAAATGTATAAGGAGGCTACAGTTCAATTTATATATTAAGACCCTGTTTTCTCCCAAGGTGATTGATACTTAATGTCAGTCCATTGGAGATTTAGCCTTCTTTTTCTGGAATAGAGACTGAGTTTTAGGGCCCTTGCATTGTGCTCAAGCTTGGACAGAGGGGAGGGTCTGGAGAGGCAGAACATGTGATCTTTGTTATGGACTGAATGTGTCTTCCCTCAGATTCATGTGTTGAAGCCCTAACCCCCAGTGTGATGGGATTTAAGGATTGGGCCTTTGGGAGGTAATTAGGGTTATATGAGGTCATGAAGGTGGGGCCACCATGATGGGATTAGTGCCCTTATAAGAAGAGCAAAAGAGTGCCCTCTCCCTCTGCCATGTGAGGACACAGCAAGAAGACAGCCATCTACAAGCCAGAAAGCTGGCCTTCACCAGAAACCAAGTCTGCTGGCACCTTGACTGTGGACTCCCGGACTCCAGAACTTTAAGAATCAAATGTCTGTTGTTTATAAGAAAAAAAAAAAAAAAAAACAGCATCTTCTAAATATCCGTCACCTCATGTGTGGATTGAATTCTGTCCCCCAAGAGATATGTTAAAGTTCTACTCCCTAGTACTTGTGAATGTCACCTTATTTGGAAATTGGATCTTTGCAGATGTAATCAAGTTAAAATGAGGTCATACTTGATTAAGATAGGCCCTAAGTCCAATGACTGATGTCCTCATAAGGAGAGAGAGATTTGAAGAAACAGAGGAGGCATAGGAAGAAGGCCAAGTGAAGATGGAGGCAGAGATTGGAGTGACGTATCTACAAGCCAATGGATACTAAGGAATGCCAGCACCACAGCAAGCTGAGAGCATGGAGCAGACCCTTCCCTAGAGCCTTCAGAGGAAGCACAGCCCTGCTGACCCATTGATTTTTTTTTTTTTTAAAGAATTTTTTGGCTTCCCTGGTGGCACAGTGGTTAAGAATCCACCTGCCAATGCAGGGGACATGGGTTCAAGCCCTGGTCCGGGAAGATCCCACATGCCACGGAGCAACTAAGCCCGTGCACCACAGCTACTGAGCCTGTACTCTAGAGCCCACGAGCCACAACTACTGAGTCTGTGTGCCACAACTACTGAGCCCGCGTGCCACAACTACTGAAGCCTGTGTGCCTAGAACCCGTGCTCCGCAACAAGAGAAACCACCGCAATGGGCAGCCCATGCACCGCAACTAAGAGCAGCCCCCGCTCGCCGCAACTAGCAAAAGCCCACGCGCAGAAACGAAGACCCAACGCAGCCAACAATAAATAAGTAAAATAAATAAATTTATATATATATATAAAGAAAGCAGATGCCTGCAACATTGCTAAAAAAAAAAGATTTTTAAAATGTGGACCATGGGCTTCCCTGGTGGCACAGTGGTTAAGAATCTGCCTGCCAATGCAAGACACATGGGTTCCAGCCCTGGCCCAGGAAGATCCCACATGCCACAGAGCAACTAAGCCTGTGAGCCACAACTACTGAGCCTGAGCTCTAGAGCCTGCAAGCCACAACTACTGAGCCCATGTGCCACAACTACTGAAGCCTGCATGCCTAGACCCCATGCTCCGCAACAAGAGAAGCCACCGCAATAAGAAGCCCGTGCACAGCAACAAAGAGTAGCCCCCACTTGCTGCAACTAGAGAAAGCCTGCACACAGCACCAAAGACCCAACACAGCCATAAATAAATAAATAAATTTATAAAAAAAAAATGTGGACCATTTTTAAAGTTTTTATTAAATTTGTTTCAATATTGCTTCTGTTTTATGTTTTTTTGGTTTTTTGGCCGCGAGGCAGGTGGGATCTTAGCTCCTCGACCAGGGATTGAACCCGCACTCCCTGTATTAGAAGGCAAAGTCTTAACCACTGTACTGCCAGGGAAGTTCCTGACCCATTGATTTTGCACTTCTGGCCTCCAGAACTGTTGAGAGAACATTTTTCTGCTGTTTTAAGTCACCTAGTTTTTGGTGTTTTTTCAGGAAATTCCCAGAAAAAGAATCCACTCCATCATCCACATGGCCCCTTCTGGCCACGGCTGCTCTCATGCCTTGCTAGGTAAGAAATCTTTCTGATTTCTTGTGGCTCTGTGTAGATTTACCATACAGGTCTCACTGTCTCTCTTCATCCTTCCAGCATTTTACTCCAATTTGAGAAAGTTATTAAAAAAAATAATATCCTGCCACATAATTAACACACTTCCCTATAGTCCATGACTTACTTGACTATTTCTTGAGGAGACAGATTATATCTTTTTGACATGATAACTGCAGTGCCCAACCCACAGTGTGTGTTTAATAAGCGAGTCTGGTCGACTGTGTGTCTGAAGGAGAGAATAATGAGCAGAGGTTCTCATAAACCTGTGTGTCAACACCCTTCGTAATACTGGAATTTCTGGCAACACACTTAAGGGGATTAAAACAGAAAAAGTTGTTTAAATAAGCAAATTGGGAAAACTGAGAAAACAATGTGCCTTGTTATCATGCATTCACTTGCTGCCATTCAACAACGTAGGACTATTTACTGCCCTAACCATGTTTTCTTATTTATCTAGGAAGCAAAGTTCTGACAGTTTTAGTAATCACATGATGTGAGGTCACAAATATACTCACACTATAGTCAGATGCGCAAAGAAAATGTAAATTCTTCATTTTTCAATAGTAAGCTGACCTTCTTCACAAGCTCCCACCCACTGGATAGTGGGGGAAGAAAACTCCAGCTATTTTTTAGTCTAGTGTTTAAATAGTCTCTTTACGTAAATCAGCCTCTCTGTAGATTGCTCAAATAAAATGCTCAGTCTTTTGGAATTCCATCTCCAAGCCCATTAGATTAGTTTCCTTGTTGCCTGCTACAGCAACGTACCAAAAACTGGGTGGCTTAAGACACAGACATTTATTGTCCACAGTTCTGGAGGACAGAAGTCCGAAATCAAGGTGTTGGCAGGGCTGTGCTCTGCCCAGAACTTTTAGGGGACTCCTTCCTTGCCCATTCCTAACGTCTGGTAGTACGCTAGCAATCGTTGGCATTCCTTGGCTTGCAGCTGCATAACTCCAGTCTCTGCCTTCATCGTCACGTGGTGTCCCCCTGTGTATCTCTGTATTCATATGGCCATTGTCTTATAAGGACATCAGTCATATGGATTAGGAGACCACCCTACTTCAGTGTGACCTTGTTTTAACTAATTACACCTGAAACAACCTTATTTCCAAATAAAGTCACACTCTGAAGTACTGGGGGTTAGAATGTCAACATACCTTTTTAAAAAAATTTTATTGAAGTATAGTTGATTTACAATGTTGTGTTAATTTCTTCTATACAGCAAAGTGACTCAGTTATACATATATATATTCTTTGTCATATTCTTTTCCATTATGGTTTGTCACAGGATATTGAATACAGTTCCCTGTGCTATACAGTAGGACCTTGTTGTTTATCCATTCTATATATAATAGTTTGCATCTGCTAATCCCAAATTCCCAATCCATCCCTCCCCCATCCCATTCCCCCTTGGCAACCACAAGTCTGTTCTCTGTATCTGTGAGTCTGTTTTTGTTTCGTTGATATGTTGATTTGTGTTAGATTCCACATATAAGTGATATCATCAACATATCTTTTTGGGGGAACACAATTCAAACCTTAATAACCATCTTTTCTTTACCATGGCATTGAGGTACATGAAAGAGGGTAATTGCTTACCTGACCATGAGTCACTATGTTTTGTACCTTGCTGATCTCAGCTGAGGGATGGCTGTTCTGAGCTGCTCCTGGAACTGAGTGCTCAAGTACAACTTTTCCTATTCTTGTTCTAATAGTACCAGGGCTGAAGTGTGATACTGGTGTAACCCATTCCCCATTCTCTTCTGCTTGGTTAAGACTCAACTAATTTCTAATTTGCAGTTCAATTTCTCAATCCCATCTCCATCATCAGGGACTGAGGGCAGTCAGGGGAGCTGACTTCTGGCTTTCCTTTTGCCTGAACATGATGAGCCATTGAGATTACATTACTGTTGCTTCTCGTAGGTAAGGAGAACGCATAAAGCAGCCTCTTTCAGCTTTCTTTACATCTAACCCCTTTAATTCTACAAAGTCATGAGGAAGGTAAGGTAGGAGAAGAAAATAATAAAAGGCTCTGATATCTGCTTTCTTTTTCTACCTCTGTCTTCCAAAATTTTCCCACAATCCCATGGACTGAAAGGGGTGGGCCTTTTCCACTATGTATCAAATGGGCCTTCTACCTTAGCACAATAAACCTTGTTGCCAGATCATCATGGAAGAAGGCGTATGCCCTTTTCATTTTGGAAGGAACCCTATGATTTGAGTCCTCCTGACATGGGTTTAATGTAGGAGATTTAAGATGTCTTTGAATTGGGAATAACCAAATAGATTGGTTTAGCACTCCTCCCCCCCCCAAATCATCTTATGTGCTTATAGCTTGAATTGCAGTGTATACATTCAGAGAATAGGGGTTGGAATGAGACTTCCTGGGTTCAAATTCCAGTTCTACCACTTACTGTTGAAACTGGGAAAGTTACTTAACCTCAACAAGTCTCTTTTTCCTGGTCTTGAAAGTAATAATAATAACAATACGTCCCCTGAGGGTTATTGTGAAGATGAAAAGAAGTAATAAAGAGTTCCAGAAGCACCTGATACGTAGTGCTTGCCCAGTAAACATTGGCTGATATTACTAGTAGCATTTATTTGGCATTACCCACTTGGCCATTTGCTATACCTTTTACTTTTTTACTTCCAGCGCACTGTAGTCCTCTCTATAAGGCGTTTTATCTGATAAGATGTTGCTTTTCACACAACAGTTTATATCCTCAGTTTTAACCCAGACGCATTTCACCCTTGGATCACAAATTGCTGATATGTCCATGGAAGGTTTCAGCCCCTCAAGCACATGGTAGAGGTCTTATTAAGAACCACCGATGCAGTGTTGAATCACTCCATGCCCAAGCTTAACCATGAACTTTCTAAGCTAAAGAGGAAAGGTTGGCCTCTTAAATGCTAAAACAGACATAACATAATTTACTTAAGTTTTTTTTGTTTTATTTTGAAGTAGTGCTTTTCTTTGTGTTCTGAATATATAGAAAAGATAACATTGGAGGACAGTTTTCATCTTTCTGTGTGATGTATGTATCAATTTAAAATAAATATAGTAGAAAATTTTATGAAACAAATCTTATCCTTCCTGGTGGAAAGAAGTTACTTTGATGTCTGATTTCTAATTCACATTTTTATATGGAAACTCCCCGATGATTTATTGATCTTGAGAATAAAAGCTCAACTGAGAGAGAAAGTTCTATAAGGACAGGAGGCTGCCATAGCCACATTTATATTTAACTTATTACTTTTGACAGAGGACTTTTACTTTATTAGTACCATTATGTGGGACTCTACCTCGCAGATATTCCTGCAGCATATTTTGAAGAGTAATAGAACCTAGTTTGTGAGAGCTCTTTATCTACCTTTGTGCTATTAAATGCTTATTGAAATGTAGCCAAGACTACTAGTTTTCTTACTGGAAATTATAGGGGTTGGAAATTATTGAAGTGAGAATTAGTGAGGTTCTGCTCTATTTAACCCAAGTTTTCCCTACTACAGCTTAAAAGCCATTAGTTCTTGTTCTGTCCTTTTGACTAATGAGAATAATTGATTCCTGTCTTTGTTTTACATTATTCATTTATGTATTTTTGTCCATTAAGCTTTCCCTTTTAAAGTAGTGTTTCCAAGAAATGCCATATAGATGACCTGTGAGTAGAGGTTCCTGGTTATACTAATATGAAAAGGTGAGTAACCTTATTTCTGGGTCATTAAACCAATTGGTGGATTTGGAATTAGACAGACAGATCTTTTCCATCTCTAACTTTAGCATGTCTATCAGACTGGAGTAAAATGCTTTGCTTAATGCTTTTCATTTCCCTATTTACCCACTAATTACTTGAGTCTGTTCTTTATAGAATTTTAGAGCAGGAAGTATCATTTGAAACCATGAAGTTCGAGTTCATCATTTCATAGATGGCCCAGGATGGTTAAGTTCTTTCCAGCCCCAGGTTTTCTCATATACCTGTAACACCATCTTACCCATCAGGTCTTAGCTGAAAGCTTAAATGTTAAATGTCACCACTTTAAAGAGACCTTCTCTGACTCTCCTGAGAAGGCTTTTTCCTTCCTTCCCCTGTCACTGTACCTCCTTGATTTTCTTCCCAGTACTTACTATATGAGTCATGATATGTTGTGTACTTATTTATTTTCTGCCTTTTCTGCTGTACTCTTAAGATTCATGAAAGCAAGGTTGGTGATACCACCAGGAATTGCCAGGTGCCCAGTGCCCAGCAAGGTGCCTGATGCTGTGTAGGCACTTGATATGAGAGCTGGACCAGAACTTTATCTTCTCTCTTTTCTTCTTTAGTTACACACACACACACACACACACACACACACACACCCCTGATATAAACCAGCAATACTGTTTACATACATTCTTGGTCATGTGACGGCTATTAGGCTTTTGCAAATATGGTGGCATATTTACGCCACGCAGGAGTTCTTACATTAGTGTTAAGTGCAAGGGACTAATACAATTATGCAGAAATCCTTAGCTGTAGCATCTGGGAAGTGCAGTGTTGATGATTTTTCTCCCAAAAGGGAATGTAGATTCTGAAAGTGGAAAATGCAGGGTAAGCTAAAGACCCAACTTTTGAAACAGTATGTAGACATGCTAAAGTACTAAGTTGAAGCCAGTGATTTTGGAAATTGTTGCCATAAGAAACTATGTTGAACCATAGTCTGCAATTGTAGTGCAATTTAGGATCACCCGTAGAGTTTCCGAAAACCCCTGATGCCTTGCTATACCCCTGGATCCACTGGAATAGAAACTCCAGTGGTGGGTCCTGAGAGGGCATATGTTTAAAAATTGCCACTCTTCATTCTGTTGTGTATCAGCATTCAGAACAAAATACAGGATGCACTTTGGTCTTGGGCAACCCAATTTGTGTTCAGTGTGTTGAGTATGTCTTTCCAAAAATCGATAAGCCAGTAACTACAGTGAATGCAATATTACTCATGACACTGAAGTTTCTTAACTGAAGGTATTTCGTAGGTAATTATTGATGGTGTTACTTTAGGCTGCAGTCTATATAACTGGTTGTAGAACAGTTCTGAAAATGGTTCTGACATTTTAAATGTGGTCCATCTACACGGTGACTTTGTTGCAGCGATTCCTTTTCCTGGAAATAGGCCAATTGTGCTTTCATGTAGATTTGTAGCCTCTCTCTGCCCACTCACCATATGGATTCCTTCTTCTGTTTTAAGTCAGAGTTCAGGGCTTGTCTCCTTCAGAAAGCTTTCTATAAATAGCTCCTCTACCCTCCTGTAGCCTATGATTGGTCCAGCGGATCCTGGTTCACCTTTGTAAACCACTATGTCTTAGGCACGTACTCCTGGGAGTTGCGTATTGGTTACAATGTCACCTTAACAGCCGTTCAGCAACTTTTAAACATGGATTAGAAGGATGCAAAGACCTGATGACTGTCCAGTAAATATTTGTTGACTAAATGAGTAGCCAGGCCTGTTCCTTCCATGCAAGCATTCTTACGAGCGCAAGTTTAAAGAAAAAGTCGGGGGAGGTCGTTGGCAGTTTGTTCCTGTGAAATAAAAATGAAACAGAGTCTTTCTTTTTCTTGTGGCTGATCTCCTTTAACAGGTTTCTTCACCAACTGGCTAGTGTTCAACTTTGTCAGAGCTGAAACATCAGACAGCTAGAAAAGAGGTTCTCAGTTGATAAATATTTGATTTACAAGGTATTGAGGGGTTTAAAGAAATGGAAGGGAGTTTGCCGAATGGGAGTCGTGTCTAATACGGTGAGGAAGATCCCCAATAACCAGGTCTGTTTTTCCTTCCAACGGCCAGTGGGTACCTAACTTTATCACCCTGGTTGCACTACAGATTGTTCTGGGTTGAGCGGACGACTAAACAAAACGAGGAAGACGGGGACGCTCTGGTTCCACAACATAAATACAGCTGAAGGGAATATTCTTAGATTTTTCTTTTCTTCTTTGCTATAACCTGTGATAAATATTGTATGTCTCAGCAGCATAGGGAAAAAATGATTGATCCTTTCTCAGTGATATAGATATGTGGCTGTGTATGTTATATGCAGAAAGAATGATTGAGAGAGAATGGGAGACAGGGGCGAAGAGAGAAATGCAAGGCACTATGTATAGAATTGCCAATAGCAATCTATCAAAGGCATGTCAGGAGTGCTCAAATAGATAGTGAATTTTATCTCTAATTTAATCATTTGCTGCTTTTCTATTGTCAAAGTTTTCTTTTCTTTCAAAATTTTACTTCTCACTATCCCCCCCACCCCCAAGTTTCAAAGAAGTAGGAACCTTTTGGAAAAAAAAATAAACTGATTGAATGAAATGCTTAAGAGAATAATGTGCTGCCTTTTATATATGCTGTGAATCTTAACATACAAAGATAATTCTACAGATCTGGCACTGCATTTTTAGAGCATTGCACTTTAAATAGCTTTTTTCCCCATCAGATTTAGTGCAGACCATTCATTCTCAATGGGGATGATATTGCCCCCAAAGGAACAAAACTTGGTTCGGCCAGGGTGGGACGGGGGAAGAATTATTGGATATCATTATAGTTTATGACCCTCCAAAGGGCTACAGTACATAAATAGATATACAGTATTTCTGTCATTTGTTTTAATCTCGCCTTTACTGAAATTTTTTCTTTGCTGAATGTATTAATTAGGAAGATCTTTAACCAGGTAATTTTATAAGACCTGTGCTTTGTTGGAAACTTGGTGTCAAGACTAACAGCTGAACAAAAAAGAGTTCAAGTCGGTTAGCAGGTGTAAATCCAAATTCTTCATCAATTACTTAGCTATGTTCCTCTTCTCAAACTGTTGGAGAGAGTAGGAGTAGGGGTGGGAGAGGTTTACTGCAATTTCCTGGAAAATGTGCGAACCTTTGATCATGAATACTATGTATCTCTTGAAGGGTTGGTAGCTAATATACTTGGGTCTGTTTATTCAAGCAGTGGAGATGGGTTTACGAGTTTTCGCCAGGATGTTTCAGATTTCTTCCCCCACCCCTCCATCTCCCCACAGTGTGAACACGATGTAGTACTTCATTGTAACTCTCAGAGTTGTCTGCACGGACCCTCCAGCAATTCATCAGTTATAGTTCACGTTTTCCTACCTGCCATTGGTTCCCACCGAGGTTTCCATTTATGTGTTTCTGCTCTGGCAATCCATGAGTCCCTATATTCACCTATCTGTCTTTCCAGTCTTGGGGGCAGTGGTTAGCGCTCTGTCCTCTCTAATGGATCCAAGAGGAGTTGTTGACTTTTCAGGTTGTGTAGCTTTTTACCTTTTGTTAGGATGGAGTGGTGACTTCCAAGCTCCTTACAAGAGGGACTGGAAACAGGAAGTCAGTGAAGCCTCGTATAGAGTCTTCTTTTGTTCACTCTTGTTACATGTCTTTATCCTGTCTTCGCATCTTAATTGTATATTCCAGAAGGGTAGAGATCACATAGAACTATAAAGCGTTAGAGAAAGAGAAAGGGAATTTCAACAAGCGAAAATTCACTTGTTCCTTCATTCATTTATTCACCATTCACCAAATATATGTATATATTTTTTGTGCACATATCACATGGCAAGCACTGTGTTGAAATTTGGGAGTTACAAATATGAATTAATCATCAATTAATCATGCTTTTAGAGAACTTAAGTCCCGTAACAGGAATACCACATTTCCCATGCCTTACAATTTCCTCAAAAAAACCCAATTTTTAATGGCTGCATTTTGTATGAATATACTATCATTTATTCAATTATTCTCTTATCATCAGACTTTTAGATTTCTTGTTATAAACAATACTGTAAGGAACACCTTATACATAAAAAGAAATTCATAAATCACTATTTCTAGCATAAATTTATGGACATCGAATTACTAGGCTCAGAAGTATGAATTCTTTAGAGTGTCTTGACTTTAATGCTCTTTTTTATATTGCTCTCCAGCAAATTTTTACCAGTCTGCATTCCTCGTAGTCATGTGTGACTGTGACTATCTCACTATACCCTCACTGGCGTTGAGTATTATTGTTGTGAAAAGCTTAATTAATTAGTAAAAAAGATTTAAAAATGTATACTTAAAGCCCAGACTGATTGCAGCCGTTTCTGCTTTTTAAAGGAGGTGGCATAATACAAAATAATGAGAAAACAAATATCTCAACCATTCCATTATTTTCAGAGAATCTTGTGGAGTGGACGGAAGGTCAAGGCAGGAGCTTTCAAAGTCTTGTCGGTTCAGTTTTTCTGTGCAGAGGGTGGGACACAGAAGAGAGATTTATTATTCAGGGGAAAATATCAGTGTCTCAGAATGCCTGAGCCAAGTAGGGGGTGAAAAACTGCAGGAAAAAAATGAGGGATGTTGCGTTTTGTGGTGTAGGTAGGAGATTCAGGGCAAAGGTGGAGGCATGGGCGGGTCTGAGGCCCAGGACAGGTACTCAGAAAACAGAGGAGGCGGGGAAGCCCTTAGAATAAGTAGGGCTTAGAGAAATCCGACTGGTAACCTTTCTGTCACCATAAGCCTTTGGTAAATCTGTTCTTTGTATGAAAATTAAGGAAAGGGGATATGGTCCATGTTTGTGGCACGTTGTTTACAAAAAAAGGACAGCATTATGAAATAACAAGATGCTCCATCCACGTGCGCAACTCATTCAGCCAAAGTGAAATAAGACGTGAAAAGAATTATAAGTGATTCTGAAGAATTCCAAAGGCATTAGGAAGGATTTAGGCTTTCCCCTGTGAAGACTAAATTGGGTTATATGTCATTGATGTTTAAAGTTGGATTTTTTAAATTAGTTATGAGGCTGAACATTTTTTCATATGGGTTTTAATTTTTTTTTGGCTGTTCAATTTTTCTTCTGTGAATTGACTGCTCAGATCTTATGCCACTGGCACTCACAACTTACATAAAAATATTGTAACTGGGCTATATGGGAATAAGACAAAGCAAACTTCTCTCATGTCAAGACCAGGATAGGTTTTAAAGTGATAAATAATATTTGTCAATATACTGGCTAGATATTCTTCCTTGAGGACGAGGGCTAACAAATGTCTATACCATTATGGGCCTCCAACAATTATTTGCTGCATGTCTAAGAATGCTAGTTTGACTCTGCTGAATGCCTGTTGCTAGAGGAAGGCTAGGAATATCTCACTCATATTCCGATGGCAACAAGAAATTCCTTCTCTACCACTTCCCCTCAAAACATTGTCTCTTAATTTCAAAATGGTCATGAGGGTTCAAGGATAAAATGAACATTTTCTCAGCAGGCTGAATTATAATGCGCATTTTTCTAGAGAGCAGGAGTGGAGGAAAAAGCACTGCCAGTGCATTAGGACAATGCTTGGGACCGGGTTTAATGGCTACTAAAGTTTGGAGCCTGGGTTATGGAGACCATCAAACTCTACCCAGGAACACCCAATTTTGGAGCTAAATGCCAGACTACTTTGTTGATCTCTTTTTTCCATGCTAATGAGGTGTTCGGTTTTCAGTAAAGTATACTTCACAAAAAAAGAAATCCAAAGGTGACTTTGTTTTGCTTCCGATTTGAACACTATCAGAATGTCCATGAAAAAAAAGTCAATCTCAAAAGGGCTTATCATCATAATAGCAATATTTTAAAAGTGATAAACTTCAAAAGCAGGATGGGATTCTGTTTGTTTTCCTGCTGGGATAGATAGTATCTCCCAGGATCTTCCTTTGGGAATCCTTGTCAGAGGATGAAAAGAACAAGGTTTATGTACGCAGCGCCACCTCCTTTTCCCTTCGGGAAAAAAAAAAAAGAAACAAAAACAAATAAACCAAAAAAAAAAATTACCTCTCCCAGTATTTGCCATGTGGATATAGTAAAATTTTACTTGACCTGCTGTTAATTGATCACTGTAAAAAGAAAATAGATTTATTTTAAAAACTTATTTAATCAACATATTTTGTTAATTTTCTGCCTAAATGGGAGGAGGCTGAAGGAGAAAAATATTGAGATCAAAATCCCTTTGGGCCCAGATCATTGATAAACTGATTATGATACTAATCAAACCCCCAAACTGGAGAGCAGGAAACCTGGGGACAAGTTTATTAGGTTTACTTAAGTAAACCTAGGTCTTGGAATTGCAGTGGCGTTGCTTATAGCTATAACTTATTCTAAGGAGCAGAACAGAGCTGGCAACCTGATTCAAATTGTCTTGCTGTCTCTAAGGAAATCCTGATCTTGTACTCCCTGGGTTTGTGAGAGCAGAACAAATCTTGCCTCTAGTAGATGGGGGCAGATTCAAAAGTGCCAATTGCACCTGAAAACAATAAAATGGACTTCCTTCATCAACTTAACCCTAAAGAAACTGAAATGTAGATTCAGAGTTCATGGGTAACCCTGATACAGACCGGGCTGTGGGAATGATGTAGGGGTTTTGTGTCCCCACAGATTATCTGCAGATTGTGGTCTGGAATTTTCTTCTTACAGGTGTCTTAACTCCCACTGTCTTCTCTGTATTAGACTCTTTGATTTACAAACGACAGAAAACCCAATTCAAATTGGCTTAAGCAGAAAAAAAAGAAGACTGTATTGGCTTGGGAATGGCAATATGTCAGGCCAGATCTAACTTCAGATTGCCTTGATCCAGGGGCTAAAATGATGCCACCAGAACCAATTCAGCCATCATCTCTTCATTCTGCCTTCTTTAATGGCTTCATTCCCAGTTCTGTTTGGAAGCAAGTGGGAAACTTAGAGCTCCAACCCAGCATCCTTCAAGTTCACATCTCATGGAGAAATAGAACTCCATTCACTAGATAGTCCAGACGCAGGCTGGAACTGACTCCCATCAGCCCCGAGGTCATAAGCTCACCCCTAAATGAATCACTGTGGCTAGGAGGATGGAATTTTCTTCTTGTGCAGTCTGAGTCACATACCCATTGCTGGGGTAGGGTGGTGGTGTCAGCTACGCCAGAGTTTCATATTAGGAGAATGGAGAAAGGAGATTAAGCAAAGGAAATGGAGGATGCGTTGATACCCCAAAGAGGCAGTGGATGCTGCATGGCCAAAAGACCGCAAAGTCCAGCACATGGTTCTGCGTGCTTACTGATGAGATCACAAAGCCCAGCTCCCTGCAAAGACCGACACAGATTTAATTCGAATAGGAATTAGCACAGTAAGCTTTTCATTGAAAGACCCAGTGTCCCATGCCTCATGGAAGCCACTGCAAGACAGTCACCTTTTCTTGCCAGCCCCTTGGAAAACAGAAATTTCACCTCTAAGAAATGGGCTGCTGATCTCGAAAGAAGTGAATGTATGAAACGCTATCATTTCTTGTCATACACTTTTCTTTTTTGTTTTACAAAAAAAGCATGAAAGTTGAGGGCCTGGCATCAGCTTACTGGGATGTTGTTTACTGGGGAGAGTTATCCCGGTTTCAGAGTCAGAGTTGGATCTGAGATAAATGTGATACTACCATAAAGATATTTTCAGACACAAGGAACACCATTAATCTGGTACCAGTATCAGTAAGCAGTTGATACAAGGGTAACATCTGCTATTATAACAAAGGGAAGAAGTGGCAGACATGTCAGATGTTGCTGATCTTTCAGCGAAGTTGAAATGGACAATGTTGGCAATGTGGAAAACCCTGGTGACCCTGACATGGCTGATTCATTGGACCGGAGTGAGCTGAAGAGAGAATGGGAGAAGGGGACGTAAAGACCAAACATGGACACATTTTAGAAGAGTTGGAATATAAAAAGGAATAGTGAAATGGAGTAGTAACTCGAGGGTGACTGTGGGAACATGAGAGGGATCCTTTAAGATGAGAGATCCTAAAACAGGTTTTACGTGGATAGGAACAATCCAGTAGAGAAAGAAAAAAATGTCATGATCTATAAGAGGGAGGGAGAATTGTTGAGTGGCTCTAGGAGGTGAGATCCATGTTCAAGTGTGGACCTTGGTCTTAAATAGGAACACAGACAATTCGTCCACTGTACCAGGAAAAGGTAGGGTAAATGGGTACTGATGCAAGTTAGTCAATAGGCATGACAGTAGGAGAATGTGGGCACTCTTTTCTGATGGCTTGTACATTATCAGCAACACAGGAAGCAGGGTCATCAGCTATGAGCGAGGACCAGGAGAAAGATATGGAGGGTTGAGGAGAGATGAGAAGGTGTGAAAGAGTCGTCTAGAAGATGTGAGGAGGGGCGTGAATACAGTCAGCAAATGTAGAATTGTTGCTAGACCTCCACGATTATGGGTTTAGAGTGAGATAGAAGAACTAAGGGCTTTTCTTCAGCCTTGTTCAGCTTTGAGGTTCTAGGTGCAGAGAAGACAGAGTTGGTTTAACCAGCACTGGGGTTTTGCAAGGTCTGTCAATCAGGCTACAGTCAGAAGACAGGAACCACATCAGGAACTGGAACAGGGAACATTTAATATAAACAATACCTAGGCGAACCGTGGCTAACTGTTAAAGGGGAACGGATGACTGTAAGGTACACGGAGGTCGCCACCGCAGAGAGCGGCTTCCGGGTCTCAGGCTGAAGCAAAGGTGAGCACAGAAGGAATCTGGAGACCTGGAGGAGGGCCGCACAGGACTGAGGGTCAGGTCTCTGCGGGGAGAGCATGGCCGCTGTAGGCGCTGTGTGCTGAAGGGTGATGCTGGCCTCTGAACTGGATGCTGGGTGCTGCTGGGACGTCCACGAGCCAGTCCGCTTGTGTCACGAAGTAAACACCACACCAGAAGTGCCTTCTTCCTCCTCCAGGCCCGCAGGCTCCCTCCAGGGCCCTCTATCGGCAGGGCCTGTCTTGGAGCAACAGGTAAAGAAGAAATGAAGTCTGCAGGACCCAGCTCCCACATCATAGAGCAGGGCAACCGAGGGTGGGTTTGGACTGAAAGGCAGGAAGAGTAACTGGCACAACCAGGTGAGCCCAAGGGAAAGGGAGAGGGGGCAAGGAAGTGGAGGCTGTTTGCCAGAGAGGGATTATAACGATGAATCGTGGAATCTTATCGGGGAAAGGAGGGAGGAGAGGAAAAAGGAGGTGAGGGGCAGTAGAAAGAAGTAGGATTCGGGGTCACCATGTACTGCAGTCCATGTGAATGACAGTCTCTAGAGGTATGCAGAGCATGACCTGCTCCACTGTTGGCCAAGGCCCTGGAAGGCACCACGGGACTCAGTGGGACCAAAGAAAGATTGGAGGGAGGTTCTAGGCACGAGCAAATCTGGTCTTGCTCTCCCACTTTCCAACATCTTCATAAAGCTCTCCTAGACTGATCCAGTTGAAGAAAGTCAGCCGATAAACTAATTTCCAAGATCTTTCCATTTACTCTGAGGAACATGGAGAAGGTCAATGTCCACCCAAACTGTTATTAAACATTGCAAAACTCAGGACTCTTTCAGTGTGTTTCTCCTTTATTTTCTAAGCCAAGAAAGACAAAACCAAGAGCTTTAGTTCCCGTAATTGTATAACCAAGCAATGAAGTATTAGATATGTTTTCCAAACCACGTGAAGAATCTCATCTTCCCCTGCACCCTCATTTCCTCCACGTCTCCCTGTACCCGCCCTCTTGAGAATCACTGACCTAAACATAAAATTGTCTAATAGGGGAATTTCAGCTATCTGCTAGAAGCCACCCAGGAAGAAATCTCAGGCTCGCAGCGTTTTACCCCTAAAAATCGTAGTAGTAACTGACAGCCGACTCTGCCTGCAGTAATTATAACCTGTCAGGGTTCACAGGCGCTTGCATTTCACAAGGATGCGTGAATCACACAAGTCTTACATTTCTTAGTAGGGGCCCACCCTCCAGCAATATTTTCACAAAAGGACAGCTTTCAGGAAGGTATAGGATCTTATTCAAGTGAAAAAATAAGTAATAATACTAATAGTCATTTTTCACTCTAGGACCATAAACGAGGCTGAAGTGAATGAATCTGCAGAGTCAGGAACACTACTGATGGCTCTAGGTCAAGTTTGGTTTGGAGCTGTTTATTGACTCGGCATTAGCAGACCCCAGACTCATTTGGGGCAACAAGTGGTGTGGTCTTAATTTCTTTATCTGCCTTTTTAAAAAAAAAAACCCTACTCATCCAGATCTCTTAAGGGTAAGCTGCCTCCTTTTTTTTTTCTTGGCAGCACCACATGGCATGCAGGATACTAGTTCCCTGACCAGGGATTGAACCCGTGTCCCCTGCAGTGGAAGTTCAGAGTCTTAACCACTGGACTGCCAGGGAAGTCCCTTGCTGCCTCTTTTTAATCTACCTATGCAATATGAAACTCAGAGCCAATTACACCACTGTCCAATAAAGGTGGGCTTTTAAAGGAGAACTGGAGAGTGATATACAGGGTTTCCTAATCACTACACCTAATTGCAAAGAGGGGTGTAGAATTTTTCATGAGTATCTGAACTATAATTAAGTACAAATAATCAACTATGAACTTTCTGTTATTTTAGCAGTGTGTTCTGAGGCTACCACACTTTTCCCAGGAGGACATAGATTACTGTCTGTGGTAAATCAAATGTGTATGAAAAAACCGGCATACAACCAAGTGGGAAATCAGGGAGATAAGACTCCAAGAAAGTAGTTCTAAGAATTCCTGAGTCAGGAAGAGGTAGGAGACATTTTAGAGGCTAAATGGAGAAGAATTAAATAAAAAGAAAAACCCAAATAAACATGAAATGGAGGAAAGGGCAGGTGGAGAGGCAGGCCTAAAAGGCAGGTATAGGGATCATATCTCTAACCAGCTGGGGAGAAGATCAATCAAAAGCAATCATTTCCCAGCCTAGACTTCATTAGGAAATTCTTCACTCCATGGGGACAAATTCAGCTTCTGATTTTTTTTTACCCTCAGCAATTGATTGCTGGATGAGCAAGGTACACGCAGAGTAGAATTTCTTATTGTGTGGGAGTAAAGATTCTAGAAGGAAGGCTGTTCATTGGGGGGTGAATATGGAAAGTGGAAACGTGTTCTTGCCCTTCTAAGCTCAGGGGGTTCATTCATTTTTCTTCAATTTCACATTTCTTTGGCATTTCCTAGGTGTTCGGCAAAAACACTTTTTCACAATTGTGAGCCAGACCAATAACTTCGCTCCTTTCATGGTACTTATATTTTGGCTAAAGAGAAAGACAATATACACATAAGTAATCAAGATAATATCAGGCAATTATATCCGCTGTGAAGAAATTATAGCAGAATGGCGGGATAGAGTATCCATTTTCTTGTATAGAATGAATTATTAGACACTTTTATCTTTCCTCCCTCCCTCTCTCCTGCTGTCCTTTTCTTCCTCCTTTTCATTCTTCACACATTGTATTAAGCCTGTATTATGTGTCAGGCGTATCTGGTTCATATTTTTATACTCCCTAACCCTCACCAAGATAGTGTTTCGCACCTGATAGGCACTCTGAAAGTTGAAAGATTTAGTTATTCACAGACTTCGATTTTAGTAAATGAAGAACATAAGATGTCAAAAGACAGGAAAGACAAAAATTAAGCATAATTAACACAGAAACAGGTTAAAATTAGATGACAGTGAGCCTTATTGGCACAAATAATGACTATATCAATATGGCATTTGAAATAGCAGGACGGCATCATTTATCTCACTTTTGTGTCTCATCTGTCTTATGAATTCGGAGAAGGCGAGGCATTTTGCCAAATTTAGAAGCAATTCAAATTTTACGTATTAAGAGTTTCTACAGAAACTTGTGTATGTCTGTATCTGAACTCTGATTGCTGGCAAGATAAAAATTTCCTAGTTAAAAGAAAATCAGTTCTTAAAGCAATGAGAAATGGAGGGAGGGAGAGAGACAGAGAGAGTGACAGAGAGACAGAGAGAGAGCGAGAAACCCAATGTGCACAGTTAATTGTAAAGAATCAGGATCAGATGGTCTGACCTCTTCTTAAGAGGCAGAAGGGAAAACAAAGGGAAAACAGTGATGGGCAGAATGCATTTTGGAGGTCATTGCCTTTCATCACAGAGCCTTCGTATGCTGGGTGACTTTACAAGTTTAGGCTGATTTCCCCTGGTAAAGTAGCTTTGGATGACACAAGCCAAACGTTTTTCCTCTTAATTCTCCTGGTAATAGCAATTTATCTTTTTCAAGCAGTGTGAGAATGGAGGAAGGCACACGAATGCAGATGCCAGATCTTTCTTCCCACCTCGTATGTAAATGTTATAATAGGATTTACCTGACTTAGCAGTACAGTAGAGTGAAGGCACCCAGAATTCATTTTGATTCCTACTCCTGCTCACAAAGGCTCCATAGGCTTGTAGAAAAGATCAGCATTAAGCAGAAAAAGTCACAGCCCCACTAACACTTTTAGGAAGTGTGGGTTTACCGTAACATAAAAACCAATCCGAAATCTAAGTAAGAAAGTTATGGGTGTCTAAGGGTGGCAGAGGCTGACCCACAACTGACATAGGCAGATAGACATAGTTGCAATTGGTATTATGTTGCATTTCAACATTTTTGCATAAATTCCCTCAACCTAAGGCATATAAACACATATTCATGAAAGAACCCACATGACTATTTTCAGGAGATTACATAAAATATTTATGTCCCTCTGTCCTCCTAACCAATTACTTTCCCTAAGGAAAAAATATAAAAAGTATGAAATGTGATTAAAAAATTTACCTTGTAACAAATAACTGGCAATTAACTCATTCACATCCACATTTCTTTGTTCTCAGTTACAGCTGGGATGTATTGTAAAATAACTATCACTTTTGAACTTTTCAAACTGGGATCCACCATATCAATGATGGCAGGCAACTCAAAACACAATGTAGATTTTGTATCAATCAGAATGTCAAATGATCTCATTAGAGTTTCAGGTCTATATGTGGGTGCATTTCAACTACTCCGCGTTTCCTGCCTGAAAGTTTAGCAAAGATTAAGTCATTTACCAGCGACAGTTGGCAGAAGCAGCTGAGTAGAAGCTTTGATGAAATGTGTCAGTCATTTTCCAGCAACTCTGCCTTTGACAGTCGGCTACCGGGAGTAACCTCTGTCACTAAGCTACCCCAATGTGGCTGGAGTTCTTTTGACAGAATATTTCTTCTCTACATTTTTGCCTTTAACTTGTTTGTGAACCCTTTACTTCTACGATTGTTTTTACCCTTAAAATTAACTTTCTGATGATCATACCCTGGAATTCTTTTTCGAAAAAAAAATTGGGGGGAATAATAAATTGAAGGGATGAGCTTTAGAAGTTGTATGAAGAAACAGCACATAGATAGTACATAATTAAAGAGTGAATGTCACCTACTATCCCATTTATATAATATTTTGTTCCCAGTTTTACTTAAGATTAACTACCTACTCTTACTTAGCTTAATTCTCAGAGTCAAATATTGTTTCTGGTCTTGTCCCTCTCATAAGTCTGAAGTAAATCTAGTGTCTGGTGGTGCTGGTATACAGCATAAACTCTAAACATCTGCTTGTGACATAACTATGTAAAGCCAAAAAATCTTGGCCTTCCAAGGGTCTCAGTAACAGATCACTGCAGGAATTATTCCAACTATTTCAGATGCTGAGCTTCCAAAATACTGCACTTCTCTTTCTCTGAGGAATTGGTAGTGATCAGATCCTAATAAAATTTGCAGTCTCTGAACATGTACACAAATATCACATAAAATGATAAGCAAATTTAACACATAGAAAAATGAATTTGAAGCAATGACCATCTGTTATTAAAACAGTGATTTTACCCAATCTTTAAATATTTTTCTTAAACTAAAGGAAGCTACTTTAAATTTATCTTATATAAAAAATCGGCACCAGGTTCATGACTTGTGTGAAAGTGTCTCATGGAATTCTTAGCCACATGGCACTATTTTTAGTTAATAATTCAGTAATAACTGAGTAGACTGACCTTTTATAATGAAATGTATTAGCCTGGGCATTATTACCATAAACCGGAAGCAGAGGACCTTCTAATTCAAAACTATCCTCTCAAATTAGCTTAGGTGTGTTTTAAAATTTGAATAGTCATTTTAGGATTTTACATGTCGATTTAAGGCATTTGTGAAAAGGCATGTATTAAGGAAAATGAACCAAACAGTAGAAGCATTGTTAAATATTTTCTAAACATAAAGGAACTTTATTTGGGTTTAATTTTTAAAGGAGAATATTTTACTTAAAAAATTGACAGTTTTGTTGTGAGATCTTGAAAACCTTTAGTAGGTAAACTATCAAGTGGCATTGATTTGAGGGGGAAAAAGACATGTCAACAGATAATTACAATAAAGTGTGATAAGTGCTATTAGGAGGATTTGTGCCAGGTCCTCTGAGACGGCTCCTCCCCTTCCACATGGGAATTTTGGCGGTGACAGAATCAGGGTGTGGGTGAATTTGCAGAAGTGATGGCAATCAGGTCAGAGGATTAAAGAACTCTTGAAGTAGGGACTTAAAACAGTCTTTCTTCTGATGGTATATTGAATTTGAAGGAAGTAATGTTAAGTAGGATAAAAAAAAGACATTATTACAATTATCTAAGAACTCACTCTGGCATTCTAATTGAAATTAAAATTCCACCTAAAATTGAATACAGTGATAATGCTTAAAATTTATTCAGCACTTTGTGCTTTATAGAGTAATTTCTCATTGTGTTAGCATTTGCTTAAAAAGTAATTTAATTTTTAATATATTCATTCATATACCATGCATTCATTCAGTATATATGCTCTGTGCCAGATGCTGTGTCAGGAGTTGATAATTCCAGGAAGAGAAAGACATTGGTCCTGTGTTTACAGGACTGTATGCCACCTAGACTGTGAACATCTTTTTTTTTTTTTTTAAACATCTTTATTGGAGTATAATTGCTTTACAATGGTGTGTTAGTTTCTGCTGTATAACAAAGTGAATCAGCTATACGTATACAAATATCCCCATATCTCCACCTTCTTGTGTCTCCCTCCCACCCTCCCTGTCCCACCCCTCTAGGTGGTCACAAAGCACCGAGCTGATCTCCCTGTGCCATGCAGCTGCTTCGCACTAACTATTTTACGTTTGGTAGTGTATATATGTCCATGCCACTCTCTCACTTTGTCCCAGCTTACCCTTCCCCCTCCCCGTGTCCTCAAGTCCATTCTATACGTCTGTGTCTTTATTCCTGTCCTGCCCCTAGGTTCTTCAGAACTATTTTTTTTTTTTTAAGATTCCCTATATATGTGTTAGCATACGGTATTTGTTTTTCTCTTTCTGACTTACTTCACTCTGTGTGACAGACTCTAGGTCCATCCACCTCACTACAAATACTCAATTTCATTTCTTTTTATGGCTGAGTAATACTCCATTGTATATATGTGCCACATCTTCTTTATCCATTCATCTGTCAATGGACACTTAGGTGGCTTCCATGTCCTGGCTATTGTAAATAGAACTGCAGTGAACATTGTAGTACATGACTCTTTTTGATTTATGGTTTTCTCAGGGTATATGCCCAGTAGTGGGATTGCTGGGTCATATGGTAGTTCTGTCTTTAGTTTTTTAAGGAACCTCCATACTGTTCTCCATAGTGGCTGTATCAATTTACATTCCCACCAACAGTGCAAGAGGGTTCCCTTTTCTCCACACCCTCTCCAGCATTTATTGTTTGTAGATTTTTTGAGGATGGCCATTCTGACAGGTCTGAGGCGATACCTCATTGTAGTTTTGATTTGCATTTTTCTAATGATTAGTGATGTTGAGCATCCTTTCATGTGTTTGTTGGCAATCTGTATATCTTCTATGGAGAAATGTCTATTTAGGTCTTCTGCCCACTTTTGGATTGGGTTGTTTGTTTTTTTGATATTGAGCTGCATGAGCTGCTTTTAAATTTTGGAGATTAATCCTTTGTCCTTCGCTTCATTTGCAAATATTTTCTCCCATTCTGAGGGTTGTCTTTTTGTCTTGTTTATGGTTTCCTTTGCTGTGCAAAAGCTTTTAAGTTTCATTAGGTCCCATTTGTTTATTTTTGTTTTTATTTCCATTTGTCTAGGAGGTGGGTCAAAAAGGATCTTGCTGTGATTTATGTCATAGACTGTTCTACCTATGTTTTCCTCTAAGTATTTTGTAGTGTCTGGACTTATATTTAGGTCTTTAATCCATTTTGAGTTTATTTTTGTGTATGGTGTTAGGGAGTGTTCTAATTTCATTCTTTTACATGTAGCTGTCCAGTTTTCCCAGCACCAGTTATTGAAGAGGCTGTCTTTTCTCCATTGTATATTCTTGCCTCCTTTATCAAAAATAAGGTGACCATATGTGCGTGGGTTTACCTCTGGGCTTTCTATCCTGTTCCATTGATCTATATTTCTGTTTTTGTGCCAGTACCATACTGTCTTGATTACTGTAGTTTTGTAGTATAGTCTGAAATCTGTGAGCCTGATTCCTCCAGCTCTGTTCTTTTTCTCAAGATTGCTTTGGCTATTCGGGGTCTTTTGTGTCTCCATACAAATTTTAACATTTTTTGTTCTAGTTCTGTGAAAAATGCCAGTGGTAGTTTGATAGGGATTGCACTGAATCTGTAGATGGCTTTGGGTAGTATAGTCATTTTCCCAATGTTGATTCTTCCAATCCAAGAACATGGTATATCTCTCCATCTGTTTGCATCATCTTTAATTTCTTCATCAGTGCCTTATAGTTTTCTGCATACAGGTCTTTTGTCTCAGGTAGGTTTATTCCTAGGTATTTTATTCTTTTTGTTGCCACGGTAAATGGGAGTGTTTCCTTAATTTCTCTTTCAGATTTTTCATCATTAGTGTATAGGAATGCAAGAGATTTCTGTGCATTAATTTTGTATCCTGCAACTTTACCAAATTCATTGATTAGTCCTAGTACTTTTCTGGTAGCATCTTTAGGATTCTCTATGTATGTATCATGTCATCTGCAAACAGTGATCACTTTACTTCTTTTCCGATTTGGATTCCTTTTATTTCATTTTCTTCTCTGATTGCTGTGGCTAAAACTTCCAAATCTATGTTGAATAATAGTGGTGAGAGTGGGCAACCTTGTCTTGTTCCTGATCTTAGTGGAAATGGTTTCAGTTTTTCACCATTGAGAATGATGTTGGCTGCGGGTTTGTCATATATGGCCTTTATCATATTGAGGTAAGTTCCCTCTATGCCTACTTTCTGGATGGTTTTTATCATAAATGGGTGTTGAATTTTGTCAAAAGCTTTTTCTTCGTCTATTGAGATGATCATATGGTTTTTCTCCTTTAATTTGTTAATATGGTTTATCACATTGATTGATTTGTGTACATTGAAGAATCCTTGCCTTCCTGGGATAAACCCCACTTGATCATGGTGTATGATCCTTTTAATGTGTTGTTGGATTCTCTTTGCTAGTATTTTGTTGAGGATTTTTGCATCTATGTTCATCAGTGATATTGGCCTGTAGTTTTCTTTCTTTGTGACATCTTTGTCTGGTTTTGGTATCAGGGTGATGGTAGCCTCATAGAATGAGTTTGGGAGTGTTCCTCCCTCTGCTATATTTTGGAAGAGTTTGAGAAGGATAGGTGTTAGCTCTTCTCTAAGTGTTTGATAGAGTTCACCTGTGAAGCCATGTGGTCCTGGGCTTTTGTTTGTTGGAAGATTTTTCATCACATAGACTGTGAACATCTTTGAGGGCTAAGGTATTTGTAGCATTTAGTTACTCATGAAATGTTCATTGAATGAATAAATCAGTGCATGTTTTGATCAACGTGGCAAATGATAAACTCATTGGTGCTGGAGTTAGAAGACCTGATTTTAAGTTTAAGCTTGGACATACTAGTATGATACTGGAAAATTCACTTAGCCTTTTTCAGTCTCAGTTTCCTCGTTGTCAGGTAGAATCATCTCTCTCTTATAAGGTTTTCATGAGGATGGATGTGAAATTGCTTTCTAATCTAAAGTGCTGTGCTATTTAGATGTTAGTCGTCACTACAAATAAGATTCCAGTATTCTACATTAAAGAGCAACATTTAAGGGGAAGTGACTCTATCAGAAGTAAAGCAGTGTAGCCTTTCCAGAATGGATAAATCAAGCATGCTGGTCATGGCAGGATGCCAGGTACCCTGGGGGAAATACATCAACTATTAGAATCAGAGGTCAAGACAGAAGGCTGTATAGGTGAGCAGACTAAAGGGCACTGGAAGTGTTGTGACTTGTGGGTATCGCAGATCTTAAAGAGTTGTAACTGAAGGTACAGTGTTCTAAGTCTGACTAGCAACAAGGCAAGCTTGCTCCAAGGTCAGTGAATGGTTCCAGCTGTCATCACACAGACATCTGAATTTTGGTTTTGGTATTCTGACAATATTTGGAACTCCACTGAATGGGAGCTAAGGAACTGGATGGGTTTATAGATAAAAGGGTATCATGGATGTTGATAAAAACATGTGAAGACAAAATTAATTGAACTGAAGTGGGGTTCATAGGCTGGATGACAGGGATCATAATTATGATACTATTACTACCACCACTACCACCAATATGTTGACAGTTTACCAAGCATTCTACCTTATTTCTATTAACAATCATAAAAAGCTTGTAAAGCACTTATTCTCATTTTATTTTACAGATACAAGCATACATTCATAGAAGCATATACATGCTTATAAGTGACTTATAAGCATCAAGTGCCATATTGTAAGCAAATTGACTCAGCTCTTATAAATCCAGGTCCCCTGCTAATTCATATGAGATGCCTGCTTCTTTATGTCAGGATGCCAGGATGTCAGGGTGCAGTACATCTTGGACTGGGGGAACAGCATTTGCTACAGGATGCCTTGAATTATTTTTTACATACATATGTTTTCTCCCTTATGAAGTAGAAGCTTCTTTTTTTAAGTTAATTTTATTGGAGGATAGTTGATTTACAATGTTTTATTAGTTTCAGGTGTACAGCACAGCGATTCAGTTATACATATACATACATTCATTCTTTTTCAGATTCTTTTCCCATATAGGTTATTACAGAATATTGAGTAGAGTTTCCTGTGCTATACATTAGGTCCTTCTTGATTATCTACTTTATAGTAGTGTGTGTATGTTAATCCCAAGTTCCTAATTTATTCCTCCCCACCATGTTTCCCCTTTGGTAACCATAAGTTTGTTTTTTGATGTCTGTGAGTCTGTTTCTGTCTTGTAAATAAGTTCATTTATATCCTTTTTAAAAAATTAGATTCCACATGTGAGCGATATTGTATGATATTTGTCTTTCTCTGTCTGACTTACTTCACTTAATATGATAATCTCTAGGTCCACCCATGTTGCCGCAAATGCCATTATTTCATTCTTTTTTATGGCTGTATTCTGTTGTATATATTCCGCTGTATATATGTACCACATCTTCTTTATCCATTCCTCTGTCAATGGACATTTATGTTGCTTCCATGTCTTGGCTGAAGTGGAAACTTCTTGAGAGCAGTAAACATGATCTTATTGTCCCTTTTCAAAGAGCAGTATGAGTACCTAGTAGTTTGGATAAATTAATTTTAGCAATTATTAATATTATAATAATAAGCTATTGCATTCAAATAGTTAGCCATTCTTTCCATCTCTAACACAAATATACCAGTTTCACTACTGAGCCCATTTCTTTTCCACTGGGCTAGATCTCTCTAATATATCCCACAACCAGCACATCATGGCAAGCCTCTTTAGGCAGGGAAGTTCCTAAGCATGGCTCCTAGCTGACTTGTTTGTCCATGACCATGATCCTCTCTTCTATAAACATAGCACATGGCACACCTAATCTGCAATGCATCATCACTTTTTTTTCTTGCTTGCTTCTCCATTCTTCAAAATTAATATTTCAAAATAAAATATTCAGCTTAGTAAAGGAAGGAGAAACAAAAGGGAAAACATAATAAGTTGAAGTAGAATGAATGAAGAAAAACAAATTAAAGAAACGTCGGACTTTAAAACATTACTTGTATTCAAAATTAATTTGCACGTCTACTTATTCATAGAATGGAAGCTTAGGTGAGACCAGAATATGAGAGAGACACTCATTTTTATTGTTTATAAAGCTGCTTCTGGTAGCGTAAGATCTGTCTGGCTCTCATTGCATACCAGGTTCTTTCTTTCCTGGCCAGATCTTTTTAGAAACCGGCTAGCAAGGGCTTCACAGGGTGGCCAGCTGGAACTGACTGAGCTGGGACCGATGGCTGCAAAAAACCCTTACTCAGCAGTCCTCAACCAGCAGGCTATAACAGAAACATCTTGGGAGCTTTTCTGGCTATCCAGACCCACTCATCCTCTTGCCAATGAGATATCAGAATGTCTCATGTAAGAGTTGAAAAATCTTCCTGGTTGATTGGACTCCCTCTGCCTATCGTTGGTCTGAGGATTGCTGGCTAGTGGTTAATTTTTGAATTCAGTCACTTCTGGATTCAGATCTTGGCTCAACCACTTGCTAGCTCTGGATAAACTACATACTCTCTGATCATCTTATTCTCTCATTTGGAAAATGCTATTAGTAACTCCTGAAATACTTAGACAAAATAGGCTAAAATATGTGCAAGACCTGTATGGTGAAATTTTTTTTAAAAAAGACTGATAAGAGAAATTAAAAATGACCTAATTAATCAGAGTTATATAATATTCATAGATTGGAAGATTTAATATAGTTAAGAGTAATTCTTCACAAATTGATAAACATCAATATATATTCCATACAGAATCAATCTAAAGCCAATAAAAGTCTTAGTGTGAGTGTGATTTATATATAAAATGATGAGCTGATCCCAAAATTTCTAAGGAGATGCAAAGGAGCTGGATAGACAAAAACAGTTTTGGAAAAGAGAAAAGATGTTGATGATGGAAAAGATGGAAAACTTACACTATCTGATTTCAAGACCTACTATAAAATCATAGTAGTAAATACAGCATGATATTGGCATAATGATAGACATAGAGATCAATGGAACGGAAGAGTGTTCAATTGATTTTTCACAAAGGTGCCAGGATAATTCAATGAGGAATTGAATTTTTAAATTAATTTTTTTAAAAAATCAGCTATATGTATGGATAAAAAAGAATCTCTACC
This sequence comes from Balaenoptera borealis, assembly GCF_965194805.1. NCBI lineage: Eukaryota > Metazoa > Chordata > Mammalia > Artiodactyla > Balaenopteridae > Balaenoptera > Balaenoptera borealis. Next base: position 13,903,937 of record NC_138870.1, read on the forward strand.
CCTACTTCACAATATACATTAACATAAACTGGAGATGGATCATAGATCTAAAGACAAGTAATGAAAGTATAAAACATGTAGAAGAAAACATAGAAAAAAAAACTTTTTAACATTGGTGTAGACAAAGATTCCTTAGGACACAAAAAGCATACAAGAAATAGTTGATACATTAGACTGCATCAAATTAAAAGCTTCTGCTCTTCCAAAGACACCATTAAGTAAATGAAAAGGAAAGTAAAAAACTGAGGAAAATAATTGCAATATCTAACAAAGAACTGGAATCCAGAATGGATCAATTACTCCTACAATTCACTAAGAGGCAAACAACCCTCCAAAATGAGCAAGAGATTTGAACATATACTTTAAAAAGGAAGATGTATAATGTCCAGTAAACACATGAAAAGATGCTGAACAGTATTAGTTGTTAGGGAAATTCAAGTCAAAACCAAAACCAATACAACTTCACACCCAATAGAATGGTTAAAATGAAAAAGACTGACAATACTTAGTGTTGGTGAAGAAGTGGATCAATGGAAAAAAAAAAAAACCTCATGTTTTGCTTGAGGGCATATAAAATAGTACAATCACTTTGGGAAACAGTTTGACAGTTTCTTATAAAATTGAATATACACTCATACCTAACAATTCTACTCCTAAGTATACATCCAAGAGAAATGAAAACGTAATGTCCACAGTAAGGTATGTATACAAATGCTCATAGCAGCTTTTTAAATAACAGCCCCAAACTGGAAACAACTCAAATATCTATCCACTGGTGAATGGATAAGTAAATTGTGTTTTAGCCATAAAATGGGATATTACTCAGCAATAAAACTGAATGAATTGATACAGCAACACTGATGAATCTCAAAATATAATGCTGGGAAAAAGAAATCAGACACAAAAAAGTATACACTGTATCATTCCATTTAAGTGAAATTCTAAAACAGGTAAAAAGAATCCATTGTGACAAATCAGATCCATGGTTACCTGGGTGAGGAAAGAGAGAGTTTGACCCAAAAGAGATGAAAGAGAACAGTTTGAAATGTTCTGTATTTTGGTTTACATGGTGGTCACGTCATATATTCATCTAACAAAACTCATCAAACTTTATGCTTAAAATGAATTCATATTATTGTTTAAAATTGTACCTCAATATAACTGACTTTAAAAAAAATCCTGTCACCTGTAATTCCTGTAAGGAAAAAAACTTATACACACATATGCACACAATGTATACATACATGTGATATTATATATATATATAATATATATATGATAATATATATATAGTACTTAGCAAGTGTCTTGCCTATAGTAACAAAAAGAATAAATAAATTGTATATTTAATCTACTCTTACTGTTGTCATCAGGAGACTCTGAGTCTTATTGAAAATCAGGGCAATGGTAGAAATATATGGGAGTGTGGACTCATCAGTTAAATGTTGGTCAGACTGTCTGAAATTTAAGAGGGACTTACATGCCATCTTTTAAAAATACAAACTTAAAAATGTATTGGGATAATCTGAGAGATCATTAGTAGCCTAAGGTTGTGTGCATATAAGAATGAAATACAAAATATAAAATGAAATACAAATGAATGAAATACAGGAATGTAAGCTATGATCATTATAGAGTGCCAGCAGCTTATAGACAAAGATTTGATTAAAAATAAAAAAACCCAAAACAACAGCAACAACAATAACAAGAAAAAAAAACCTACACACAAATGAAGAAGATATTTTGTTAGCATATATTTAAGTTCTTCAGTGAGAGTTGGTAAATATTGCAAGAGAAAAATTTGCAAGAGAAAGTTTTGCTGTTCTTTTAGATGCTTCATTTTGAAGAATCTGGAAGACATCCTTTACTGTGGGCACTGGTGCCATATTCATACTAAGAACATGGGTACCATGACATCAGGAACAAACGAACCATCAAAATGAAGTGGAAACTCGGTAGTGAACCAACAGTGAGAGGCAATGCTGGACACCTCTCTGAGGCAAACTCCAAATGAACTGGAAAGTAACCCAGCCAGAAAAATTAAGTAATGGATTTGTATCATCTTCTGGGCTCTGTACATTTGGGATAGGCTACCAGTGAAATTGTTTTGAATCTGGCAATGGACTTGACTCATGTGCCTTTCCCAAGGACTGTGGCCTTAAACTTAGGTAAAGAACAAAAAATATATGACATATTTATAGGATGGTTTATAGAAAAAATATTTGTAGTACGAAATTCAATGTTCACTGCAAGTTTTTAGAGCTGATTTTTCTACTTAAAATCTTCTGATCCATCAACCACATACCAACCAACCACAACGTAAAAACCAGATGCCGTCTTAGGCTGTAAGATGACTAGTCTCTGCGCTGACATGGCAAGGCAGGGAGTACGGGCTGTAGAGATTTCATTAGGAGGGCTGACTGTGAGTGAAGAACATGAAAACTGTGTTAGATAAGGAATGAATGAAAAGAGAAGGGTCAAATATTTGAAAATCTGTCAGTAAAAGAGAAAATAAGAATTTTTCTTTCCAGCTCTCAAGGCTGGAAACACGGCCAATGGGTGGAAGTTACAATGTGGGAGATTTGAACTTGAACCATTGTAAAATATGGGTTTTCAGATGTTCTGCCTCTGCTGGAGTATTTCTGGGGGAGGGGGAGAAATCACCACAAGGTAGCTCCATCTCCAATGAATGGCTCTCACTGTTAATGGTGAGGAACCATTTCATAGTTAAAAGAGCAGACGCTAGAGTTTGAATTCCATCTCTGCCATGTGCTTCCTACATGACACTGGACAAATTGCTTAAGCTTTCTGAGCTCATTTTCTCCGACTTGAGAATGGTACTTTCCTCATAACATTTTTGTGACAAACTAATACACAGATGGTACTTAGCACAGGATCTAGCACTTAGTAAGTGTACATTAAATGTTACCTACTAATGACAATTATTACCTTTCTGGGGAACTGAGGTGGAGATTTCTGTGTGAAATGGGAGGTTGGGCAAGATGATATCTAAAATTTCTTCCAATTCTATGTTTCAGTGGTTCAGCGTGTGGGAAACAGCCTTCACTTCAGAGGTTTGCAGCTCATTGGAAAGTGACATCTAGCCTTCATTGTGGAATTATATTCCATGAAGATTTTGAAATGGTAAGCCTCATCTAGGTAAGATTTCACATGAATTTTCAAGCCAGTTAAAATGCTTACAGGTGAGGCTGGCTTCTCTCTCCAACAAGTCCTTTATCCACTTTTCATGTGTGATATTCTCAGTGAGAAAAAGAATGGAGCACAATGCATTTTTCTGTTTTGTTTTGTTTTGTTTTTCCCCAAGCACTCTACATAAGTATGGAGGACATAGTTATATGTGAGTTTATTAGAACATATTGGTCAACAGACTAAAATAGATAAGTGAATCTCCACCCAATTATGAATCAATACATATTTATTAAACACATACTAACACATACTATGATGTAGACATATGCTAAGCACTGGAAATCCTACTCATCAAAGTCCAAATTAAATGATGCAGATGTGTATCATTTTCTATTGCTGTGTAACAGAAGATCCCCCAAATGAATGATTTTTTTGGTCTTAATTCAGCCACACAGTTCTGGTCTTGTTTGTGGTCAGCTTCATCTTGGCTAGGCAGCTCTGCTTATGGCGGGTAGGTGGGATGTTGGCAGGATTTATGGGGTGACATGTCTCTCATTTTTCATCAGGCTAGCCTTGTTCTAATTGCAGAATCAGGGGTTCAAGAGAAAGAACTGAATATGCGAGGCCTCCAGAGCCTCGGCTTAGAACTGACACATCATCCTTTTCACCAAACTCTAGTGACCAAAGCAAATCACAAGCCCAGCCCAGACTCAGAAGGTGGGGTAAATAGATCCCACCTCTTCATGGGAAGATCTGCAACACTGCAGAGAGTATAGACCAGGAAGACCAGTAACTGGGGCCATTAGTGCAATCTATCTTCCACAAGATACAATCATCAAATAGACAAGAAATGCTAATATCACCCTGATACAGAATCAGACACTCTGCAAGACGTTAGAGATTCACCATATTCACTGTACAAAACGTCTTGGAAGTAATAGAAAGGTGAGCTACACAGGGACTCTGTCAGTTCTGCCTTTCTTTACTTAGACATTGTTCCCAACAAAAGTCCAATAAGCTGATAAATATATAAAAATTTAAAACAGTAGATACATCAATTATTAAATATTGTCCAGAGTAATTTAACCAAAGGTACCAGTGTAAATAGCCAGTCATGTGAGTGTTGCAGAGGTATGAAGAGTAATTATATAGTGTGAGAACCAGGGACTTCTGTTTACAGATAAGGAGTTAAACTCTCACAGCAGCGCTAGAGAAGACTTTTGAATTAATGACTAATTTCAAACAAAGCATTTAATGTTACCACTTGAAATGTTTCAGTAATAATTCAAATGGTTTAATTCTAAGGCACTTATGATTAAATTTCAAATATGCTAAGGTATTATTAGACATTTATGGGAAAAATCATTTTTCCCCCTGCAAATTAAATGTTCTTCTTTGACAACGATTCAAGTTATGATGGGGGTTCTTGTTTCCTTTTAATTATAGCCCAAACACTTATATGGATAAAGCAGCAATATGATCGCTATTTCATTTTGGAGGCATTATTACCGAAATGCAAAGTATCTCAATCTCTCACCCTCTCCCCCGCCTCCTAGTTTTTCTTTTTAATCCCATAAAAGCATCTGTCTTTGATTTCAAGTGGAGTACCTGCTGTGCAGGATACAATGCAAATCCAATTTGTGTGTAACAAAACCAAATGGGCTGAAATGAACTCTGCATTTTAAAGACGTTTTTGTTTAATCATCGCCATCCCTCGTCTTTAATGAATGCATAATCAAGTTAAACTTCAGGCAAGAAATGGAATGGCTCTTCTTAAGACAGAGAAAGCAAATTCCTGTGATATCCTCATTGCTGTTCTGCCTCCTATTCCTGCGTTGGCAGGAAAGAAAGAAGAAAGATCTTCAAATGCATATTATGGCAAACTGTTGAGAACCATGGCGTGAGCAGTACTACTGCTCAGTTTTCTCTGCTTTCTTCAGAAATCATTATAATTATTGTTTAGAGCAGAAAGTGAGGATGCAGGATTCCTGGGTTCTTATTTTGTTCTCCTTTTTTTCTGTATCTCATGGAAGACAGGAGGTATAATAATAAAGTACTTTGGGCGTTTAGAGGAGGATACACCATGAGACATTTCTGAGCCACACGTCATCTGCCCTAAATGTTGGTATGTAATTTCCTCAGTACAGAAGGTCTTTCTGGTAGTGAACTTGTGTGGTTCTTTCTTTTAGAAGGAGAGCATCTTCTCCAAAGACCTTATGATGTCAGATGACTTAAAAACTTTTTTTTAAATTGAAGTATAGTTGATTTACAACGTTGTGCTAGTTTCTAGTGTACAGCAAAGTGACTCAGTTATATACACATATATATTCTTTTTCAGATTCTTTTCCCTTATAGGTTATTACAAAATATGGAGTAGAGTTCCCTGTTCTATACAGTAGGTACTTGTTGGTTATCTATTTTATATATAGTAGTGTGTTTATGTTAATCCCAAACTCCTAATTTATTCCTCTTCACCCCTTTCCCCTTTGGTAAGCATAAGTTTTTTTTCTATGTCTGTGGGTCTATTTCTGTTTTGTAAATAAGTTCATTTGTATCATTTTTTTTAGATTCCACATATAAGCAATATCATATGATATTTGTCTTTATCTGCCTTACTTCACTTAGTATGATAATCTCTAGGTCCATCCATGTTGCTGCAAATGGCATTATTTCATTCGTTTTATGACTGAGTAACATTCCATTATGTGTCTATATCTATATCTATATCTATATCTATATATATATATATGTACCACATCTCTGAAGAAAAGTATAATTTGAAAAGATACATGCACCCTAATATTCAGTGCAGCACTATTTACAATAGCCAAGACATGGAAGCAACCTAAATGTCTACCGACAGATGAATGGATAAAGAAGATGTGGTATATATGTACACCAGAATATTACTCAGGTGACTTTTTTATAGTTATAATACTGGACAAATTAATTCCAAACAAGGAAATGGGATGAGAGAATATTTTATAATGATAGACCTTAGAGATCATCTAATTTACTCATTTTACAGATGAGAAAGCTGAGCTTGAAATGTACACTTACTGATGTGGAGTCAGATGGTTAATGAGTAGGAGAGTTGGAGATGGAACGCTGGTCTCTTGGTCCTCAGTCTTTACAAAGCAATCCTGCAGTATAACGCTGAGTTACTGCAACACAGCGATGAACCTCACAAAGGAAATATATTCTAGAAGAATCGTTAAGGGATGAAATGTTTACACGAGCTTTTTATTCAAGGGGAATGTGAATTACAACAGGATTAGGTGCAGTGTATGCAATGTATGGTTTTTGGTTGTCAAGCAAAAATCTAGAGATTTATGAGGAGAATGTAGGTCTTCATTTCTTCTGATTACTTTTAATGGTTAAGAATTAGGATTGACTTTATCTATAGCTGAGAGTCTACATGGTAAGCTCTATAAAACTCTGAGATGGACAGTTACACACCTGCCTGAAATTCCAATATTGCAAGTTATTTTTATGTGATAAGGCATTGTCTTCTATTAGGAGAAAATTCATTTGGAGCAGTAACACTGCCAACCAGCATCTGACCTTTACTCTTAAATTTCTAAAGGTTCATCAATTTCCTTTTTGATTAGGAACATCTCCCTGGGAGCAGGGTCCTGTGATTGTGTACCATGGTTAAGTTTTTTTTTTTTTTGCTTTTGTTTCCCTTGCCTAAGGAACAATATCCAAAAAAATATTAACAAGACCAATGTCAAAAAGCTATTGTCTATGTTTTCTTCTAGAAGTTTTATGGTTTCAGGTCTTACATTTAATTCTTTAAACCATTTTGAATTTATTTTTATGCATGGTGTGAGAGAGTAGTCCAGTTTGATTCTTTTCCCATGTAGCTGTCCAGTTTTTCAACACCATTTATTGAAGAAGCTCTGTTTTCCCCATTGTTTATTCTTGCCTTCTTTGTCATAGACTAATTGCCCGTACAAGTGTGGGTTCATTTCTGAGCTCTCTATTCAGTTCTGTTGATCTATGTGTCTGCAAATATTTTCTCCCATTCTGAGGGTTGTCTTTTCGTCTTGTTTATGGTTTCCTTTGCTGTGCAAAAGCTTTTAAGTTTCATTAGGTCCCATCTGTTTATTTTTGTTTTTATTTCCATTTGTCTAGGAGGTGGGTCAAAAAGGGTCTGGTTGTGATTTATGTCATAGAGTGTTCTGCCTATGTTTTCCTCTAACAGTTTTATAGTGTCTGGCCTTAAACTTAGGTCTTTAATCCATTTTGAGTTTATTTTTGTGTATGGTGTTAGGGAGTGTTCTAATTTCATTCTTTTCCATGTAGCTGTCCAGTTTTCCCAGCACCACTTATTGAAGAGGCTGTCTTTCCTCCATTGTATATCCTTGCCTCCTTTATCAAAAATAAGGTGACCATATGTGTGTGGGTTTATCTCTGGGCTTTCTATCCTGTTCCATTGATCTATATTTCTGTTTTTGTGCCAGTACCATACTGTCTTGATTACTGTAGCTTTGTAGTATAGTCTGAAGTCTGGGAGCCTGATTCCTCCAGCTCCTTTTTTCTTTCTCAAGATTGCTTTGGCTATTCGGGGTCTTTTGTGTTTCCATACAAATTGTGAAATTTTTTGTTCTAGTTCTGTGAAAAATGCCAGTGGTAGTTTGATAGGGATTGCACTGAATCTGTAGATTGCTTTGGGTAGTAGAGTCATTTTCCCAATGTTGATTCTTCCAATCCAAGAACATGGTATATCTCTCCATCTGTTTGTATCATCTTTAATTTCTTTCACCAGTGTCTTATAGTTTTCTGCATACAGGTCTTTTGTCTCCTTAGGTAGGTTTATTTCTAGGTATTTTTTTCTTTTTGTTGCCATGGTAAAGGGAAGTGTTTCCTTAATTTCTCTTTCAGATTTTTCTTCATTAGTGTATAGGAATGCAAGAGATTTCTGTGCATTAATTTTGTATCCTGCTACTTTACCAAATTCATTGATTAGTCCTAGTAGTTTTCTGGTAGTATCTTTAGGATTTTCTATGTATGTATCATGTCATCTGCAAACAGTGGCCTCTTTACTTCTTCTTTTCCGATTTGGATTCCTTTTATTTCATTTTCTTCTCTGATTGCTGTGGCTAAAACTTCCAAATCTATGTTGAATAATAGTGGTGAGAGTGGGCAACCTTGTCTTGTTCCTGATCTTAGAGGAAATGGTTTCAGTTTTTCACCATTGAGGACAATGTTGGCTGTGGGTTTGTCATATATGGCCTTTATTATGTTGAGGTAAGATTCCTCTATGCCTACTTTCTGGAGGGTTTTTATCATAAATGGGTGTTGAATTTTGTCAAAAGCTTTTTCTGCATCTACTGATATGATCGTATGGTTTTTTCTCCTTCAATTTGTTAATATGATGTATCATATTGATTGATTTGTGTACATTGAAGAATCCTTGCAATCCTGGGATAAACTCCACTTGATCATGGTATATGATCTTTTTAATGTGCTGTTGGATTCTGTTTGCTAGTATTTTGTTGAGGATTTTTGCATCTATGTTCATCAGTGATATTGGCCCGTAGTTTTCTTTCTTTGTGACATCTTTGTCTGGTTTTGGTATCAGGGTGATGGTGGCCTTGTAGAATGAGTTTGAGAGTTTTCCTCCCTCTGCTATATTTTGGAAGAGTTTGAGAAGGATAGGTGTTAGCTCTTCTCTAAATGTTTGATAGAATTCGCCTGTGAAGCCATCTAGTCCTGGGCTTTGGTTTGTTGGAAGATTTTTAATCAAGGTCTCAATTTCAGTGCTTGTGATTGGTCTGTTTATATTTCCTATTTTTTCGTGCTTCAGTCTCGGAAGGTTGTGCTTTTCTAAGAATTTGTCCATTTCTTACAGGTTGTCCATTTTATTGGCATATACTTGCTTGTAGTAACCTCTCATGATCCTTTGTATTTCTGCAGTGTCAGTTGTTACTTCTCCTTTTTCATTTCTAATTCTGTTGATTTGAGTCTTCTTCCTTTTTTTCTTGACGAGTCTGGCTAATGGTTTATCAATTTGTTTATCTTCTCAAAGAACCAGCTTTTAGCTTTACTGATCTTTGCTATTGTTTCCTTATTTATTTTCATTTTGGATGATCTGTCCATTGCTGAAAGTGGGGTATTAAAGTCCCCTGCTATGATTGTGTTACTGTCGATTTCCCCTTTTATGGCTGTGACCATTTGCCTTATGCATTGAGGTGCTCCTTTGTTGGGTGCATAAATATTTACAATTGTTATACCTTCTTTTGGATTGATCCCTTGATCATTATGTAGTGTCCTTCTTTGTCTCTTTTATTTATTTATTTGTTTGTTTATTTTTGGCTGCATTGGGTCTTCATTGCTGCACATGGGCTTTCTCTAGCGGCAAGCAGGGGCTACTCTTAATTGCAGTGTGCGTGCTTCTCACTGCGGTGGCTTCTCTTCTTGTGGAGCATGGGCTGTAGGTGCTCAGGCTTCAGTAGTTGTGGCACACGGGCTCAGTAGTTGTGGCGCATGGGCTCTAGAGCGCAGGCTCAGTAGTTTTGGTGCACGGGCTTCATTGCTCCGCAGCATGTGGGATCTTCCCGGACCAGGGCTCGAATCCGTGTCCCCTGCATTGGCAGGTGGATTCTTAACCACTATGCCACCAGGGAAGTCCCCTTGTCTCTTTTAATAGTCTTTGTTTTAAAGTCTATTTTGTCTGATGTGAGAATTGCTACTCCAGCTTTCTTTTGATTTCCATTTGCATGGAATATCTTTTTCCATCCCCTCACTTTCAGTCTGTATGTGTCCCTAGGTCTGAGGTGGGTCTCTTGTAGACAGCATATATACGGGTCTTGTTTTTGTATCCATTCAGCCAGTGTATGTCTTTTGGTTGGAGCATTTAATCCATTTACATTTAAGGTAATTATCGATATGTATGTTCCTATTACCATTTTCTTAATTGTTTTGGGTTTGTTATTGTAGGTCTTTTCCTTCTCTTGTGTTTCCTGCCTAGAGAAGTTCCTTTAGCATTTGTTGTAAAGCTGGTTTGGTGGTGCTGAATTCTCTTAGCTTTTGCTTGTCTGTAAAGATTTTAATTTTTCCGTTGAATCTGAATGAGATCCTTGCTGGGTAGAGTAATCTTGGTTGTAGGTTTTTCCCTTTCATCACTTTAAATATGCCCTGCCACTCCCTTCTGGCTTGCAGAGTTTCTGGGGATTCCCTTGTATGTTATTTGTTGTTTTCCCTTGCTGCTTTTAATATTTTTTCTTTGTATTTAATTTTTGATAGTTTGATTAATATGTGTCTTGGCGTGTTTCTCCTTGGATTTATCCTGTATGGGATTCGCTGCGCTTCCTCGACTTGATTAACTATTTCCTTTCCCATATTAGGAAAATTTTTAAGTATAATCTCTTCAAATATTTTCTCAGTCCCTTTCTTTTTCTCTTCTTCTTCTGGGACCCCTATAATTCAAATGTTGGTGCGTTTAATGTTGTCCCAGAGGTCTCTGAGACTGTCCTCAATTCTTTTCATTCTTTTTTCTTTATTCTGCTCTGCGGTAGTTATTTCCACTATTTTATCTTCCAGGTCACTTATCTGTTCTTCTGCCTCAGTTATTCTGCTATTGATTCCTTCTAGAGAATTTTTAATTTCATTAACCATGTTGTTCATCATTGTTTGTTTGCTCTTTAGTTCTTCTAGATCCTTGTTAAACGTTTCTTGTATTTTCTCCATTGTATTTCCAAGATTTTGGATCATCTTTACTATCATTATTCTGAATTCTTTTTAAGGTAGACTGCCTATTTCCTCTTCATTTGTTTGGTCTGGTGGGTTTTTATCTTGCTCCTTCATCTGCTGTGTTTCTGTCTTCTCATTTTGCTTAACTTATTGTGTATGGGGTCTCCTTTTCGCAGGCTGCAGGTTTGTAGTTTCCATTGTTTTTGGTGTCTGCCCCCAGTGGCTAAGGTTGGTCCAGTGGGTTGTGTAGGCTTCCTGGTGGAGGGGACTAGTGCCTGTGTTCTGGTGGATGAGGTTGGATCTTGTCTTTCTGGTGGGCAGGTCTGCATCCGGTGGTATGTTTGGGGGTGTCTGTGACCTTATTATGATTTTAGGCAGTCTCTCTGCTAATGGTGGGGTTGTGTTCCTGTCTTGCTAGTTGTTTGGCATAGGGTTTCCAGCACTGTAGCTTGCTGGTCATTGAGTGGAGCTTGGTCTTGGCATTGAGATGGAGATCTCTGGGTGATTTTTGCTGTTTGATATTACGTGGAGGTGGGAGGTCTCTGGTGGACCAATGTCCTAAACTTGGCTCTCCCACCTCAGAGGCACAGGCCTGATGCCCGGCTGGAGCACCAAGACTCTGTCATCCACATGGGTCCGAATAAAAGGGAGAAAAAAAGAAAGAAAGAAAGAAAAAATAAAATAAAGTTATTAAAATAAAAAATAAAAAATAATTACTAAAAATTTAAAAAAATTTTAAAAGTAATAAAAAGAAAGAAAGAAAGAAGAGAGCAACCAAACCAAAAAACAAATCTACCAATGATAACAAGTGCTAAAAACTATATTAAAAAAAAACAAAAACAGACAGACAGAACCCTAGGATAAATGGTAAAAGCAAAGCTGTACAGACAAAATCATACACAGAAGCATACACATACACCCAAAAAGAGAAAAAGGAAAAATATATATATATTGTTGCTCCCAAAGTCCACCGCCTCAATTTGGGATGATTCAATGTCTATTCAGGTATTCCACAGATGCAGGGTACATCAAGTTCATTGTGGAGATTTAATCTGCTGCTCCTGAGGCTGCTGGGAGAGATTTCCCTTTCTCTTCTTTGTTCACACAGCTCCCGGGGTTCAGCTTTGGATGTGGTCCCGCCTCTGCGTGTAGGTCGCCTGAGGGCGTCTGTTCTTCACTCAGACAGGACGGGGTTAAAGGAGCAGCTGCTTCGGGGGCTCTGGCTCACCCAGGCCGCGGGGAGGGAGGGGTACAGAGGAGGCGGGGCGAGCCTGCGGCGGCAGAGGCCGGCGTGACGTTGCAGCAGCCCGAGGCATGCCGTGCGTTCTCCCGGGGAGGTTTTCCCTGGATCACGGGACCCTGGCAGTGGCGGGCTGCACAGGCTCCCGGGAGGGGCGATGTGGAGAGTGACCTGTGCTTGCACACAGGCTTCTTGGTGGCTGTAGCAGTGGCCTTAGCATCTCATGCCCATCTCTGGAGCTCGTTTAGGCGGTGCTCTGAATCCCCTCTCCTCGCGCACCCTGAAACAATGGTCTCTTGCCTCTTCGGCAGCTCCAGACTTTTCCCCGGACTCCCTCCCGGCTAGCTGTGGCACACTAGCCCCCTTCAGGCTGTGTTCAAGCCGCCAATCCCAGTCCTCTCCCTGAGATCCGACCTCCGAAGCCGGAGCCTCAGCTCTCAGCCCCCGCCTGCCCCGGCGGGTGAGCAGACAAGCCTCTCGGGCTGGTGAGCGCTGGTGGGCGCTGATACTCTGTGCGAGAATCTCTCTGCTTTGCCCTCCGCACCCCCGTTGCTGCGCTCTCCTCGTGGCTCCGAAGCTTCCCCCCTCCACCACCCGCAATCTCCGCCCGCGAAGGGGCTTCTAGTGTGTGGAAACCATTCCTCCTTCACAGCTCCCGCCCACTGGTGCAGGTCCCATCCCTATTCTTTTGTCTCTGTTTTTTCTTTTTTCTTTTGCCCTACCCAGGTACATGGGGGAGTTTCTTTCCCTTTGGGAGGTCTGAGTTTTTCTGCCAGCATTCAGTAGGTGTACTGTAGGAGTTGTTCCACATGTAGATGTATTTATGATGTATTTGTGGGGAGGAAGGTGATCTCCACTTCTTCCTCTTCCGCCATCTTGAAGCTCCTCTCCATGGTTAAGTTTTGATGGTTGATGGAAAGGTTAAGTTAGGAAGGTTGGAGAATGGTCTACAGGGCAAGCGTGTCGAGACCTGCAATGAGTGTTGTGGAAAGCAAGAGAATGGACCAAGTCTGATAAAGCCTCAAAGCTAGGTGCATCTACTCACAACTTGTTTGAGTCTGGCTGCTCCTGAGTGGAGCAATTCGCAGAGCAATTAGAACAATGTATGTTCCAAATATTCCATGCTAGGAATTCCCTTGTCCTTGATCTGCTTATCTTGTCCTCTACCTTTAGCTGTCCTATTCAGATAAGAATATGAATGTTTAGTGTTTTTTTTTTAAGGAGAACAGGTTTAAAAAAAACATTAAAAAAAAAATTTTGGCTGTGTTGGGTCTTCCTTGCTGTGCACGGGCTTTCTCTAGTTGCAGAGAGCAGGGGCTACTCTTCATTGTGGTATGCGGGCTTCTCATTGCGGTGGCTTCTCTTGTTGCGGAGCACGGGCTCTAGGCACGTGGGCTTCAGTAGTTGTAGCTCGCGGGCTCTAGAGCGCAGGCTCAGTAGTTGTGGCGCACGGGCTTAGTTGCTCTGCGGCATGTGGGATCTTCCCGGACCAGGGCTCGAACCCGTGTCCCCTGCATTGGCAGGCAGATTCTTAACCATTGTGCTACCAGGGAAGTCCCTGAATGTTGAGTTTTAAATGGTTTTAAAATTTGACATGTGATGGGAAGAAAAAAAAAAAGCATAGTAATTAAACTGCATTCTAGGAGAACAATATCATATGTTTTTTTTTTATTGGCTTAACTTTCATCTCACACCAGAACAACACCAACAACTTTCAATAATATTATTCTAGGGAGGTTAAAAGACACCTATCTTCTTTCCTCACTGAAAGATTTCAATTTCAAAATTGCACTAACTGGTCGATGAGACCTCTTGATCCCTCAAACTTTTTCATTTCCTTTGTACTGGAAGGAAGACTCCGTTCAATATTCATGTACTATGCACACCCTGAGGCCAGACGGAGTCATCCATGTAAATGGACCAAGTCAAAGTGTCTATTATGTTCAGATATTTTGGGGGAGAGTTAATGTCATCATGTACTTTGGTTTGATGTGGTAAATAATTCTGAGCAGTAAACTATGACCCAGGTATCCGAAAATAAGATTATTTGGGGAGATGCACTTACCAATTGAACTCTAAATACAAGTTTGCAGGCTACCAAATATCCCTTTTGCAGTAATTTAAAATTGTTGAAGACAGAAATCTTTTAAGAGCTTTTGCAGTTAACGAGTGTATATCAAATCATAAGATATCATTGTAGTGATAATTCAGTTGTTAACAACCAGCGTGGCCACTGGATGTCCCCACTCTTCCTCAAATGCAACTGAGGCATCACTTAACTGGCAGTTATAAAAACAATGCATTTTGCAGAGGACCTTTAGAAAGATCCTGCAAGAGTTCTGGTGTGCTTAACAGTATCACTTGCCCCTGGCAACAGCAGGATGGACTAGAAATGGGTGACTTAGAGACTGAGGTCAGTGGAAGGAATTCTTGGGGTCATGTCACTCTGTGTCATTGCATATTTACCTCTGTAATACTCTCCAATGACTAGTTTTTCTATAAAGCTCCAAAAAGGAAATAAGTCTGAGGATACGGCTATTATAATTCCTGCAGGCGAAACAAGTATGTGTTGGGAAGGGTGAGAATATAGGAGCGTGCCAACCTTGCAAAACACGTGAAGACCTTCCTCAATGGGGTGAAGAATATAAAGTATATGGGATTCTTTAACAAGGTAGAAGCTCTGAATTTTGATCACTCATTTATTCTCAGCAGTTGTACCAAACCAGGTAATAGCTGTAGGACAACTGGCCTGACATTGAACTGAGAGTTAGGAGACCTGAATTTGAATCATATTTCTATTACTTACTTTCTCTGTGACATTGGACACATATGGTTTGTTTTTCTAAACCTCAGGCTCTTGTTTGTAAGATGAGTGTAATAGTCCTGTCCTCAGATTTGTTGAGAAGCTTAAGTGGTAGTTTATATATTTGAAAGAGCTGAGGACACAGTGGTTAGAGAATACATGTCAAATATATTAGGAATTTGGAAGGCAATTAAAAGTTAAAAAAGATTGTAAATCTTCTAGAGATCTTTGGTCTAGCTAAAATGGAAAATAGAAGGATTTAGTATTACTTACAATATATTTTATTGTCTACTCAGAGTTCATGAAAATTTATTTAACCACATCAGCTCTCCCTTTGCAATTGTCAGGGACGGAGAACCAGGCACAGCTCCTGAAAGCTTCACCTAAAAAAAAAAAGCCTTGGAAAGTGGAGCCCTCTTAAAAGAAAAGTGCTACAGATACTTAATTAATTCTTAGGATTTTATAGAGGGAAGGAGAGTGCGAATGAAATGGGTTTCTTTACTCATGAGAAGCTGAAGCACAGAATGCTGTACAAAGTTGAGGAAAAGTGACTTTGCACCATCAGCCCCATGGCTATGTAGAAATCAAATGGAGGACAAAGTGCCACAGGAGTTACGTCTTTGGTTCTAGAACCTCTGTCTGAAACATTCAGAGAATATGAAAAACAGAATTCTCCTCCCTGAGCAGGTTCCATCAAACTCCCAAATGAAGTCTCGTTTCTCTAATTCCATTCTACCACAAGACTATTTTATTTTCGCTTAGGGAAAACAATAAAACTTGCATGTAACTAAAGAGCAGTCCCAGCACACCGTTCCTGCTGGGAAAACGATACTGGTGCTTAGCTACTGGGAGAGGGCGCATGCGCACTTCCAAGCACTGATACCAGGCAAGTAGTGTTTCTCAAAGGAGGAAGCCGACCCCTTTTTTTGGTTATGTATTCTCTACAATAGCACCGATGTTTCTATGTAGTTTATTTTATTTTATTTTATTTTTAGTATTATTTTTTTAATATGTAAAGAAGTCATTTTTATTTTACTTTTTAAATTTAATTTTTATTTTATATTGGGGTATAGTTGGTTTACAATGTTGTGTTTCAGGTGTACAGCAAAGTGATTCAGTTATACATATACATGTATCTGTTCTTTTTCAGAGTCTTTTCACATATAGGTTATTATAGAATATTGAGTAGAGTTCCCTGTGCTATACAGAAGGTCCTTGTTGATTATCTATTTTATATATAACAGTGTGTATATGTTAATCCCAAACTCGTAATTTATCCCTCCCTGCCCCAACCTTTCCCCTTTGTAGTTTAGAAAAAAATCAGGTAGTATTTCTGTCATTGGAGTTAGTTCAGAGACACTGATGTGAATGACTGAGATTGAAAGGCTTTTATGAGCTTTGTCTTGGTTGAGAGTGATTCTAAACTGCTGAGAGCTTTGATGGTTCAGGAGTTGTGTCGATGAAGAAGTCATCTAATCAGGGTCCATGGCCAAGGCACAACTCCTGTCAATTGGCCTCAGCTAGCCCACTGAAAGCCATATTTTGTAAAAATAAATTCCCCCACATTGGGACCATGCAAGATGCTGCACGCAGCAAATTACAGGTTGTGTTATCTTTAAGATCTCTGGACCTAAGACGCAGATATGAGTTAAGCAAGAATTGGGGTATCACTGATGTTTTCCTTTTATGGAAACTAATACTGTGTCTTCATTATAAGTTAGGTATTTTTACTCATTCCAGAAATGCCAATTGAAAAAAAAGATGCTCAATTTGAATCAAAATAATGCCCTTGAAATTAGTTTTCCAGTTTTGATAATAAGCTTGACTTTATCTATCCAGACTGTTTCCCCACGTGCCCATGTTGTCTAGCTGTTTGTACTTTGGAAGAACACTAAATAAATAAGGAAAGGGTAGGAGTAAAACTGCCAAGCAAAGTTGGCTCTTCTGAGAATTGAACTGCAGTGTAATTAGCTCTAACTAGCTGAGCTAACCAATCACAAGAGTCTAAATGGAGCTCAGCCTTTGTGTGTATCAGAATAGAATCCTCTAAGGAGCTTGCTTAGAGCACAGTCTTGTGCTCTAACACAATTTTCATGTTAATTGAGATTTCAATTCAGTGGATCTATGGTAGGACCCAAGAATCTGCCATTTTAATAAGTACTATTGGTGATTCATCCTCAGATGGTTCTTGGGCCAGACTTTGAGAACCAATGGTAAATGATACCTGAATCATTTGAATTCCCTGGAGACTAGTCAGGATGCTGTGAGGAAGGAAAGCTTTACTTTCTTTTTAGGGGAAGAGAGGTGATAAGAGGCAGAGAAACTGAAGGGGAAAAGGGGACAAAGAGGAAATGAAGTTGGCCAGGTGTCTGTAGTATTGCCTGCCACAGCCGTACATCCTGGGAAATGTATGAAGACCTTTTCTCACCATTAGATAACTACTACCCATTGTCCACTTAGGACTGTGGACCACACATAGTTTGGAGGGTAGTGGGCCCAAGAGCATGGACTCTGGGACCAGCCTAAGGTTGACTTTTGGTTCTGCCAATTATTAGCTGTGTGACTTTGAGAAAGTTACTTAATCTCTAAGTGCCTCTGTTTCCTCATCGCTAAAAATGGGAATAATAATACTACTTATGCCATAGAGCTGTTGTGAGGATGACATGAGCAAATACAAGTAAAAGTACTCTGAAAATGCCTGGCCCTTAGTAAGTTATTGGCAAAAGTTAGCTACTACTACTCTTACTTCGAATTCCATGCTTGTCTGGGAAGGAAAGGGGATACAAGTGGAGTTGGAAAATAAAGCAATAGGATGAAGTCACTCAGAATAGAAGGAAAAATGTAGAGCTTGTGAGGCCTTAAATTGTTCCAAGCCTTTTGTGACTAGACCTTAGTTATTTTAAGATAAGATATCTCTATCTTGTAAAACTTGTCTGTCTTTGAACTTCTACATTTTCAGTATTTTCTTTTTATTTTCATTTTGCTTGGCTTCTTAGGAAAGTCATGTATGAAAAATTCCAGTGTTGATGTAAAGGAATGAATGCCCTAGAGCATGAATTTTTCAACTTGAGGGAGTTTTTGAAGTAAAAATTTGACCATATGTACTTAAGTGTATTTATGGATATAAGGTAAAAAAATTCCCCACTGAATTCTGTGAGAGTACTGAGACACCAAAAAGGTTAACAATTATCCTCTGAGAGCCAGCTTACCTGTGGCCTCTTCCTGACCCCACTTTCTATGCCCCTAGATGAGTGGTTTTCAATCAAGGGCAGTTTTGCCCCCTTCTCTGGGGGCATTTGGCAATGTCTTGAGATATATTTGGTTGTCACAACTAGTGGGTTCTACTGGCATCCAGTGGGCAGAGGCCAGGGATGCTGCAAGATATCCTACAGTGCTTGGGGTAGCCACTTAAAACAAAGGATCGTCTAGCCTAAAATGTCAATAGTGTTGAGGTTGAGAAACCTCAATAGTGTTGAGGTTGAGAAACCCTGTAATTTCAGCAGAAGCCAGCTGAGACTGAGGGCAGATCTGGTGAGGCTGGGCGCTTAGTGAGATGTGGCAGAGCTGTGGGCAGGGCACCACTCCTTTCCTTCTGCGCTGTTCCTTTAGCAATAGCATGGGCTTCCTTTCAGTGTTAAGCCAGATGCCAGTGGCAACTAATCTTTGTTTATGTCCAGAGATATTCCTACCAACACTCTTCTTGGGTCTTCAAGGCTTGGTACTTTGGGGTACACTTCCGCCACGTCGAATCTTAGTACTTATCCTACTCATAGGTCGGGTGTTAGGCTCACTTAGAATCTGGATATTTGCAGGCAAATTTGAATTTCTTTTTCTTTTTCCATTGCATAGCCTTTATCAGGGGAGCCATTTCCTCACTTGGGTAATGGAGTCCCTATAATAATTAGCATTAATTGAGATCCAGGTAGGCAGCTTTACTAGAAAGGCTGACAACGAAATCACTCATGGTGATGACCTAGGGGACTGGTCTTGCAGGTCCTCATTCACTCACATGAATGAAAAAGAGGGAGGCAGAACTGAGTGAGATTATTAAGTTAGTTTTCAAGAAGCATATTCAGTATAAACAACCAGCAAACTCTTTGGGCTAAATGCTGTGAACCAAATACACACACACACACACACACTCACACACACTTCTCTCAAGGAGAATCTGATCTCTACATAATTATGGACAGAGATCAGAGAGTTAGTAAAATTATTCTTTGAATAATACATAGGTTCTGTCTAGTGGCCTGGGGATAAGATCACCTGTGTCCCAGTTGTGTCCCTAGAGTGTCTTTGTGTGACTCTTAACTTTTCTTCAGTTTCTCCATCATTAAAATTACCTAAACCTTTATTGTTTTCTGTTCTGTGAAAACTCTTCTGTACCTTTGGAGAACTACATTTGGAGGTGAGGCCAACATCAGAGCTGTGAAATTTAAAGAATTGTGAGTTCATTAGCTTTCTAGAGTTATGTCCTAATTTTCTGGGGAAATAGAGAGGGTGTGTGAGAGAGAAGATCATTTAGACAAGAACATTCCTTTTAAATGGGTCACAGATGAGAAAAAAAAATCATTGTAAAACTGGAAGAGCCAGGGTACCTGCTATGGAAAATAAGATGTAAGACTTTGGCTTTGTCATATAGACCTCAGGAATAGATGCCATTCAGAGTTCACAGGACTTTGACAGTTTCTCTCTAATCTTTCTCATGAGAGTACAGAATAAGAAGTGGTCTGGATTATACGAGGGCAAATTTTCCATAATCCAGGACAAATGTGGCAGATGCCAAAGCTTTAAAAGTGTCAGTAATCTTTTCCCTGTTGTTCTTGTGATTTTTTCCATGAGGAAATAAAACAAAGAATTATCTGGATTCTAGTTCCAGCTTTGTCACTCACTAGCTGAAAAAAAATTTCCTCAAATGCCAAAAAGAAGGAACTGTACTAGATGACATCAAAATTCCCATTCAGAGCTAAGTTCCTATAAAACCTGTCTCTGTGATGTGTCAAGAACACTGCATTCAATTTCAAACAACTCTCTATCACAGAAGTTTCTATGAGAAACAGTAATATTTCTGTAAGTTTTACCTCCAGAACTCCCCGATTCTGAACAAGATCTCAAGCTGGAACCTTATCCTGACCAAATTCATCATGAGAATTAATTTACTGCTAGTGAGTTCCAAGCTTGAGTTTAAGCTGCTGTCACCCCAGACAGCTGGACACGTTCACTCCTTTTGACAAAACCAAGACAGTGAGGTCACCCGCCAGGAGCCTGTTTGCACAAGGGACCTGTCAGCATTATGTATTCTCTGTCCAGGAAAGAAATTCTTGGAGAAGAGAGTTCCAGGTACCCAAGCTTGCTGAAACAAAACCCTTGAAAGGTTTTGAATTTGAATACATAATGGTGTCCATTATTTCTGTTTTGCTGTTTCCACTAATACCTCCACAAGACCTAAAAGTGCCTGGCTAGTCTGCTTTGGTATTTGTGTGGCAGAGTGGAGCACAAAATGGGCAAACCCTTTGGCAGGGGAAAAAATGTGGCTTCAGCAAACTGAGGGCTTCAGCATATAGAATCCCAAAGCCTCTATCAGAGTTACAATGTCAGGAGCTGTCAAGATACCTAGGGGCTCTGACAAGGGTATCTGGCAGTGTTGGCACCTGGGGGGTCTTGGAAGTACCGGGAAGCAGAACCCTGATGGTTGGTGGCCTCACTGTGAGGGCACGCTGCAGCTGTGCCAGTGAGATCCTCCTGAGTGACTCTTCAGGGAGTATGTGTGTGGGGAGAGGTGTGACACAGCAGTGGGTACTTACTCCATATGGGGTGGAGAAGGCTCTTCCATAAGAACTTGCGAGGCCCCCTGGGGCGAGATTTTGAGTAGGGCAGAAGCTCCAACAATCACAGGTCCAAGGGGGAATCACACAAACATAGTGTGTAACTATACAACTGTGTATAAGCGTGACACTGTTTTCACTCTTCATCCTCTACCTCTAACAGCACCCTCAGCCCCCAATCTCCTCCCTCTGACCACCCCCTCCCCACAACTGGTGTCTTAAAACCCACTCAGTCAGAAGTGAAATATCATGAGAAGGTCTGAATAGAACAGAGCTACTAAAACAGCTGCCGTGCTGGGTACTGCTGCAGTGTTTGGAAGCAGTTCTTATATAAAAGTTAGGAATACAAATGATTTTGGGGGGTCCAGGATACCTTGATGGTAAATTTGGGATGATACTGGGAAAATGCAGGGAAAATGCTAAAAGAATTATCCAAATAGACTCTCCTGGAACAGAACTTGTACACATACCATAACTCCTTGGAAAACAGCTACAGCATAAGGTGTGCTGTACAACCTTACCTGCTGGTCCTAGCTTGGAATAGAAAAATAATCAACCTAGGTTCTGTGACCTTTCCAGCTCCAAAATCATTGCTTAATTGCACTAAGCTTCCTACTCTGACATCCTAGATCGTGGAAATAGTCTCTGACTTTTATTTTAGTTTTGCTTCCTGGCATCCATTTATCCTACTTTTGGAGACTGTACCCCAGTTTTCCTCTGAAGACTACTCTATTCCTGATGTTCTATCCATGTGCTTCATTCCTAGGAAGTCCTCTCCATCTCCGGCTTCAGAGATGGGCAATGGGATAGAGCCCTGGGTAGCCAGAGAAGGATATTGCTCTGGTCACAGTGATTGGTTCAAAATGGGCACCTGCTCCTTTGGAATCTATGAGATGTCCTGAGACAATAGCTAGGACTTTTGAGAAAGAACTCTATCTAGCTTGTTTTCTGCAGCCATCAGATAACCATGAAATAAGACCCTGGCTGAGAATAAAGCTGACATGGAGGCGAGTAGAGACAGATAACAGAAAAAGAGACACTGAGTTCGGATGCTATCATGAGCTTTCCATAACATCATATCCAGGGACCAGGACTGGTTTCATGGGTGTATGTCCTATGTGGTTGCACAGGGTCTCGTGTTCAGAAGGGCCCTGTGCTGCGATTAATGCTCAGCTGTTAATGAACAGCTGTTGCTGTTCTCAAAGATCGTAACATTTTATTTTTGAACTTGCGTTTTGTAAAGGAAGTCTAATGGGACAATGGGTCATGCAGGTGAGCAGAGTGGTACAAGTAACATGTGTGTCTGCCACTCCCTGCTACCCCGTTTGCACAGAGCATTCACGATGACCCAGAAACACAGAATTCCAATGAACCCCGCCATGTGTGGAGGTTCATTGAGACTCCAAGTGAGTACAGGGTGAGCCTGTCAGGTCGCTGGCAGAGTAAGCGGGATGCTGGCACTCCTGAGAAGCCATGCTTTCCCTTTGAATCAGAACTTGCTTCAAATGCAGAAAGAAGGCAACTGCCTTGCAAGAAACACAAACGAACAAAGAACCCTGGCAGATCATCTCTTTTTTGAGTGCTACTTCCCTGTATGAGTCAACCATTTATGCTGAAAATGATGACATCGAAGGAAAAGGAAAGAAAGGACAACCTTCAGTTCCTTTTCCTTTCTGTCCTTCCACACTCATCAATAAATACATAGAGGAAAGAGAGTGTCGGTAGAATGTGTGTGTATCAAGAAGTAAAGTAAAAACAGTTGAGTTAGTTTCTGCAGCATTTCTACTCTTCTGATAACAATGGTCTACATATGCATCTAAGGGGTATGAAAGATGAATTGTGCAATCTGGATGACTCTGCATGTGAATTAAGTGCTCTTATATTTGCGTTTGAAGCTGCCATTGTACAACAGAGAGATAAATGGTAAAATTCATGCTAATAATTTGACATTTAATTTTCCTTTGCTCGGGATCACCTAAAATAGCAAAAACAAACAAACAATCAAAACCCCAAACCCCCAAACAACAAATCACCAGAAGTCAAAGAAAGAAGAAGGAAGAAGGGGAAAAAGCCTAATGTTTTAGTATCTTTAGTGGCACTTTTTTCCTGCTTTTTAAACCAGGGTACCACATTTTCATTTTTCACCAGACCCCTGCAAGGGCTACTATAATAAAACACCAGACTGGGTGGCTCAAAGTATAGAAATGTATTTTCTTATAGTTCTGGAGGCTACAGACCCAAGATGAAGGTGCTGTCAAGGTCGGCTTCCTCTGAGGCCTCTCTCCCTGGCTTGCAGACGGCCACCCTCCTGCTGCCTCTTCATTCGGTCCTCCCCCCTTGCATGTATACCCTGGGTGTTTTCTTGTGTGTCCAAATTTCCTCTTCTTATAAGACCAGTCAGATTGGATTAGGGCCCACCCATGTGACCTCATTTAACCTTACTTACCTCTTTAAAGACCCAATTTCCCAAACAGTCACATTCTGAGATACTGGCAGTTATGGATTCAACCTATGAATTTTGAGGTAATACAATTCAGTCTGTAACTAGAATTTTCAATGGCATAAGCCCATAACTTCTGGTTGCTTTATGTAATTTAGGTTTGCTCTATTTTTGTCACTTAGGGTTTGAGTCTGAGAAGGCTTCCCAATGCAACCTCTCAGGTCCTGCTCCTCAATATTCTGCTCTCCATGGACAAAATATTTTTAATGCTGTTAAGAAACTTGGAAATGAGGGAAGAGAGACAGACAAAGTTGTCATGAAGTACAACTAGATGCTTATGAAAATATACCTTCACACTATGTCCATGAAGCCTGAAAATATTAGTGGCAGTGAAGATCAGGTATCAGCCCTTTCATTTTCACAGAAAATAGAAAGGGAGCTTGAGGAAGTCCAATTAAATCCACAGAGCTTGGGAGCAAATACTAGGACCCACATCTCCTATGCCTAGATCAGAATTCTTTCCATCCTTCTCCATGGTATTTACTTCAATTATCCATAGTACGGAGATAAAGGGCATAATTTTGATCCCCGAATTAACTCACCTGTGTGATAAAAAATTCACCTCCTAGGTGATCTTTGACTACAAATTTTTTTTTTTTTTTGGCTGCATTGGGTCTTTGTTGCTGTGCACGGGCTGTCTCTAGTTGCGGCGAATGGGGGCTACTCTTCGTTGTGATGCACAGGCTTCTGTTTGTGGTGGCTTCTCTTGTTGCGGAGCATGGGCTCTAGGTACGCAGGCTTCAGTAGTTGTGGCACATGGGCTCGGTAGTTGTGGCTCACGGGCTTAGTTCCTCTGCAGCATGTGGGATCTTCCCAGACCAGGGATTGAACCTGTGTCCCCTGCATTGGCAGGCAGATTCTCAACCACTGCGCCACCAGGGAAGCCCCAGCTGCAAATTTTTTAAAGCAAAGTATTGTTTGAATGAAATATGCATCAATATACCAAGATCCCTGACTAAATTCAAACTGGCAAAATATATGTGATAAAAGACTGTTTTCTCATTTGTAAACAAAGTCTTTTATAGAAATAATGCAAATAAATGCACTTTTCATTCAGGAAAAATTCACAAATGCTACAGTCTAAACTGGGACCTTTGTAGATGTGACTTCATTTCCAGTATGTGAGAGGTAATCAGTAATTATAGAAGGAAACTTCTCTAAGGCAATATTGGGCTTCAGAACCAGGACTCAGATTTGAAATTTAGAACACCCTCTACCTATCCCTGGAGTCAATTACACATTCAGGGCACAGTCTTTGGTCTCAAGAATGAACAGGGAGCAGAAAAACACTATTTTATTTGCACAATTTTCTAAAGAGGAATCACGTACAGGGTGGATGGATATTTTTTATTTATTGAATGTACTCAACATTTCTCATTGGTGTCTCTGAGCAACAGAACTAAGATCAATAGAAAGGCATAAAGGGATAGCCTCATCCACCAGAGGGCAGACAGCAGAAGCGAGAAGAACTACAATCCTGTTCCTGTGGAACAAAAACCACATTCACAGAAAGATAGACAAGATGAAAAGGCAGAGGGCTATGTACCAGATGAAGGAACACGATAAAACCCCAGAAAAACAACTAAATGAAGTGGAGATAGGCAACCTTCCAGAAAAAGAATTCAGAATAATGATAGTGAAGATGATCCAGGACCTTGGAAAAAGAATGGAGGCAAAGATCGAGAAGATGCAAGAAATGTTTAACAAAGACCTAGAAGAATTACAGAACAAACAAACAGAGATGAACAATACAATAACTGAAATGAAAACTACACTAGAAGGAATCAATAGCAGAATAACTGAGGCAGAAGAACGGATAAGTGACCTGGAAGACAGAATGGTGGAATTCACTGCTGTGCAACAGAATAAAGAAAAAAGAATGAAAAGAAATGAAGACAGCCTAAGAGACCTCTGGGACAACATTAAACGCAACAACATTCACATTATAGGCGTCCCAGAAGGAGAAGAGAGAGAGAAAGGACCAGAGAAAATATTTGAAGAGATTATAGTCGAAAACTTCCCTAACATGGGAAAGGAAATAGCCACCCAAGTCCAGGAAGCGCAGCAAGTCCCATACAGGAGAAACCCAGGGAGCAACACACTGAGACACATAGTAATCAAATTGGCAAAAATTAAAGACAAAGAAAAATTATTGAAAGCAGCAAGGGAAAAACGACAAATAACATACAAGGGAACTCCCATAAGGTTACCAGCTGATTTCTCATCAGAAACTCTACAAGCCAGAAGGGAGTGGCATGATATACTTAAAGTGATGAAAAGGAAGAACCTACAACCAAGATTACTCTACCTGGCAAGGATCTCATTCAGATTCGATGGAGAAATCAAAAGCTTTACAGACAAGCAAAACATAAGAGAATTCAGCACCACCAAACCAACTCTACAACAAATGCTAAAGGAACTTCTCTAAGTGGGAAACACAAGAGAAAAAAAGGACCTACAAAAACAAACCCAAAACAATTAAGAAAATGGTCATAGGAACATACATATAAATAATTACCTTAAACGTGAATGGATTAAATGCTCCAACCAAAAGACATAGATTGGCTGAATGGATACAAAAATGAGACGCATATATAGGCTGTCTACGAGAGACCCACTTCAGACCTAGGGACACATACGGACTGAAAGTGAGGGGATGGAAAAAGATATTCCATGCAAATGGAAATCAAAAGAAAGCTGGAGAAGCAATACTCATGTCAGATAAAATAGACTTTAAAATAAAGAACGTTACAAGAGACAAGGAAGGACACTACATAATGATCAAGGGATCAATTCAAGAAGAAGATATACCAACTATAAATATATATGCACCCAACATAGGAGCACCTCAATACATAAGGCGACTGCTAACAGCTATAAAAGAGGAAATCGACAGTAACACAATAATAGTGGGGGACTTTAACACCTCACTTGCACCAATGGACAGATCATCCAAAATGAAAATAAATAAGGAAACAGAAGCTTTAAATGACACAACAGACCAGATAGATTTAACTGATATTTATAGGACAATCCATCCAAAACCATCAGATTACACTTTCTTCTCAAGTGCACACAGAACATTCTCCAGGATAGATCACATCTTGTGTCACAAATCAAGCCTCAGTACATTTAAGAAAATTGAAATCATATCAAGCATCTTTTCTGACCACAATGCTATGAGATTAGAAATGAATTACAGGGAAAAAAACGTAAAAATCACAAACACATGGAGGCTAAATCATACGTTACTAAATAACCAAGAGATCACTGAAGAAATCAAAGAGGAAATCAAAAAATACCTAGAGACAAATGACAATAAAAACACGACAATCCAAAACCTATGGGATGCAGCAAAAGCAGTTCTAAGAGGGAAGTTTATAGCTATACAAGCCTACCCCAAGAAACAAGAAAAATCTCAAATAAACAATCTAACCTTACACCTAAAGGAGCTAGAGCAAAAAGAACAACCAAAACACAAAGTTAGCAGAAGGAAAGAAATCATAAAGATCAGAGCAGAAATAAATGAAATAGAAACAAAGAAGGCAATAGCAAAGATCAATAAAACTAGAAGCTGGTACTTTGAGAAGATAAACAAAATTGATAAACCGTTAGCCAGACTCATCAAGAAAAAGAGGGAGAGGACTCAAATCAATAAAATTAGAAATGAAAAAGGCGAAGTTACAACAGACACCGCAGAAATACAAAGCATCCTAAGAGACTACTACAAGCAACTCTATGCCAATAAAATGGACAACCTGGAAGAAATGGGCAAATTCTTAGAAAGGTATAACCTTCAAAGACTGAACCAGGAAGAAATAGAAAATATGAACAGAACAATCAAAAGTAATGAAATTGAAACTGTGATTAAAAATCTTCCAACAAACAAAAGTCCAGGACCAGATGGCTTCACAGGTGAATTCTATCAAACATTTGGAGAAGAGCTAACACCCACCCTTCTCAAACTCTTCCAAAAAACTACAGAGGAAGGAACACTCCCAAACTCATTCTATGAGGCCACCATCACCCTGAAACCAAAACCAGACAAAGATACTACAAAAAAAGAAAATTACAGACCAATATAAGGGATGAATATAGATGAAAAAATCCTCAACAAAATACTAGCAAACAGAATCCAACAACACATTAAAAGGATCATACACCACGATCAAATGGGATTCATCCCAGGGATGCAAGGATTCTTCAATATATGCAAATCAATCAATGTGATACACCATATTAACAAATTGAAGAAGAAAAACCGTATGATCATCTCAATAGATGCAGAAAAAGCTTTTGACAAAATTCAACACCCATTTATGATAAAAACTCTCCAGAAAGTGGGCATAGAGGGAACCTACCTCAACAGAATAAAGGCCATATACGACAAACCTACAGCAAACATCATTCTCAATGGTGAAAAACTGAAAGCATTTTCTCTAAGATCAGGATCAAGACAAGGATGTCCACTCTCACCACTATTATTCAACATAGTTCTGGAAGTCCTAGCCATGGCAATCAGAGAAGAAAAAGAAATAAAAGGAATACAAATTGGAAAAGAAGAAGTAAAACTGTCATTGTTTTCAGGTGACATGATACTATACATAGAGAATTCTGAAGATGCCACCAGAAAACTACTAGAGCTAATCAATGAATTTGGTAAAGTAGCAGGATACGAAACTAATGCACAGAAATCTCTTGCATTCCTATACACTAATGATGAAAAATCTGAAAGAGAAATTAAGGAAACACTCCCATTTACCATGGCAACAAAAAGAATAAAATACCTAGGAATAAACCCACCTAGGGAGCCAAAAGACCTGTATGCAGAAAACTATAAGACACTGATGAAAGAAATTAAAGATGATACCAACAGATGGAGAGATATACCATGTTCTTGGATTGGAAGAATCAATATTGTGAAAATGGCTATACTACCCAAAGCAATCTACAGATTCAATGCAATCCCTATCAAATTACCAATGGCATTTTCACAGAACTGGAACAAAAAATGTTAAAATTTGTATGGAGACACAAAAGACCCTGAATAGCCAAAGCAATCTAGAGGGGAAAAAAATGGAGCTGGAGGAATCAGACTCCCTGACTTCAGACTGTACTACAAAGCTACAGTAATCAAGACAATATTGTACTGGCACAAAAACAGAAACAGAGATCAATGGAACAAGATACAAAGCCCAGGAATAAACCCACATACCTATGGTCAACTAGTCTATGACAAAGGAGGCAAGGAACTACAATGGAGAAAAGACAGTCTCTTCAATAAGTGGTGCTGGGAAAACTGGACAGCTACATGTAAAAGAATGAAATTAGAACATTCCCTAACACCATACACAAAAATAAACGCAAAATGGATTAGAGACCTAAATGTAAGACCGGACAGTATAAAACTGTTAGAAGAAAACATAGGCAGAACATTCTATGACATAAATCACAGCAAGATCTTTTTTGATCCACCTCCTAGAATAATGGAAATAAAAACAAAAATAAACAAATGGGACCTAATGAAACTTAAAAGCTTTTGCACCGCAAAGGAAACCATAAACAAGACGAAAAGACAACCCTCAGAATGGGAGAAAATATTTGCAAATGAAGCAACGGACAAAGGATTAATCTCCAAAATATATAAACAGCTCATGTAGCTCAATATTAAAAAAACAAACGACCCAATCCAAAAATGGCCAGAAGACCTAAATAGACATTTCTCCAAAGAAGACATACAGATGTCCAAGAAGCACATGGAAAGCTGCTCAACATCACTAATTATTAGCAAAATGCAAATCAAAACTACAATGAGGTATCACCCCACACCAGTTAGAATGGGCATCATCAGAAAATCTACAAACAACAAATGCTGGAGAGGGTGTGGAGAAAAGGGAACCCTCTTGCACTGTTGGTGGGAATGTAAATTGATACAGCCACTATGGAGAACAGTATGGAGGTTCCTTAAAAAACTAAAAATAGAATTACCATATGATCCAGCAATCCCACTACTGGGCATATACCCAGAGAAAACCATAATTCAAAAAGACACATGCACCCCAATGTTCATTGCAGCACTATTTATCATAGCCAGGTCATGGAAGCAGCTTAAATGCCCATTGACAGATGAATGGATAAAGAAGAAGTGGTCCATATATACAATGGAATATTACTCAACCATAAAATGGAACGAAATTGGGTCATTTGTTGAGACGTGGATGGATCTAGAGACTGTCATACAGAGTGAAGTAAGTCAGAAAGAGAAAAACAAATATCATATATTAACGCATATATGTGGAACCTAGAAAAATGGTACAGATGAAACAGTTTGCAGGGCAGAAATAGAGACACAGATGTAGAGAACAAATGTATGGACACCAAGGGGGGAAAGTGGCCGGGGGGTGGGTGGTGGTGGTGTGATGAATTGGGAGATTGAGATTGACATGTATACACTGATGTGTGTAAAATGCATGACTAATAAGAACCTGCTGCATAAAAAAAATAAGTAAAATAAAATTCAAAAATTAAAAAAAATAATAAAATAAAAAAAAGAAAGGCATAAAGTTGCAAGATGGGAATGAAAAATGAGATTATGAGTAATGCTTGTAAAAATGCAAAGATACCTGTGTGAGAGGCAGCGGAGGAAGTGTGACCCAGACACTCTCAAGCTCCCCTGTCTTCTTGTGTGACAGCACTGATGCCATGGCCCTCTTGAGAAAGCCCTTTCTAAAGTGTGGAGAAATATATGGCACGTGGAGCTTGAGACAGTGACAGAGAACGTGCAGTTGAAGGAGAAATGACCGTTCAGTCAAAGTTGAGATTTTCGTCACTGCCCTAAATACCTAGGACTTTAAAATAATGTGTCTGTGGGACTTCCCTGGATGTCCAGTGGTTAAGATTTCACCTTCCAATGCAGGGGGTGCAGGTTCTATCCGTGGTCGGGAAGCTAAGATCCCACATGCCTTGCGGCCAAAAAACCAAAACAGAAAACAGAAGCAAAATTGTAACAAATTCAATGAAGACTTCAAATAATAATAATAATAAAATAACGTGGCTGCTTTTTTGGGTTGATTCTTGTTTTCCACAAATATACTAATACATTCAAATGAATGTTTTCATTCGAAATAGTCACCTGATAGTACATGTATTACAATACAGTAGCCATTGCTCAAAGCATCTTTGCCATTGCTTATTTTTGCGTATATTCAGAGCTAATAAACATACGTCTGTTGAATTTTGGAAACTACCAGAAGCCTGCAAGTGCCATGTTTGGTAAATAAAACCTTGATTTAAGTGGATCATTTTTTTCTCTTTCTTTCTTTTACAATTGATAATCAAACATGGAGAGTAAATATAAACTAATGAAATTGATTTTCTTGTATGGTTTATAAAATGATGCTGAAGGCTTAAGAAAGAGTTGAACAATGACAACACCATAAATAGAACCTCCCGAGGTGGCTATTCTGAAGGGTCCAACGTTCAAGTACATTTGGCTATGTTTGTAAACACACACTCACACACACACACAGCTTGTGTACAGGTGGCAGTGTTTTCAAGTGTCTTGGTTGTGTAGAAAATAAAACTTTATTTTATATAATTCAACTAAATATGCATTCAAAGACACTATTACTCTCTGGTTATAAACAACACAATCTAAGTCAGTTCTGAGTTTTCCCTATTTCTGGTTTAAACTCCATTAAGTCATAGTTTCTCCTTCTTCATGGGACTAATCTAAGCTCATAGCACAGTCTCATAGCAATAGTGATGAGACAGTACCTACTCCTTGGTCTTCACCTGTCCTGCACTTGTCTCTCCTGAGATAGACAATTCTCCCGTTTGGTCCTCCACGCTGCTTTGTGCTTCTGTGACCCCTCATCGTGACCGCAAAGTGCATTTGGGGACACTTGTTTGCTCTCTCTCTCTCCTTTCTTTCAGAGCTATAACTTCTGTATCCTGAGAGTTGGGGAAGAGGGGGTGCTGGAGACTTGCAGATATCTTGGGCCCTCTGCCCCAGACATCCCATGAAGCCATTCATCTCTGCTGCTGCCTTGCTTTAGTGCTATAAACAATAACAAAAAGCCCTGTACAGATACGCCTGGCACACAACGAGGATCACTCTGAATGTTTGTTGATTGGCTGACTGAATGTATGCAGATGCTGTCTCCCAGACTTCCAGAAAAACTCAGAGTTCTTTTGGATTCCCCAAATCATCCCAGAATTCTATTCTGTTCTCCACTCTCTTTGAAACTAATCCTGGGATGAGAGTGGAGAGAACAGCCTGAGGCCCCTTCTATGAGACCTCTTAAAAATAATTCTAGATCTCCAAGGACTTCCTGTATCTACACAATCACTTGAGGAGGCTGCCAAGTGTCCCCCATTGTTTGGTTATATTATCCTCATCTTTCAGGGTTTAGATGAGACCTACCCCTTGATTCTTCCCTAGACTGTATGCTCCATGAGGGATCTTCTCTGTCTTCCTCACCTTTGTAATCTTAGGTACTATACTGGGCATATCAGCAGTCAATACGTATCTTTGAAATAATTAATGTGAATATGAATAGTTGAACTATTTGAACCAGGCTGTTTTGACATTTCAGAGGGTTGCTGGTGTTTTCTAGATTTTGCTAGTTCAGTTGTCTCAGAAGAATAGAAGTATTGTCTTAGCTCTGGCTGCATCTTTGCAAATCTGGAGGTAGTGGGTTAAGAGGGAAAGGTTACTATTCCTAAGTAAACATCCCTTATACAGCCCCCAATATAAGGAGATAATTGGGTTTTAAGATGCCATTTATCTAACTTTTCAGATAGATGGTTAAAAAATTTTTTCTGCAGACATTTAAGGTCCTATTAGAGTGCTCTGGGACAACTTGAGATCTGATAAAGTCAGTAATCACATGTAAAATTTTGGTTATATGACCAACAGTCCATTTCTTACTGTTCAGATTCTTCAGTAACCATAAATCACTTTGAAAGGAAGAGTAATCCTCATCAACTAGTAACAGGGAAATCTCCAAAGGACACTTTGCACATTGAAGATTAGGAATGGCTGGTAAATCTTTAATGGACAATTGGCTCCACTGTTCATGGGTTTATGAGAATACCAAACTAACTAAATTGAAATGTTCTGTATTCTGCTGAGAAGGGTCAACTTTTCTCTTCCTTTCTTCCTCCCTCCCCCTCCTCCTCCCTTTTCTCCTTCTTTCATTTCTTCCTTCCTTCCCTCCTCCCTCCTTCCTTCCTCCCTTCCTTCCTTCCTTCCTTCCTTCCTCCCTTCCTCCCTCCTTCCCTCCTTTCCTTCCTTCCTTCCTTCCTTCCTTCCTTCTTTCCTTTCTTCCTCCCTTCCCACCTCCCTCCCTCCTTCCTTCCTCCCTTCCTTCTTTCCTTCCTGCCTTCCTTCCTTCCTTCTTCATTTCTTTTTATTTTTCTTATTACATTTCTAGCTACCATGTCTTTAGTAAACTAGTTTTGCACAGAAGTAATTCCACCTATGATCGGCACATGTGAGGGTGAGAAGAGTGCTTATTTCCACTTGTTTAAACCTCATCCATATCCAATTCAGCTGTACCTAGGAGCTAAATTTTTTTAGGGATGAAGAATAAAGTCCAAGGAAGATACTAGTTGTCTGGGATTTTCTCTGGACATATGCCTTCCTTCTGCAATCTCTCCAGAAATGTAGTATTTCTTTTGGTTTACTGTTTTCCTATGTGGAGGCAGTTCTAATGTGTTCCACTGGCCTTTCCAACCATAATAATCCTCAATCTATAGGAGAGAGAGCCAATGTGGAAATTGTGCCAGCTGCTAAGTATGTCTATTCCAATTATGCATTCTGGAACTGGGTAAATAACCACAGGGTGGGTTTGGGAACACACTGGACCCACTGTGAATTAGACTTGAGCTAAAACTCCATTGATCACCTGGCCTTCATAAGTCCCTACTCTGACTTGTGGGCCATAGTGATGTTTTGGGTCTCCTGGAATCAGTGTCAGTTCAGAGCCTGTATCCAGTAGTTCCCAAAAGGTTTGATCCTTATCCCCAGTGTACAAGTACTCTGATAAAAGGCAGTAGGTACCTTTTGGGGGTACCTAGGAGGAAAATTAACAGTATATTTCTGTAGTGTACTGGGGTCCTTTCTCAAGGGGACCTGCCCCGCACCCACTTAATCCAAGTGGTCTGGGTCTGTAAGGTGGCTCAAGCCTGAAAATTGTTCAGATGGCTGTGACTCTCTGTTTTTATGATTCAGATTAAATTTGTGTCCACTTGACCTAGAACTTTTCTGCCGATACACATTAAGTAAGAATTTAGCATCTTATGTCTGGGAACACAATGATCAACTAACCAGTGCCATAGGTCTGCATGAGTCAAGCTATGCTGATTGCTACTTTGACTCTGCTGTCCATTATGGTAAGAAGGCTCACCCTGCCTTTGGTGGTGGAGTGCTGTCGCTTGGCCTCTGTCACCCTGGGATCCAATCACTCCCATTGCATTTAGGTTTCCCAATTCAGTGACTGCAGTTCCCAGTGTAAGGCCTGGCCTACACAGAAGAGTGATCACAGAGTTCTTCAAGGATGCTGGGGCTCCACCACTAACTTATTTCTCATAGTATTGGTGAAAGGTATGTCTTCCGGGCCCTTCTAGTGTGGGTGAGTAGGTCTTAAATGACAAATCCACACTAACATTCCAACCTCTCTAAGCCTTTGAATCCCTTCCTATACTTTAAACCAAGGCAGGTTGGGATTTTCCAGTTTGCTCACTGTGGGCCACTCTTTGGTCCATGTTTCAGCCAACCAACTGAACAAACTGTTAGAACCCTTTCTAACTCCCTGAGCTGTAATATTTAATGTATAATCTTGATTTAGTGAAACCATATTAATAAATTCTGCCTGATCCAACTTTGTATTTCTTCTACCTTTATCTCATATTCCTAATATTCATACCCACCCATGTTCCCTGTTTTCCTGACTGTATAAATGAGAAAACTCATGTCGTTCTTCTAGAGTGTAGTCCATCACCTCCCCTTTAGGAGTCTACTAGGACTTGAGTCCAGTTACAGGTCTAGAGGCGAAGAGGGATGTAGGGGTGGGTCCTGAGCATACTCAGCATTGTCTTGCTTGGCAGCTGCCTCAGGGAAAGACCCTAACAGTTTCCTCAGGCTATGCAGGGTGAATCCCCTCAGACCGAGATGGAAAGGTCTGGAGAGGCTAGTTCCACTGGGGGGGTGGGGAGACCTCTTCCACTGACAGAGATTCATCAGAATTTAGAGGCTCCATGTCTCCAGCTCCCTCAGGGTCTTCCCACATGACCCCACCCCAGCTTCCAGGATCAATGCCCTGACGTTAACAGTAGACACTGTGAGAGGCTAGGAGTTCAACTTGCATTGTAATTCATTCACAGGATGGTCCTGCATTGATTTTCAAATTTTCAGCCCTGCAGCTACAGGAAACAAGAGTCTCCTTCAGGACGCACAAAGAAACTCTTAGGTTATTTATATGGTGCTTGAACTGGGAATTCAGACCCCTGAGTTCATCCTTTTCTTACAGTACTTTGTCCAGCAACATTAGAAGCAACCAGTCAATGTCATTATATTCATTCGTTTTTAAAAAATGAAAGTATCATATGTAGTACACAGAGTTACCTAGCTTCTTGATTCTTATAAGTGGTTGATTAGGAGTGCCCAATGAAGATGTTTTGCATATTTCTATTGCCAGATCATGCCATGGATTGTCAGCCCTCTCTTTACTACCAGAAAGAGTCATTAGCAACTTTAAATCTAATCACATTAGAGAGCCAATTCCATAAACTCTGGAACCAATTCAGAAAACTCATTCTTAATATTCTGTTCTTCTAGAACCACACTCAGTACCAAAACCTGTATTAGTCAGGGTTCTCCAGAGAAAAAGAACCATTAAGATACACATGTGAAGATTTATTATGAAGAATTGGCTCACACAATTATGAAGGCTGAGAAGTCCCATGACCTACTGTTTGCAAGTTGGAGACCCAGGAAAGCCAGTGGTATAATTCCAGTCCAAGTCTGAAGGCCCGATAACCAGGGGAGCAATGATGTAAGTCTCAGTCCAAGGGCAGGAGACCAGTGTCCCAGATCAGTAGGCAGGTAGGGAGGGAATGAATCATCCCTTCTTCTACTTTTTGTTCTATTCAGGCCCTCAGTAGATTGAATGATGTCCACCCCCATCGTGGGGGGACAGTCTACTGAGTCTACTGATTCAAATACTAATCTCATTTGGAAACATCCTCATAGACATCCATAGAAATAATGTTTAATCTGGGCACCCCATGGCCCAGTCAAGTTGACATATAAAATTAACCATCACAGTTTCTTTCCATCTTATATAGTGTTTATCTGTATGAAGCTCTAACTCATTTATAATTCAATTATGAGTACCAAGGAAGAGGAAACTTGTTAACTGTGTATCTGGAGAAATTCCAAATTCCATGAAGACTTGTTACGATGAATCAAGGGTCTTTTTCTTCTCATAAATGAGATTTCTACTTCTCCATCTCTTCTAGTGCCCAAATTGGAAGAATTTAGGGTCTGGCATCAAGGTGATTGGTATTAATGCATAAACATTTTATTTAGAGTAAAACAAATAGGAAAGACTAGATGCTTTTTATTTTTCTAAGAGTGAGAAATAGAATATTAAATAATATATATTTGAGAGTAGTTTGGGGAATATAGAAGATATCCAATGAGTATTTGCTGATTGAAGAGGAGGTAAAAATAGCAGGTGACTAATTTACATTGACTATCATCATGTCTCAGGGTTTTTGCCACATGCATTATATATGTTGATGTACAAAGTCCTGTGAAGTATATGTTCTTACTCTATTTTGCAGATGTAGAAACTAAGCCTCAAGGAGATTAAATAGTATGTCAAAGGCTGCCCAGCTACTGCCTGATGGATACTTAGTTCAAATCCAATTTTGCTTGATCTCAAAGCCTATGTATTTTCTACCCTACCAGCATCTCCAACATATAGCAAAGAATACCAGTGCTGAGAAGTATTCTCTGAGCAAAGGACTGAGTGGCCACATGAATTTAGAAAACACTGAATAGCAAATCCATTTCTTAGCAATTCCCAATATATGTAATAAAGCTTCTGAGAAGTCATGAAGACATTGAACTAAATTGTTTGTTAAATCCAGCATTTGACTACGGAGGCTTCTTCCCTAATAATTCTTTGGCGAATCCATACTCCACTGAGCCAGAGTGAGTGTCAGAACTCCTGGAAGCTTTACCAGCTAAAGAGGTGTTTCTCTGTGGGCAAATTGCATCACCTCTCTGGGCCTAGATTTCCTCATTTATAAAATAAAAATTTGGTTAGAAGTTCCTTAAGGTCCTTTTAAGTATAAACGTTTGATGACTTAGATTCATTTCTTTTTTTAAAAAATAAAACAGTAATAAACATTTACTGGGTGCTTACTATGTTCTTGTTGCTTTACATATATTATCTTACTTAATCCTCATAAAAACCTTGAGGTTGTAACTGAAATACCCATTTTACAGTCGGGGTCACTGAGACTTAGTGAGGCAGCATATCTTGCCCCGCAGATTAGAACTCTGGCATTCTGGTGTCCATATCCTATATTGCCTTCAAAGCTTTCCCTTGTAAAACACTTGCACTGTGGGCTATGAGTTTTTCTCTGGCTTCTTCCAAAACCTTTGTATTATTCCGTTTTCTCTTTTCTTTATCCAAATCCTCGTCCATTTTTGAAGATCCAGGTTATACCTCCTCAGTAAAACATTGTCCTATCACCCCAACCTATCAAGATTTCTTCCTCTTCTGGATCCTTATTTTACTTTCAGTTAAGATGGAAATTAATTGTGTGCTGACCTATGACATCTTTCATAGTATTGTCTCGAATTGCTATTAAAATATTTGTTTAATTTTACTTGTTCACATCTAATGTCTCCAACTAGATTCTTAAACATTGGATTCATTTCTATATGAACAAAACCCCTCATGCCTTGTGTAGATCACCAACAGGGTGTTAGAAATCTCCACTCAACTCCCTACAGACACCTCAAATTCATTATGTACAAACATGTTTACAGCCTTTCCACCATCCCAGTCCCCCATCCTCCTGTATTTCTTTCTTTAGTCGAGTGGCATTGACAGTCACTTTGTTGCTTGACTCAGAAACCTGTTGATGATCTTGGGCACTTTTTCTTTTGTCAACACCACATGCAATCAGTACAGCTTAGTGATTAAATGTGTGGGCTTCCACGTTGGACTCTATGAATCCTAGTTCAAATTGTGGGGAAAATGGGTAAGTACCTTGCCTTCTCTCTGTTTCAGTTTCCTAACGTACAAAATAAAGACAATAATAATTCCCAGATCATAGAGTTACCGTGAGAGCTACCTGAGATAATTAAATGCCCAGTGGAAATCCAATAAATGATTTCTTCCTATTATTCTGCCTTTGAAGCTCCTATGTTCTTCCCCTTCCCATCCCCATCCTGCTATCCTAACCTCAGACCTCATTATCTCTTACCAATATTCACTTACACACAGTCACCATCCTGAGCTAACTTCTATCTAGACCCTACCAATGTATCCTCTACATTTTTTGACTAGTGTTCTTTTTGAAACACAAATCTGTCATATTATTCTGCCCTTGAATCTTGTGCTACAGTCAAACAACTGCTCCTGTCAAAAGTCCAAACAACTTGCAGTTTGCAGAATAAGCTGTTCTGTTTCACACTTTGCCATGTTGCCTATGCTCCTTCCTAACGTTACCTGAAATGCTCCTGCCTCTGCCCTTTGTTTGTCTAACAGACATCTGTTCCTCTTTAGACTAAAAATGTCCACAGCAACATTTGGGGTCCCAAGTGAATTTCTAGAACCTTGCTATTTCTCACGAAGAGATGGAGCCGGTTTCCCCTCTTTAAATCTAAACAGGACTCTCTGACTGCCTCAACAGATAGAATGCAGTAGAAGTGATTCTGCATAGCCCCTGGCTAGGTCACAAAAGACAGTATTGTTTCTGCCTGGCTTTATTTCTTTTGGGGGATACTTGCCCTGGGGTACCAGCCATCAGGCTTCAAAGAAGCCCAGAGTAGCCCATATAGAGAGACAACATAAAGAAGTGTTTATGGAGAAGCACATGGAGAAGCACAGTAGCATCACCTATTGACTCTCCTTCTGTACATGTAAGTATACGTATATGTATATGTAAGTACATATGTGGAGATGTAGATCTCCACGAAAATCTCTGTCTTCATGGACCACATATTCTCTATTACCTTGTGGCCACATGTAGGAAATAAAGATCCTGTAGTAAAAGAGGTATCTTCAGTGAAGCAAGAAGAGAGGAAAGTATCCTTGTAGCCTGACTAACTCATTAATGTGAAAAATCATTTACGATGTAGCGTGAATCAGCAGAGAAAGCTGGAAGGAGAGAAGCCCTTGGATTTTTTCCACCTGCTCATCTAGCCAGTGAACTTCGGGGACAGTTATGCAGTCAAGCTTCCTGGTAATTTAAGCCTTATCTTGTGAGCTGCATATGGTGATCTGGGCCGGCCGTCTGGGATGTGACTCCTGCTTCGAGAGTAACGATAAAGTTTCCAGCACTCACTGTCATTGTGAGAGGCAGACTGTTGTCGAAGTGTTATTATTAATGAGAATTACCACTGGACAGCTTGAACTAGAGGATAATTTATTCTCCGTGAACTTACAATTGCAGTAAAACGGTTCATTCACTGCCACACTTGTCCGTCTTGTTTGTTCCTGTCTTTCAGGCGTGGTTGGGTGCAAAGAAGTAAGGCAGAACTGTACAAGCTGCATGAAGACAGAAGTCTGCATTTCTGGAGATACCGTAGAAACTGGTCAGGAAGGTTTCACTCGTGTAAGAGAAGCGTGGGAATGTGGTAAGAAGCATAGGGTCTGCTCTAGGGGGGTCCTAATCAATTCATGGGAATCCAGGCACCTACGCTGTGCAGTGTATCACACCAAAATGGGAAATCAGTGTTTCCAGATGGCCTCTCACTGCTCTGGCTTCTGAAGCTCACACTTCCTCTCTGGCATTTCTGACAGAGAGCTCTTTCTCTTATTTTAAAATTTAGCATATTCTCTCGACTTGCCTTCTCGTTTTGCTTCCAGAGATTGCTTTGGGCAAATGAAAACTGACATGATGACGACATGTGTGCTTTCTTGGTAGTTTCTTCAATGTTATGGTGACTTCCCCCTGATTTTTGCCAAATTTCTGCCTCCTGTTGATTCCATTTTTCTCCTTCTTTTATCCCTGGTAGGAGTGTTACCTTGCTCTTTGCGTAAATGTCATTAAATGTGCTCCTGACTTGCTGCTACCATGGTAATAGACACTTGTCATAGGCTCTTGACTCATTACTGTATTTATATGAGACTTGGTCACTTGTGGTTTAGCAAGCTTAAGCAACAACCGGATTACCAGCCAGTAAATGGATTCAAGCCTGTCTAAGATGGGTGATAGATTAAGGTTTGGTTGCTATTATTATTTAATAATTAGTAAAGTCTCTGAGTAGACTAGTGACGATGTATCACTTGGGGAAAAGATCTTGGCTGTCAAATAGCATCCATTCTACTGTAGACAACCTCAGTGGGACACAGAGCCAGAGAGAGAGAGCGCGCGAGAGAAAAAGAGAATGAGACAGAGAGACAGAGATAGGCAGAGAGAGACAGAGAGACTGGTGTTGTCATCACGATCCTTGATTATCTTTGACACTTCCACTAAGCTCACTGGAGAACAAGGCTGGAGGAATCCCAGGAATGTCTGTGGAGAGGCTAAGGAAGTGGAGAGACTAGTTGACCTACGGCTCCATCTTGATCTAATGATGACTGTCATTTGAGGAACAGACAGCTTACGTTGTGATTTAAGGAACACCCTACAAGGATCCCTACAACAGCTTTGAGATAGAAGTACCCACTCACTACCATAGAGTCTGAAATTCTGCCCTTAGAGTCATGCCTTTGGGTGTAAGCAGGAGAACAATAATTATTCACAAAAAGAGAGGGAGGAGGCACTACCTAGGGGTGTTAAAAGTACCTGTTGTTTCCATCAGCAACAACTGATGGAAGAAGTCACGTTCTTTTTTGTTGGGACAGAAAGAGACTGAAATCCCTTGGGCTAAGGCGTTGTCTTCCATGGAATTGCCGTGAGAATATGTAAAAATCTATTGTAGACAACAGCTTTACTGAGAGGCAGTTGTATAGAGAGTGCTAGCCCCTGGAATTTGTAATCAGGATCCCTAGGTCCAAATTTTTACTCTGTCCATGCTGCATGTATAACCTTTGGAAAATTATTTATTTTATTTTTTTTTATTTTTTGGCCACACCGCATGGCAAGTGGGATCTTAGTTCCCCGACCAGGGATAGAACCCGTGCCCCCGGCACTGGAAGCACAGAGTCTCAATCACTGGACCACCAGGGAAGTCCTGGAAAGTTATTAACTCCTTTGTGCTTCATGTTTCGTATCTGTAAAATGGGGTCTACAATTGTACTTATAGAGTTACTGTGATGATTAATGAGTTAATATTAAATAAAAACACTTAGAACAGTGTCTTGTACTCAGCAAGTACTATAGGAGTCTTCACAAATATTAGTCACATTTTGGGGGGTGAATGTGTTTTTCTTAACCCGTTCTTTCCTAAGCAGTTTGGAATTGACTATAGTACATCTGAGGGCGTTTTGTTGGAAGGGGAAGGAAAGGATGCTTTTGAGCCCAAGACCCTCCTTCCCGACCCCGGTGTGGTCAGTCTGCGCAGGTCTTTTCAGTGGGGTGCTTCTGACAGCCTAAAGTCCACCTGAGGTTAGTGCCTGGTAACACAGAGGAAGCTGAGGGCAGGGGAAGAGATGTTAGAAACATGCTGTTTTGGGTAACCATTTTGTCAGAGTCTCTGACCCCAACGTGGTCTTTCTTTTCATTCTTGTTCCCTTTTGGATTATTTAGAGAGTGTTTCACCTAAGTGGCTGGGGATGATCCAGTGTTGGTGACATTATGAGTGTCATTTGTAGAAGGGGCTGGCTCTTTAGAGACAGAGGGACCAAGCTTCTAGTCCTGTGACATCCAGTATCTCTGTGACTCTTGATAACTCAATGTCTCAGAGCTGCAATGTCTCATGTACAAAATGGGCATGCCAAAATGTGTCTACTTCCCAGGAGTGGTGCCAACCACTCAGATGACGATCAATGTGACAGCAACTTGTAAACTGTAAAGGGTTGTTATTATGAGTGGGTCCTTTCATTTCCTTATTCTCTACAAGCAGACCTGAATGTTAGCAGCACCTGTGTGCTGTCATCACTTGGCTGTTGATTTCACTTAAGAACCTTACCCATAAGCCTGTGACCGGTAATCGTATGTCAGCTTCTCTAGCAGTGGCGAGGGGCTATGCCCACCGCCGGACTGGTTCACGGTCCTAATGCTGAAGCTCTTTGCTCATCCAACAAGGGATACTGACAGCTTTCAGAAGGGGTGATTCTCCCTCCTTCAATTTGTAAATCACATAATATTAGTAGGAGACTTTTTGGAATCATGAGCTGTATTTTGGTGATACTTGGTGATACTGTTACTCTGATAGTCGACAAAACACTTTCAGAAACCAAGAGAATTAGAGGTTGGCCAGAGTGGAATGAATGGTATATATCAAGATTACCTAAAGGAGATATGAGAGAGAAGGGATTAAGCCGAGTCAAGAGATGAGAGGTAACATCCCAGAAGCTTGAAAAAATTTACCAACTCCCAGGAGCAGATTTCTGAGTGTTATTAAAAAAAAGTCCCTCTGATGGAAACCATTCACTAGCAAATTTACATAATAAGAATATGGTTTTCTTGGGGCTTCCCTGGTGGTGCAGTGGTTGAGAATCAGCCTGCCAATGCAGGGGACACGGGTTCGAGCCCTGGTCTGGGCAGATCCCACGTGCCGCGGAGCAACTGGGCCCGTGAGCCACAACTACTGAGCCTGCGTGTCTGGAGCCTGTGCTCCGCAACAAGAGAGGCCGCGATAGTGAGAGGCCTGCGCACCGCGATGAAGAGTGGCCCCCACTCGCCGCAACTAGAGAAAGCCCTCGCACAGAAACGAAGACCCAACACAGCCAAAAATAAATAAATTAATTAATTAAAAAAATATATATATATATGGTTTTCTTAATTTTGTATGCAGGCTCAATGCAGTGACTTTTGGCTGCATTGGATTGAAGCGTTACAAGAAAAAGAGAAAGAGGAAAGAGATGTGGACATCAGTTATGGGCAGAATCAGCTGGTGTCAGATCTGTGCTCTGCAGGTCACAGAAAACATTTTCAAGTGCCTTGCCTTTCAGGTCTCCACCGTGGACAGAAATAGAGCACAGAAGCTGCTTCTTAGGGAAGACTTCATTTTCCCAATCTTTTACAACTGAAAAATGGAGCAAATGAGTGGCTGGGTACAGACC
The DNA here is from genome assembly GCF_965194805.1 of Balaenoptera borealis. NCBI lineage: Eukaryota > Metazoa > Chordata > Mammalia > Artiodactyla > Balaenopteridae > Balaenoptera > Balaenoptera borealis. Next base: position 13,946,574 of record NC_138870.1, read on the forward strand.
CTTGACACCAAGTGACTGGGAGTCAATGGAACACTGCAGGGACACAGAACTTCGCCAGCCAGTGAGCACATTACTGGAGAAATACAGTACAGAACCCAGCAGTCTCCGGCAAACAACGCATCCCTTTAAGTTAATTGGTGTTAGAGAGAAGCTGAAATGCTCCGCTTATTTACAAAGCTACAGATTTATGTAAAGCAAAACCAATTACACTTAATGCCTAAACTATTCCAGGTGCTCAGTGATAATGTTGCTAAGCACGAGACAAGAAACTAGTGCGTGAATGCATCCTGTTTCCAGTGGAAGCGCGTGTAGTTCCTGCAATTCAGCTAATCATGAGCGTCAGCCCCGATGTGAGAATTCTAAGCTCTTTTGGTGTTCGCTTAGGGTCATCTTTATAATTCTGTAGCTCTCTTTTCATCTCTAAGGACGAGTGAAAGCGTAATGAGCACCTTTTTCTATTATGATGTAGAAATTAAGGAGAGGAAGGCAAATTTGGGGCAAGGGGGAGACAACAAGATAAGGCAAACCCTTTTTCTAATGGTGAGAGGGACCGTTAGAGCTTCTGACTTGTACTGCGACGAGATGTTTAAAGGTTTCTTGATCTTTGGGGTTTTCATTAAACCCAAATCGCAAACTTGGCATTTAACGTTTTGCAGCAAAGAAGGATTCTAAAGCAGATCAAGGATTGGCCTCACTGTTTCATCAGAGAACAAATGCTGAAAAAAGAAGGATTTGAAAAAGTTACAGGGCAAGAATTTTTGTCTATAAGAGTTTGTCTTTTCATTTGTCCTCAGAACGAACAAACAAAAAATAGTTTGAGTAAGAGAAACACCTGGTGCTTTACAGCTGTTCTTTTGCAATTAAAAATGCATATCACACCTAATCAAGATGTGTAAATCTTTTATTCTACAGATCTAAAATATTTTAGGTCACAAGGGAGGTGCTTAACTTCAGAATCATTTGCAATCAACTGATTAAACCCCCCTCTCCTATCCAGTTTGAACTGTCCCGGAAAGCAGCGGTACTCAGATTTCAGGGAGAGTAAGAAGACTTGGGAAGGTTTGTTAGAACTGCCGATTCCTGGAAAAAGGTTTGGGTTAAAGCAGTCTGTGGTAGGGGCCAGAAAGAGTTGCCTGAAGCAGGGGGTCTTTAGCAAAACTTTGACAAGCACTGCTACAAAGATTTGGGACACTAGTTGTATTTGCCTTTTTTTTTTTTTTTTTGGTTTAAATGAGTTTTTTCACATTTCTTTGCTTATACGGGAAAAATCTCTTTTGGAAGATAATTTTCTGAGTGCGTCTGAACTGGGAGCAGTGGAGACTAAAAGACGTCCTTTGGACTAAGGAATCTCTTTAAGCATCTCTGACTGATTTGATCACTTGCCCTTCCCCCAACACTCATTTAACCTTCCTTAATTTTCTTCTTTCCTTCAATCGCAATAACTCCATCATTTACATTTATTTTACAGTTTCTTCAGTATGTGAATATTCTCTTTTTGTTAAGGACCTCTATTTTAGTAATGCTGCTGTTTGATTCAGAGAAAATTTCCTTAATTCATAACTTGATAGTGTAGTAGCAAGATGAAGTATAGTGAAATTGTGTATAGGTTTATTATTTACTCTGACATAGACAATATATGATCACTATGCCTGGCATGCAGTAAGTACTCAATAAATGCATTGAAAGAAAGAATGTTAACATACTGTTATTTTGATTCTAAGGACACATGAAAACTAAAAAATGTCATATAGGTTGCTTTTAACGGCCAAACCATTGTAAGAAGTTATAAAATATTGTAATGTATAGGAAATATTAACTTTTTGTTGTCATAATTACTTAGACTTTGAAATTACTTCATTAATTCAAAGGCACAACATGTTAATGCAAAAGTGTAATAGTCATAATTATGACTAGAAGAGTCATCGTTAGTCTTTGTAAAGTACACAGATAATATTCATAAGGCCACTCTCATACATATTAGCTCTAAAACTAAAATGCATAGTGTCTAGCCGAAGAAAACAGTGAATACTCTGCTCATAAGACAGGTTGAGTCAAACGGAGTTTCATAGGGCTGTTTCTCAAAGATCAATACTCGAAGAAAATTCCTGTGTACTGCCATAAAATTTCAGAGACTTTTCATGGAGCGGAAGTGTTTCTTCAAGATTACTTCCACTGATGTTCTGGGCATTAAAATGATTTAGATTACAATATCTAAAAAAGAAAGAAAGAAAGCTTCTTTTAGGACCAGATGTAGATGACTTGATAAATCATTTGCCTTCCCCCTGTGCTTGTCTTCCTTTTATTATAGGCCCATAGATCCTGGCACAACAGTGATGATTATTTAAGAGCACTGCTCACCAGAACAGTCTTTATAAAACGACAAAAGGAGCTTTAGGACATATTCAGGTGTCTCATGAGGACCTTTAGATGGCGCTCTTTTACAACCTGCAGTGAGTCTGACCGTGAGAGAACTGGAAAGTCTGGAATTATCAACCTTGTAGATTTCATGGCGGCGGGACTCGAAAGATTTACGAGATGCACTGAGGGTTTGTAACTTCGGTGCTGAGACTGTGTGGAAAACACCACTGTCAAAGAAAAAATCCATGAACATATTTCTAAAATGTGTGCCCTCTGTCCTTGACTCAAGAAAAATCTGGATTTCCCATCTTCTAAGTGCCAGGCAGCATGCTAGAGCCTAGTGCTTACCCTAACTTCCCGAATTCTCACTGTAACCCTGGAAGGGTGGAACCATCCCCATTTCACAGACAGAAATACTGAACTTCTAGGCGGTTAAATAAGTTGCTTACGGTTTGTATGAGTAATAGTTGGCAGAGCCTGGGTTTGAAACCAGAACTCTCTTATTCAGAGTCCTGGCCTTTTCCCTCTATGGCATGCTGCCTCTAAAGGCAACTTATTTCTTAAACATTTTTGAAGAAGTTCCAGGAAGAGAGGAATTTCAGACTGCTTTATTCACTGCTGTACTCCTAGTACCTTGACCAGTGCCTGGTACATAGCAGATGTACAATAAATATTGGTTGAATGAACAAATGGTCAAGGGCCATAAGTTCAATTTTATCAAATACACCTAAGTCTCTGAGGTCAGACATTGTTTCTTGTTTCTGATTTGTGAAAGTTTCCAATGCTAGAGAGTTTTACCTTCTTTTCCTTCTTAATATATTGCTAGAGATAACTGTAAGAAAAGGATATGCTTGAATGACTGGTCATTTTTCTCTGATTTATGTCTCTTTCAGTAATCATTGCAGGTTATGCACAAAAGATTACTGGTATCATTAACAAAATAAGCACAATGATATCAACTTTATAAGATGTGTTTTACAACATTGGAGGGACAGTGGTGTCAAGTTGTAATAACAAATACGCTTCTGCTCTCTCCCCCCATAAGCATCTGTAATATCCTTTATTTTAGCATTTGATGTAGGATGCGTAGTTATAGTAAGGACTGTAGAGGTGTTTGTATGATACTTTTCAGCAAGGAAAGACATTTCATCCACCTACTTCCTTCACCCCCAACCTGGAGAACCTCAGGTGTGTCATGTCACCATTGCCCTATTTCAGATTTGATTGAGGAGGACTCTAATACAGACAGAGGCAGAGGCAGGGGATTGTTTGCCTTTTTTTTTTTTTTTTTGTAGTAATGGAAGGTACATCTGGACTGACATTCATGGACTATTCCTAATTATACTCAGTTAAGTGTATCCTACTGACCCCTACAAGATTATTTTGGTTCTAGGACTTACACCAGGATTGTCGCACACTAAAATAAACTTGATGGTAGGGTGCCCTCAGGTGCTAACACAAACCTAATTCCACCTGTATGTTAGTGAGGCTGCTGCTTCATCATTAATCCACTGGTCTCAAGATCTTGGGGACAGGAATAACTTGGAACTGTCCTATTCTTGATAGATTTGTCACCAGTATCTGGCTCCGAACAAATACACCTTTGGGTTTGGTAAAAATTGGATTGTGATTGGAAGTATATTAAGATCAAACACCATCTGCCTCATAAATAATATGTTTCAATAATGCTGTCCCTGGGACGTCTGTGTTTTCTCCTGTTTCTTTGCATCCTTATTGTTCGTTAGTGTTTGACAGAAACAATCAGTATAGAAATAAGCTGGAATCATGCACTTCTCACTGCAGACAGTGATCCGATGCCTTGGATTCCAGAGAGTTTCTTGGTTAACTCTTTTGGTTTGGCCCCTTGGATCCCAGTGGGAAATAGCTACCCAAGGCAATGTGTGCCTTTGAACTAATGTAGTTGGCTCTAGCTACTTAATCTCTGCAGGCAAATTTTCCAGATTCTCCTTTCTTCTGAAACATGACACACATTCTTTTCTTGTGAAGGCTGATCAACAGGTGGTGGTGGGTATAGTTAGTTGACCTGAAGGGACTGGGTTCCTCCCCTACGAGAGTTAAGGGGCCGTCAGGGAGCAGGAAAAGGGCTCCTCTATGGCACTTAGAAGCAGCATAGTCTAGGAGAAAGTGTATGGTCTTTGGAGACAAACAAACTAGGATTTGAATCCTACTTGTGTGAACGTAGTCAATTTACTTAGTTAGATTTTCACTTTAGTTTTCTTACTTATAAAGTGGAATGGTGTGATCTCCATAACAGGGAGGGGGACAAACCTGCTGCTTAAGACAGAAATGCTCAACACAAGGAAAATTAATTTCTTTCCTTCCTGCTTTGTTTCACCCTCTCTTTTTTACCTTCCCTCAAAAAGTATGCAGGAGAAAAGAAAGTATACAGGAGATGGAGAAGGTTTGGTAAGAATCCAATTTCTTTCTGAATAAACCCTACATTATCCCTTAGTTCCTTTCATCTTTGGTTCCTCCAATCTCTGGTTCTTTGTATTTTTTATTCTTGCCTCCTTCTCTGAACCCCAACTCCACCATCTCTCACTTTACAGTAACTCACTTGCTCGACAATCACAGAAGAACCATACTTAAGTATTTTGAGTACTAGATGCCAGCTCCATGTAGACCAGTACTTTGTTTTCTTTGGTTTTATTTTTCTAGTGCTTGGAACAATGCTTAACATGTTGGTTAAATGAATGGATAAATGAATAAATGAATCAGTCCCTGAGCTAGTAGGTTTTTGGTTCCAGCACTAGTTCTACCTGAATTCAGCCCACAATCATGGTCATCTTAGCCATATCTCAGCATGAGTCTAGGTAAAGAATAAAAAGAAGGGAGCATAAGACAACATATGAGGCCATTATTATTACTGCTAACACTTTGGCCATTTACTCATCCTCACAGCAACCTTATGACACAGTTACCATTCTTATTATTTCCTTTTTACAAAGTAGAAATTGAGGCTTAGGAAGGTTAAACAGCTTAAAGTTTGTGCAGCTAAGTTGTGGGACTGGATTCAACTGGGCTGCCTCTGGAGACTGCCTTTTAAACTACTTCATGAAAGACAGGGTCAACTCTTACAGTGGGAGCGTAACTGAAATTGAGAAACAACGCAGTTTTGTGAGAATTAGTGGATGGGCACCACTCGTGTTTGGAGGCGATGGACAGAGGGGAGAAAGGTCTTGCCTTCAATTTCAGTTTTTGTTGCCGACACTTTTTGCTGCAAAGCTGGGGACATTTCTGTTGAATCCTTCTGCAAGAATTGACTTTCTAATTTGGTTTTCAACCTAAGAATGAGACAGGCATTTTAGGGAAATTATGCATCCTGGAGGGTCACTTCGATAATACACACTTTGGAAGGTAAGAAATTTTAAAATTCAGGGAGCCATTAAGACTTTTGATTTTGTCATTAATTCTGTCTTGCATGAGGTTTAAGTGCCTCTCTTATATTGGACCATAAGCTCCATGAAAGCAGGGACATCGGTGACACTAAATATTTACTGATACTGACTTTATGTCCTTCTAACTTATTACAGTGCCTATCACATGACTGATGTTCCAAAAGAGATTTATTAGATGAACAAAAGAATGATTCAGGCAGGGACTAAGTGGCAATAGATGAGATACTAAATAGATAAATGAATGAAAAGAAGTGAGGAAGATAAAAATCTGTTTAGTTCCTGCTATGTGGCAGACATCGCACTTGGTCCTTTATCAAAATTCATCTCCCTACAAAGCACACAGAAGGTTGGAATTACTGTCCTTATTTTACATGTGTGAAAACAGAGGCTCAGAGAGGTTAGAGAATTTGCTCAAAAGAACACAGCCATCCAAGAATACGTCAGTGAGAGGGAGACAGGCTGGCAATGGATGGATGGTAGATAATACATATTAAGCCACTGAATGGTCTCAGGTGACTGACTGGCTAAATGATTTTGCATAGTTTGTTATTGACCTTGAAATGGTCACTGCTGATTTAAAGGCCTGAATGGAATCCAAATCTTAAGCATCATTAGATTTCTAGCTATTTGTTTAATGATATTTGCTTTTAATGATAATGACTTATTCGTTCTTATTATCGATATGGTTATTTCTAATTCTAAAATGGTGCTATATGGTGGAGAAAAAAAATCTTGTTTTAGAATTGAGCAAAGAACTATTTTATTATAAGGACCAATGGAAAAAGTGAAGTCTATACTGGCACAAAAACAGAAATATAGATCAATGGAACAGGATAGAAAGCCCAGAGGTAAACCCATGCACATATGGTCACCTTATTTTTGATAAAGGTGGCAAAAATATACAATGGAGAAAAGACAGCCTCTTCAATAAGTGGTGCTGGGAAAACTGGACAGCTACATGGAAAAGAATGAAATTAGAACACTCCCTAACACCATACACAAAAATAAACTCAAAATGGATTAAAGACCTAAGTGTAAGGCCAGACACTATAAAACTCTTAGAGGAAAACATAGGCAGAACACTCTATGACATAAATCACAGCAAGATCCTTTTTGACCCACCTCCTAGAGAAATGGAAATAAAAACAAAAATAAACAAATGGGACCTAATGAAACCTAAAAGCTTTTGAACAGCAAAGGAAACCATAAACAAGACAAAAAGACAACCTTCAGAATGGGAGAAAATATTTTCAAATAAAGCAACTGACAGAGGATTAATCTCCAAAATTTACAAGCAGCTCATGCAGCTCAATATCAAAAAAACAAACAACCCAATCCAAAAATGGGCAGAAGACCTAAATAGACATTTCTCCAAAGAAGATATACAGATTGCCAACAAACACATGAAAGAATGCTCAACATCACTAATCATTAGAGAAATGCAAATCAAAACTACAATGAGGTATCACCTCATACCAGTCAGAATGGCCATCCTCAAAAAATCTAGAAACAATAAATGCTGGAGAGGGTGTGGAGAAAAGGGAACCCCCTTGCACTGTTGGTGGGAATGTAAATTGATACAGCCACTATGGAGAACAGTATGGAGGTTCCTTAAAAAACTGAAAATAGAACTACCATACAACCCAGCAATTCCACTACTGGGCATATACCCTGAGAAAACCATAATTCAAAAAGAGACATGTACTGCAATGTTCATTTCAGCTCTATTTGCCATAGCCAGGACATGGAAGCAACCTAAGTGTCCATTGACAGATGAATGGATAAAGAAGATGTGACACATATATACAGTGGACTCAGCCATAAAAAGAAACAAAATTGAGTTATTTGTAGTGAGGTGGATGGACCTAGAGTCTGTCATACAGAGTGAAGTAAGTCAGAAAGAGAAAAACAAGGGCTTCCCTGGTGGCGCAGTGGTTAAGAATCTGCCTGCCAGTGCAGGGGTTCGAGCCCTGGTCTGGGAAGATCCCACATGCCGTGGAGCAACTAAGCCCATGAGCCACAACTACTGAGCCTGCGCGTCTGGAGCCTGTGCTCCGCAACTGGAGAGGCCGCAACAGTGAGCGGCCCACGCACCGCGATGAAGAGTGGCCCCCGCTCGCCACAGCTGGAGAAAGCCCTTGCACAGAAACGAAGACCCAACACAGTCAAAAATAAATAAATAACTAAATAAAAATAAATTTAAAAAAAAGAAAAAGAGAAAAACAAATACCGTATGCTAACACATATATATGGAATTAAAAAAAAAAAAAAGGTTCTGAAGAACCTAGGGGCAGGACAGGAATAAAGACACAGACGTAGAGAATGGACTTGAGGACACGGGGAGGGGGAAGGGTAAGCTGGGACGAAGTGAGAGAGTGGCATTGGCATATATACACTACCAAATGTAAAATAGCTAGTGGGAAGCAGCTGCATAGCACAGGGAGATCAGCTCGGTGCTTTGTGACCACCTAGAGGGGTGGGATAGGGAAGGTGGGAGGGAGACGCAAGAGGGAGGAGATATGGGGGTATATGTATACGTATAGCTGATTCACTTTGTTATACAGCAGAAACTAACACACCATTGTAAAGCAATTATGCTCCAATAAAGATGTTAAAAAAGAAAAAGTGAAGTCTAAATGGAAATTTCTTGCTCTGAATATCTGCTAAATTTCTCTAATATGCTAATTGGTCCAGTCATGGAATACAGGATTCCCATTGGCTCAGTGATGGCTCCCAGATCACTGTTTCATGGACTCAGAAATTGTTCATCTTACCATACACTTACTTACCTTTGTGAAACACTCCAGAATCCCAGGACGTTCAACAACATTAATGATGCCAAGAAGAAGAAGAAGCTTTCTAAATTGCCTTTGTTTAATGTGTTTGGAAACCAATTGCCTGTTTGGAACAAATGTAATTGTTATTCAACTGTGGAGTTATAAGTTTCTGTGAATATTTTATCATGCCACAATTCATAGAGCTTTATTCGCTTGAATAATATCTACAAAGCATAAAAGCACATCTGAAACTCATAGTTAAAATTCATTTAATTCTGTAATTAACAGTAAAATAATAAGCAAGGCAGGCCAAATGTTTTGAAGGTCAAAAAAACTTGATTTGCATAACACAACATAGGTGTCAGAAGAACTGGGTTATAAAAGTAACCCTGATTATGCTATTAATTTGCAGGAACCACATTTGTCTTTTTCATCCTTATATGTCTAATATCTAGAACAGTGCTTGACACCCCCATAGGGATTGTTTGATAAATATACATTCAATGTATGAAAAATATTTACCATCACCAGATAGCTGGTTGCATGTGCTAATTGTAAGGCTAGTGAGATAATAATATATGTAGATGTCAGATATTACTTTATTTTGATAACTTAGATAAGATAATCCAGTGTTACCTTATTATAATATCACAGACCCTATCGGTCAAATACTTGAAGTCTCTGGTTGATGTGAAGATTTTCTTTTAACCTGATGAGTAATCCCTTCAGTTTAATACCCCTAAGTAAGGAATCCTCACTTCCTTTTGATGTCCAACTGAGTATATATGAAACTAATTAGGATTCAGGTAATTTCTTTTACTTTACTCCTAAATTGTGACTTTTGCTTTGATCTTTGCTAGAACTCTCTTTTCATATCTACACCTATGTATCTATATCCATATTATCTCTATGTGTTACACACACATTCAATTTTTCTTCAGTTGGGTTTGAGATATTATTAAATACATTATATGAAATACGATGTATTATATCATATATATTATACATGCAGCACTTATTTTTTACACAATACTTTAGAAACAGCAATGGAATCTTAGTATTAACAAATATATCACACATATATAGCATTACAGAAGTTTAAAAGATTGATTAAAAGGTAAAATCTATCTTCAGAGAGAGAACTTACATTCAAGTGCTGTTCTGAATGGGCAGAATATTTCCCCTCAAAATGTTATGCGTTATGAGAGCAGGAATGGGTCAGCTGTGAGCAGTCAGATGCCAAGGTTCTTGGCACTTCCTTGCTTTTTTACAGGAGCAGCTCCTACATTGGGTTGTGAGCAATCCGTCTACATTCCAATAGACTTGATCTTCAGTGTCATCTTTCGCACATGGGTTATGGGTTGCTTCCTGGACTAGAATATGGTTCTTGGCCTCTCCCTTGACAGTGTATACTTTTAAATGGGGTTTGAATTAAATGCTCTGTTCAAGGTTGATAGTCAGCAAGTGCATAAGCATGACAGCTGTGAATAATTGTGCCATTTCCCATTTAAAGCTGCTTCTCTTCTGTCATTTAACTTCCCAATGACTATTATTATGGACAACCATGAAAATTAGCTTGTGTCCATTATAGTCTGGGACCTATAATGAAATCTGGTATTGAGTTTAAAGCTATTTTGTAAGTTCTACTTCCCCATTTTATTAATTTGTGTTCCATTACAATAGAAATTTATGGTTTTATTGCTATATTGACATGCTGCCTTTATCTGATATTTAGGAGAAATTTCCCTGAATGTTTCCCTCTATGTCTGTCTGTCGGGTATTGTGTAACCCTCTTAATGTGTGTGTGTGTGTACAGAAACTAAACATTTGATTGTACTTGAATGGGGGAGTCAGGGTAGAAAGGTCAAGGTAAGGTGAGATAGCGTCACACTTATTTTCAGGAAGAACTAAGCCATCCTGCTAAGCCTATTCAAACAGTCCTGTTTCCTTATTTCTCTTGAATTAATATCCCACTCATATTTTTGTCCTTTTCATTTCACATAAGTACTTTGCATGTCATGCGATTATACCATTTTATCACCGTGTTTCTCTGGCTAGAGTAAGAGGAGTTTGCACAGAGTATGCAAAGCCTCAGAATTAACATGGCATTAATTCTTCCCAGAGCATGCATTTTGGTCCATAACAAGTAATTGGAAAGACTATCTTTATTCTATAACAAAGTCAGCTGAGGGAGAAGAATATCAATTTTGTAAGATCTTTAAAGGTAAAACATAATATTTCCAAGAAATTGTGCAATTACAGCGAATACCAGCCTATCAGGAGATGGTGCTAGATCCCCCGGGCATGCCGGTGTGCTTGTGTCTCTGTCACTGGGGATGCTGGGGTCGCACACATGAGAAGCACTGTGACTTGGCGTTATGTGCATGTGGGGTGACAGGAGGATGTCCTACTAGAAAAGTTAAAGGCAGTGGAAATTTACGAGTAACACAAGATATTTTGTGAGCAGAATTATTTTAAAAATAAAATGAAAGAGTGCCATACCACCTGGTCAGACTCCTGATAATACTCCTCTATTTTTTCTTTATTTCCTTTTTAAAAATTTCTATTGGGGTATAGTTGATTTACAATGTTGCATTAGTTTCAGGTGTACAGCAAAGTGAATGTTATACATATACATATAGCCACTCTTTTTTAGATTCTTTTCCCATGTAGGCCATTACAGAGTATCAAGTAGAGTTCCCTGTGCTATACAGTAGATCCTTATTAGTTATCTATTTTATATATAGTAGTATTCTTTCTTAAATACCATTTTTGTGTTCGGCTTTCTTCCTAATGCTGAGCTCATTCCAGCCCCATATTTTGGCCTCTTTAGCTATAATTTAATATTGACTGTATAGCTAATTTACATGGTGAGCTTTGTGGTAAAGAGAACCGCCACCTAAATTGATAACATGGAACAAACACTAGCATCAAGTTGGAGAGAAAGATTCTTCATGAAGCTTAAATTTGTTTTATATGTATAGAGAGATTGTGTCTATGTAAAGAGATAGCATTGGGTATAAAAAGATATACCCAATGGAAATAGTATGGGCTTTGGAATCAGAGAGACTTTTGAAGTCTCTATTATTTAATAGTTTTGTTGTTGGGCATTTGCTCCACTGGACCCCTTCAACCTTGGTTTCTCCTCTCTAAAATGACAGCAGTACCTCTCTCACTGAGCTGTTATGAGAAGTAAAAGAGATAATAGAAGTCAAGGGTTAGGCACAAAGGAGGCACCCATAAGCATTAGGCTATCACCTCTCCCCTCTTTAGAGATGCTCATATAAAATCACGTAGCCTGAGCTTGATCTTAGGCCCATTTCCTGTTAGATATTTCTTCATGTTCTGTGTGCCATTTTTTTTTTTTTTTAATCATTATCCCAAGACTGGTTGTAAAATGTTCCATTTAACATTGTCAGTTGACTCAGCTCTTAGGTACTATAACTTTATTTTAGGAGCTTATAAACTTTTATTGTCATAATTCACATTTGTGCCATTTTTCATCTGACATTTCTAGTACCTGATTGAAATCAGGAGTATCCTTGCAAAAGGAGACAAAGTGAAGACTTTAGGTCTCGAATGGGACTAACTAGACTTCTCTAGATCTTAGTTGGGGTGGGCAGGAAGGTGAACAACATGAGAAGAAAATAGCCACGTAAAGAGTCCAAGGAATGACAAAGTGCTATTTGTTAATGCTGACAGTGAGCCCTAGTTACGTACTTTAATTGTATAACCAGCTAGTTAGTAATGAGTGTTAGGCTGTTGAGGTAACAGAACACTCACAAAATGTTTGGCATTGCTCACAGTTTCCTCAAATATCTCTTGCTCAGCTAGATTTATTTCTTCATTTGAAAATCATTTGTTAAGAAATTTTTATGTGCCAGGAAACGGGCATTCCAAGTTGCTTAAGAAAAGGAGCTCATGGATTAGTAAGGGAGACACACACACCTCGTTTTATTGCACTTCACAGATACTTCATATTTTACAAACTGAAGGTTTGTGGCCACTCTTGTCAAGCAAGCCTATCAGTGCCATTTTCCCAACGGAATTATTTTTTAATTACCGTATGTACATTGTTTTTTTAGACATAATGCTATTGCGCACTTAATAGACTACAGTACAAGGAATGTACAGTGTAAACATAACTTTTATGTGCACTCGAAACCAAAAAAATTCACATGACTTGTTATTGCTTTATTTGCTTTACGAACCTGCAGTGTCTCCGAGGTATGCCTGTAATTATTCTCAAGCAGTAGACTTTATAGATACTAAATAAAATGTTTCTATTTATCTTAAATGATCACGGTCATTTTAGAGATAAACAGACTATAGACTTATCTAAGCTAGTTCTTGTATGTTATTGACTAAAGGGTGAAGGCACAGAGCTGTAAAGGGAATCATCACTCAGCAGAACCCTCATTTCTTACCCTCACCACTGCACGAATACAGCACCCTAGTGGCGCTAACAGAGCTACTAATTTTAGGACTTTCCTTAGCATCTCAACAGTTTAAAAACGTCTGGACAGCAGTCTTTGACATAGCTTACCCCAAATACCGTTTAAAATTCCTAAGACGACATTTCCACCTAAATCCTGGGATTGACCTATCGTGAGACTCAACCTATCGTGAGACTCTTGGGGTAATTTACACTAAATTTAAGGCTTTTGGAACGGGATTGAGAAATACATACGGTGACCCACACATGCTCTGAGGCTATAAACAGCACAAAGCTGCTGATGTAAAAGAGGAACATACTTTATTCCTGTCCCATCTTATGCCCTGTATTATAAGGCCTAACATTTCGTGTGCTGCCTTTATGTCTTGAGTGTCACAGGGCCCCAAAGGCCTGACCGCACATTCCCCTGCTTCCTTTGTCAGATATGTTCCCCACAGGGGGATATTGTCCCCTCCTGGCTAGTTCCCTATTAGCCAGACCAGCTGCACTCCGCCCGGTCCTCAACCTGACAGATTTCACTTCCTTACCAGCTTTCAACATTATTCAGACCAGCAATCACATCCCCCTGTAGGAACCAGAGATCACCTCACTGCTTTGTTGCTACAGACCCTGCTTGTTCCCTCTCTTCCTCAGTGCAACCCCACAGGGCCAGGCATGGTATGCTCTGGTCCTCTGGGCTGTGAGCACAGGTGATGACTAAACTGCTGTCCGTCTCATCTGCCCACGTATTCAGCCTTCTTATGCTATTTAGGGGGAGGATTCTTCCCTCCCCAACGGGGTGAATAGGAGGTGATCAGGAAGTGCCCGTACCACAGAAATCAAGGTCAATTCTAGACAGAATTATAGTATTTGCTGTTGATCTAATGCATAAGTACTCTTTTGGGGAGAAGTCCTCCCCTACATGCCTCTAACCAGTACCCAGCGCCAAGTATCTCTGCTGCTAAACTATTGATACATCAGGGAGTGGAACTTCCATAAACCCTGAGACAAGAAGTAATGGGAGCACGGCATTGTAGTTCTCAGAAGGAAAGCATTACAGACGAACGTGAGCGAGAGTCAAGTATGCTTGAGACTGCAAATTATAATCACACTGTCTGATCAGAGTGTTGGAGAACCAGAAAATGGTATAGATAACGTTCTCACTTTAGCTCAGCAGTCTGCTTGTTGCAGTAACTTGGGTTTTAATGGGGCACCTTAACAGAAGATTTTGGCAAAAATACGGAATGTGACCAGAGGTAAGGAAATCCATATACATTCTCAGTTAGTAGATACTACCTCCCAGTAAATCTCTACCTTGAAGATGAGTAAGTAGAAAAAAAAAATCCATATGAGGGAGGAAATGTGATGATAATATATATTATTACTGTTGCTTACAAAACACCCCAACACAAAATGACAAAGGTTAAAATAATAATAAAAATGAGAAACTCATAAGGCAAAGATGAAAATAAAATAGCAGAAAATACTGATTTCAGGAAAAATTGAATTCAAAGGAAAAACTATTTCAAAGGGACATCAAGGATCTTCTTATATTGGTAAAAAGCACAATTCAAATTGAAGATATGTCAATGAATATCCCTTAGGTAATGAAACATAACAAAATCTGTTGGAAACACAGAAATAAATAACAGGTAGATAATTCTTGTGAATGATTACATACATCACACTTTGATCAATTTTTGATAGAATAGGCAAAAAGGAAAATAATGTAGAGAATTAGAATAATGTGATTGGCACTTTGCTGTACACCCAAAACTAACACAATATTGTAAGTCAACTATACTTCAATAAAAAAAGAATAATACAATCGGTAAGAATTTAATTAAGACCACCACATTGTTTAGTAGAAAGAAAAAAGTTATAGAACTTATAGAAGTTTAGGTAACATCAACGACAAACCAAATTCCTATAAATTGAAGATTCTGCTCCTAAATAACTAGCTGGTCGAAGAGGAAATGAAAACCACAATCACAATGTATTTAGAAAATAAAGAAAATGAGAAAATTGCATTTACAGATTTAGGCATACAGATTTAAATCCTGTTAAGAGACAGATTTAAAGGCACACTGTTTTCATTTTTAGAGTAGGAATGAGCATACATGAATTAAACATTCAACACACAAAAAAATCAGAAAATAAATTTTAAAAAATCTCCGGAAAGTAAGAGGAAGGAAATAGAACAGAAAGTCAATATCTTAAAGTATATTAAATAGTTCTAAGAGCTGATTCATTGCAGGAAAATGTAACAACAGTAACAACAAAAACCCTGACAAATCCAATCAAAATACACAACAAAAGAATCAAAAGAGATAACAATGTTTAGTTATGAGTATGCTATGTTAGTGTCAAAAAATCTTATGCAAGGAGGATGATTATCTAGGAAAACATTAATTGCCAAAATAGAACTAAGAAGAGATGAAAAATCTTAATGGTGGCAAATAGCAGGAAAACATTACAAAGAATGATTCTCAAAAGAGATATTAGGTCCTGAATGCACCTTTTAATTTTCATGGAAGAAGTGAATCTTTCCCCTGGATCTTCCAGAGCAAAAGATCATCAAGTATTGATGTTATTGAGGATTGTTTATCCCATGTATGTTAAGATGACTTCATGTTGAAAAATCTATTAATTAAATATACCATAATGTCAGGAGCAGTAAGAAAAATCAAAAGGTGATCTCAAGAGCTGTTTAACAAGCATTCAATAAAATTTAACCTGATTTATTTAAATCTTAGAGAACAAGAAACAGAAATTTTCTTATGATAAAAAACATCATTTAAGATTATCTTTATAAACCTACAAATATGCTTAATAGAAAACTGAGAAAAATTCATATTAAGATCATGAGCAAGATAAAATGTGACTGTCTTCTGGTATTAACATTGCCCTGGAAGTTCTGTGTCCTGATGAGGATGCAAAGCATAGGAGTTAATATTGAAAATAAGGATAAAAATTATATTTATCTTAAGATTAGAGAATACTGCTGTAAACTTAAAAGGATCAACTAAAATATTCTCATAAATTTACTAAGAAAGTTTAAGAAGTTGGATGCAAGATGAAGACATAAACATTAATAATCTCCCTATATAATAGTGATTATCTCAGTGAGCTGTAATGAGGGAAAATGATTCAGTTCATAACAGCAAAAAGATAAAGAGCATAAAATGCCTACAATAACTCTAACAAGAAATGTTAAGGATATATATGAAGAAAATCTTACTGAACTAAATTTTTAAACATTGAATAAATTAAAAATGTTATACACTTAGACGGAACACTATTGTAAAAGCTTTTATTTTTTTCCCTAAAATTAGCTAACAACTTCTACTTATTTTATTAAATAAAAACAGGAATTGGGGAAAACTAAAAGAATGATTTTAAAATTCATATGGAGGTATAAACCATAGGGAATATGATTCTTATATTTATTATATTTTTATAAATGAAGAATGACCATAAGAAGTATGATTAGTAATACCTAATATGTATTATATATCATAAAACTGTAATAATTGAAAAGAGGGTGATACTAAGCTAAAATCAAGAGGCAGCTAAAAGGAACAAGATGCAAAGATAGCCCTGAAACAGTCCTAAGATCACCTGAGCACTAAGGCTATATTAAAGTACACATCACGGGACTTCCCTGGCGGTCCAGTGGTTAAGACTTCGCCTTCCAATGTAGGGGGTGCAGCTTTAATCCCTGATTGGGGAGCTAAGATCCCACATGCCTCGTGGCCAAAAAACCAAAACATAAAACACAAGCAATATTGTAAGGAAAATTCAATAAAGACTTTAAAAATGGTCCACATCAAAAAATATCTAAAAAAAAAAAAAACAAATAAAAATAAAGTACACATCATTGACTAACCAGAATCATTTCACTTATCCTATGGTTGTGGAATATTTCTGGTTTAACTAACCTTTCTCAACTTATATCAAACTATGTTGTGCAATTTTTTTATTTGAATCAAATAAGTGTTATTTTACTTAACACGAAAATTAAGTCCACATGAATGAGAAAATTCTATTCAAACTATTAATCTACTGAATTCCATAACTATAGCTAAATGCAATGAAATTAATCACAGTGATAAAGGTTGATAGACTTGATTACATATATCAGCAAAACACATGTAAAAAAAACTCATCTATAAAATTAAATGTTTAGTTAAAACCGGGAAAATATTAGCAATAAATGACGATAATAATATCTCTAAAGTTTCAAAGACATAGAAAGCAATAAGAAAAAACACAAATAGACCAAAAGAAGAATGGGCAAAGAATATATGTCATTTTATGAATGAAGAAAAGATAGCAATGTTCATAACATTAAAAATTTCAATTTCCTGTTCTTAAAAACACAAATTAAAGTAACAATGGAATATAATTTTTGCTAATCAGATTAACAAAGATTAAAATAGTAATATTTTCAGGGCTGAAATTAATACATTGAGACAAGTAATATCCTACCACACTGGCAGCATAATTGATGTAGCCTTTTAGAAAACAATTTGGCTTTACTTCTCAGGAGTCTTTAAAATATTTAACTTCATTGAAAGCAATCACATTTCCAGGATTCTATTCCACGGAGACAATAAGTTGATGTACTTTAATATTATATAAAAGATGCTCACCTTAGTAATATTTGTAGCATTAGAAAATGGGAAACAACCTAAACATTCCTCAAGAAGGGAAAGGCAAATTAAATTAAGATATATATTCATCCATGCAATGAAATATATCAAGTAATTGTTAAAAGTGAGCTTTTATTCTTTTGGAGAGACATGGAAATATGCTCTCAATATTTTTAAAGAAAGAACAAAAGGTGGGTGCTTGATACAAATTTATTTATTGAGCTTTCAGCAGGATTAATTTGGACACTAATTTTGCTTAAAATATATACCCATATAAATTTAATACCTACACACACAAATAAAAATAAATTTGGAAGAAAATTTACCCAAATAATAATTGCTATTATCTTTTCAAAGTCTTTTTTTCTCCCTTCTTATATACTTTGGATTTATTTCATCATTTATTACCTTTATGGCAGAAAAATAATATTTTAAAACCACTTCATCAAGCATACTTTTGAAAAACTTTGACTTCTAAAAATCATTTCTGATTTATTATAAAAGATCAGAATTGGCTGGGTTTCAATCACAACCAACTCTTCTTCAGCAGTCAAAGTACAGGATAACAGCCTCAATATTGTAACCTGCAAGTTACGTGCTATTTACGAACCTGTCCTAAGATTTTATTTTGGAAATTATAATACCCCAAGTGACAAAAACTGGTCGATTCTGAACCCTTCAGTGACATTTCACTGTATTCTCTATTGAAATCCTAGATTTACCCAATACCTCAAGTATACATGGCATTATTTTAAGTGCTAAAGCATATTGTTTTTGATTCAAGGCAGACTTTGGCTGTCTCTTTTGGAGGAAGAGGCAGTATTTCCCCTTTTTACTAACTACTGTTTTATTCTGAAGGTAAAGGAACTGTGAGAAATCTTTATTTTTTTATTTTTAAATTTTTTTATTGAAGTATAATTGATTTACAATGTTGCGTTAATGACTGCTGTACAGCAAAGTGATTCAGTTATACATATAGTATACATTCTTTTTTTAATATTCTTTTCCATTATGGTTTATCATAGGATAGTGAACATAGTTCCCTGTGCTCTACAGTAGGACCTTGTTGCTTATCCATTCTATGTATAAAAGCCTACATCTGCTAACCCCAGCCTCCCACTCCATCCCTCCCCCAAACCCCTCCCCCTTGGCAACCACAAGTCTGTTCTCAATGTCCATGATTCTGTTTCTGTTTCATAGATAGGTTCATGTGTGTCATATTTTAGCTTCCACATGTAAGTTGTATGGTATTTGTCTTTCTCCTTCTGACTTACTTCACTTAGTATGATAATCTCTAGTTGCATCCATGTTGCTGCAAATGGCATTATTTCATTCTTTTTTATGGCTGAGTAGTATTCCATTGTATATATGTATCACATCTTCTTTATCCATTCATCTGTCATTGGACATTTAGGTTGTTTCCATGTCTTGGCTATTGTGAATAGTGCTGCTATGAACATAGAGGTGCAGGTATCTTTTTGAATTATAGTTTTGTCTGGATATATGCCCAGGAGTGGGATTGCTGGATCATATGGTAATTCTATTTTTAGTTTTCTGAGGAACCTCCACACTGTTTTTCACAGTGGTTGCCCCAACTTACATTCCTACCAACAGTGTAGGAGGGTTCCCTTTTCTCTACACCCCCTCCAGCATTTATTATTTGTAGACTTTTTAATGATGGCCATTCCGACCGGTGTGAGGTGGTACCTCATTGTAGTTTTGATTTGCATTTCTCTAATAATTAGCAGTGTTGATCAACTTTTCACGTGCCTATTGGCCATCTGTATGTCTTCTTCGGAGAAATGTCTGTTTAGGTCTTCTGCCCATTTTTCAATTGGGGTTGTTTGTTTTTTTGTTGTTGAGTTGTATGAGCTTTGTATATTTTGGAAATTAAGCCCTTGTCAGTCACATCATTTGCAAATATTTTCTCCCATTCTGCAGGTTGTCTTTTCGTTTTGTTTATGGTTTCCTTTGCTGTGCAAAAGCTAAGTTTGATTAGGTCCCATTTGTTTATTTTTGTTTTTATTGAAACTTTGAAAATCTTAAAATGTGCCTTTTGCAATTTTTCAAATGATAGTTGGACACAGGGAGCAATTATTTACCTCAAACTTTGTTAGACTTTTTTAAAAGTTATTTTATAATGGGGGTCATCTAGCAAACATCCAAAATTGTTGAGACAAAACTGAAATGGGTTTTACACCTTACTTTATTTTAGACACATCTATCACTTCACTATGTGCTTTTTGCTTGGGAGCCAAGAAGTATGCAATTAAAAAGATGTACCCATCATTTTCCAGGGTGGACGTGCTTCTGTGTCCAGGGAAATAAACCGTGTGCAGTGAAAAGAGCTTTGGAATCAGGGATCCACCTTGGCTTTATGATTTGGGCAACTTGTATAGTTTTCTGAGCTCATTTTCTTCTTATTCATGGTGGGGCTACAAATATCTACCCCCAAAGAATTGTTGTGAAGATTTAATGAAATAATATCTTTGTGAAATGCATACAGCAAGGTCTGCATATAACTGACACTTAATAAATGTTAATTTCTTTCCTTCCTCCTTTCAGTAACCTGATTTAAATGCTTCATTTGAGATTCATAGCTCTCCTACCTGAGTTAATTTTTAAAACACATTAATTTTCATGATACCTGAAGGAAAAAATGCCTAACAACTATATTCTAACTTTGGCTTTTCTACCACTTTTTCATATTTATCTAATAACTACTCAAATTATTATTACCCTCAAATTACAGACAAGGAAACAGAGACACAGAGAGGCTGAACTGTTTGCATAAAGTCATGTAAAGGAGACAGAATAAATATTTGTTGAATGAATGGGTGATTGGAGATTGGGCTCCGGATCTGCACATGCTCAATACTTTGTTCTCATAACAATGTCTGCATCAAGACTAAAATTTGCATTTCTACTTCTTGGGAATTGTGGATAAAAATGAAATCAACTTGCTGTTTCCAGGAAGGGACACAGTGTCTTTCAAAATTGTTGAGAAATCTCTATGCATTGTTCACCTGAACTGCAGGAGAACGGGCCTGGGTGATATTTGGGATAACAAGCTTTCTTATAAGGGTGATTTCATTCTCTTGAAGAGCATTGGGAGGTAAAAACCCATCAAGATAGTGTGTTCTCATGATGATTTCAATGAATTATCATGGAAATGAGTTTTAGAAGAGAGGCAATGCTTTGTGATAATAGCCCGATAATGCCATTAGCTCTGAACTGTAATTGTAATAGCATTAGTCAAATGAATATATCTGATATTAATTTGAGTGTCAAATATTTCTATAAGGTTCTTCTTGTTAATTAAACATCAGCCATGGTATTATTAATTCAGTATTAGCCAGTTCTTGCACATAGTAGGAACCTAATGTGTTTTTGTGGACTGAATTAATAAATCAAGCTCTAAGTGGAGCTATTTCAGAGTGAAATATTGAATTTAAATAACATCATGGATATAGCAGGAACTGATTTTTGCCCCAAATCTGCTTGCTTGTACAGTCTGTCCTTTCATTTGCACCTCCAATTAGCTAATGGTGTAGACTTATTAATATCAAAATTTGAGAAGAAAACTTTTCTCATTTTTTGCATATTTATAGGGAAATAGCCTATAAGATTTACCCTAAATTACTTAAAATCAAGAATAGAGTTTGTGCCTTTCTTCTTGTTTCTTATGGTCTTTAGACCATTTTAAAATCTACCAGACAGTTTCATGCCTGCCTTGAGCACCTGAATAGCACTGGGCAAAATCATGCTTTAGGTGGTTTGAAATCACCCTTCACGATCACCAGTGTCAACTGGGTACTCAACACTGCCACCCTTCTTAATATTTCTCTTCTAAATCATCTTTTCTAGCTCTCGAAATAACAAATTCCTATCCCCCTGTCTTTCCTACTCTTTATTCTCATCTTAAGCCACTTTTGCTTTCATGAATAGTTTGCTGCCTACTTTATAAAGAAAGTTGGGAGCCTTGAAAGGAAGGCTCCAGGATATTTCTGACACCAGAACTACACATCTGCTTGCACCTGCACCCACGCTCTCCTTTCTTCTGTTTCAGTGCAGGAAAGAAGTATCCACCCTCTCTAAGAAGTCAACCTCCCTTTGTCTCTTGCATTTTTAACTTCTCCATTTGTGCCAGATAATTTCATCAGTTAAACATGATCAAGTATCTCTCAAAATTAAAAAAAATGTATCTTGAACCCACATCTCAGTTTCCCAGGTAAAACACAGGACTCACAGTTAAATTTGAGTTTCAGAACAACCATGAATTATTTTTTTAGAATAAGCATGTCCTAAATATCGCACACATAATTTTGTAAAGTATAATTTATGCAAAGTACATCCATAATATTGCATGGGACATACTTATTCTAAAACAAATTTAGTTTACCTGAAATTCAAACATAATTGGGTGTCTTATATTTTTAAGTGCTAAATCTGGTAAATCTACCCACAGCTTCCTCCAAACCACCACTTTATTTCTTAAATCTTCAGAGAAAGTTCTTCAAAAGAGTTGTTTAGATGTGATGCCTTTATTTCCTCACTTACTAGATATTTTTGACCCTACTCCAATCTGGTTTTCTGTCCCTTCTCACTGCTGAAATGACTCTTGCTAAAGTTACCAGTGATGATCTCTTGTTAGATCTATGGATACTTTCCATTCCTCACTCTACTTGATCTCACAGTAGCATTTTACACAATTTATCATCTCCTGTTTGAATCAGTCCTCTCTCTTATCTTCAGTACACACACACACACACACACACGCGCACACACGTGTATGTATGTATATATTTCCCTCCACCCTCTGGCTGGCCTTTTCCTTCTCCGGCTGGCCATTTCTCCTCCATTTACCCTCTATTACTGAGGCTTTTCAGGTCTAGTTGCTGGGGTCCTTTTTCTCCTCGTTCTTAATATTCACACTAGATAATTTTATTCACTTCCATGGGCTCAAATGCTATTTTTGTGCCAAAGATTCTCATATTTATATATCTAACCCAGATCCTTTTTCTGAGATCCAGCTATTTCCATTCGGATGTCTCACAGGTAGGTCAAACTTAATGTGTTAAAAAATGAATGGCTGAAAAGTTTTTCAACCTCTTTGTCTTCTAGTGTTCTCCATTTAGTAAATAGAATCTTTGCCCACCCAGTTGCTTTTGGCAGAATCTGGGATGCTTCCTTGATACCACTCCTCTCTTCTGCATCCTACCACCTCCTGACTTTATCAAAACCATCACTAAGCACTATTGATTCTACCTCTGAAATCAAGCTTATATCTATCCATTTCTCTCCACCTGCCTACTTCCTCACTAGTTCATCACCACTAGACTTGCCTGAGTTACTTCATTTGAACCCTTCCGGCTTCTCCCAAGCCATTCTTCTTTCCTTTTCAAATTACATTGCATCCACAGTGATCTTAAAACACAAATAGCTCATGTCACTTGCTTGATGCCTTTATAATTTCTTATTGCATACAGGTTTAAAAAAAAAATATCCCTGTAAGCCAAAGGTCCTGCATGATTTTACTTCTACTTTCTCAACCTGACTTCATGTGATACTCCCTGAATATTTTCAGGTTACTGATCTTCTCTGAGTTCCTCTGATGCACCAGGTGATTCCTTACTTCCAGGCTTTGGTATATGTTCTTTCTACCAGAAATTCTTCACTCTTATGCTCACCAAGCCAAATACCACTCATCTTTCTAGTGTCAACTTCAACACCGTTTGCAGGCACTCTTAGCATGAACATGGCTGTGAATCTAACTCTATCTAGACATGTAAGTTTGCCATGCAAAGGGAGCACCACTAACGGCATGGATCCATGAGGCCAAGAAGAATCTCAGAACGTGGCTTTATTTCATCTCATCCCAATCTGGTCCTGGAATTGAAGCTGATAGGATACCTGAGCTCTGCATTTATGGGACACATTCTTTTCTGAAGAATTATAAAAATGCCAAACCAGAACATCGTGCCCATGATAATCCTAGCCCACTTGGAAAATGTTGAGATCCCACTCAAATTACAATAACAATACAAATCATTATTTTTGTGCACCTTTACTGATCTGGTGCTTTATATCTATTTCCTCTGGTCCTCATAGATATCTTAGAAATTGTTAGTGATACCATTTTAGAGAAGGAGAAATTGAGACTCAGACAGGTTAAGTAATGTGCAGTCAGGGGTGAAAAAAACTTTCTTCTGTCCTTCTAGGTTCTTCTGGCTGGTCTAAGAATGAAATTGACATGAGACAGATTGACAGGAGAAAATCAAATTTAATTTTGTACTTACGGGGAACCCCACATACATGAGAGGTTCAAAAAAAGAAAGATAAAATGAGGTATATACGCCATCCTGATGTAAGAAATGGGATAAGGGCCTGGAGCTTCCAAAGAAAGAGGGTAATTCACAGGCTAATAAGGAAAAGAGCAGATGTTTGGTAATTAGATGTTTGCCCTGCCATATAGATGGGTCCACTTAGGTAAAATTTATCTCTGGTGAAAACTCTTTTTCCGGGAAAAATTCCCAGTTTAAATTTTTCTAGGAAGTTAAAGGAGGGGCAGTAAAGTCTCCACTGACTTTAGCTCAAAAATAATCCAAACTTTAGCTCAAATAAATAATAGGCCAAACTGGCACATCCTGGGGAGAGCTGTTCTGAACCCCTAGTGCTCAAGACCTCACAGTTTATCAAGGGCTGAGTTGAGTTTGAACTCAGGTTGGTCTGACTCCAAGTTCCTCCATTTCTACCTCTCATGAGCCAACAGCAATGGATGCTCCTGTCCCCATCTGAAAAGTATTTTGGGCTTTGCCCTGATACTGTTATGAACCCTAAGGCCTCCGAGCAGCTCTGAGGGTCTCTCTGGAGCCAAAGGTTGAGGGTGTAGAATAAGTTGTTTCTAGGATATGTAACCCTATTGGACGAGGGGGACTCTGCACCTGATTCTGACGGAGGGTCAAGAGCAGCTTTGCCCGTGGAGCACTGGGGGCATGCCATGTTAGCCACGGGAAGAGTGGCACGAAGCCAGTTGACGGTCAAGTAGAATATGGCCTGGATAAAGGTGAATTACGGGGTAGCAGGCCACTTCTTTTCCCTTCTGGGTCTAAAAATCTGTCATCTTGAAACCCATTTGTAGTTAGACCTGAAGCATTGATGTGAATTTGAAGAAACACATCTCTAAGAAAATAGGCACGGACCTGTGAAATCCAGTTGAATAGCCTTCCAGATGCATAAATACTTTCTTCTTTCAAGTTTACTGCAACTGCAAATTCCTGTTTCAAGAACGACTCCTTGATTCATGCTGAGATGGCTGTCAGTGGTCTCAATAATCATAGATATTTAAATGAGAATTTTAAAAGATCACTATTCTAATTTAAAATGCTCTTGGTGGGAATTAAACAGCTAAATTCTCTGCTTCTTTCCTGAACTCTGAAGAGGAAGGACTAAGAGGGGCAAGAAGATGTATACCTTGACCTCTTGATTCTGCCCAATTATCCAGTTTCTCTGAGACATTTTCCTTTGGATCTTTCAATCACCTACACATCCATAACTAAGATGTCACTTTTCACTGAATTCTATTTTGTTGTTTTTGTCAAAAGGTAAGCTCGCGCTCATGTGTGTGAGAAAATTGATCTGGTTGCTAATGGCATAGAGTCGAAATAAGCAGTTTGACTGACTTCTTCACTCCCTTTTATTAGCATTGCTACTTTTAGATAAACTATTCCTGAAATGATTAGTGTAGGAAGATGGGTTTAGTCTTGTATCTTCTTTAAAGCACTCACAGTTAGAGATCCCAGAAGGATCAGTTTTCTCACTTGTACTGAAAATGTCATTCTAACAGTTATCTGTCTGCACAGTCAAGTTTTGAGAAATCTTTTGAATTTACCGCATTCACACCATTCTCCATCATGGTGCTAAAAATGACTAATGCAGCTTGGAGACTGTGATAGCTGATCATCTTTTCCAATCATACGCTAACACTCACACACACACTCACATACACACATGCTCTGCTGACATGAATCCTTAAAGGTTTAAAATATCCTATATACTAAATGGAATGTGGAGGCTTGTGGGATGCTTAAGCATAGAGCTATAGTGTTCTCTTCACTATGGTCGGTTCTGTCAAAGAAATTGGTCTGGTTGTTTGATTAAATAGACCCATCTTATTTCTAACCAAATGTGCGACTATGGCTTTATCTTATATTTAAAATAATCTCTGGCATTAAAATTTCAAATACATTACTTAATTTTATCCTCCCATCATCTCTGAGAAAACTGAAGTGCAGCATTCTCTTTTTTTACGTAGGAGGAAACAGTCTTAGAGTGATGATGACCTACCCAAAGTCATGCAAAAAGTCAAAGGATCACCCTCTCTTAGGGGTCCTAATTAGTCACCATACGCCAGTTTAGGGTCACTAAAACAAATCATCTAGATGAACTTCATTTCCTTTCTTGACGAATGCTAATCTGATGGTTAAAGGGACTGTCACAAACGCAGATATATCCTATTCCTAGAAAAACATGTGACAAAAGTCTCCTGTGATGTCATTCTGGGGATGATGGAGAAGTGTGTGGGCTGAATGATAGTAATTAGGTGAAGTGGGAGATGATTATATCCAAAAGGGGAGGATTAGTTGATTGTCATTAACTTGCAGTGAGATCTCTAGGAATTTTCCACAAGGCTTTGGTTTTGGTCCTGTCCAGTTCAACAATTTTATCAGTTACCTGGAAGAAGTCTAGGAACTTGCTTACTAAATTTGCAGATGACACAAAGCTGGTAAAAAAGTGAAGATTAGTAATTCACTGGATGACAGAATCAAGTTTTTTAAATGTCTGTTATTTAGAATGATGGGTTGACATTTATTAAGGATAGAGATAAAGTCCCCCATTTAATTAGGAAAAGAAATTGTGATAAGATGACTGGAACTGAATTGAGAGAAACTGCCAAAAATAAAAAAAAGCCTCGGGTTTTAATTTACCATAGGTGTGATGCAACTACTGAAAAAGTCACCACAGTCTCTGTTGGCATTAAGAAAGAGAGAGAAAGAAAGAGAGAGAGAAGGTTGATAAAAGTAACGTATCTATCTTGATGTACCCATTTTGAGTATTGCGATTGATTCTGGAAACCATATTTTAAGAAAGATACAGACAAGTTGTTATTTGTCTAACGGATGGAGGGGTTTTGTTAGTGAAAAATCAGGGAATCATGTAACATGAAAAAAACTGGAGTGGTTTGTCTATAAAATAGAAGGGGATCATAATAGCTGTCTTTATTGAGCACTTATTGTGCATATTAATTACTTAATCCTCTCAGAAACATGATGAATTATTTATTGTTGTTGTTTCTGGCATGAAAACTGAGGACACACAGCTAGACTACCTGGATTGGAATTCATATAGTTTGACTACAGGACCTACTCTTTTAAACATTGTACCACATTACTTCTCCAAATATTTATCAAATGTCTGAAGAGTTGCTATGTGGATAGAAAACTAAGCTTATCCTGTGGAATACAGTTATCAACAGATGAGTAGACTCAGGTTACTTCTCAAAGTAGAGAATTTTTCTGGGCACTGGAAGATGATGGTACATCTTCTAGTTTTTGGTACAATGTTAGACAAGATTACCTCTAAGGTGACATCCAACTGTAAGATTCTAATTTATTGGGATGTGATTTGATGTAACACGGTATTACTATGAACAGAAAAAAAAATTTTCAGAAGTAAATCAAATCAATCATCAGTAATTTAAATGGTGTTCTTTTGACATAAGTTTAGAGAATCTCCCCTGCACATCCCATGTTGCTAAGATGTCCTCACCATGTGTTCTTGGTAAACCTCCTTGCATGGGCACCAAACTGCCAAAATTATATAAACTTTTAAAAATCTATCTTTTACTATGTCTAGAATATTATCAATAATATCCTATATGCAGACCTCCATCCAAGGAGATTGTATTGCAGAAGTAAAAAGCCCTTACACTGTGTGACTCTTAGTAGCTGTTTGATGTACTAAAATCAACATTGGTTGCAAATAAAGATCCTATATGCTGCAATGAAGATCCCATGTGCCACAACTGAGACCCGGCATAGCCAAAATAAAATTAAATAAGTAAATAAATATTGAAGAAAAACATTGGCAGTGGTTTCAGAATGCTGGGAGGGTCAGAGCTCTGTCAGATACAAGTGGTGGTGACTAGAGCACTTCATTTTTCTTATTTCTGTCTTAATTATTAAATTTCAAAAATGAGGATAGTAATATCAACTTTATAAGATTGCTGCAATAAACCCAGTAATGTATATAACAGGTCCTACCACACTATGCAGATTCTCAATAAAAATTTAGGTTTTCAGTGAAATGTATTTGCAAGAATAGTTGTGCGTGATAAAGAAATTGCCTGGTCTTTCTTCCTGGTTCCTGGGAGATAAACTCTAAAACCATTGAATTTCCTAAGCGATTGAAGTATGTTTGTTATTCATGGTTGGCCTCTTAAGCCTCACCTGATGGTTTATGTTAATGACATGACTCAGAATGGGAGCTGGCCAGCCAGGAAGACCAACCATATGATTAGAGGGTTGGGGTTTTGAGCCACAGGATATCAGCCCGATCTCTTCAGAGAGAAAAGAGGCTGGAGATTGAGTTCAACTACAATGGCCAATGTTTCAGTCAATCTGCCTACCTAATAAAGCCTCAATAAAAAGTCTGCACACCAAAGCTCAGGTAAGCTTACCAGGGTGATAATACTCTGCGTATTGTCACACACTGATGTGCCAGTTGGGTACCACATCTCTGAGGGTGAAAGAAGCTTCACTTTTGGAACCCTCCCAGACCTTGTTTTATGCCTCTCTCCCTTTATCACATGCCCATTTGTATTCTTTTGCTATAATAAAGCTGTAATCCTAAGTATTGTGCTTTCTAGCAAATTATCAGTTCTGAGGGGGAGTCTGTGGGGAATCTCCATATTTATAGCCAGCTTATCAGAAGTGATGGCAGCCCTGGGGACCTTCAAACTTGTGGCTGATGACTAAAGTGAGAACTGCCTTGTGGAGAACTTAACTTGAAGTTTGGACAGACTCTGGTTCATTTGCTTAAGCACGTATATGAAAAATTTAGACTTATATAAAAGGTAAACTGATAGTAATGTTTGACCTTGCAGTCTTTCTAGAATATGTCAAATGTAATTTGATTATAGACCTTTTTTTTAAGCAAATTTTCAGAAACATTTTCACTGAGTAATGTTGAAGAAAATAAACATGTTCAACAACTAAGATGTTGAGGTAGAGATATAGGTAAGAATTTTCCAAGTTATCTTATAAAATCCTAATACCAGTGCTTTGTTCTTTGTTTGCATTTAAAGAATCTAATCATCAGAGATGTCAACAACTCCTGTAGTTCACACTTAATTGTGACAGTTTGGATTTGAGCCCTTTGAAAACTGGAACCATATCTCACATAATTCCATGTAGCACAGGGCCTGGCACATGGTAAGTATTCAATATATACTTTGGCTTAACTTTCTCAGTCAACTAAGAAAAGAACAGGGTTTGATCTTAACAATCAAGGATTGTAGATTTGTTCCCTAGAACTCTACTATACGTATCATTTAATTCTTCACTCAATTTTATTGCTTCCCTACACCCCTGGAAATTTTGTGATGGTTTGGAAGTTTATTTTGCTTGCCATGGTGTTTCTAGTGCCCAATATGGTAATTGGAACAGAGTGGATCCTCCATAAATATTTTTTGAATGGAAACCCTAGTGTTACAAGGAGTTTCTCATTCATAGAATTTATGTTTTCCATAATGTGAACGTAGGTAAGTAAAATTTATTTGTAGAGAATACAAATGAATATTTCTTTACATTATTTTAAAAGTATAACAATAAGTATTTTTGAAAGCAGAGAAGAATAGGCATGCAGTATTTCCCATAAAATAAGCACAAGCAAATTTAATAAATTTTAAGCTGTATTAACCTCTCAGAACAAATAAAAGAAAAAGTCTGTAGATTTAAAAAACAGCCAAAGACATTTCACTGTGACAACTAATCTTTAATGTTACCCTGTTTGATTTTTCTACCAGCCCATATAAGAGTAGTACTTTTTATGTTGCATGTGAATTTTTCAGATTGATTATTTCTCCTTACCAAACTGTCTATAGGGAAAATTTTCCAAGATCAGTTGTCATTCAACTCACAATTTCTCTTTGGTTGCACAGACACTATTTCTGGATAAAGGATCATCCAGATACCCTGTCCTCTTATATTTACACAGGACTTACCTTTTCTGAGGGTTACCTATGCCAGCTATGACACATTATGGAATACAGCCCTGTTGAAAGACCTAGTAAGAATATAAGGACCAGTTTGTTTTAAAATACACGAAAGAAAGACAGCAGACAGGGTCTCATGAGAAGTGACATTCTGTAATTACCTCCCCCTATCAAAAGAAAAACAATTCCTAGAAATTAATGAATACAGCAAGAGTCTATTTCCTATCTTAATTCTATCTTAATTGCAAAAGTGGATCAATTTAAAAAAAGACTACACTAGCAAAGCCCCTCTCTTAACGTTTTGTCTCTCAGTTCTCTAGTCATCAAATCAATATATATATAAGCATACCATGAAACTGTTTTAACCTTCTGAGATGAGGTAAACCAACTCCACCATCAGAGCCCCCATGAAACAACCAAATACATTGAACAGTGTCAAACAATTCATAAAGTTTCCTCTGATGGTACTTGGAACAAATCTGTGTGATATTACAGAGACTGAGAAGAAAAAAGGTCAGAATTTAGAACATTCTCTTTAAAATACTTTCATAGATATTCTTCAAATTAGTATTGATCATATCTCAAAGAAAGTTTACCAAAACAGGCAAAATTTCTGTTGGACTTTGTTAAAGTTACTATAGTAAGCTATATTATGATGTTACAATTTACAGATGTCTACAAGGAATAAAAAATAGCAAAATATATTGCTGTAATGGTACAAGGAAAATTTGATTACTGGTGGTTGAGTGTCCCAATATATTCACCCAAATTTCACCTCAATTTGTGTATTTCTTATGAATTTTGGATTGAGCTAAGGCTTGTACTGGATAGTATCATGACAATCTATCAATAAGGTCTATGATTCTGTACTTCTATATACATCATTAGGTTCCCTATAGAAATCTTGAATTTACCATAGAAAACTAGCATGGAGGTTAACAGCATAGGCTCTGGAGTTAGATAAGCTTATACTAAAATCCCGGGTCAACTGTTTACTACCTCTGTGATTTTAGGTATGTTACTTAAACTTCCCAAGCCTCAGTGTTCTTCTCTATAAAATGAGAGTAAGACCATTACTCACTTGCTGGGGTGCTGTGACTGTTACTTGCTGTAATATATGTAAAGTGCTTATTACAATGCTGAATAAGGTTAGCTATTTTTAACAGTATTAATTTTACCAAATCAAATAGCCCCTAACTACTTGTGTAAGGCACTGTGCAAAGCCCTTTATATGCATTTAAATTATACCATTTAAGGAGAGACAATAGCTTAAGCATCGGGTCTCCAAAATGGTTATCTTTTTCCCCCCAAGTCATCGTTGGAGTAATAGTAATAATGGTGGTAAAAGGTTGAACGAAAATCACGGAGCAAAGTTTTTTTAAATTTTCGCTTAAAAATAATTTTTTCAATATCAGAAATAAATGAAATAAGTATATATAATTTTGGACATTCCATATCAACATAACTATGTTAAAATATGCATGGCAATCTAAGGGATAAAGCTAAAATATTTATAGTATTTATTATGATATGATATCTGCGATTTGCTTCATAATTATACCACAAAGAGGAAGAAAGTATGTGAATGAAGGTACAAATGAGACAAGTTTGGCCATGTGTGGAAGATTATTGAAGCTGGAACATGAATACATGGGAGTTTATTGTACTCATCTCTCTCTTTTGTATATGAGTGGCAAAATATTGTAAGTAAACACATTAAATAACATGAACAGTTTTAGCTTTGACTGGCTGAATTATTGGATTTTTACTCTTTTGAACTTTGCAAATTTTTCTACCGTGAGAGCTAGTAAATAAACACTAAAGCTCTTTTAAAAAAGAAATGTGGTGATAGAAAACCGATATACCGTAAACACTAAACTTTTAGTTTCCCTCTCTCTAAGAAGAATGAGATTTTATTACCTTCTCCCTTCCCTCTCAGGAAGACTTCACCCCTGATTTCTCTGTACTTTTACCTCAGTAAAACTCTGCATTTGTCCAGCACTTTTAAATGAACTTACTAACACCTAATGTCAATGTATTCATGTTCCTTCCTGTATTCATTGAACATTTCTGTTTTGCTTTCTGTGTGTTCTTCATGTGTTTTTATTTATCATTTGATAAACATTTAAAGGAGGCTCTGTGCTCCAGATGTGCTGAGTGCTGGGGCTGAGGGTGGGAAAAAGCATCAGTACATCTTTCCTGGATTTTAAGCTCTGGGAGGGCAGAAAGCAGAGATATGCACAATACTAAGGGCGGTGCTCACTGGGCACTTAATACCACAAATAGTTACTGGAGATGAAGGTAATGATGGTGAGAAATAAAATACTGTGAAGAAGGGCTTCAAATATCGTCACCAGGAGGCCGTGGGTACCAGAGCTCTCTTGTGCAGTGCAAACCACCAGCAGGAGCCCGAGGCCAAGCTCGCAAGGTTTGTTCAGGAAGATCCAAAGGAGAGTACGAGGAAAATGCTGAAGAGGCTTTGGGAAGAAATGATTCATGGTTATAAAAAGGATGTGGCTTATGAACTTTCCTCTTTATAAATATGAGGAGGCAAACAATGGGCAGAAAGACGAAGTAGGCCGATTTCTTTCACTGAGAAAAAGCAGAAACTCTACAAGCCCATTATTACTTTGCTAGTTAATTATTAATCCTGTGCTTTTCTCTTGCTAGAACTTCTGGTGTGGTATATAATTCATGAACACACTTTGCCAGCTCTCTCTGCTGGTGAATCTCTCTTTGGTGTCATTTTCATCGTTTTGAAAGTCTCCGGTTCCCTTTTATAGGACTTAGCACTTCAAGTCCTCCGATCTCCAATTCCAGGCGTCTGCTTGCATGTTCTGATCTTTTTCGACTTTGGTGATCATCAGCTTGATTTTTTAGGCTCCATGATACTTCTTTCGGCATGTTGTAGTATAGATATGATCAACAAGTCTGCCACTATTCTAAAATTCTCATTTTACTGTGAAGACACTGTAAAAAATATTCAGTGCACGGAAAGCTGGTCTTCTTGCCAAAGAGAGCTGAAATGTGTCTCCAGGTGGAGGGTGATTAGTGTTTTGCAAAGACGCCCCATCACAGCATATGCAGAATATGCAAACTCTAGGGCCAGAACTGCCTTCCTGAGGCACCTGGTACTAGGGACTCGTTTGCTGGAAATTTCTTTTACTCCAGTTGTTCTTAAACAGTTAAAATGTGTTTATTGCATTTGGTGAGGGGTTATTTTGAACATGTGGAGAAGCACCACAGACCTAGAAAATGGAACTTTATACTATTTCCATTTTCAGGTCATTTTTCCTTCCTCATCCCTAAAAAGCTTCAGCTTTGAATTTCATGTTACCCAGTTATATCACCTAATATTTCTCTTTTGTGCTGTCAGCCACCAATCTCTAAGACGTTTTCCTCTGTTTTTCAAAGTCATCAGCTCCCCTCTAATGGTCACGCTCTCCAGTTCCACTTCTACCTTAATTCTCGGCAATTTTAACACACACATACATATAGATCATCCTCCCAACCTTCCATCCTGCCATCTCTTGGTTTCCCAGTTCCTTGACCTCCTTTCCAATGTCCTTGTCCTCCACTTGACATCAGCCACTCACACCCATGGTCACACCCTGAATCTTGCACCCCAGACCAGGGTTGTTGAACTACAGTCAGGTAAGGTCCAGCCTGCCACCTATTTATAAATAAAGTTTTATTGGAACATAGCCACACCCATTCACTGTATATTGTCTCCGATTGCTTATACACCACAATGACAGAGTTGAGTAGTTGTAACAGAGAGTAGAGTGTAAAACCTAACCATTTACTATCTGACACTTTTAAGAAAAAGTTTGCCAACCCATGCCCCAGAGTAATACTTGTCACCACTCCATAATCTCAACTTTGTGCCTTCCCCTCTGACTACCACCTTCCATCTTCCCAGCTTACTCTTGACTACTCAACCACCAGAATGCTTGTCCTCCTTCAAGGCCTCCACTCCATTACTCCTTTTATTATTTTCACCCCTTTCATGCCCTTCATGTTCTCACTACTCTTTTTACTCAAGTTAAGTTCCACTGGATGAGTTAAGTTCAACTGTCAGAATCATATTCTTCCACATTCCCTCATTTCTTTGACTGTCTCTTGCTTTCTGGAAATTGATTGGCAAAACAATTCTTTATCTGCTGTCTCTGCTCCTATATCCGTGCAGTCTAATGTGGCTGGAGAAAACCTTATAACCCCGTTGACCAACCCGTTTTAAATTCCTGCCCACAAACCTCAAATGACCTCCTTATGCTCCGTGGTAACTTCTATATTATCTCCCTGGTTCCTTCACTCCCTGTTGTTCTAGACAACGACTACACGCCTTTCCCCTCTCTTCCAACCCCCAAAATGTCCTCCTTCATCCTCAGCTCATGGCTTGGCATCCTACTTCACTAAAGATATCGAATCAGGTGGAAGAGAATTCCCGTCGAATCGCCACACCATATTTACATACCCGTGAGTTTCTGCATCCATACACTCTGCCTTCCAGACTGTTCCCATTGAGGAACTATGCTTGCTACTATCAAAGCCAAATTCTCAACTTGTATTTTCCTGACACCATCAACTTTCCTTCTCTGTTGAATCATCCCCACCAGAGTAATCTGTGATGCCATCATTTTTCTTCCTTAAAAGCAATACAAATAAAAAACCCTTTCTTAACCCCATTCCTTTGTCAGCTACTATTTCATTTCTCTGTTTCCCTTTGTAGCAAAGTTTTTCAAATGAATCGTCTCCAATTCCTCTTGTCCCGTTATCCCTTAAACTTATTCTGGTCAGGCTTTTGAACGTTCCCATTCTGGGCATACAAAAAGCTCTTGCCAAAATCACCCATAACCCACAGATTGTTTAATCCAATAGTCAATTCTCAGTCCTCAGCTTGTTTGATCCATCAGCAGCATTTGACACAGTTGATCATTCCCTCCTCCTGGATACCTTTTCTTCACTTGACTTCTAAGATGTTGCATTCTTGGTTTTCTTCTTTTCTCAGGTTCTTTTCTATCTCCTTTGCAAATTTCTCATCTTCTCCTGAATGCCTTCATAATGGAGTGCCTCAGGGCTCTCAGTTCTTGAATCCTCTTCTCTGTCTACACCGACTTCCTATGTACCCTGACTCCCTTGGTGATCTCAACTAGTCCCATTACTTTAAATACCACTGAAATGCTTATGACTGTCAAATTGCATCTGCCCCTACTTCAGTACCAAATCATAGGCTTGGATATCCAATGCCCTATTTGATATCTCTGTTTGAAAGCTCATCCTCAACATGTCCAACATGAAACTCGTGATCTTCTCCTCAAAGCTTGCTCCACCGGTAGCCTGTTATCTCTCCATAGATGTCAACTCCATCCTTCCAATTACTCGGGTCAACAACTTTGATGTCATCGCTAACTCCCCTCTTTCTCTCTCACTCTAGTGGTCTGTCTTCAAATATGACTGAACTTTGACTATTTCTCATTACCTATACTGCTTCTTCCTGTTCTGAGACACTCATTTGTCTTCCTTAGATTATTACCTCCATGCATCTATCCTTTTCCTCACTATAGTATATTCTCTGCAGCAGAGAGAGGGTTTTTTTTTTTTTTAAGTGTGAGTAATATCATGTCACTCCTTTTCCCCTGTCACTCAGCGCCCAAGTTGTAGTCTTTACAATGGCCACTTTGACTCATCTCTTACCAGTTTCTCTCTTCCTCATTCCTCCAACTGCATGAGACCCCTTGCACTTTCTTGCCGGACACACCTCCCATCTTTGCATTTACTGACTGCTTTTCCAGCAATGATGTTCTTTACATATATCCATGTGGATGACTCCCTCAACTCTTTCAAGTCTCTGCTCAAATGTCACCTCTCACTGGGATCTATCCTGACCAATCTCTTAATGCTGCAACCTGCTCCCTCCCTACTTGGCATTTCTGATCCCCCTTTTCCTTTTCTATCTTTTCTTCTTTAGCACTCATCAACTTCTAACATGCTCTATGATTTATTTATTACATTTATTGTGTATTACCTTTCTCCCCTTGGTAGAATATAAGTTCTACAATGGCAGAAATATTTTCTTTCTTTTTTTAAAGCTGATGTGTCTTAAGTTCCTAGAGCAGTGTCAGGCATATTGTAGACACCCACACAGTATTATTTGAATAAACAAAAACAAGTTATGAGATAGCTGGGGTATACACTGCCATGATTAAGACATAATTTGAAGTGTTTTCTTTTTTTTTTTTTCTTGCATATCATCTTCAATGTTCAACATGACTTTTAGTGGGGTAAAAAATGTCCACTGAAATTTGGGTATTGATCCACTGTGCTTGCTTTCTCAGTGCTAACAATGTAGGACACTGTCAGTAATTTGAATAATATATTTTTATTATACTCAAATAGAAATGGCTATAGAGTTCATTCATTCATTAGTTTATTCAATCAAAATATACTTATTTATCACCTACCATGTATGTGTACTTTTCAGGAGGGAAGAACACAGAAGAATACATAGATGAACAAGAAAGATCAGAATATGTACTTCAAGGCTGTACATTCTCATGGTGAGAGGCAGGCAATAAACATACACTTATAAATAAGAAAATTTTTGATTCTCACAAGTGTTATTTTAAAAAAATGGAACAGGGTAATGGACTGGAAAATGATGGGATGACCAGGGAATCCTCTCTGATGAGATGATCTTTGAGAAAACTCAATAATGAGGAGAAGCCAGCTGCTTGAAGAGGAAAGAAAAGAGATTCTAGACCGAGAGAAGCAGTTCAAAGGCCTTGGGGCAAAAATAAGTTTGACACCTTAGAAACACAGAATGAAGATCATCAAATTTCTAGTGAAGTGGTCAGGGGAAAGAATGTTATAGAATGTGATTGGAGCAGTACATGGAGGCTGAATCATGTGGAGTCTTACTCACCATTTAAGGAATTTATCTCCAAATTCCTATTGTGGAATTTTAAGCAGGGGAACGATAGGACTGATGTTTTAGAAAGAGCAGGATAGCTGTTAAGAGAATGGGCTCGGGCAGGAGAGGAAGCAGGGAGACAAGTTAGGAGGCTCAGAAAGAATTGGGATTAGAGGACTTCCCTGGCGGTCCAGTGGTTAAGACTCCATGCTCCCAATGCAGGGGGGATGGGTTCAATCCCTGGTTGGGGAAGAACTTGCATGCCTCGTAGCGTGGCCAAAAAAAAAAAAAAAAAAAAAAAGAATTGGGATTAGAGACCAGGTGGATAGCAAAGGAGATAGTGAGACAGAGCCAGATTGATTTGTCATTTTTTCATGTTTTAAAATTTTATTTTTAGTAAAGTACAGTTGATTTACAATGTTGTATTAATTTCTGCCGTACAGCAAAGTTTATTCAGTTATACATATAAAGACATTTTTTAATGGTTTTTTTTCCATTATGGTTTATCTCAGGATATTGAATATAGTTGCCTGTGCTATACAGTAGGACCTTGTCGTGTATCCATCCTATATGTAATAATTTGTATCTGCTAACCCCAAACTTCCAGTCCGTCCCTCCCCCACCCCCTCCCCCCCGGCAACCACAAATCTGTTCTCTAGGTCTCTGAGTCTGTTTGTGTTTCATAGATCAATTCATTTGGAGACAGGGCCAGATTTAGATTATATTTCAGAGTAAGGACAAAGACTTGCTGTTGGATTGGAGGTGAGAAGTAAGGAGAAGAAAGGGACCCAGGATGACTGGTGAGAAAGACACGATTCTGCTCACTTTCCCAGGTCTCCTGGTGCTCACATTGTGGAAGGTGTGGTAGAAAGAGTTATAAGCCGGACATCTGTGCTTGAGCCCTGAGTCTTGGACTATTAATTTATGTGAAAGATAGTAACAATAATAGCACACGTTACTGCTGCTAATACTGAGTGCTGTCTATATATTCGACACTCTGCTTTTTTCCTCTATGTGAAATATTTCACTTGGTCCTTACAATATCCCTTCCCCATTTTATAGATGATGAGAAAGGCTCAGAAATGCAGAATAATTTTTTCAAGGTCACACAACCAGTCAGTGGCTGAAGTGGGTTTGAATTCAGATCTGCCTGACTTTAAGACCATAGATATTAACAGCTATGCTGTACTGCCTTCCAGAAGAATGATTCTTGATTTTACAGTTCAAAACACCCTTTCACATTTTATGTCATTTAATTCTCAAGAAGTAGGCTTCATTCCCATTGACTGTTACACTGATGCTGTGATATAAGGAAGAATTATAATTATTTCCATTTTAAAGATCTAAAAGGTGAAGCTTAGTGGTTAAATGAATTTTTAAGGTCACATATGTAGTAAGTGACAAAGCTGTAAATCAAAACAAAGTCTTCTGGTCCCTACCCCATGAGCTCTGTAGAGGATAAGTCAGTTGACTTAGTTTGACCTCAGTTTCCAGATGGGTAAATCAGGGATGGGTGGACTAAATGATTTATACTATGTGATCTGCCTTTTTTTTTTTTTTTTTAATAAATTTATTTATTTATTTATTTATTTTTGGCTGCATTGGGTCTTCGTTGCTGTGCACGGGCTTTCTCTAGTTGCGGCAAGCGGGGGCCACTCTTCATCACGGTGCGTGGGCCTGTCACTGTCGCGGCCTCTCTGGTTGCGGAGCACAGGCTCCAGACGCGCAGGCTCAGTAGTTGTGGCTCACGGGCTTAGTTGCTCCGCGGCATGTGGGATCCTCCCGGACCAGGGCTCGAACCCGTGTCCCCTGCATTGGCAGGCGGGCTCTCAACCACTGCGCCACCAGGGAAGCCCGATCTGCCTTTTTAAGTCTATGGTTGTAAGTGCCTCTCTGGCTTTTGTGTGTTGAACCACAATTGCTTAGCTGGTTGGGGATTTCCTGACTGTGTTCACTCATCACCTTCATACATTACCTTTCTTCACATCTAGCCTATAAAATTCTGGCTGACTACTTCCAACAATTTTCTGGAAACATCAGGGAAGTCACAAATATTTGTGTGGTGGCATTCTTTTATACTTCTTTTGTATTCCTTGTAGTGTTAAACAAACAGTGATAGCCACATTTTAGAATCTCATAAAACCTTTTATTTCATGTGGAATGAAATGACTTAAAATTATAAAAAACAAGTCTAACATATATATGACTACTCACACAAACAGTTTTATTTTGACTTTTTTCAAAGAACTGCCTTAGTATCATATATAAGTATGTGTATGTGTGCATGTATATATATAAAATATATATTTCTTTAAGGAATTTAAGAATAACTGAAGATAATAGAATCATTGAAGATTTTAAACAAGTGAAATGGTTAGAATTGTCATTTAGGATAATTACTCAAAAGGTTGTGAATTGAGTAGCTAGAATGGGAGAGATGTTAAAGGTAGGAAGAGTTAGGAAGTTATAAAAATAATCTTGGTAAAGTATAATTGGTGCTTGAGTTACAATCAGGATTCCCCGTACAGGGAACTATAAGGAAGATAGAAATATAGGATGCAGTAGATCACACTGATAAATACACACACACACACATATTTCTGTGCAAGAAGTCACAGAAATATTTTGATGAATTTTAAAGTGGCTAGTTTAATTAATATCAGCCATCTAGATATGCCAGAAAACGCTTGATTTTTAATAAAGTTACTTTGAACCTGTCTTATGAAACACTAGTGATCCCACTTAATTTAGTGTAATTTAATTTAAAGACATTGAGTTGTCTGGAAAATTGACTCAAATTTTCATTGCATTTGCATGCTTATATACTCTCAAAGTACATTAGAAATGTCATTTTTGGACGGAGTATATATGTGAGTTTATCTGTGAATGAGAGGGAACGGGGTGGGAAGAGGGAAGGGAGAAGAGGAGAGTTTGCATCTGCATATATCAGCTGTGTCTTCTAGATTTTAGCAAAGTTTTTTCCTCCTGTCGTGTATCTGACCAAATGATTACTGCCTTTAACCAGGTTAGTAAATCTTCTGTTCCATTCTATCTATATTCAGGTAGAATTAATCATAGTCTGTATGTAGTAAAGGAAGGAAGAGTAATTATACATTTTTTAAAAATGAGGGTGATGCATAGGCTTGTTCTGAAGCATTGCAGGAAATCTCCAGGGTGGGACTAGATCTCCAGCTGCCTGAGGTGATGTGTTCTGTGTGAAGACTCAGTATGTTCTAACAGGTGGTGAAAAAATTGTTACTCACGGGCTGGGTTGACCAGAGTTTCACCCACTCCAAGTAAAACGTATTGAAGAACGAGGTGGAAACAGGGCATGGAGGAAACGGTGACAACTTTGCCTGAAAGAGGCTGCTCGAGTGGATGGAAGTGCTTTCTGTGTATTTCAAAGAAGCCAGCTACCATCACAGACAATGCAGCAGAAAGATTGCCAGCAACTGAAGAAAAAGAATGAA
This sequence comes from Balaenoptera borealis, assembly GCF_965194805.1. Taxonomy (NCBI): domain Eukaryota; kingdom Metazoa; phylum Chordata; class Mammalia; order Artiodactyla; family Balaenopteridae; genus Balaenoptera; species Balaenoptera borealis. The sequence continues at coordinate 13,986,875 of NC_138870.1, forward strand.
AACGAAAAAAAAATTTAAAAGAGCCCCCAAATCAGTGTAATAGGCTATAGCATTTCTTACACATGGGCAGTAGAGGATGTATCCTCAACATCTGTTGTTTTTGCTGTTGTTCTGGGGATATCCAGATGCCAGCTAACTGTGTTGTGTGATTTTCCTGTGCTCAGGCTCTGGTCTCTCAGAAATGGCTACATTAGTTCCCTATTTCCTGACTTACTGGTTACACGGCCTCAGTTGTTTAACCTCATTATCTCTTTCCTCAGCTCTAAGATGGGGTTAAAGACACTTAACTTTGTAGGATGGCTATGAGATTTAAAGACAATGTACAGTTGTTATTGTAACGGTTCCTGGTAGCAATTAATAGCAATTATTATTGAAGCTAAAGTAATGGTTTTGGACTTTTATCCTCAGATAAGTTATATTATTCTGATAACTTTTTTAGATATATCTGAATCAAAAATGATTTGGAAAATTTTAAATAAAATGATCTCTTTATAAGATTTTAATTATTATTGAAAAACAGTTTTGAAATAACCTGTAAGCATTATCAGTCCTCAGTTTTCTGACATTTCTCTAATCTTTTCAGAAAAAGTAAAGCAGCTATTACAGAATTAAAGACTAGAAACTTTTGCTTAGGAAAAAAATATTAAAGGTGAATTAACTAGGAAACAAATATAAATGGAAGCAATTATTCAGATAGTGGGTCAACTTTTCTCTTTTACTTTTAAGGAATTATCTAGGAAATTTTGGTTGAAAATGAGTAGAGATTTTGTTACAATTTTGTTACAGTTTATATCTACTGCAACCATTCCATTTCTCAATTTATCATTCATATTACTGGACTTAATCCCATTGTTAGAGCAGAGGCAAACTTTAGCTTGATGGAATTTACTTGAAATTTAGAGATAGTCACCTTTTACTAACTTGCATAAAATTTCAGATAAGGCAAAGCTTTCAATTCAGAAAAATCAATCTAATGTTTAAATAGCTTAGTGTTTGTTTTGGTTGATAGAGAAACTGGTAGGTAGATTTTTTGATTGTATCTCAGCATTTAAATGTATCCATAAAATCTGCTCTTTACTGAGACCTCAAGAAATAGAAGGTGTAAAAAAGGAGGAAATATGAATAACTGAAAATTTGAGGAATTTTAAAATTTATTCCTACTTTAAATTAGACTCCATGAAGGCCCATTCATAATGAAGTAGAGATTTTGGTTCTGTTAACAGTTCATATTTTAAAAAGGAATTTTAATATTATCTACCTTTAAGATAAAATTCATCACAGGATTTATCTAGATTACTTGGCACATTAAGACTCACCAGAAAGAGACCTAAAATGTCAATTCAATTTAATATTTACTCTGTTACCACTATATGTAAAGCAGTTTGCTAGGGCAGTTGGGGGGTGTAAGATAAAAAATACTTGTTCTCAGTCATTGCAGACTCATATTCAATTCTATAAGAAGAAGAATTTACTTCTAGCTGGAGAAGTGAGATAAATCATTTCGTGCTTGAAAGAAAGAAGTGTTTCAATAGGAGGTGAAGGCAGTACAAATGGCCTGAGCAAAAGCACAGAGTTGTGAGGGTGTCAGAAAAATTTTCAGAATGGTGAGAAACTCAAGTTATTTGGGCATCAGGGGAGAAGATAGATTGGGGTCAGATCATAAGAGGCATTTAATATATTTTTAGGAATTTGGAAATTACTCTGAAGATAATGGAACCATTGAAGATATTAGACACAAGTGAAATGATTAGAATTGGAATTTAGGGTGATTACACTAAAGGCCATGTGTGCTGGTTGACAGAATGGGAGTGATATTGAAGGTAGGAAGATAAGGAATTAAAAAATAATCTTAATAAAGTATAAAGGAGTTTTGAGTTACAATCAGGGGTCCCACTTCTAGGAAATATAGATGGCAGAAACATAAGATGCAATAGATTCCACTGATAAAAACCATAGCAACTGAAGCAGGGATCAAGGAGGAAGCAGATTTCAATGTTGACTATGAGTCTAGGGGACTGGAGAGATGCTAGTAACAATAATAAAAATAAGACTCACAGTAGATATGGAGAAAATAAATTTGATTTTGGATTGAGTGAGAGGTGCAAAGAGATAATCTAAAGAGAAGTGGTCAGAAAACAACCAAAAGTGTGAGTTATAGGTCACATTGGTTGAGTCAAGAGAGGAAGATTTATGAAACCATCTACACAAAGTTGGAATTTAGGGTCAAGTGAAACTGAAAGATAATTGGGGAGAGAAAGAAGAGAACATCTAAGCAATGTCTTCATATTTGCATTTGGGGGCAAGAAAGAGAAGTAAAACCACTGAAAGAAAAGTCAGAAAGATAGGTCACTACACTTTGAAACAAACACAACATTGTAAATCAACTATACTTCAATGAAAAGAAATAAAATTTTAAAAATCACAAAAAAAGAAAGATAGTTCACATCTAAGGGAAGGTTTCAAAGAGGATACTCAAAACAGACCTTTTTATCTTTTCCCCTAATTCTTCTCCTTCATTCTTCTTCAACTCCTCCAGTACCTTCATGTACTCAGAGCAGAAATCTGGGGTCCCTTCTCTTTCCCCCAGCCTCTAAATATATTATTAAGGTCTCTGAAAATTATTTCCAGAATATATTGTGATTCAACCTGCTTCTCTCCATAGCCACTGCTATCATTCTAACCTAGGTTATTAACCTTTTTAACCAGACTGTATGCAATACCATATTAGCTGGTCTTTCTGTTCCCACTTTTGCCCATCTGTAACCTACTAAGCACCTAACAGTCGGTGATCTTAGATAAATGCAAATTCAATGTTACTCTTCTGCTTGACTTCCTTCTATAGATTTCCACGCCCTTAGGATGAAATCCAAAATCCTTAACATGGCTTGTATGTTCTTGCCTGTGCTCATCCCTGCACTTTAACTGCTTGCTGCTTTCTCATCTCTGAGCACATTTCAACCACATCCATCTTCTTTGTTTTTCTTGACCACCTTAAACTTTCTCAACTTAGAGCCCCTGCTTTGTTCTTCTCTCTGAAACATTTTCCCCTACTCTTCACCTGCCTATTTATCCTTCAGGTGTGCATTTCATAATCTAAATTAGACCCTGCCTGTTAATCTCTCTATAATACCCATTTAATTCACCACACTTACCACAATCCGAATTTAAATAATTTTGGTGGGTCCATTTGTACCATGATTGTTTCAATGACTTTACTGGAAGCTTCATGAAACTAAGAACCAAGTTTGTTTTTCTTACCAATTTCTAGCTACCGAGAAAAGTGCCCTGATTCACAGTAAGTAACATATATATATACACTCACACACAGATACATATGGATGCACATGTGAATAAATAAATGACCATACTGTTAAATATGTTGAGATATAGAGGATAATAAAACATGTGACAAGTCAACTGTATTTTTAAATGGATTATTGGTTATCTTTTAACTCAACAGAACTCCTATGATGGAATCAGAAAGCAAGGACTTGAAGAATCAATGGGTAGTAAATATGTGTAAATGGTGCCATCCATTCTTTTAGGAAGTTTGGTGTGCAAGAAAGGAGAAAGCTAAATAAGTTGCTGGAGAAGTTAGCAGGATCACAGGGAGCTGTTTCATAAGACATGGAAGGCTTGACCATGTTTGTATGCAGAGGGAAGGAGCCCCTGGGGGTGGGAAAAATTAAAGCTATAAAAGCAAGAAATAAATAATATAAAAATGTCCTGAAGTAAATGAGAGAGGAAAAAAGGATCATGGGACCAAAAAGTTTCATAGCAAGGAGAAAAAAGAATCATCCTTTAAAAGAAAAGAGAAAATGTATAGAATATTTAGAATACAGAGAAGGTTGAGAACTAGAAAGGTGAATTCGAGGATATATATGTACCATATGGCTTTAAGATTGCAACTTAGAGGGGCCAATCACTTGCTAAGAGTAAGTGGATGAGGATGAAGTTGAGGGAATAGAGGGGAAATGTTTTCAATAACCACTGTTGATGGATTTAGCTGAAGATGGAATGTCTATGGCATGAAAATGAAAGTTGGTGGTTGTGATTTGCAGCTTATATTAGTGAGCCTTTTTTGAGATGTAAGCTTAGGTTATTTGATCTTTTTTCTTTTTAATGTAGGTGTTTATCACTATAAACTTCCCTCTTAGTACTACTTTTACTGTGTCCCACAAGTTTTAGCATGTTGTGTTTTCCTTTTCATTTGTCTTGAGACACTTAAAATTCCCCTTTGATTTCTTCTTTGACCCAATGGTTTTCCAAGAGTGTGTTAATTTTCATATATTTGTGAGTTTTCCCATTTTCCTTGTGTTATTCTTTCTAGTTTTATTCCACTGTGGTAAAAAAGATACTTAGAATGATTTCAACCTTCTTAAATTTCACCTCTCAAGGAGCTAGAAAAAGAAGAGTAAACTAAGCCTAAAGTTAGAAGAGAGAAATAATAGATTACAGCAGAAATAAATGAAATGGAGAATAGAATATTCAATAGAACAGACTGATAAAACTGAGTTGTTTTTTTCTTTTGAAAAGATAAACAAAATTGAAAAACCCTCAGCTAGACCAACCAAGAAAATAAGAGAAAAGACTCAATTAAATCAAATCAGATATGAAAGAGATGTTACAACTGATATCACAGAAATATAAATGATCATAAGGCACTATTATGAACAATTATACTCCAACAAAGTGGACAACCTAGAGGAAATGAATACATTTCTAGATAATGACAACTTACCAAGACTGACTCAAGAAGAAATAGAAGGCCTTACAGATGAACCAGTTTGCAAGGCAGAAATAGAGACACAGATGTAGAGAACAAATGTATGGACACCAAGGGGGGAAAGCGGGGGTGGTGCGATGAATTGGGAGATTGGGATTGACATATATACACAATATGTATAAAATAGATGACTAATAAGAACCTGCTGTATAAAAAAAATAAAATAAAATTCAAAAAAAAAAAAAAAAGCATTCTTTGCCCCTACTTCTAAATAGACATCCAGGCATATTAATTCTTTTGATGCATATTGCTAAATTGCTCTAGAAAGGATTATACCATTTTGTTATCCTGTCAGTACTGTCAGAGGGTGTATATTTATCTTCTTCATCACATTTAAATTGTCATCATTTTTAAAAGTAAAACTTGTTTTTTAATAAAATGCAATACTTTATTATAAATAAATTAGAAAACTATAGATTAAAAATAAAGAAGAAATAGAAGGCCTGAATAGACCAATATTAGTAAGGAGTAAGGTAATAAGAAACCTCCCAACAAAGAGAAGCCCAGGACCAGATGATTTCACTGGTAAACGCTACCGAACATTTAAATTCTTCTTAAACTCTTACAAAAAATAGAAGAGGAAGGGTTACTCCCAAACTCATTTTATGAGTCCAGTATCACCACAGTACCAAAGCCAGATGAAGACACTACAAGAAAAACTTCAGGCCAATATCCCTGATGAATATGGATGAAAAACTCCTCAACAAAACGTTAACAAACCAAATTCAATAGCACATTAAAAGGATCATACACTGTGATTAAATAGAATTTATCCCTGGGATGCAAGGATAGTTCAACATCCATAAATAAATAAATGTGATACACCACATTAACAGAAAAATAAAAATCACATGATCATCTCAAAAGATGCAGAAAAGACATTTGACAAAATTCCACACCTTTTACGATAAAAACTATCAACAAAATAGGTATGGAAGGATTTTACCTCAATATAATAAAGACCATGTAAGAAAAGCCCACTGCTAGCATAATACTCAATGGTGAAAAACTGAAAGCTTTTTTTCTAAGATTTGGAACAAAGCAAGGATACCCACTCTGGCCACTTATATTCAGCATATTCCTGGAAGCCCTAGCCAGAACAATTATTCAAGAAGAAGAAATAAAAGACATCCAAAGTGGAAGGAAAGAAGTAAAATCATGCAGATGACATGACCATATATGTAGAAAATCCTAAAGAATTCACCCAAAAAATTTATTAGAACTAATAAACGAATTCAGAAAGGTTTCAGGATTCAAAACTAACATACAAAAATCACTGTGTTTCTATTCACTAACGACACACTATCTGAAAAAGAAATTAAGAATATAATCCCATTTACAATAGCAACAAAAAGAATAAATACTTAGGAATGAACTGGACCAAGATGGCGAAAGACTTGTACACTGAAAGCTCTAAAACACTGATTGAAGAAATTAAAGCATATATAAATAAATAGAAAGACATGACATACTCATGGATTGGAAGAACTAATATTGTTAAAATGTCCATATTATTTAAAGTGGTGTATAGATTCAATGCAATCTCTATTAAACCCCCAGTGGCACTTTTTACAGACAGAAAAAAATAATTGTAAAATGCACATAGAGTCATGGAAGACCCTGAGAGCCAAAACAATTTTGAGCAAGAAGAACAGAGCTGAAGGCATCATACTTCCTAATTTCAAAATATATTACAAAGGTACAGTAATTAAAACAGTATGATACTGCATAAAGGCAGACATAAAGACCAATGAAACAGAATAGAGAGCCCAGAAATAAACTCACACATTTATTATCAACTGATCTTTGACAAAGGTGCTAAAAATACAATGGGGAAGGATAGTATCTTCAAAAAGTAACGTTGGGTAAATTGGCTATCCTCATGCAAAAGAATGAAATTAGATCACTATCTTATACCATTCACAAAAATTAACCAAAAATGGATCAAAGATTCAATTGTTAGGACCTGCAACTGCAAAACTCCTAGAAGAAAACATAGGGTAAAAGCTTTGGTCTTGGCAATGCTTTCTTGGATATGACACCAAAAGCACAAGCAACAAAAGCAAAAATAGACAAGTGTGACATCAAACTAAAAAGATTCTGCACACAAAGGAAATAATCAATAAAATGAAAAGGAAACCCACAGAACAAGTGCAAATGTTTGCAGGCCATATATCTGATAAAGAGAACTCCTACAACTCAGTAGCCAAAACAAACAAACAAAATAATCTGATTAAAAATGAGCAAAGGAACTGAATAGACACTTCTCCAAAGAAGACACACAGATGGTCAACAGGTATGTGAAAAGGTGTTCAACATCACTAATCATGGACTTCCCTAGTGGTGCAGTGGTTAAGAATCCACCAGACAAGGCAGGGGACACAGGTTCGATCTCTGGTCCGGGAAGATCCCACATGCCGTGAAGCAACTAAGCCCATGCACCACAACTACTGAGCCTGCACTCTAGAGCACACACGCAACTACTGAAGCCTGCATGCTCTAGGGCCCACATGCTGCAACTACTGAGCCCACGTGCTGCAACTACTGAAGCCCTCACACCTAAAGCCCGTGCTCCACAACAAGAGAAGCCACTGCAATGAGAAGCCCGCACACTGCAACGAAGAGTAGCCCCCACTCGCCGCAGCTAGAGAAAGCCCGCGTGCAGCAACGAAGACCCAACAGAGCCAAAAATAAATAAAAATTTTAAAAAACTCACTAATAATCACAGAAATGCTAATCAAAACCACAATGAGATATCACCTCACTCCTGTCAGAATGGCTATTATCAAAAAGACAAAGGTGATAAGACAAAAAGATAAGGGTGGTAAGGCTGTGGAGTGAAGAACTCTTATACACTCCTGGTGGGAATATAAAATGGTGAGCCATTATGGAAAACAGTATGGAAGTTCCCTCAAAAAATTAAAAATAGAACTATTATATGATCCAGCAATCTGGGTATGTATCTAAAGGAAATGAAATCAGAATTTTGAAGAAATATCTCCATTTACATGTTCATTGCAGCATTAGTTACAATAGCCAAGACATGCAAACAACATAATGTCCATCAATGGATAAATAGATAAAGAAAAATGTGGCGTATACACACAATGGAGTATTATTCAGCCTTAAAACAGAAAGAAATCAAGAGATTTGTGACAACATGGATGAACTTGGAGAACATTTTGCTAAGTGGAGTAAGCCAGACATGGAAGGACAAATACTACATGATATCACTTTTATATGGAATATAAAATAATCAAGCTCATTGAAACAGAGAGTAGAATGGTAGTTGCCAGGGGCAGGAGGAGGGAGAAATGAGGAGGTATTCATCAAAGTATACAAAGTTTCTGTTATACTAGACGAATAAGTCCTAGAGATCTACCGTACAGCACAGTACCTATAGTTAATAATATTCTACTATATACTTAAAAAATTTGCTAAGAGGGTAGATCTTATGTTGTGTTCTTTTTTTTTATAAATTTATTTATTTTATTTTTGGCTGCGTTGGGTCTTTGTTGCTTGCACACAGACTTTCTCTAGTTGCGGTGAGCGGGGGCTACTCTTTCATTGCAGTGCGCGGGCTTCTCACTGCGGTGGCTTCTCTTGTTGCAGAGCACGGGCTCTAGGCATGCAGACTTCAGTAGTTGCAGCACACAGGTTCGGTAGTTGTGGTTTGCGGGCTCTAGAGCACAGGCTCAGTAGTTGTGGTGCACGGGCTTAGTTGCTCTGCGGCATGTAGGATCTTCCCGGACCAGGGCTTGAACCCATGTCCCCTGCACTGGCAGGTGGATTCTTAACCACTGCACCACCAGGGAAGCCCTATGTTGTGTTCTTATCACACACAAAAAATTATAAACTATTTGTAGGTCAATCATACCTCAATAAAGGTTTATTGTTGTTGTTTTTTAAAGAGACTTATTGGATTATTTTAGGAGGGTTCAACAGCTGATCAATAGGAATTGACAAAAGAAATACAGAGAAATGAAGGAGAGGAAATTATTTTTAAAAAATAACAGAACATTTCTCTGAATGAAAGAGTCCACCTGGTGAAGAGTACAGTGGTTGAAAAGACCTTCACCAGGGCACAATAATATGACATTTTGGAATATCATAGGTAGGGAGAAGAGTGTTCCAGTTAGGAAAAGAGGTCATAAACATAGGAATGAACATCAGAAGGGCACTGGGCTTCTCAATAGTCATTCAAGTCCCTGATGACGATAGAGTGATGGTTTTAAAATTCTGAAGAAAGGTGATTTCAACCAATTAATCAAGTATGAGGGTAAAGAAGACTTTGTAGTCACATAAGTACTTGGAAATTTTACCTCCACATACCCTTTCTTAGAAAGCTGCTTAGAGATAAAGGGTAATAAAAGAGGGAGTAAACCAAGAAAGTGGAAGCGAGGTAAGCAAGAGACCTAACAGAGGCAAGCACCAGCAGCAGATCTAGAGTCGAGATAGAGAACAAAGACGTGGAAGTCTGCAACTGCAAGATTTCCGGAAGAAAAGGGGCCATTAGTACATTACCCTATATGTGTTAGTACTGGGAAAAAGCTAGTGGTAACTGGTAGAGCAGTTTGCAAATTTAAGGAAACTTTTTAATTAAATAACTGGTGGGAATTTCCTGGCAGTTCAATGGTTAGGACTTCATGCTCTCACTGCCAAGGGCCCAGGTTCAATCCCTGGTCAGGGAACTAAGATCCCACAAGCTGTGTGGTGAGGTCAAGAAAAAAAAATTGGGGAAAATCACCTACTTATTAAGTGCAGAAAAATAAATTCTTTCTTTGGTTTTGCAATGATATATATATGATTATTGTTTAAAAATATTTTATAATCATATTCTTTAGCAATATTAACTTAGACAAATAACACCTAAAATTTAAAAATGATTTACCTCTGGAAATTATGACTGGATATAGAGAAAGCAGGGGCCAGACACTGTTACTTATTGTTAAAAAACTTTCAGTACTATTTGTTTTCTGACCTACCACACTTCCCTGAATCTCAGATTAATTTAACTATATGAGGAAACGTTCTTATGTACACTGAAAAAGGAAAAAATGCTGCCAATCTAGCATAATATGCAACCCAATTTCATACACACACACACACACACACACACACACACACAATTGACTGAATTGTGTTCCTTCTAAAATTCATATGTTGAAGCCCTAACCCCCAAAGTGATTATTTGGAGACAGAGCCTTTAAAGAGGTAATTAAGGTTAAGTGAGGTCATAAGCGTGGGGCCCTAAGGCAATATGACTGGTATCTTTGTAAGCAGAGGAAAAGATACCAAGTCTGTGCATACACAGAAGAAAGGAAGGGTGACAACACAGCAAGAAGGCAGGCCATCTGCAAGGCAAGGGGAGAGGCCTCAGGAGAAATTAAACCTGCCAACACATTAATCTTGGACTTCTAGCCTCCAGAACTGTAAATAAATTTCTGTTGTGAAAGCCACCTAGTTTATGGTGTCTTGTTCTGATAGCACTAGCAAACTGATCACAGGTATGTTCAGATATTACATACAAATTAAATTGTTCAAATTGTGCAATTAAATTGTAGGCTAGTCCCATGAACTTTAAAGAAGGTGTTAAGGTAGATAGAAATAAGTTTTCAAAATTTCTTGGCTTTCTTGTTTCAGAATTTGAATTCTATGAGTATCTTCTATGATACCTCTCATTCTAACTAATTTAGTGTAAATCTAGATAAAAAATATCATGTCCACCTCCCCTTTTTTTTTTTGGTTATCACCTGTCCTATGTAAAATGGCTTATATTGATATTTTATCCAGGAATGTTTATAGCATTAGAGACATTAGTTTAGACAAGAGATAAGCACATTTTGTAAAAGGCCAGTAATAAATATTTTAGTTTTTGTGGGACAAAAGGCAATATTTTGAAGATATGTAGGTACTTATGTTACAAGAGATAGAATAAATTTCTACAAATTTTTTATTGATGAAATTCAAAATAATAATTCTTTTTTGGGGGGATGCAATTTCACTTCATTGGTATGCAAAATTATCATTTCTTATCAAATCAATTGCAAATGTTCATCTGTGAAAATAATTCTTAGTTTGCACACAGTGCAAAAGCAAATCGTGGGCCAGATTTGGCCCATGAGTGTAGTGGTTTGGCCAAACCTTGGTTTAATCATCAGTTTTTATTGCCTACTGAGGAATTTTAGCTCTGACTTGATGCGGAATTGTGGCATTTTTACCTGGGCCTCTGTTTCCTGTACATAGACGTGGAATGTGAGAGAGAAGTCTCTTGGCCTCTTGCTCTGTCCTTGAAACTCAAAGTATAGTCCCTGATCAACAGCTTAGGGATCACCTGGAAGCTTGCTAGACATACAGAATCTCAAGCTTCATCCTAGAAGGACTGAATCAGATCTGCATTCAACAAGATCCAAGAAGATTTCTACACACATTAAACTTCTCTAGAGCACTATGAGACCTGGTCTAGGAAAATCCAATGAAAGATAGTTCTCCAGACAATTTCAAGCAAAGCACAAATATTTAACTCATTTACCTAGATATTTTAGGGCAAAGTGTATTTTACCTGAAGCATCTAGGTAACTACATTTGCTTTTTATTTGCTTCTGCACTCTGGTGCAAGTGAAAAATGGCTTTTTAAAAATTCATAACAAAGTTGGATTCCAACCTAAATTTAATCTGCTCCATTTTTATTCCTAACTTCTATTAGATCATAACTCGTCCAAAGCAGAGTGCAGTTTATCAGAATGTACACATTTTACACCTCTAGCAGATCTGTATTTACAAGATAAAGCACATGGTTCCAAAGGAGATATTATATTCAGATAAATAATGTATGTTTTAATATTGGCTGTGTGATTGTAGACAGGTCTATAAAAGTCTTAAAGCTCTTATAGTTTATTCTATTATCCCACCATGTAATAATTTTCCAAACTAGACCACAATGAAATTTTTAAAAGTCAGAATTTATTCAAACATTTCGGTTGTACTTGCCATTTCCTATTGAAGCAGAATCTAATACTACAATATAGATATGTTAAGATTCTTCCATTATTGGCTAAATTTACCTCACTGAGAAAACTATGGGTTTTTTATGTGCAGTTTGATGTATGAGTCTCTGATATGTAACATAACAGTAAGTATGGAATTCTATTGAGTCCTTGAGAAATTGCCCTTGGATCCATGATTTTGGAAAATTCTGAGAATATGAAATTAGCTAATGTAAGAATATACTGGTGTCCATAAAACATTCTTATAGAGACAGCTGTGATTTTATCATCATACATATCTGCTGCCTTTGTGGAAGATCTTTCTCACCCACTATTAGAATGGCATATGTTTTTTGCTTTATTGTTTCTCCTACTAGTGGTATGTTCCTGTATTTGAATTGAGCTTTCCATATTCTGTCTTTCGTTTCTCTTTAGACCACTGGGAACTCATTTCCGGAGATTCAGCTTCATTTTGTGTTTTAACTTCTGAATCTGGAACAGGTAACTCATTTACATGGAGATCAGTTATACAAATGTATCTGTAAGCATAAATTATTGCTTCAGATGGCTTACTAGATGGTCTACTTCACCTCAAATTTAATTCCAGTGTTCATGTCAACTTTAAAAGTAAGAACCTGAGAACATTAACGTGCTTTTATTAAACAAGTGAACAACCGAATGAACGAGTTATTCAGGCTAGATATTTGCATGTTACTCCTTTTAGTGTTTATACACTTCCTCTTGCCAGGTATTTTGCGATGGGTATACACTGTGATGTTTCTTGGAAAAATGTCACAGTTCTAAAAACTATAATAGAGAAAAGGTAGTTTTGATGAAATAATCCTTCTTTCAATTAAGGTGATTGGATCTCTGACTTGGTTTTTAATTTATCAAGCATTTTGATTCCAACCAAAAAGAAATTTTATATTACTGCCAATTATTAGAACTAGTAGAAGTTAATGGTTATACAAAAAGGAACCAACACCTTGGCTGTACCTATATCATAAAAGACTTTAAGTTAGAATTTGAATTTTCAAGTTTTATTTTAAAGAGGAAGGTCTGGCAGATATTTGAATATACTTCATCTGCATTTCAATATCAGTGCTACTTAAAAGCCAAGATAATTGCTACCTACTGTGTTGTACACTTCTGCTTTGTATAAGGCTTAATAACAATCTTAATTAGGCTAATTTTAGTCAGATTAATGCTTGTGTGTGTCAGCACTAGCTACTAAATGCCACATACTCCAGGGCTTTAATTAATGGCAAGGAAAGGAAATACTCATGGTGTAAACATTTTTGAACTGAAAAAGCCTAAAACAAAGGATATCCAACGATGACAGAGGATAAATCACAATATCACTAATTCTAGATTTGTAGTATATTAAGGTTGACTTTTAAACAGACAAATCTGTCACATGTAACATTAGGAAAATACAGTCTTGATGAAACACTCTGAGCGTATCAAACCTTTGCCTTTCACAGTTCTGGAAGGTTTGGAGATTTTTTTATTGTTGGTACTTTGGTACACTTGTTCATTTCTTTAGCTGATAAACTCAAGAATGTCCTATCTTGAATAAGAAACTCCTCTTTCGTTGCATTGTTTATGAGCTAGATGAAGGAAAGTGAGCTCATTTTTTTCCCTTTATTAAATTTCTAGTTTGACCAACTGAATGAGATTTCTCTATCCCTCACTCTTGGCCTGGGCTGTGATTATCCATGTCAAACACTAGGCATCGTCATTGTCTATACCATCTTCCTCCTTAAACATGATGGGGAACGACTGAATGTGAAAGGGAGTGGGAGACTCCAGGAGCAACTACTCATTGTGATGACAAAAGAATTTTTCATTCACTTCATAGCCTTAATTGGAAATAGCAGTCAGGTTTCCAAATTAATACTGATAACTTCTATAATCTAAGAACTATGTATGGCTGGTAAGTGGAATAATGATAATGATGATTATGATGATGATGCAATGGGCTTAGAATTAGAAGGTCTGAATTCAAATAAGACATTATCTTTGAGACCCTTGACCTAGTAAATGATGAATTATCATGAAGTTAAGTGGGGTATGTATATGAAGGTGCCTAGGTTCCAATTAGGAATTCATAAATATTTGTATGTTCATAATTTATATATTTATATACTTCACTCACATTTTCAAGGCACTTGGGTTCAAAGTGAAAGTAAATTTTAATGTTAGGTTAATTCAGTTATGTAAATTACTATCAAAAAGTACCCTAGGTTTATGTTTATATGTCCTGATAAAACTTATTAATCTTCCATAATCACAAGCAGAATATGGAAAACTTAAGCAAACATTTAGTTAAAAAGATGCATACCTCTTTATATTCCCATAGCAAAATATTATGCAAATAAGTGAACAAATATGTAAATGAACAAATGAATGGAGTCTGGCTTAGAAACAACTGAATTCAGTATTCTGTATGCAGAAGAATATAGCTCAGTTTTTTTAGATGAATCTAGTTTTTTTCTTTTTCCTGCCCAATAAGTCTGTTACCAATCTTCACAGGGAATATTTAGTTCATTAACATCAAACAATATGTTAGATAACTCTGTCTAACTTTGCTCTATCCAGAAAAGCACACACACTTCTTTAAGAATAGATATAATTTCAAATATGCAAGAGTGGAGAATTGTCCAAGAGAAAGTTGCTCATATTTCAAGTGAATTTAAGATTTCTTATTCTCAGGATTTTTTTTTGGCTGCACAGCATGGCTTTCGGGATCTTAGTTCTCCAACCAGCGACTGAACCCGAGCCCTCACTTGGTCAGCAGTGAAAATGTGGAGTCCTAACCACTGAACTGCCAGGGAATTCCCAGGAAGGATTTTTAAAGTAGTTCTTTCAGCCATGTTGTATACCATATTTCTCTAAAGTAGCCCAATTAAAAATTTTTTTTAGTACTAAAGCATAATTTGGAAGCTTAGACTGAATTTTCATGATTCTGGACAGGACTGCCAAAGTTTCTGGGATTTTGCAATGTAAATTTACCCCCATTTTTTTCTGCATTCAATATATTAATAGTACACTTGCTGTGGGTAGGTACGATGTCTTACTTTTCTTTTGTATCCTCAAATACTGCCGGGCATTCACTAATACTGTTTTGGATTTCACTGGCAGACAAAAAAAGCACTTTTTAAGATTTAAGAACTGTCAAAACCTATTAAGATTTATAGTTTGCCTAAACCTATGACAATAAAGAATGTCAGGGTTACTGGCTTATGGAATAAATCAAAACAGAATATGCACTAAAGACCTCTACAGTTGAAGATAACAAAATAAACTAGGGAGAGTTTAGTCACTTTGAGTTCTTTCCAAAAACAAATCTACTTTGTGATGTGATCTGGAGTGATCTTGTTGATGGCTTTGGTAAATAGGAAGCACATACCCTAAAATGTAACTTATAAACAGAGAAACAGCAAAATATATAATAATGGGTTACTAGAAGACTGCTTGGTCTTCACAGATCTCTACAAAGGAGGCATTAAGAATAACAACTGGTTAACCAAGAGAAAAGAATCTTTCAGTTGCTTGACCTTGGCTATTTCAATGAAATTATTTCTCAAGTAGACGATAAGACATAAGGTTGCCATTGCGTGCTATTTCTTAAGCGTTTCAAACTCCCTTTGTTTTGTGTTTATACTCACCAAACAATGAGACCTGCCCCTTGCAAATGATGACTCAATATTAGTTAACATTTATAGAGCTTTCACTCTGTGTCCCAACTGGGCTCCAGGTACTGATGTCACCCTGAATTATTTCAAAAGTCTTACAGAACAAAGGAACCCAAAATTTATCTCGGGCATTCCCCTCAATAAAAAAAATAAGTGAACTAGAAGACAAAAAAGGTTAAGTGGCTTTTCCAGTTCACCCAGGAGCAGCTCAGTAGCTGAGCAGGGGCTGAGACCCCCCATCTCTGGTCGTTAGAGTGAGCCTGGTTTTCCTGTACCATCGTTTGTCCTCTTGTTCCATGGCAGCACCTGAGGGACCACAGCAAGGCAGAGGAGGGTGTGACCTGAATGCTCCTCCTCTCCCATTTCACTGGCAGAAATTTTATTTTACAGTCTATTGATTGTGTTCTGAGTAAGAAGTCCTACATTTTTTTTCACTTTAAAAAATGGGAGTAGACCAAAGAATCCGCCTGCCAATGCAGGGGACACAGGTTTGATCCCTGGTCCAGGAAGATCCCACATGCCGCAGAGCAACTAAGCCCGTGCGCCACAACTACTGAGCCTGTGCTCTAGATCCCACGTGCCACAACTATTGAAGCCCGTGCTCCTAGAGCCCGTGCTCCACAACGAGAGAAGCCACCACAATGAGAAGCCCGCGCACCGCAACGAAGAGTAGCCCCCGCTCGCTGCAACTAGAGAAAGCCCACAAGCAGCAATGAAGACCCAATGCAGCCAAAAATAAATAAAATAAAATAAATTAATTAAAAAAAATAGGAGTAGACCATAACAACAACAAAGCTGTAATTATGTGAGGTAAAGGATGTGTTAATTAACCTTATTGTGATAAATATTTTGCAGTATAGACTTGCATCAATTCATGACACTGTGCACCTTAAACTTATACAGTGTGTCAATTATATCTCAATAAAGCTGGAAAAAATGTTTGAAAATTATTGTTATACACTTTACTATTGGAAGAAGTACTATATTAAAGCTGTGAATACAACTAACTTTTAATAAATTTTTCTGCTGGTTCAGAAGTTAAAGCCTCCCAAGTATAGCCCAGCATTATTTTTTAGGTCCATTACCTGTGTTAATTTTTAAGAACATTCTCAGCATCGACTTAGGAGTAGAGACTGCTTTACTTGAAGAAGAAGAGGCCATTTGGTGGCACTGGAAGTTGCACCAAGTCTTTATGTGTGTCTTCTGAGGAAGCATAAAAGGATGAGAAGAAAATGGGACACTGATGTCTAGGTAGAGATTTGAGAAGATGGACATAATCACTCTCAAATTCACCTTCTTCCCAATTTGTCAAAATCAGACTCTACTCCGGAGCATATAGCTAGCTTAGATCCTAGTACAGTGTTTTTTTATTTTAAAAGTTGTAAACCATTCACTTGAAATGGTAAGTTGTACTTACTAATGCATGCCAACAGAAATGGGCCATCTCTCTTAGAGGGAAATAGGCAGGTGCTGAAATACTCCATGAAAGGAGCTAGAATTAGTAGTGGTAGGATGCTGGCGACATTCATTACTGCAACTGGCAGAAGAAATCCACCCAAATTCAGGTTGGAATTCATGGTCTGCAGATAATATCCTGAAGGAATCTGTATTTGAAGGGGGAAAGAGCCATTCAGTAAGACAATGGTTAAAGTAACTTTGGAGGAAGTGTCCTGTGGCAGATGCCTTGTCCCTTGCCAGTACTCTGTGACAGATGAGCTGGATGTTCCCCAGGTCTTCAAGGTCATGATTATGAACTGACAAAGGAGAGTAGGAACTGTGTTTAGTCTATTGACAATTCTACTGATTCTTTATGGACGAATATTTTGTCATCTAGTCTATCTTCTTAATTTTCCTTGGAAAAGTAAAAGTGACCCTAATTTTGTGCTTGGGATGACACATAAGAAAGCAAGTAACAAATTTTGCATATAAGCAAATAAGCTTTTTGTTTTTCCCAACAGTAAAGCAAAAGCCAGTAGAAAGTATTAAGACTTTCATTTTCACCTGGATTAAAAAATAGTTTGGGGCTAGACTAGATCCTTTAAATAGCATCGAGTTTGATGGCAAAATAGGTAAGAATGATTTTTCTCTAAGAAGAGGGGACCCAGTGAGGAAACACATTACTTGTTGTAGGCTGTCTTTATAGGCTCCCTGGATTGGCCTTGTTTTTAACATAAGCCAAGTAAAACGAGAAAAGGGAGAGAAAACATACTTATGTCTATACTCTCCTTTTAAACTAATTGTGTGGCACTAGAGGACCAAAAAGGGAACTCCATGAAAAGAGTTGCACAATAAAGTAGCAGAAATAAAAAACAAAACAAAACACCAACAACACCTCTACCTCACTGGAAACCCTCAAGGTAGTGTTAGAATTTCTTCATTTTAAAAAAAAACCCTAATACTAACTAAAACTCTAACATTAACTTGGAGTCTCTTCAAGTATTCCTAACCTCTCATTAGGTCACAACATCAGAACTAAAGCACAATGTCACAGGAAAAGGGGCATCTCCTCACTTTTCTAGTTCCTGAGCTGTGTTGCAATAATCACATCTTTGTCATTATCTTTAGTAGCACAGAGTATTTCTTTAATTCCCAGGGGCACACAAAGCTACTGAGTGGCTTGGCGAGAAAGTCAACCCAAGTCTTGTCCTTGAGGAATGGATTCTCCATTTTTTCTTACAGTGTGTGAACTACATTAGGCTTCCTGCCTTACCTCCATCCTGGGAGAGCAACCCGGCTCAAACATCCAGATGACAACTTCTTGTTTGAAACCTTCACTAACTCCTTCTCTATTATCAATTGTGCAATTCGAGAAGGTATAAGGAGAAGCAGAGTCATAACCAGCCTGCCAGTTGTAAAATGAGCCTATTGCTATGTTAACTGCCTAAACCCAGGAATGGACCACATTTTCACTGAGATTCTTTCTATCTGTATAAAATATGTCCTGGTGATAATTTATCTTCCAATCTTTAATTTGACCCTTGGGATTGTAAACAGGATTGTTTTGGCTGGGTACAGATGGCAAGAGGGAAGGGAGTATTGGCTAGTTCTGCCCTAGTTCAATCAAAATATTAAGCATGTATCCCCAGTCAGAGGAAAATGAAGGATGGTTTTTAAAATAGTGCTGGCAGCAGAACTACTCTAAGACTGAAAGGATCTCAGCACAACTTGGAAGTTTCTGTTACTGATTTCAAGCGAGAATTATTGTTAACAGGAATAAAGTTATTATCGGCATGAATCACAGACACAGAAACCTGTTAACTTAATAATGTGGCAAATGTACTATTAATCTTTAGTGAAGCAATATTAATATATTGCATAATCTAAAAAAAGGCCCCGATGTCTTGAAAGCTTGAAATCATTTCTGCTTCTGCCTCAAGTTCTGAAATCATCTCCTTTTAAAATTTTAAATACTTTTATTTCATACAAGCCTCTGAGAATTCAGGAATAACTGCTGTCAATAAAGATTCATTTTCACCTTTGAATGGCCAGTAATGTCAAATGGCAACATCATTGGCCTTAATATCAACATATTTTAAATGTATGTCTTGGAACTGAAGGTCAATAATGGCTACTGAATTTAAAATATGGAATTTGATGATGTTTTATTCTTGGTATTTTGATTGCCTTTATACTGGTGATTATTTCATCTGGAGGCAAAAATCTTATTCCAGCCTATCCCAATGGAAGTTTCCTCTGCCTCCCTTGAGAAGTACATTCTAACCATTTTCTTTGAAGTTTCTGGTATAACATTACTGTATATGATTTTGGAACCTGTATAGTCTGTACCAGGGATTTTTAACCCAGCTGCAAGAGAGGCATAGTGGGTAACAGCAAAGTGTGTGCATTGATACCAGCCTGGGGTAGGAATAGTCACTCTGCCATATGCTAGTAGGGTAACCAAGAACAAATTGCAAGTCACTTGATGTCTCTGAGACTCAAATTTAGAATAATAAAATCTGCCCTCTAGGCTTGCTTTGGGGGTTAAATTAGACACTGTGAAGTCATCTTTTAGAGGCTCTGACACATATAGGTGGTAAATAAGTATTAGTATTTGTTCTTTGCAATAAACTAGGCATCTAGGTTTGGTGATATGCTTAACAATTAGCTTATCAAAATTTATTCTAATTTATGTTAAATTTAAAAATATGTAACAGTTTACAGAGAAGACTCGAGCTTAGTAAAAAAAAAATCAGGTGTCACTACATTATGAAGGTAAGAATCAGTAATTTGTGCTATTTGCACAGAAGGTTCGAGGCGTCCCACGGAACCATTAGTAATTTTGTACTCATGATTAATTTCTCCATTCTAAGATGTTTTCATGATATTTTTAAAAATTTTAATACATTTATTTAACCCAATAAAGTAAAAATATTTTAGCATGATCAATATAAAAATTATTAATGAGATATTTACATGGGTTTTTTTTCATATTGAGTCTTCAAAATCTGGTATTTTACACATATAGTATGTTTCTTCTTGGACAAGGCACATTCCAAATGCTCAAGAGCAACAAGTGGCTACCATATTGAATAGTACAGTTCTAGAACAATATGGGAGACAGTGATTAAAGTGTGTGGGATGCAAATGGTGATATGTTTTAAAAGTTCACCTGTAGATATGCACACCTTATCTGCTCACCTACACTACTCTAGAACTAAATAGGCATCATGCTTTTACTTGTGTGTCAAAGCTGTGGCTTAGAGTGTCTATCCAAGCTTACAAAACTACCATCTTTCTCCTCCCCTTCTGAGGTTAAAAGAATACACCCACTACCAAAGCTTGAAGTCTAACCATCAACAGCTAGCAAAAGACCTTAGCTGGTTGAGGGCTCTTATGATTAAAAGTTAGGGAAGCCCATCACAACTCCAGCATTATGTAGCAGCTAATAAATAGCAGTTGTTACATTTACTTATTGCAGGAACAAGCACCCAAAGTTTAATGTGGATTCTCTTAGTTCAGTTATGTTAAAATAATCCAAATAACTTCCAAGCAGTTACTCTATCATCTGAAATCGCTGTGTTTGAATACTCCTGGCATATGTTAGAAACAGCTAACCTGGATTTACAAACTGTTTCTACCCTGTAGTGATAAATATGTTTAAATGAGTTTCTTGGAATGGAAGGTGGACGTTAACATGAGAAGAGAGGCTACCGGATCAGACTTCAGCCTCAGTGAAAGTATTTCCCAACACCAAGTCTCTCTGATACCATTGCTGAAAGTTTGTTTTGTTTGGCAACATGAAGTGAAATATTAACTCCTGTGAAGAAAGAGTTTTTGGAGTTGAGGTTTTAGAAAAAGCTGATTCATTCAGCTTGGCTTTACTTATATTTTCTGTGTGAATATAATGTAATATTTTCTGCGGCCTTTTTCTTTAAGAATCTGAAAACCCCCTTAGTAGTAGAGGATGGATGTTGGTTTCTAGCATGGGTGACAAACCAGTCTCCAGCACGTGAGGCAGACTGCTTACTTGGAAGAAGTCAGAGGAGCACATCCCCAGCTTCTTTCAGAATCTTCGATGTAGCCCCTCTAGATTTTTATTTTTTTTATACAGCAGGTTCTTATTAGTCATCAATTTTATACACATCAGTGTCTACATATCAATCCCAATCTCCCAATTCATCACACCACCACCACCACCACCCCGCCGCTTCCCCCCTTGGTGTCCATACGTTTGTTCTCTACATCTGTGTCTCTATTTCTACCTTGCAAACCGGTTCATCTGTACCATTTTTCTAGATTCCACATATATGCGTTAATATACAATATTTGTTTTTCTCTTTCTGACTTACTTCACTCTGTATGACAGTCTCTAGATCCATCCACGTCTCTACAAATGACCCAATTTTGTTCCTTTTTATGGCCGAGTAATATTCCATTGTATATATGTACCACTTCTTCTTTATCCATTTGTCTGTTGATGGACATTTAGGTTGCTTCCATGACCTGGCTATTGTAAATAGTGCTGCAATGAACATTGGGGTGCATGTGTCTTTTTGAATTATGGTTTTCTCTGGGTATATGCCTAGTAGTGGGATTGCTGGGTCATATGGTAATTCTATTTTTAGTTTTTTAAGGAACTTCCATACTGTTCTCCATAGTGGCTGTATCAATTTACATTCCCACCAGCAGTGTAGGAGGGTTCCCTTTTCTCCACACTCTCTCCAGCATTTGTTGTTTGTAGATTTTCTGATGATGCTCATTCTAACTGGTGTGAGGTGATACCTCATTGTAGTTTTGATTTGCATTTCTCTAATAATTAGTGATGTTGAGCAGCTTTTCATGTGCCTCTTGGCCATTTGTATGTCTTCTTTGGAGAAATGTCTATTTAGGTCTTCTGCCCATTTTTTGATTGGGTTGTTTGTTTTAATATTGAGCTGCACGAGCTGTTTATATATTTGGAGATTAATCCTTTGTCCATTCATTCCTTTGCAAATATTTTCTCCTATACTGAGGGTTGTCTTTTCATCTTGTATACAGTTGCCTTTGCTGTGCAAAAACCTTTAAGTTTCATTAGGCCCATTTGTTTATTTCTGTTTTTATTTCCATTACTCTAGGAGGTGGGACAAAAAAGATCTTGCTGTGATTTATGTCGAAGAGTGTTCTTCCTATGTTTTCCTCTAAGAATTTTATAGTGTCCAGTCTTACATTTAGGTCTTTAATCTATTTTGAGTTTATTTTTGTGTATGGTGTTAGGGAGTGTTCTAATTTCATTCTTTTACATGTATCTGTCCAGTTTTCCCAGCACCACTTATTGAAGAGGCTGTCTTTTCTCCACTGTATATCCTTGCCTCCTTTGTCATAGACTAGTTGACCATAGGTGCGTGGGTTTATCTCTGGGCTTTCTATCCTGTTCCATTGATTTATATTTCGGTTTTTGTGCCAGTACCATATTGTCTTGATTACTGTAGCTTTATAGTATAGTCTGAAGTCAGGGAGTCTGATTCCTCCAGCTCCATTTTTTTCCCTCAAGATTGCTTTGGCTATTTGGGGTCTTTTGTGTCTCCATACAAATTTTAAGATTGTTTGTTCTAGTTCTGTAAAAAATGTCACTGGTAATTTGCTAGGGATTGCACTGAATCTGTAGATTGCTTTGGGTAGTATAGTCATTTTCACAATATTGAGTCTTCCAATCCAAGAACATGGTATATCTCTCCATCTGTTTGTGTCATCTTTGATTTCTTTCATCAGTGTCTTACAGTTTTTCTGAGTACAGGTATTTTACATCCTTAGGTATGTTTATTCCTAGGTATTTTATTCTTTTTGTTGCAATGGTGAATGGGATTGTTTCCTTAATTTCTCTTTCTGATCTTTCATTGTTTAGTGTATAGGAATGCAAGAGATTTCTGTGCATTAATTTTGTATCCTGCTACTTTACCAAATTCATTGATTACCTCTAGTAATTTTCTGCTGGCATCTTTAGGCTTATCTACATATAGTATCATGTCATCTGCAAACAGTGACAGTTTTACTTCTTCTTTTCCAATTTGTATTCCTTTTATTTCCTTTTCTTCTCTGATTGCCGTGGCTAGGACTCCCAAAACTGTGTTGAATAATAGTGGCAAGAGTGGACATCCTTGTCTTGTTCCTGATCTTAGAGGGAATGCTTTCAGTTTTTCACCATTGAGAATGATGTTTGCTGTGGGTTTGTATTTTATGGTTTGTCATATATGTTTATTATGTTGAGGTAGGTTCCCTCTATGCCCACTGTCTGGAGAGTCTTTATCATAAATGGGTGTAGAATTTTGTCAAAACCTTTTTCTACATCTATTGAGATGATCATATGGTTTTTATTCTTCAGTTTGTTAATATGGTGTATCACATTGATTGATTTGCGTATATTGAAGAATCCTTGCATCCCTGGGATAAATCACACTTGATCATGGTGCGTGATCCTTTAGATGTGTTGTTGGATTCTGTTTGCTAGTATTTTGTTGAGGATTTTTGCATCTATATTCATCAGTGATATAGGTCTGTAATTTTCTTTTTTTGTAGTATCTTTGTCTGATTTTGTTATCAGGGTGGTGGTGGCCTCATAGAATGAGTTTGGGAGTGTTCCTTCCTCTGCAATTTTTTAGAAGAGTTTGAGAAGGATGGGTGTTAGCTCTTCTCTAAATGTTTGATAGAATTCACCTGTGAAGCCATCAGGTCCTGGACTTTTGTTTGTTGGAAGATTTTTAATCACAGTTTCAACTTCATTACTTGTGATTGGTCTGTTATATTTTCTGTTTCTTCTTGGTTCAGTCTTGGAAGGTTATACCTTTCTAAGACTGTGTCCATTTCTTCCAGGTTGTCCATTTTATTAGCACAGAGTTGCTTGTAGTAGTCTCTCATGATGCTTTATATTTCTGCGGTGTCCATTGTAACTTCTTTTTCATTTCTAATTTTATTGATTTGAGTCCTCCCCCTCTTTTTCTTGATGAGTCTGGCTAAAGGTTTGTCAATTTTGTTTATCTTCTCAAAGAACAAACTTTTAGTTTTATTGATCTTTGCTATTGTTTTCTTCGTTTCTATTTCATTTATTTCTGCTCTGATCTTTATGATTTCTTACCTTCTATGGACTTTGGGTTTTCTTTGTTTTTCTTTCTCTAGTCCCTTTAAGTGTAAGGTTAGATTGTTTATTTGAGATTTTTGTTGTTTCTCGAGGTAGGATTGTATTGCTGTAAACTTCCCTCTTAGAACTGCTTTTGCTGAATCCCATAGGTTTTGGATCATCATGTTTTTGTTGTCATTTGTCTCTAGGTATTTTCTGATTTCTTCTTTGATTTCTTCAGTGATCTCTTGGTTATATAGTAACACATTGTTTAGCCTCCATGTTTTTGTATTTTTTACGTTTTTTCCCCTGTAATTGATTTCTAATCTCATAGCGCTGTGGTCAGAAAAGATGCTTAATATGATTTCAGTTTTCTTAAATTTACCGAGGCTTGATTTGTGACCCAAGATGTGATCTATCCTGGAGAATGTTCTGTGTGCACTTGAGAAGAAAGTGTAATCTGCTGTTTTTGGATGGAATGTCCTATAAATATCAATTAAATCTATCTGGTCTATTGTGTCATTTAACGCTTGTGTTTCCTTATTAATTTTCTGTTTGGATGATCTGTCCATTGGTGTAAGTGAGGTGTTAAAGTCCCCCACTATTATTGTGTTACTGTGGATTTCCTCTTTTAGAGCTGTTAGCATTTGCCTTATGTATTGAGGTGCTCCTACGTTGGGTGCATATATATTTATAATTGGTATATCTTCTTCTTGGATTGATCCCTTGATCATTATGTAGTGTCCTTGCTTGCCTCTTGTAACATTCTTTATTTTAAAGTCTATTTTATCTGATATGAGTATAGCTACTCCAGCTTTCTTTTGATTTCCATTTGCATGGAATATTTTTTTCCACCCCCTCACTTTCAGTCTGTATGTGTCCCTAGGTCTAAAGTGCATCTCTTGTAGACAGAATACATATGGGTCTTGTTTTTGTATCCGTTCAGCGAACCTGTGTCTTTTGGTTGGAGCACTTAATCCATTCACATTTAAGGTAATTATTGATATGTATGTTCTTATTACCATTTTCTTAATTGTTTTAGGTTTGTTTTGGTAGGTCCTTTTCTTCTCTTGTGCTTCCCATTTAGAGACATTCCTTTAGCATTTGTTGTAGAGCTGGTTTGGTGGTGCTGAATTTTCTTAGCTTTTGCTTGTCTGTAAAGCTTTTGATTTCTCAGTGGAATCTGAATGAGATCCTTGTGGGGTAGAGTAATCTTGGTTGTACGTTCTTCCCTTTCATCACTTTAAGTATATCGTGCGACACCCTTCTGGCTTGTAGAGTTTCTGCTGAGGAATCAGCTCTTAACCTTATGGGAGTTCTCTTGTATTTGTCATTTTTCCCTTGTTTCTTTTAATAATTTTTCTTTGTCTTTAATTTTTGTCAATTTGATTACTATGTGTCTTGGTGTGTTTCTCCTTGGGTTTATCCTGCCTGGGACTCTCTGCACTTCCTGGACTTGGGTGGCTATTTCCTTTCCCATGTTAGGAAAATTTTTGACTATAATCTCTTCAAATACTTTCTTGGGTTTTTTCTCTCGCCCTTCTCCTTTTGGGACCCCTATAATGCGAACGTTGGTGCGTTTAATGTTGTCCCAGAGGTCTCTTAGGCTGTCTTCATTTCTTTTCATTCTTTTTTCTTTATTCTGTTCTGCAGCAGTGAATTCTACCATTCTGTCTTCCAAGTTACTTATCCGTTCTTCTGCCTCAGTTATTCTGCTATTGATTCCTTCTAGTGTATTTTTCAATTCAGTTATTGTATTGTTCATTTCTGTTTGTTTGTTCTTTAATTCTTCTAGATGTTTGTTCTTTAATTCTTCTAGGTCTTTGTTAAACATTTCTTGCATCTTCTCCATCTTTGCCTCCATTCTTTTTCCGAAGTCCTGGATCATCTTCACTATAATTATTCTGAATTCTTTTTTGCTTTTTTTTTTTAAATTTAATTAATTTATTTATTTATTTTTGGCTGTGTTGGGTCTTCGCTTCTGTGCAAGGGCTCCCTCCAGTTGCGGCAAGCGGGGGCCACCCTTCATCGCGGTGCGTGGGCCTCTCACCATCGCGGCCTCTCCTGTTGCGGAGCACAGGCTCCAGACGCGCAGGCTCAGCAGCTGTGGCTCACGGGCCCAGCTGCTTCACGGCATGTGGGATCCTCCCAGACCAGGGCTCAAACCCGTGTCCCCTGCATCGGCAGGCAGACTCTCAACCACTGTGCCACCAGGGAAGCCCCTATTCTGAATTCTTTTTCTGAACGTTTGCCTGCCTCCACTTCATTTAGTTGTTTTTCTGGGGTTTTATCATGTTCCTTCATCTTGTACATAGTCCTCTGCCTTTTCATTTTGTCTATCTTTCTGTGAATGTGGTTTTTGTTCCACAGGTTGCAGGATTGTAGTTTTTCTTGCTTCTGCTGTCTGCCCTCTGGTGGATGAGGCTATCTAAGAGGCTTGTGCAAGCTTCCTGATTGGAGGGACTGGTGGTGGGTAGAGCTGGGTGTTGCTCTGGTGGGCAGAGCTCAGAAAAACTTTAATCCACTTCTCTGCTGATGGGTGAGGCTGAGTTCCCTCCCTGTTGGTTGTTTGGCCTGAGGCAACCCAGCACTCGGGCCTACAGTTTCTTTGGTGGGGCTAATGGTGGATTCCAGGAGGGCTCACACCAAGGAGTACTTCCCAGAACTTCTGCTGCCAGTTTCCCTGTCCCCTCAGTGAGTCACAGCCACCCCCCACCTCTTCAGGAGACCCTCCAACACTAGCAGGTAGGTCTGGTTCAGTCTCCTATGGGGTCACTGCTCCTTCCCCCTGGGTCCTGATGCACACACTATTTTGTGTGTGCCCTCCAAGAGTGGAACCTCTGTTTCCTCTAGTCCTGTGGAAGTTCTGCAATCAAATCCCACTAGCCTTCAAAGTCTGATTCTCTGGGAATTCTTCCTCCTGTTGCCAGACCCCCAGGTTGGGAAGCCTGATGTGGGGCTCAGAACCTTCACTCCAGTGGGTGGACTTCTGTGGTATAAGTGTTCTCCAGTTTGTGAGTCACCCACCCAGCGGTTATGGGATTTTATTTTATTGTGATTGCGCCCCTCCTACCATCTCACTGAGACTTCTCCTTTGTCTTTGGATGTGGGGTATCTTTTTTGGTGAGTTCCAGTGTCTTCCTGTTGATGATTATTCAGCAGTTAGTTGTGATTCTGGTGCGCTCGCAAGAGGGAGTGTGTTTTCATGCTATTAATGACATGTATACAGGTAGTAATTTTGTGTTTTTGTTCCATTTACTATTGTGGAGTCAAGAGAGAGGTTGAATCTGCTAAATGAGCCTAGGTTTCATGCATTGTTTACAACAAGGGTCAGCAAACTTTTGTGTAAAAGGCCAGATAGACAATATTTCCACGTGTGGATTCTGTTGCAACTACTCAGCTCTGCTGTTTTCATGCATAAGCAGACATACTATGACAAACAAACAGGAGTGGTTGTGTTCCAATAAAACTTTATTTATGGATACTGAATTTTTTTTCTTTTAAAGAAGAAGTTTTTGTTCTGTTTGGTTAGAAGGACAGGATCCTTCTAACCAAACAGAAGTTCTATACTTATCCTTTTCTAACAATTGTACTTTTTTCCTTTTTTTCTTGAATTTAATTTTATTTATTTTTGGCTGCACTGGGTCTTTGTTGTTGTGCACGGGCTACTTTCTTTTTTTTAATTGAAGTATAGTTGATTTACATTGTTGTGTTAGTTTCAGATGTGCCGCAAAGTGATTCATATATTCGTATATATATATATATATTCTTTTTCAGATTCTTTTCCCTTAAAGCTATTACAAAATATTGAGTATAGTTCCTTGTGCTATACAGTAGGTCCTTGTTGGTTACCTATTTTATATATAGTAGTGTGTATATGTTAATCCCAAACTCCTAATTTATCCTCCCCACCCCCCCTTCCCCTTTGGTAGTCATAAATTTGTTTTCTATGTCTGTGGGTACAGACACTGAATTTTGAATTTCATATAATTGTCTTTTGCTACAAAACATTTTTCTTCTTTTGATTTTTTTAAACCATAGAAAAATGTAAAAACCTTCTTACCTTGCAGGACATATGAAAAAGGCAGTGGGCTGATTTGGCCTGCAGGTAATAATTTGCTGACCCCTGGTTTAGAGAAGCAAACATTGTACTAAGAATAAGAAGGTAGATTCTGCTTTTCCTTCACTACTATTCACTGTATGACCTCCTTATCCCCTTCAAAATCACTTAATTTTTCTGAGCCTCAGTTTCCTCTTCAACAAATGAAGTAGTTGAATAAGTTAATCTCTAAGTTTTTTCCCAGCTCTGTTATTCTATGATTTAAGAATATAACTCACTCATTAGCCATCTAATTCCAAGGTAGAGGTTAGTAATGAAGAGTCCCAAATTTCTTCAATTTCTTATAATCATTTATATTTCTTCATAAGTAAGTGAATCTTTGACCATTACTACATTAAAATTGTATTAAAATCACATATATTTATAAAGAGTACTTTGGACTTAGTATTTTCCCCCTGATTTCCTCATAGCATAGGGACTGATTCACCAAGGGAACTAAGAATTGGTAGGGAAAGAATCATTTGCTGATTAGTATTTATACTTAAGAGTACAGTGGGGGGTGGTACTCAAATCAGCCAGTTTAGCTACTTGTTAGTACCAGTTTTTAAAGGCTTGGTCAAGGAGGAAGGCAAAACCTT
Organism: Balaenoptera borealis; assembly: GCF_965194805.1. NCBI lineage: Eukaryota > Metazoa > Chordata > Mammalia > Artiodactyla > Balaenopteridae > Balaenoptera > Balaenoptera borealis. The sequence goes on from NC_138870.1 coordinate 14,015,573, forward strand.
TGGAAGGAAGTAGTTGGGTAATTATCCATAGATCTCATATTTTTGTGCATTACTCTTAGGCCTTATGACAAATTCTCTGAAGTATTGTCTGCACCTACTGACAGACATTCATAGTTCTATAGGGGAAACATTACACCCAGGTCCTCCTCAGGTATGCCTCTGTCTGACCCCACTTAGCTCTTAAAATTAGAGCCTGTAATGTATTTATATGATAACAGCCTAATGAAGTATATGGGAAGCGCTTGTTGGGGTGAAAAGAAACGTTTACTTGTTATGTTAACATGCAATCATTTGGTTGTTGGTAGGGGTAATATTAATTACCTTTCCTCACCTGCATAATGCACATTCTGTAGAGGAGCTGAAAAATGAAGAGAGGGAGAAGGGTGAAGAAAAATTTTGTGTCTTCCACATGGAGCTCACTATAGCGGCTGCCATTTTTTTCCTTGGCATGGTCTAACCAGCTTGTCACACCTCCGCCAAGGTGGCAGTGCTGCAGACAGCATGTTTTTAGTGCATTAACAAACATCCCAAAGGTTGTCAGGAGGGAGCAACCTGCAAGCAATTGGAAATATTACATATTAGTGAAGGAACTGTTCTTCAAGTTTCCAAAATGTCAATCAGAAAGATGACAATTGTAAGGATGAAAAGCAGTAAAGTGATTGAGAAGATTTTAGCACCCAAGGGGTTGAATTCAAAGGAGTAAGCTTCTGACAAGGGTTCTGGCATCCTGGTGACCAGCCCAAGGTGGTGCCTGACAGATGATGTAAAAAATGAAAAAGCTAAGATCAGTGGAAGCATATTAAAAAGGGAAGAAAGGTGACAAAATAAAGCACCAAAGTAAAAGATTTCAGAATCTCTCAGAAGCCTCTAACTTGAACACATTAATGAATAAGACAACCTGAAGTTTCATTTACAGCCTTAACACAAAGAACTGGTACTATTTTTTAATATAAATTGCCATATAAATAATCCTCACTTTCCTTGTTAGGTAGAAGGCGGTTTCTTATTTTGACATGTAGATGAAAGGAAATATTTTCTCTGCTTTGACTTTATCCTTGAATTTCAGACATAAGGTTAAACTTTGAACTCTTCAAATGACTTTATGTATGTTGATAGTGTCACTAAAAGTTCAGATTAGATTAGTTGGCTTTTGACTTTTCCAGTAGTTTCCTCTGGGTTTATATGGCTGTTGCTTTAGCATCAGAAGTATTTTATTGCTTTAGATGTTTGCAATCACTTACTGCTAGTGATTTGCAATCTCATTGTTGCTTCTTTTATGATCTTTCAGATTTCACCTTTTCTTTGACTCCATTAGGACTTCCTGATACAATGACAGATAAGAGATCCCGGTTTGGTTAGCAGTTCAGCTGCGCCATCATGATACAACTTTTCATAGCACTCCTTTTGACCAGATAAACCCTTTCACAAATTACCAAGACACCAAACCATGGTTGCAGGATAAACGATAAAATAAATATTAAAATGTTTGAGTTTCTCCAAAGAAAGCTGCTGTAGAAACTCAGATAATAGTTTGATCATCATTTTAATTATGTTCAAGTTTCCTATAGTAAAATGCTAGGTGAAATGCCTTCTAACCAAGTTCATTTAAACGCCACAGAGTATTGGTTTTTATATTTAAATAAAGGATATTTATTAATATTTCTTTTTATGGTTATAGAGTGATGATAGTGATTTGATCTGGTCTTTTCTTTAAGAGTCGTAATAGACCTATTATGTCAGTCTTTGATTAATTGAGGAAGCTGGGAGCCTGGTAATTGAACATGGAGCCTTTCACCTCTAAGTCACTGAATCCAATCCAGCCCAAATTGCTAATGACCAAGAGTGATTACAGCAGAGGCCTCTGTGAAGTGTGTTGAGGTCAAGTGGAAGTATGTCGGGATAATTGCTGGCAGGAGATAGGCTCATATCTACAGTCACTACTGCCTCTTAGTCACTGTGGCCAGACCGGAACTGAGAAGGCCAAGGGAACAGAAGCACCTGTGAGTGACCAAGGTCTGCGTCTCTTAACAAGAAAGTAATTGGGACATCTCTTTACTACTGGAGAAAGAACTTCTCTATTAGGAGAGTATTCCCAGCTATTTCAATTAGTTTACTTAAGATTTTGGTAAGATGAAAGCTGAGAATGTCTTGATGAACAGTCTAGAGACTGAATTTGAACAGGTCTGGGCTAGGAGGCTTAACTTCCTGACATTTCCTTCTCATCTTATCTCTGTTGCTCATCAACCTGTTCTCTGCTCAACTCTTGTGAAACAGTACCATGTAGACAGGAGGGTCATTACTGGCATTGATCCAACTTACTCTGTGCTTTCAAATAGACTTTATTATTAAACGATAACTATTTGCAGGATGAAGGGTTATTTCAAGAGGTATTCTCCCCAATTTCCTTCCTATGTTTTAAATTCAGGACTTTATTGAATGTAATATGTTTTAAGCTCACTAGTTCTTTTCCATATAAACAAATCACTATTTGTCACAAGGTAAATTTGGATCTGCTTTTATGCATGATAAATTGATACCTCCAGTCTTATTAAGTAGTTAAATACCACTATCATATTATTTCTAAAGAAAAGTAGTTCGGATTAGCGCTTCTGAAACTAGCTGTGTTAAAAGATAAGTTTTTTAAAAAAATTTTTCAACTATCATGGTCAATACATTTGTGAAATACGATAAAATAGAATACCTAAAAAATAAAATAAAAACAAAGATACAAAATATAAAACCTGATCTTTTGATTATTAGATTCAACAGACATATGATGTAACTTTCCATAATATTTCTACATGTTTTCTCTCAGTGTCTTTATTTCCTATGTTGCACACCAGTAACAAACAGCACTACCCCATGGACCAAGATTTGAGTAGCACTGCCTTGAATACACACTTTGAAAAATTAATTTATTTAAACAAGTAAAATTGTATCTGATATGGTGATATGAAGCAACAAAAACAAAATGGTTAAGAACAAGAAGTGATTAGGTATGAATGAGGTCTAAAATTTTAGCCCTCCAAGTGTGCATAATTGATGCCAAACAAATGTGAATGCAATCATTCATTCATTTAACATATTTATTATGTACTTACTATGTGTCAGGGACTTTTCTAGGCCTTAACAATATAGTAGTGAACAAGATCTAGAGATCCCTGAGAAGACACTAAACAATCAGGGAAATACTAGGTGAGTTCAATGATGAAAACAAAATGAGGTAATAAGATAGAGACTGATTGTGGGTAGGGTATAGAGGACACCTAAAGAGTTGAAATTTGAACTGAGGATTGAATAGACTGGAAATAGGCAAAAAGACCTGGAGGAAGCATATATCAGGCATGTCATGAAGTAGAAATGAGTGGGGAGAAGCTCAGGAACAGGAAAGGCCAATGAGGCAGTAGCTCAGGTAGAATGTTGGAAGGAGATGAGGTCTAAGATTTGGTCAGGGTCAGACTTTACAGGCCAAAAGTAAGGAGCTTGGAGTTTATTCTCCATGTTATGGGAAACCATTAAGAAATTTTATGCAGAGTGGACATATGATGTATATTTTTAAAAAGTTACTCTGGAACTCTGGTAGTTGTGTGCATAATGGATTTTAAGGAACAAGAGGGGAAGCTGGAATACAGGTAAGAAGTCGTGGTGACTTGGACATAAAACAGCAAGAAGAGAAGTGAACAGAATGGGATGTGTTTTTAGAGAATCAATAGGATCTTCCAATGTGGGGAGAGGTTGAAGAAATGAGAAGATTTGAGGATGCTACTTTCCTTCCCCTTAAACCACTGGGTTTCAGTGACTTACATGAAGATGGAGAAGACAAGAATGGAATCCGTTTGCGGTTGGGTGAATCAAGAGTTGAGTTTTGGTCAGGTTAAATTTAAGATGACCGCTAGATAACAAAATCAAAATGTTGAATAGGAAGTCGGATATATGAGTTTCAAGGTGAGGAGAGAGGTCAAATGAAATTGAGCGTTTGGTGTATAGTTGGCATTAAAAGCTGTGGGACTAGAGGTTACTTAATGAAAGAGGGTGAGAAGAGTGGGGTCCCTAGAATAAATCGGAGGGCTCCCCATTAGGAGACTGTGAGAGGAGAAAAGGGACCCAAGAGTGGACAATGAACTACATGGGTTGTACGTCAGAGAGAAGAGGAAGTAATAAACTTAAATTGATCAGCTGGACTGAGAGGGAGCCAGTAAGTTAGAGCGGTCAGGAAAAGGAGCTATATGGTAATCTGTCTACCCAAAGGGAGCGCCCATTGTCCCATCCAAAGGTAGTTATCCCGAGTGTTAGGAGGGATGTCCCCGTGAAAACATCTACATCTAAACATCACACCACCTTCCTGGATTAATCTATTAGACGTAATAGAAAACTCATGCCTTCTGTACAAATAATTTTGTGTGTCTTGTAGACTCAGCCTTAAAAAGAAAAATCCATTGTCATTATAATCCCCGAATTGGTTTTCTGCATCAGGAGCAGAAATGGGAAGTTGAAAAAAAACCTGAAGTGAAAATGCAACCGAAACTTCAAGCTCCAGTTTAAACATGCGTGGCAAACACACCAGGCATGCACATTTTAAAATAAAACAGATGAGCTATTTTAAATGCTTTATTGAAAAACTTAAAGATTGTAGCCATTACTATTTAAAAAAAATAACTTTAGAAAGCAATTTTTCTATTCTTTGTACCTTTAAGTTCTTAGCTCTGATGTTCTGCTCCTCTGACCTTGATCTAATCATGAATATCTATGCTACCTAATTATAATAAAAAAAAGCCTACATTGCACTCTAGATGGTAGATGCACATTTTTTTCTTCTTTGGTCACCTGCCAGTTCTCAAAATTATAGCGGTGGGAAGAAATGCAAATGAAGGCCATGCTTGACAGCTAAACATAATGGAATGCATGGTCCACATTTGAAAAGTTACCTTAAAATAAAAGGTAGCATATAAAAAATCATTTCTTTAAGGTCACCTATGGCTTTGAATTACAGCTTTGAGGAATTTCCAATTTAGTCATCAGAGAGGAAGAAGCCAAAATAAGGATTATATACTTTTCTAGAGGCAAGACAGAGTTTTACTTCATCATAATTGGGTGATCGTATAACTTGGAAATAGAAAACAAAACAAAGCAAAACAACTCCAAAATATTCATTTGATATAGTATTGTGTAAAGTAAACCACTGGTGAACATTTTATATTATAATTTTACTTGCAGCGAATACAGTTTCTTTCTTGTAAATGTCCAAAGGAAAGTTACCTTATCACATGTTAAAATATGTAACATATGGGCTAGAGTAGGCTGGCAGTAAACAGAGGTGATCAGATAGATTTGTATTACTTGAAGAATTGTAATTCTTTATTCAGATGAATATATTTTCAAATAGGAGATTAGGAAGCAAATGGTTGGATGCCAAATAGTTATTTAGAAAATTTGAATATGAAAATTATGTATACATAATTAGTCACAAAAAAATCAGAATTATTTGATAATTACACACTTTAGAATACGTCAAAACTTTGATAAAAGTTTGATAAACTTTGATAAAAGTTTATACTTCCTTTACATTTTCCTCTTTTTTGCCTTTTTGGGGCGGACAGAGAGGATCTCTCAGACCCTTTTTGCATAATGAACCCATTCCGCAGACTACCAGGGGGCTGTGTACAGGAGGCTGTGTACTGCCTAGCTGTGACCCACAGAACACAGAGCTCTGAGAAACAAGGCAGAGGCTTCTGGGGATGATGTTTTCCCTGTTTCACTGCTTCAGTATGTGGTGTAATAAAATGAGCTCTAGCCTGAGAAAAGGTAGGCCTGGGTTCTGGTTCCACTTCAGCCACTGCCTGTGACATCTTGGGCAAGTCATTTAATTCAAGTATGTCTCATTTTCTGTACTCAGTTTAACAATAACAAACACTGAGAATTTACCATATTCCAAGTATGTACACAACACAGGAATTTGTAACTATATTCAGAAATAGATCATTTCAACACAACATGGTAGGTGAAATGGTAAAGATAGCTCAGGCTGGTACAGGAGCAGAGGCATAGGACATGGAGTCTAGTCTGTAAAAGGAAATATGGGGCCCTTCTTGCCTACCTCACTGGTATGTGGAGAAATGAAGTAACAACAGTGAATTTTTAAAAATAGAATTTATTGCATTGCTATTAGTGGTAGTTGTATAGGTAAGTGGTAGAAACAGTGGTAGCAGTCAAAGTACTACTAAAAGTAAAATGTGTTATTTAGAAATAAAGGTCAGAGTTAAACAAGATAGATGAATATGAATATAGGTAGACTGACTAACCAAAGGAACAGAACAGAAACTCTAGATATGCAAGTGGCAATATACGAGGAAGGTGGCATCTCAAATTAGTAGGGAAAATAGAAACTTTGTAATAAGTGAGGTTGGATAATGTGACAGTCATATGGGAAAAAGATAAAATTGAGTTCACTCATAAAACTTATTCTAATATAATTTCCAAATGGGTCACAGATGTAAAGGTAAATATATATACCAAAAGAAAATATGAATGAATTCCTTTATGATCTGGGAATGAGGAAAACTTTTTCACCATGAATCAAAATCTAGAAGCAATAACGAAGAAGACTGATAAATTTGATTACAAACAAAAACCACACAAAAGACAAAACGAATAAACAAACAATAAGTGTTGTGCATGGATAACAACACAAGAAGCAAAATTAAAAGATATATGACAAATGGGGAATAATATTCACAACTTTTATCGTAAACAAAGAATATCTTCAGTGTATAGAAATCTAGAAATTGAAAAAAATTGGAGAGACTGTAGGGAAATAGTCATTGTCATACATTTTTGGTGGAAATACAATATGGTACAACTACTATAGAAGGGAATTTGGTGATATATAGCAAAATTATCTGTGGATTTACTTTTTGATTTAGTAATCCATTTTGTAGGAATCTATCCTAAAGATCTGCTGGGGAAAAAATGCTAAGAGAGGTATGCACCAAGCTATTCTTTAGAACCTATTTAATGTGGCAGAAGTAAAGAAACGAACCAAACATCCATCAGTATAAGACTGGTAAAATAAACAATGGAGTACTATCCAGCTAGAAAAAAGTCTATACTTCCTCTATACAATGAGGAATATTGCTATATACAGTTATGAAGCAATTCCTAGGTTATATTAAATGAAAAAAGCAGGTGAGAAAAGTGTGAATAAAATGCTACTGTTTATAGGAGAAGGGGGGAAATACATACATATACATACAGATACATACACATATATACAATTTTAGTATTTTCCTTTACTTAAAAAATGGAAGGATGATTCTTTAAAAATATGTAAATGGACACCTAAAGGAATAGAGGGGATATAGGAATATAAGTAGATCTTGTTTGTGCATGAATTTTAGATCCATGAAATTATTTATGATTTAAAACAAAATTAAATTTTTAAAATGCTTCCAGGTATTTAAAATTTTCAAATTTTAAAAATACCTCAGGATTTTTAAAGGATGAATGAAATAGATGAAGGAAATTAAGAGGTATAAACTTCCAGTTACAAAATAAATGAGTCACAGGGATGAAATATACAGTATGGACAATGTAATCAATAGCAATGTAATATCTTTGTATGGTGACAAAAATGGTCAAAGGGTATAAACTTCCAGTTATAAGATAACTAAGTACAAGGGATGTAATGTACAACATGATTAATATAATGAACACAACTGTATGTTATAGATGAAAGTTGTTAAGAGAGTCAATCCTAAGAGTTCTTATCACAAGGAAAAAATTTTTTAATTTTTTTCTTGTATTTTGTATCTATATGAGATGATGTATCATCACTAAACTTGTGGTGATCACTTCATAACGTATGGAAGTCAAATCATTATGTTGTACACTTTAAATTTATATAGTGCTGTATGCCAATTATATCTCACTAAAACTGGAAGAAGGAAAAACCTGATTTATGCAGATATGTAATTGAAAAGTCCAACATGCAAGGCTTCACAGTGTAGCTCAATAAGGTCTCTAAAGACCTGTGGGTCCTTCAAAGATATAGGAAGTATTGTTACTATGATTTAAGGGGGATCAGTGCTGGATGTTAAACAATATATGCCTATGACAGGTTTATATGAGCTATTTGACAGTTTTCACATTTAGCTTTGAGTGGGCTAGACTGAGTATAATATAATATAGAAATACTTTGGATAGGAGACTTGTGGGTTCAGAGCTACTAAGATTCTGTGCTTTTTCCCAATTTATTAGGAATGGTCTGGGTCCAGATTTTAGTAACTATTGTCTAAATCTTTACATGCAAAAAGTGAATTTTAACACTATTTCCTATTGTTGATATGGTATTAAATGAGATACAGGATGTAAAGTGCTTAGCACAAAATAAGAATCATATTACACTCTATCAACAACTAAAAAAAAACTAACTTCACAAATGGAACAAATGAGCTTAACTGTATTTAAAATTAGTGGCATAACCAAACAGAGAGGAACTATACCAAGTGACTTTAAAACATAATCATCTTAGTGTACATTCCCAGGGATTATAACATAAAGAAAAAAACTGTAAGAAGAATTTTGAGACTGTCAATAATCATTGTGAACTGGGATTTTAGCATGCGAAGTAGAAAAAACTTGAGTTTGATAAGGTTAAGTAAAAATCCTGTAGTTCCAGTTTTGATTAGGGTATTCGTATAGTCCAAAATGTATGTTATCTTAGAGAAAAAAAAAGGACATTTTCTAGGTCTGTGCATTGAAAAGACCGAGAAACCGTGATGGACTAAGTAGCGATGAACATCTCCATCACCAAGACTGTAATCTCTAAATACCATTATATATACAAGAAAAGGAAACAGTTCTTTAAGAAAGAGATGATTCAAAGTTCAGGGAAGAGAATGATCACCATAGAATATCTTGGCATACCAGAAAGCAAGGAAACATTCAAAGACAACACAGGCTTGTCTGAAGGACTCAGGCCCAACATGAAGAGTACATCACTGCCCAAACATGGAACAATTTGATATAAGAAGATAGAGATTATTGATATTCTTGAAGAATCTGTTGCTCTCAAGTATAATAACTGACAGACTCTGCAAATTCTCTGAGTTGAAAGAGAAGTTATAGGGAATCCGAGGGGAAGAAGATGTGTTGAAAAAACCATAAGAACCAAAAAAATCAATGTAAAGTGTGATTTGCTTACATTTTTCTGGCTGATAAATCAGGTTATAGTGCATCATATGAAGGGTTATCAGAGCCATAAGTGTAGACATAAAAGGAGTAAGTAAGACCAGGGCCCAGGCCGCCGAGTGCTGGATATAAGACAGTCCCAGAAAGACAACAGTTGCATTTACGCTCATGATCCAATAAAACCTGGGGTACCAAAACAAAAATAAAATTACCATTGAGTTACTTAGTATAACAATTGCTAATTTTAATGATTTTAATAAATATAAGCTACAACTTAGCAGCATGTTAGCTGAACTAGATTTTGCAAATGTTGTTTATCAGCTTTCTTTTTTTAAATTTCATTTAAAAAATTTTTATACAATTTTTAAAGGTTACTCTCCATTTATAGTTATTACAAAATATTGGCTATGTTCCCCATGTTGTACAACTCATCCTTGAGCCTATCTTACACTCAGTAGTTTATACCTCCCACTCCCCTACCCCTATATTCCCCCAACCCCACAAGCACTAGTTTGTTCTCTATATCTGTGAGTCTGCTTCTTTTTTGTCATATTCATTAGTTTGTTGTAATTTTTAGATTCTACATATAAGTGATATCATACAGTATTTGTGTTCCTGTATCTGAGTTATTTCACTTGACAAAATACCCTCCAAGTCCATCCATGTTGCTGCAAATGGCAAAGTTTCATTCTTTTTTATGGCTGTGTAGTATTCCATTGTGTGTGTGTGTGTGTGTGTGTGTGTGTGTGTGTGTGTCACATCTCCTTTATTCATTCCTCTGTTGATGGACACTTAGGTTGTTTCCATATCTTGGCAACTGTAAATAATGCTGCTATGAATATTGGGGTACATGAATCTTTTCAAATTAGTGGGGTTTGTTTTTTTTTTCAGATATATACTCAGGAGTGGGATTGCTGGGTCATATGGTAGTTCTATTTTTAGTTTTTCGAGAAACCTCCATACTGTTTTCCACAGTGGCTGCACCAATTTACATTCCCACCTGCAGTGCACAGGGGTTCCCTTTTCTCCACACCCTCACCAACATTTATTTGTGTTCTGTTTGATGATAGCCATTCTGACAGGTGTGAGGTGATATCTCATTGTGGTTTTGATTTGCATTTCCTTGATGATTAGCGATGTTGAGCATCTTTTCATATGCCTGTTGGCCATCTACATTTCTGTTTTTAGCTTTCTTAATAAGCGCATACACATCAGCTATGTCTTATCAGTTTCATTATCTATGTTTCCTTTCTATTTAGAATAGCTGTAGGAAGAATGTGTTCTCTTTTCTCTAAAGCAGAAGTTGACAAACTTTTCTGTAAAGCGTCTGATAATAAATATTTTAGGCTTTGCAAATCATATGGTCTATACAGCAACAAGTCAACTCTGTTGTGACTCTAGAGAAGCCATAAATAATACCTCATTGACTATGCCTAATGAACCTGGAAAAGATTACACGGTTAAAGAATTGAAACTTATTTATTCCACTTTTCAAAGTATGGGAAAACTCAGGAATACTCAGGTTATACCTAGACCATGGCATGGGTAAAACCAAAGAAATTAGTGTCATTTGAATAAAACTTCCAGTGTCTCCTCCTAATAAACAATATTAAAAATAAGTACCTAAGTAGTACCTAAGTACCTAAGTACCAGTAGTACGGTTTGCAAGTTCTGGGGAAATAATCTCTACCTCTCAACCTTTCATTGGGTCTAAATTCTGCTGCTGGAATCCCATTGCAAAGGGGGTGTCTTACAGCTACTGAAAGTGGGGTCTGGCTGCTCACCGCTCCAAAGCCAATAAAGAGGCAAGTTTGGTGAAAAGGAAAGTTTGCTTTATTTTGGATGCCTGCAACTGGGGCAGGAGGGGGCGGACTCTCGTCCAAAGGCTTACTCCCCTCCACTGACAACCAGTGGGCAAGAGCTCTTATTGGCGGAGGGAGGGGACTACATGTAGAAACAGTACAGTTAGTTCTGACAGTCATCTTGAAATTGGTCATATGGTGGTCTGATGAGCATCATCTTGATTGTGTTAAGTACAGTTAATCTTCAGTTCTGGGGTCAGTTTGTTCCCATTTCCTTGAGGCCAATTCTTGGAATTGTGGCAGCTTATGTCACGGCTACAGTCTGGTCATCATGTAGTTAACTTCTTCCACCTGGTGCGGGGTTTCAATATCTACAAGACAGCTCACAGGATGTGGCTCAGAATATTATCTACAGCCCTTGAGAAGGAACTAAAGGTCCTTGACTTTGCTTAGTGACTAAACGATTATTGTTTTGTCCTGTTTGACTGATTTTCTTTGCTTCTGCATTTTCTTACTTCCCTGATTAAATTCATCTTTGGCTAAAGTTTTTCCACAGACAAAGGGCAGGCTGAGGACATAGGGAGCAAGGACCAAAGGGTCCTACTCCATTTCATTAACATTAGCTTAAAAAATTATCAAAGTAATATTGAATATAATAAAATTTACCCATTTAAGAATATGGTTTTATGGACTACTATATTTAAAATAGATAACCAACAAGGACCTCCTGCATAGCACAGGGAACTCTGCTCAATATTCTGTGATAACCTAAATGGGAAAAGAATTTGAAAAAGAATAGATACATATATATGTATAACTGAATCACTTTGCTGTACACCTGAAACTAACACAACACTGTTAATCAACTATGCTCCAAGGTAAAATAAAAATTAAAAACAAATAAAAATTTTTAAAATATGGTTTTATGAGTTTTGGTCAATGTTTCAGTTGTGCAAACACTAATAGATCTACATTAGAACACTTATATTATCACTAAAATATGAAGGGCTTACCTAATTAGATGAGGCCCACCCAGGATACCAGGATAATCTCCCCTTTGATTAACTCAAAAGCAACTGATTAGAGAACTTAATTACATTGCAAAATCCCTTAACCTTTGCCATATAACATAAGGAGGGGGTGATATATCCTATCATCTTTGCCATGTTCTATTCAGTAGAGTCAGGTCACAGGTTGTTCCCATACTCGGGGACATGGATCTGCCAAGAGTGTGACCCACTGGGGGTCATCCTATAGTATTTCCCATACGTCTCCCTCCCTCCCTCCCTCCCTCTCTCCCTCCCTCCCTCCCTCTCTCCTTTCTTTCTTCCTTCCTTTCTTTCTTCCTTTCTTTCTTTCTTTCTTTCTTTCTTTCTTTCTTTCTTTCTTTCTTTCTTTCTTTCTTTCTCTCTCTCTCTCTCTCTTTTTCTTTCTTTCTTCCTTTAAGTAAAAGAAGCAGAGTGAACAGGTAAGACTGGCTATGAGAAGGGGATATTGAAGGTTTGAGAAGAAAGGAAAAGGTTAGAAACAGTCATTTGAAGGAGGAGGAGAGAGAATGATTGCATACTGTACACCTGAAGGGTGATGGTAAGGGTTCACTTGAGGTTGGCCATGTATTTAGTGCGAGCATAGCATGATTTTACATTTTCCTCCAGACCTGTTTGGCTCTGTGAGTACAGTAATAGAACAAGTAAAGAGTTGAATTTTAACCAGGATTGCTTCCTTCATTCCTCAGGAGAGTACTGCAAAGTGTGGGGAAAGAGAGAGAGGAACTGTGGATGTGGAATTAGATTGTTAATTGAAGACCAGCCTCCTGACTCTACTAATTCCACTTGCTGATTTATGGTGGGGTTTGGCTCCCGGCTGTGCTCAGCTGACATTACCCAGGAGGGTGGATTGGTGCACGACCTGCTTCTGCTGGGCAGAGGATTGAAGACCAGTTCCTTACTTGGTCCCACCAACATACCACTCAAGCTGGGGAATCAGAGTGTCCCTGCCTGCTTTGTATGTGTGTGTGTGTGTGTGTGTGTGTGTGTGTGTGTACGTACATTAGATTCCTCTCTCCTGCTGAAACTACGGAGCCAGAGTAGGAGGGTGGGGCAGTTTTTCCACAGTGTTTGCCTGAAGTAGGGCAGGTATTATCAAAAAGATATTTTATGTTAGGCTACCCTTTCCCTGGTACTTTACCTGAGGGCAGCAGGCTTTTCTTGGAGCTGCCCTCTCCCCACCATCCCTGTGGACAGTTCCAGGCTTCTCCACTGTTGGCAAAAAGAAAACCCAGAAAACTCATTGCTCTCCTCTCTCAAGTTCCAAGATCTCTAGCTAGAGTCTGTCTTCTTTCCACCTTTCAGAATCTTCCTATGTTTGTTTGTTGTGTTATGTCCAGGGTTTTTTAGATGTAAAAAAAGGAGGACCTGGAAGGAATGGGGCTACTGTCATGGCCTGTCCTAGAATCCCACTATGATTTTTCAACTGGGTAGTTTATCTTCCCATTATTGATTTGTAAAAGTTCTTTATATATTCAGGCTGCATGTCTTTTGTCAGATATATGTTCTACAAATGTTTTCTCCCAATCTGTGGTTTGCCTCATCATTTTCTTAGTTAAATCTTTTGATAACAGCAACTGTTTTTAATTTTAATAAACTTCATCAGTGTTTTTAATTGGTTCATGCTTCTTGTGTCCTATGTAAAGAATACTTCCTAAATGTAGGTCACAAGTATTTTCTCCTTTTTTAAAAAGCTGTTTTATGTCTTTAGATCTCTATGTTAGGTCAATGATCGGCTTTGAATTAATTTTTTCGTCAGGTGTCATGAGTAAATTTTTCTATTTGATATCCAGTTATTCTAGCACAATTTATTGAAAAGATGATCCTTTCCCCATTGAATTTTTTGGCACCTTTGTTGAAAATCAATTGACGTTATAAACGTGGTTCTTTTTTCTGAATTTCCATTCTGTTCTACTAATCTATCCTTATGCCAAAACCATACTATCTTTATTACTGTTGCTTTTCCTCTTGTTTTTTAAAACAATTTTATTGAGATATAAGTGAGATACAATAAACTGCATGTGCTTAAAATGTGCAATTTAAGTTTTGAATATGTATGCACCCAATAAATGATCACCCCTTTCAAAATCATGAACATCCACTCTCCATAACTGACCTAGAAGAGTAATCAAATGTCAAACATGGCCATGCTGAGCAAACTGATTGACTGTAATCCACTGATAGCAATTTATTTATCACAGTGCGGGGGGTGGGTACAAAGTTAGAATTTTCTAGGACAATGGGGTAGAGTCCCTAGGCTCAGCCTCAGGTCATCCCTTCGTGCAGTTGCAAGCTGCACACTTGAACTGTGGCTGTAACAACCAGGAGAGGCTGGAACTGCAGAGCAATGTTATGGTCCTTTCCATCTTTAAGAAACCCTTTTTTCAAATGCTAAGTATTGCTGAGAAAAAATCCAAGAGGACACTGTGTGACTCTTCAGTACACCACAGGGGGATGTAAACGGAATTGCTCTAAAGAGGGTCAAGGAAAATTACAATTCTTCCAAGACTTACATCTTGTGAAATATAGTTATAAACCAAAGAATTATAGTGCTGAATATCTCTGTATCGGGAGAGATTTCACATAAACTACTAAATGTGTTTTAACAAATGCCACCCAACCTATTTGATTGCGTAATTTTCTGAAAGAATTACCTAGTACAATCATGTTTTATATAATCTTTGTTGATCCATGGACAGGACAAGCCATAGATAATTAAGGGTGAAACTGTATATGTATCAACTGTAAAAAAATAAAAGAAATAAAAATCCACAGTCTTCAAACTCACCATTAAGACTCCTTTCATCTCATAGCTCACCAGCAAATTGAATATATAAAGCAACTCTCACACAGAAAGTCAGAGAGCAAAGCACTAAAGCAAAACAAATACCAGTGATTAAGGAAAATTGAAAGCAGCAGGAAAAATATGTTTCTTTAGTCTACTTCTAAATACAGACTGGGAACTGCAAATAATTGGGGGTATATATAAGTGGTAATTTTTTTTTTTTTTTTGGTCTTCATGATTCTATGGTGTTGAATACAAATAAGGGGGTAAAACCCCTATTGCTGCAAAATTCAGAAAACCTTTTGAGATTATTTATTTTAAACATTCACCTTAATTTATTTAGTAATAGTTTTTATAGTCACTCAAATATTCTGTCACTTCTTAGACTGACCAATTTTGACATGCCTCAGACTTATTTTAAGTGATTATAAGAGAAATAGTTTGAAATGGGCTTTCCAACCTACTTGAGAAGGTATTGAAGAGGGAAGAAAAACTTCTGGGTCTTCATAGCCTTAGTGGACAATTTTAAGAGTTCAGACAGAATATTTTATTCTGCCTCGAACAATATTGAGATAATTCAGCAGGGGATTTGTGGTTCTTCAATGGGCTAAAATTGAACTGTTTAGAAGAGTCAATGAAACACTGGGGCGCTGATTTCATGGTGGATGGCTATTGTCAATCATTGCTTCTTTTAGCATAACCACTGGCCCACTGAAGTACTTCAAAGAATATTCTAGCTGACATGAATTTGGAGAAAGAAGGACCAGAACGAAATTTTGCATTTCCTACATTTTAAAAAAAATTTTATTGGAGTATAATGATTGTGTTAGTTTCAGGTGTACAGCATAGTGATTCAGTTATACATGTGCTTATACTCATTCTTTTTGAGAGTCTTTTCCCATATAGGTTATTACAGAGTATTGAGTAGAGTTCCCTGTGCTATACAGTAGGCCCCTGTTGATGATTTTATATATAGTAGTGTGTGTATGTTAATCCCAAGCTCCTAATTTATCCCTCCCTCCACATTTCCACTTTGGCAACCATAAGTTTATTTTCGAAATCTGTGAGTCTGTTTCCGTTTTGTAAATCAGTTCATTTATATCATTTTTTCCTACTTTTTATCTATAAATATTTTCTAACAATGCTATTAAAGAAAAGATGGCTTAATAAAGGAAGATCATTGATTTTGGTGAATCGACAGCACGATTAAAGTAAAAGGTTTATTTTTAATTAAGAAATTGGGGGGGGAATGCTTCATTCTCTTTCTCCTGCCCTCCCTGCCTCTCTCACTCTTTTAACTTGCTCTCGTTCCCTTTCTGTCTTTGTTCCCCTGTCTTCTGCCAAATCCCAATTTTAACAGTTGTTTATGTTGTTGAAGAGAAAACCACAGGCCCCAAATGGCGTCACTTGTGCTAAAGTCCATGATACCAAACCTAGACTTAGATACAGGACTTAATTGCAGTTTCGAGCTTCTCCAGAAATGTAATCTTAATCAACTAGTCTGGAATTTTCTGGTCAGCATCAATGAGGTCATCTGTCATGTGGGCCCTCTCCATCCCCCAGAAGAAGAGGCAATCTATGTGGTAAAACCCTTGCCATTCCCTCCCCACCCCACCTCCCTAAAAAGAAGATACCCTGGCCTAAAAATAATGCTTCCTTTTCTTTTGCGAATAGCTCCCTTGCCCTACCCTTCTTCCTATAAAAACCTTCCATTTTGTACAACCCCTCAGATCACCCTTGTAGTTGCTGGATGGGATGCTGACCAGTTCATGAATCGCTTAATAAAGCCCATTAGGTCTTCAAATTTCTGCCGTTGAATTTTGTTTTTTTAACAATGTGTATCATTTTCTCATTTCCTGAGTTTAAGGAACCTCTTTGAACCACTGTGTGTTTATTGATTAAAAATAAGTCCCTGCTGATGCACCTACCAAGCTTAAAAGCGACCAAGCAGGGCTTAAGAAAAAGCAGCAGGCTGCAGGATCAGTAAGAAATGTAAGAAATATATTTTTTTCTTTCCTCAATACATTTTAGTTTACATGGTTATATGGTGGAGAGGTATTCTGAGTGTATTTTCTGAAAGTTTACAATTCTGGCCAAGATAATGAAGGAGGTGCCTGTTGTAATTGGGGTGAGTGGGTAGCATTTGTTAAACTGGGCTAGAGCCCATGAAAATAGAATTTTGGAAGGTCTAGTGATTTTTTAGAAAGCTACTTACAAGCTATTCCTCAGTATGCAACTTAGAGGATATTCTGAGTGCAAGCATACCTCAGAGATACTACGGGTCCGGTTCTAGACCACCGAGATATAACAGGTTGCACAAAGTTTTTGGTTTCCCAGTATATATAAAAGTTATGTTTACACTCTATTGTAATGTACTAAATGTGCAATAGCATTATGTCTAAAAAGATAACGTGCATGTCTTAATTAAAAATACTTTATTGCAAAAAATGCTAACCATCATCTGAGCCTTCAGCGCACGGTGGTAGTAACATCAAAGATCACTGATCACAAATCACCATGATAAATATAATAATAATGAAGTTTGCATAGTGTGAGAATTACCAAATGCTTCACAGAGACACGAAGTGAGCAAATGCTGTTGGAAAAATGGCGCTGATAGACTTGCTGGACACGGAGTTGCCACAAACTTTCTGTAAATTTTACAAAATTTAAAATTTATAAAAATTTATAAATTTATAAAATTAAAAAATTTTATCACTGTGAAGCACAATAAAGCAAAGCAATAAAACAAGATATGCCTGTATTAATGAGTACTAATAAGACTATTCCATGAACTGTTTTGATTTTGTTAGCTGAAATTATGATTTTACTATTGCAGAATTATGTAAATTCATATTTTGTTTCTCTTCTCAAGGATTAGGTAGAATTTCTCAAACAGGTAGATTTCTAAGTGTGGTAAAAAATTGTGAGGAATCATCAAAAATTTCTGAAGCATCCTGGTACGAAATAGGTGCTTCCCTCAATGTTTAGCTCCATTTCTTTTCAAGAATATTTCTAGACCACGTTTGGAATCCACTTTCCTTATGTCTCTGGAACTGTTTTCAAAATTCTGAAGCACTTGCTAAAAATGCACGTTTGTTCCGCAGCTATGCTCCCAGGAAATTCTGATCTAGGAGGTTGGGGGTAGGGCATGGGAAACGTTTTATAACAAAGCCCTCAAGTGATTCTTAAAATCATGGAATGCTGCTTGAGAGCAGTGGTTCTCAAACCTGACTACTTAGGCAGCTTAAAAAAAAAATCCTAGTCTCTGGTGCCCACGTCAAATCAACATAATCAGAACTTCTGGTGGTAGGGCCCAGGCATCAGTATTTTTTAAGGGTCCTCAGGTGGCTTTCTTGGACATCTAGGATTGAGAATCACTGCTCTCAAACAACACTCAAGTAAATATTAAAACAGCTTTGGAAAAAAGGCTGTGGGATAATAATTTTTTTACTTCTAGTGTTTTCCCAAGATAAAAGATATTAAATTTGAGTAAGTATTTTAAAATCAGAACACTTTAGTATGAAACAGATATTATGTAGAGTCAAACTGAGTACCAGATAATCAAAATTTCTGGGATGGAATAAGTCAATCTCTAGACTTTTTCAAGAAATTTACCAATCTACTATTTGAGCCTTTAAATCATGTATAATTCACTCAGGTAACTGGTTAGCGACAGACTATGATATGCAGATGGGATGCAAATTATCAGGTGAAAAAAGTAGAGACATGAGGAAGCAAGATTTAAGGTTAATTGTGGTAGGATTTAAAATTATGGTCATGAACAGACTTAATTATTCACCATTCATTTTGTTTCCAGAAAAGATTCTGCACAGGTGTATTTACCTAGATGATCTCCAGTATGGTAACTCTTATTGTACACATCAGATTTTGGAAAATGCTGAAAGAGCCAGGTTCCGATCTGGATGATGGCACAAAGAGATGTTGGCAGATTATTATGCCTCTTGATTTCAGGGAGCTTAGCTTTATTCTTTCAGTTAGGTACATAGTTGAGGAAGATCCAGTACCAGATGGTGATGTTGGCTGGGAGGGGTTTTCTCACCTACATTTGGCAGCTCTACTCGGAAGTGGTGCTTTCAGTGCTTTAGACTGCCAGTCTATACTGTTTCACATGATCATTGGGAAGCTTTAGGTGGTAGAGATGCAATGACACATCTCATTAAGGGTCCCGTAACTATGAACATCTGACATCTGTGCTGAAAACAGAACTGGATGCAGCCTTCAAGTGGTTATAGCTTCAAGTGCTGTGTTGCTTTTTTAAAGACACTGCTGAAATTCATTATACTAACCAAGCTTGTAATTTCTAGAGGCATTTTTGACTTGGAGAAATAGATTATAAATCAATGGGCTGCTCATTTTAAAGATGGCCTTCTCCTAAATGGCCTTCCTCTTTCCCAGAAGTTGGACAATGATTTTAGCTGATGACTTATTCGTCATTTAATAATAACAGTCATAGTTACCCTGATTTGAATGCCTATAATGTGCTAGGATACTTTGTGTAAAAACTCCACAGCAGCCCTCCAAGGTATCCCCATTCTGCTTTGAGAGGTGAAGGAACTTGCCGAAAACCGTAGGACTCCTAAGTGACAGAGCCAGGATCCTGCCAGCTATCTGGCTGTCCAGCAGGGGCTCTGTGCATCTTGCCACCAACCCCTGCGGTATGTACAAGAATAGAATGAACAGTCATTTCTATAAAGTGCAACAAACAGCTGTTCATAAAAGTTTAGTATTTGAACTGAGAAAAAAACCAACCATATTCAGCCTTCAAGGAGCTTATTATTTCTACAGTCTCTTATCACATTAAAGAATAACACCCTGGTTCTTTATACACATTTCTCGGTGCTTAACTTTAAAAAATATTGCATGATTCCTTTATCAGAGATTTTAATGAAATCAGGAAATAATAAGTAAGCAAATCGAAATGTGTTCATCCTAAATTTGGCCTGGCTACAGGAATTCATTTTCACCCCATTCCTCATCCCCGCCTTTCCCATGTCCTAAAGCATGAACCCATTGGGTGTCCCCTCCGTTTCCCCAAGGAAATATTTCATTCATATAATGTCTCCTTTGTAATCAACACTGAGAAATGTCACTTTGATTAAACACGACTCTGAATGACTAAGACCACAGTACAATAAATTCTCCAGAGCTATCTTTCAGAACAACTGATTGCTCTTTAGTCTTAATCCTCCAGAGTCTTATTTAATCAAAATGATGTTGCTAATTAAGGATTAAAACCTCCGAATAGAATAAAAAAGAAGGATTTTTCTTTCTCCTTTGGGCAGGTCAAGGAGGCAGAATTTGCTGTAAGGAAGTAAAAAGTCCCTTCCACCTTTGGTAAAACTGCATTATTCTCTGACGTTTGGACTTATTCCAAAATAGGCCTGAGTGCTTTGTAATATTAATATAATCGGGGGATGGGGGGAAGAAGGAAAGAAAGAAGGGAAAAAAAGGAAGAAGAAAAGAAAGAAAGACGGAAAGAAAAAGGAACTGTCTTAGATAGCTCTATGTACCTAGATGATATTTATTCTAATTTTTTTCATTTAATGCTTTTAATATGAATTTTCTTTAAACATTTTGTCTGATGCTGTCTGTGCATTGCTTTTATCCATTGCTAACATTGATGGAATGGCAGAATATTTTAGAAAAATGATGCTATCCCATTTCACAGAGAAGAGGAAGCAAAAGACAATATATCTCCAATATATTTGACATCAACTGGTGAATGCCAATAACAACAACAGGATTCTCTACTAAATGCTGAAATACTCTATCTTAAGATCAAAATCTCAATTTTTCCTTGAATTTGCATTCGATAATAAAAATTGATTCCTTGAAAACACATAAAACTGTATAAGAACTCACTAAGAGAGACAAAGATGTATAGAAATGTAGTTTGATTTCCATGGAATACAAATTCTTTCAGGTGCTGGGGGTGAAGTGGATGTGAAATAGAGATGCTGGTTGATGTTTTAACGAATTGTAAAATACTTCTTCCATCCTTTTCATCTTCTCTCTGAATTTATAATCTCGGCCGTGT
The DNA here is from genome assembly GCF_965194805.1 of Balaenoptera borealis. Lineage (NCBI taxonomy): Eukaryota > Metazoa > Chordata > Mammalia > Artiodactyla > Balaenopteridae > Balaenoptera > Balaenoptera borealis. Next base: position 14,036,453 of record NC_138870.1, read on the forward strand.
TAGTCTATTACAATGTAGACATAACTAATAATATCTACTGCTTATTGGTTACCACTATGTGCCACATTCTCTGCCAGTAATACACATATTATTACCTCTAATAAAACCCAGGAAGAGGTATTATTATAACCCTTCAGAAATGGTTAAACTCATAAAGAAGAAATGACTTGACCAAGGTCAGGCAACTGTGTGAAGTAGAATTGAGATTTCCACCAAGGCCTGTTTGGCTCCGAAGCCACGTTCTATTCAATATGACATGCCATCTCACTTGTTTACTTGGAGGATAAAGTCATCAGTGTGTTTCAAGAAGGTGCTGGTAAACTGTGTTGGTCTATAACTGACTCATAGGCTCCCAGACTACTGGCTGAATCATTGTCAAAGGTATTGTCCCATTGTCACCCAGCCTAATCACTGACAAAGGCTGAACAACCATCATCAAAACGGGACCAGAGAGCAAACAATGAGAAATGCCCAAAGGGGAAGGAATGTCTGTTCCTGAGAATGCCTGTTTTCTCTCCTAGCCAGTGCTACTTGCCCGTTAAAAAAGGGCATTTGTTTCTGGGATCCACACTCCTAAAGGCTGTAAGCACCCAGTGGACAGACGATGGCCCTTATTCCTCCTGTGCTGAGGCAGATGGCCACCAGTGCTACGTGAAACAGCCTGGTCTGTTCCTTTTTTGGTATGTTGTTAATCATATGGTGAGTGCCAATGTAGAAACCCTCCAAGGGAAAAGCAGCCACAGATAACAAAGCAGAGCCTATAGATAGAGAGAAAAAAAAGGAATAAATATGTATAGACCACTGACTCACCAAACCACATCAGAAATAAGGTTTTTCCTCTGAACGTAGCCTCGTTATGCAATTGTCTTATTAAAATATTAGTCATGGCAATTCTGGAGGTAATACGATTTTCCTAAATGTAACTATTTCCCTCAATATATGTTTTTAATGAATCCAAAGTCCTGGTTTTTTTCCCCTCAGACTTGAACTGTCTCCCAGAGAACGTACAAGCAAATCGTGTCCATTTTAATGAAGTTAAAACAATTCAGAAATACCTGATGTGAGACACTAAAGATGTTTGCAGTCCCACCCCCAGAGAAAAACCACCGTTCACAAGGGTTATTTGTTCTTAATCAACAGAGTGAGAGAAACTGCGATGATCTCAGACATCTCGGAAGCCTGTTAAAGAAAACGTTTTAAGAAAAACGTTATTGTAGTTAGAGGAGAACATAGCCTCTCTTTTCCTTTTCTACTTCGTTTTTTCCTTTTAAATCCCTTTTATTTCTCTCATTTCTCCTGCACTGGCATGGAGCCTCCTTTGCCACACACATAGGTGAGAAGGCTGGGGACGGGTGTGAGGTGAGTAATGCAGTGCCAGTGGGAAGGAGGGAGGAGAGAGTGACAAAGGAAGGTTGAAATCACTTTGCTGTACACCTGAAACTAACACGACATTGTAAATCAACCAGACTTCAATCAAAAAACAAAAACAAACCAACAAAAAGAAGGTTGAGCCACCTTCTCATTTCCATCTTGCAGGGACCAAACTTGAAGACTTTCCTTGTCTAATAATTACCACTCAATTCCATACTTTTGCGAAGCTATTTATAGTTTGCAAAACATTTTTGCATACTACATTGTTTGACCTTGGAAAAACTTTGTGATGTCAGAGGATAGATTTTTTTTTTTAATTCTGATTTTTCAAAAAAAAAGAAAAAGAAAAAGAAACAAGTTTGTTGAGGCTAAGTGACTTACCCAATGTTACGGAGTAACCCAGTTGTAATCTCCCTCTTCTTGAAATTCCTGTTATCACATGATCAAATCACCACTTTTTTTTTTGGGTCAATTTGATTAGGGAAAAAATGGCTTCTTCATGTTAGTTTTCACCTCTGTTTTATTAACTTGGCATTCACACTTTTTGGTATAAATTTTTATATAGTCATTTTATGTGGTTAGTTTTCTCAATTAGACTATAAGGGTATTAAAGGCAAAAATTGGGTCTAATGTTTCCATCTCCCATACAGTGGCTTTTGCAATGTGAAGAATGCATGCCCTTAATAGTTGTTTGGTAACAGATTGATTTACCATGAGGGTGGGCCCTTTACTGAGTTTGAAATGTTTCCTGTTAAGGTGAGCCAGATGTGCAGGTAACTTCTCTCTCTCTCTCTCTCTCTGCCACTCAGTTTTCATCTCTGGAAGTGTCACGTGAGGCCTGGCTAGGCTAAGGGTTATCCAAAGAGGATGGACAGAAGAACTGCTTCTTGCAGCAGCCATCTATTTAAAGACAAATTCTTTTAGTGGTACCTTTGTGTAAATTTGAAAGGCACTGTACTTCCATCTTTTGAAAAAGTCGTAATACACTGATTGCAATAGGTCAAAACTTTATTTCTATCTGCTGTAAAATTGATGTAATAAAAATACAAGTCATTGACATACAAGATAAAAAGATTCCTTGTTGATGTGTGCTATTGTGCAGTGCACAGTCCGCACACCTGTACTTGGTAGCTCTGTTTAAAGCACCATGATGTGTCATATCCCTTGCTAGGTGGTGGGGGTCTGGTGGTTCCTCCCATCCGGAGCTAATGCATCCATTGGAGAAGGCACACATGCAGGTAGACAATTATAATGGGGCAAATGCAATCACTTGGGTATGATCAGAGTGGGGCTGAGCACGGAGGAGCTAGCAACGAACACTACATGAATCTTGAAGGAAGGGCCAGGAATTTTCATGTCTCGGATATGGGATGGAAAGATAAAGGAAGATGACAATTTCAGACAGAGAAAAGAGCAGATGTAACATTAGAAAAGTAGGGAAGCCCGCAAGGAGAAGTTCTGCCTGATTGGGGTCGTGTACTGAGACAGAAGTCTGGAGAGGTAAATTTGGGACAGGTTCTAAAGGTTCTTATAAACTAAATTGGCTTTTACATTTTAGATAATAGAGCCAATGTATAGATTTATTCTTTTAGGAGGTCAGTGTTTTTTGGTAGAAACAGCATTGGGGTCACACTGATGACTGACAGCCAGTAAGCAGGCCATTGTAATGGTCAAGAAGATGAAGGCTGCATTTTTGAGCTAAGGTTGTAGCCATACAGATCGAAGACACCTTTTTGATAGAACCTCTGATACTTAGTGACTGGTTGGAATTTTATGACAGCCATGAGTGGGGGACACCAGGAAGCAACTTTGAGTAGGAAACTGAATGGTCGTGGAATCGACTTGCCTTTTGTTTGCCAGATTCTAAGTTGGGACTTCAGTCCTAGTCTGATGACTTACACAGGAATTTAGACTGACGGGAATCACCATGTTAAACAAGAAGTTACCTAATGCTACTGGCATGGCCTGTTACCAAGTGAAGAAGAGTAAATCACGCTTAAACATCTCCTCATCAGAAAACATTCCCTGACACAGAAGAGCCACCTTGTCACTCTCTAGCCTATCCTGTCCCCTTCCCCAGCTTTTTTTTCATCATCACACATTACCACCCAACATAATAGCTATTTATTACTCGATTTTCTCTCTCCCCACATCAGAAAGTCAACTTCATAAGAAAAGAGACTGCTTTCTTCTCTGTTGCGTTCCAGATCCTGGAACAACGTCTAGCACAGAGTAGTCAATGAGAAACACTTATGGAATGGTGAACAAATATTTGCCATGCAGTGACTTAGTTTTTATTTCATGGAACTGAAACAATGAAGAAGTTTACAAGTTTGAATCATGCTCTGATTGATTCAGTGAATGGTACTTTACCATCTGATTGGAATTGTGTGTAGGTTGAGTACCTGATACCCATCACTTCCTCATTCACCTCCCCTGTCCCCCAAAACTGCATTTCTGCTGCACTGGTCAGTTTTGATGAACTGCCTACCTAAGTTCCTCAGCTCAGAACTTGGAGTTAATTTCTGTCCTTCCATCATATTTGTGCCCTCACATAGTTGACGAGTTTTTATGGTTTTACGTTCTTTCCTGGATTGACACTTCTCCATCACCTAGACCAACATCCTGAGATTTTCTGTCCTCTCTCTAACCTCTCACTGTGATTGTCAATCCTGTTTATTGAAGCATTTCACAAATGTGTTCATAATATCTTCAGTAACTCCTTCTTGTCTAGAAGAGCAACCTGAACTTTCCAGCCTAAATTTCTAGACTGTTCATCAACTTGATCTCTATGCCATATCAAACAAATTTGATATTTCCCCAACATTGCTTGCAATCACGTCACTCCCAAACTTTTGTAGATCTATTTATTTTTTGTTATGTAAAGAAGCACAGTGTAGAGTTAAATCCATTCATTTTTTAGCATGTAGCCATACTTCATAATATGGAAATCATGTCTTCAAGCGCAATCTTAATTATTATATGACTAATTAAAAGACCACCTTTTGATGAAAACGTTTCTCAATTATTCTACATGAACTTCAAAACAACTTTTTAGCACATTTCACTTTCGTTGTGAAGCAAATGAACTTCATATTTCACATAGAATTTGTCACAAATTTTGGCTTGTGGTAGGAAGGGGGGAAAGGAGGGCATTCTTCAGAGTACAGAAAACAGACATTTAAAGAGATAATTATTATAAAATATAATCAGTGCAATGATAAAAGTATCAAAGCATCCTCTAACACACACACACACACACACACACACTTAGTAGTCTCCATCAAATAATACAGAGAATAAACTAAATTGAAACAACATTCTTAGCTCATTTATTACATCTTATGCTAAAAACAAAGTGGGTACAGCATAAATCAAACGTTCTAATAAAAATCCACTAAAATAAGTTGTAAAACAATCCAGTCAGAAGTGGACACTTACCTAGAAAATGCAGAAATAAGCAAACCTGTACCAGTTTGTTTCTTCCGAGACATGCATCAGCAAGCCATCCTGCAAACACCGGGGTAAGGATCGACGTTCCAATAAAACACAAGTTCAAAATGGCGGCCTGGTAATTGTGATAGCCAAGCTTGACCGTGCAAAAGGGGATCATATTGCAGACGACTTCAAAGAAAGTGGACCTCTCACACAGCTCCACCAGAAGCAAACAGATTCCAACTTGAATTTTTTTCACAGAGTGTGATGAAGACAAATAACCAATATGTCTTACGGTTTTCTCCTTCTCAATGCTGTGATTTAAGGGTACTTTTCTCATCGGTGTTTTTAAAGCCTGTAACAGACATGACTACCCTCCTTGAAGACTACTTACGCTAGTGGTTTGAACTTGGTGATTTTTGCTCCCACTCCTCTAATGAAAAAAATAAGATCTTTGCTTTGAATTTCACAACTCCATGCTAATTTCATATGGTTTTTTTGCACATTAATGTTCATTTTGATGATCCAAGAGCACAAAAGAGAAAAGACATGAGTATTTAAACCATGGTAGCTCAGTGTAGCCAAATCTGATTTGTTCGTCTAATTACTTAGAGGCTAAATTAGGCTCTTTCTCCAAAATTATATTGAATTACATGAATCCAGTTGCATACGTGTGGAAACTCATCTGCCTCACACTGATAAAGTTTAAATACAGAGGCAGAAGAAGCAGTTTTTCAGGAGAATTTGAGCACTAGATCAAGAAATAATTTGAGTCGAATAATTTCTGATACTTTAATTAAACAAGCCAGAACAGTACCAAGAGATAAAGCGCAAAAGGAAATCTGTTTTGAGGGGGCAGGATATCTTATCATTATTACATTTCTTGTTATTTTTGGTTGGAATTCTGATAAGAAAGCTAATTAGGTAACAAAAGTACTAGTACATTTAGGTAACAAGCAGAGTTTGCAAGAAAGTAATTTAAGTGCACTAATGAAAAGAGAAAATATTAAACAAAACCCATCTTCCTTTAAGTTGACCCCAGGCTTGTAGAACAGCCTCTTGGAGGAAATCAGAACCAAAGGCACTATTTGACTCATTATTAGTCAGCAACAGGGGTACAGCAGCTATTCTACACATGCTTTGGGGAATATGGCATCTGGTATCACCCTGACCCTTCAGCTGGTGAATGGATGTTAACATTCTGTTTCGGAAAGCAGAAGAGCACGAATTAAGCTTAAAAAGCAGCCGTAAAAGGGAACATTTTAACAGTTAGGGGTTTAGCAGCAAGGACATAGGAAGACAAGGGAATGGAATTATTGGGTCAAAGTCATAATAATTCAAAACATAGGGGTTGAGTACAGGAATGTTATTTTCATGTTGGAGTCAAAAGCAAAAGACTGATAAAAGCTTTTGACTCTGATTCTTATCTTTAACCTGAGAGATTGGGTGCAAAACACTTTGTGTTGACCTCTTCTAAGAGTCTCATTGTAATGGCGGCTATTTTCATCCACTCAGCATCACTTCTCCCCCCTTTGGTAACAATGTCCTGTTTTTCCTTTGTATAGAGTGATCATGCAATTTATTATCCAAACTTGGACACGTTTGTGAGTGAAAGTGATGCTACTTACAGTTATTCCTAAAAAACAGATACACACTGGGATCGTCTAGGGCAAACCCCAACCTGTAGTCATCCTACCTTTGGGAAATGACATCCGTCTATACTTGAGACCCTGGTGGGACTTTCTACTGGCAAAGGGGATCAGCACATGGTCTAAGATAGTACTTTTGCTGTTTTTCCACAGGAATTTTAATCATAAGTGGAATGACAAGATTAGACATGGTAGAAGCTGAGTCAGATGGCCTTACCAAAAAGGGATTGCCCACGTGGCCCTGATGGAGAACTCAGTGCCGCCATGGTCCTTATCCTTTGAGACATGATTAGTTTTTCCTTCTATAAAGGACTCAATTTCCAATCAATTTTGGTTTAACTTAGCCCTATTAGGTTTCTGTGACTTACAAAGAGTCCTCAGTGATACTTTGTTTTTATTTGCTGCAAATGGAAGGGAAAGTTGGTCCCCAGACACTGGCTGATATATTTAGCCAGTATCTGAGGAAGGTCTCCTGCAGTGTGATTTCCCAAGCAGGGTAGCACCGCCTCTTCCTGGGGCCTGATGATGATTATGTTTGAATTCTTGGTTCCTCTGTGCATTCTTGCCCAAGAACATGACACACGTGGTGGAGACCTGTCGTGTGAGGGTGGTTATTCAGGGACAGCAACAGTATTTGCTGAGTAGTGTTGAAACGATAGCAAAGCACCTCTTTCTTATTGGTATTTCTCAATACCAAGCTCAGAATGAGCTTAAAGGACAAGTTCCAACTTCACTTGAGAGTAACACTTGGCAGGATATATTGCATACCATCTTTATCAACACACTTGAGCCCTTAAGTGGGAACTTAGGCATACTTTAGCTTTAGGCAACCCTATCCTACCCCCAACACCCTCGGGCTTGTTCTCTGCCCCTCCCCCTCCGTGCCACCCTTAATAAAGTGACATTTTCCCTCCATTATAGAAACAGGTATGCACATTAGATACAATTTGGAAAATGTCTAAAAATAGAAAAAAACAAACAAACAGTGAATGTTTTTGAAGCATTTCTTTTGATGTCCTCTCATGGCTAGTTTTTATTAGTAGGCTTTAAATATTTAAATTGTATAATTGTATAAAATTACTGTATAATATGTTTTCTACCCCTTTTGTAAGTAATGTTATAAGCACTTTAACATGCCATTGTGAACCTTTTGTAAACATGAATTTTTATGGTTGCATTAATAGATAGATACATGGCTCACTTAACTATTCCTCCATTTTGGGTTAGTTACATTTGTCTCATATCAGTTATAAGTCAGTCTTTCTTTAACTTTGGACCATGAAACCACATTTAAAAGAAAAGACAACTTTATCAGCAATACTTTAATGAATATTTGTGCTTAAAGCTTCCCATTCCCAGATTATATCTTTAAGCTAGTTTTTCTGAAACAATATTACTGGGTTAAAGTGTGGGAAAGTTTTTAGGCATCTTGATATATAATGTCAAATTACAATGCAAATTTCAGGCATTTTTTAAAATTAAAAAGCCTGTATTATTTTTGGAATGTAAAAACTATACTTATCACTAGAATTTTTCATTGGAAAGATAAAAGTCATGTCAACATGTGGGGTAATAATGTTGACCTTACTTGTAGATATTGAAATATGTATCTTATTTATTAGAAAAAATTAGTCAGAAGCTTATTTGATGACTTAATGACTACCCATGATTTTTACTGAGCACCCAGAACCTGAATGCATCCGATCCCATAAGGATTGCATTGGGATCATACCAGAAATGTAAGCCCTGCTTTTAAGAAGGCTACTTTTAACAATGCAGGATTAAAAAGCATTTCTATAAAATATCTCCAAGTTGATTATGAATTTTGAGAAAACTGTAGTGTCTTCCAAAATGATTTTACAGCGTGTTGCTGTAATACTTTCAAATTTTATGTGTACTTACAGGATAACTTTTCATAGGCCCTCTAAACACTTAATAAGTGTTTTTTTTTTTAGACAATTTTTTTCAAATAAATTTATTTATTTATTTATTTAGGCTGCATTGGGTCTTCGTTGCTGTGCATAGGCTTTCTCTCTAGTTGCGGCGAGCGGGGGCTACTCTTCGTTGCAGTGCGTGGGCTTCTCATTGCGGTGGCTTCTCTTGTGGTGGAGCACGGGCTCTAGGGACACAGGCTTCAGTAGTTGTGGCTCGCAGGCTCAGTAGTTGTGGCTCGTGGGCTCTAGAGCGCAGGCTCATTAGTTGTGGCGCACGGGCTTAGTTGCTCTGTGGCATGTGGGATCCTGGACAAGGGCTCAAATCCGTGTGCCTGCATTGGCAGGCGGATTCTTAACCATTGCACCACCAGGGAAGTCCCTTAATAAGTGTTTTTAAGGGAAGATTTTTCTAGCTCAATAATTCTCCGTAAATGGTATGCACAAAGGTCAGTGGAAGATATTTGTTCTTTTAGGCCTATCGATTCCATTTAATTCCATTGACTATGAGGTTTCGTAGCTTATTTGAAAACAATGTCAAGAACATGGGGATTGGTCTTACTATAATTTAACTATTAAAAACTGTGCATCAAAGACTTATTGGAGGGCAATTTGTGCTTCATCGTCAGGTTGTAAAGTGGAACTGGAAATGTACACATTGGGCTATGGATTCGTTTTGGGAAAAAGACATTCTCTGTGTTAACCCCTACTCCTCTATTATAAAGAGGCTCCGGCAGTTGTATAATATCTATACCTAGATCCTTCTGTCAAGTGTGAAGGAGGTTTACTTCTGCCCCCCCAACAGATCATAGCTCATACAGTCCCAAGAACATAGAAAATGTGCCATCATTCTCCTTTCTCTGAGGATAACTAAGAATGAAGGCCATTGCACTCCTAAGGGGTTTTTCCTCTACTGTGCAATGATTATTATGAATCTTGCTGTTGCATTGAAGTCTACATAGAAGGTGTATTTATATAAAGTAAGTAAGGTGGGAATGAGTTATCGCATGTACATTGTAATAGTTAATCTTCTGTGTCAACTTGGCTGAGCCACTTCTACCCAGATATTTGGTCAAACGTTATTCTGGATGTTTGTGTGAAGATGTTTTTGGATGCCATTTATTAATACATTTCAATCAGTAACTTTGAGTAAAGCAGCTTGCTTCATCCAATCAACTGAAGACCTGAGTAGAGCAAAAGGCTAATTCCCCCAGAAGAAGAAGAATTCTCTAGCAGATTGCCTTTGAACTTCACCTGCAGCATTGGCTTTTCCAGATTTTCCAGCAGACTACCTATGAACTCGAACTCTAAATCTTTTCTGAGTCTCCAGCCCGCCAGCCCCCTCGATCAGATTTTAGAATCAACAAATCTCCATAATCATGTGAGCCAATTCCTTAAAATGAAACTCTTACTATATATTTGCACTGCCTATTGGTTCTGTTTCTCTGGAGAATCCTGACTTCTACAGACACCACCCATAGTGCCCCTATTTTTCTTCCTGCTTTGATCAAGCACGAAAGAGAAAGACAAACTTAAGAATAGGGAATTGATAGCTCTCAGTTCTGTATGTTTAACTGAGACATCTCTCCTGGGTTCCTGGTAAATGGGTGGACCTCTCCATTTGGATTTCTACTGAAAAGGCAAACTCATCACATCCTAAGCTTAACTCATTATCTTCTTTCCAGATCCTTCGTCTCTTGCTCTACTTTCTAGTTCATGACTCAAATATTCAAACTAGACTATGTCTTTGACTCTTTATTTCTTCCTTATCTATTATATCTACCTTTGTCCAGAAAGTTTTTATTGAGTACCTACCATGTGCCAGGAACTATCCTCGACTTTGTGGGCAGGGAGTGCTGTCAATCCAACCTGTTAAATATTTCACAAATCCATCTTTTTCCTTCACCATTTCTGCTTTATCTTAGCTTGAGCTCTTAACCTTTCTCCTTGCACCACTGCTCCAACATTGCCTCCTTCTATGTCAAACCTCAGTCATTTGTACATCACTGTCATCAATTTGTGTACTCTCTTGCCCCTCTGACTGTCCTGAGTTTTGCCATATTGATACTAATTACTTAATAGTCATTTAAAATGATTTACTTTCAAAAATAAAGTAAGCCTATTTAACAAGGAAATTTAAAATGATTACCATAAATGGAATCACTTGCCATAAATAGAATCACTTGCCATAAATAGAAGGTAAAAATAAATATTATAATGCTAATTTAAAATAACAGTTAACATTTATTAAGTGCTTTTTGGGTCATGCTCTGTTCTAAGCATTCATTCACTTATCTTTGAAACCGTCTTAGGCGGTAAATACTATTTTTATGAAACCTCTATTATAGTAATGGAAACTAAGGTACAGAATGTAAATAACTTATTCTAGATAATTAATATATAGGAGAGCAGGGACTTGAACCTATGTGACCTGACTCCAGAGCCTACAGTCATAAGATGCTTTTTCTTTTATGTGATAAAAAATATTGGAAGATAATGCATAAGCAACCACTTTTCACAGGATTCCATGTTATTTAATGCTCAATCCACATATCATCTAAAATCATTTCCAATTCCAAGATATTGGAAAACACTCCTGTATTTAAATCTCCATAAAGGCCCCGGAGATTTTTTTTAATCTGAATTTGATCAATTTGATCTTCTGCTTAAGGTTTGAGAACAACTCCTTTAGACTGTGGAATCACACTACAAATTCTTTGCTGGCGCATAGAGCCCTTTATGATCAAGTTCCTGGCTTGTAACAAGAATCTCCCCTTGCAGTTCTGCCACGGAGCTGGATCACATACTCACAGTTGCACAACTATGGCGTGCTCTTTTATCTCTTCATGCTTTTTCACATGCTATTTCTTCTGCCTGGAATACTTTCATTTTCTATTCACACAGGGAACCTCTTCATTTTTTAAACCCCAGCATAGGTATCACGCTCTCAGTAAAAGTTCTTTTGATTCTCTGGCCATCATTAAAATGTCGACAAATTACAAATGCTGGAGAGGGTGTGGAGAAAAGGGAACCCTCCTACACTGCTGGTGGGAATGTAAATTAGTGCAGCCACTGTGGAGAACAGTATGGAGGTTTCTTAAAAAACTAAAAATAGAACTACCATATGATCCAGCAATCCCACTCCTGGGCAGACAAAATACATATCCAGACAAAATTCTAATACGAAAAGATACATGCACCCCAATGTTCATAACAGCACTGTTTACAGTAGCCAAGATATGGAAGTAAACTAAATGTCCATTGACAGACAAATGAATAAAGATGTGGTATATATATACAATGGAATACTACTCAGCCATAAAAAAGAATGTAATAATGCCATTTGCAGCAACATGGATGGACCTAGAGATTATCATACTAAGTGAAGTTAAGTCAGAAAGAGAAAGACAAATACCATATGATATCACTCACATGTGGAATCTAAAATATGATTCAAATGAATTTATTTACAAAACAGAAACAGACTCATAGACATAGAAAACAAATTTATGGTTACCAAAGGGAAAAGGGGGAGGGATAAATTAGGAGTTTGGGATTAACAGACACAAACTACTATATATAAAATAGATAAACAACAAAGTCCTACTGTATAGCACAGGGAACTATATTCAATATCCTGTAATAAACCATAATGGAAAAGAATATGAAAAAGAATATTTGTGTGTATAACTGAATCAGTTTGCTGTATACCAGCAACTGACACAACATTGTGAATCAACTATACTTCAATAAAAACAAAATTTTCAAAGTTCTTTTGATTCTCAAAGATAGTCTTCTCTGTGTTCTTAAGACATTGTGTACATCTCTCTTAATACGTAGTTTCCAATTAGTTTACATTTTCTTCACTGACCATGTGTTGAGAGTAGGGGCGGTTTCACATTTATCTTTATACCCCACTGACTAGAACAGTGCCTGGAATGTTATTTCAGTTTGTGTCTAGTGGCTGAGAGTGGCTGTGATATACTCAGACACAAATAACATTCACTCGCACAGAGTTCTACAAGAAGTGTTGGTCAGTTAGTTTTAGTTTTTTTTTTTTTTAAATCTGCTACCAGGATCTTGACTCTAATACTTGGGTAGAAGCCACTTGATGCCTATATATGAAAACATTTTGAATGAATAAATGACTAATTGACTTCTTGAGTGAATAAATGAAAGATTAGTTTAGGATTAGATGTTCTCAGGAATATTGTGAAGGAAACAACAGCATTGTTATGCACCAAGTGGACCCTATCTGGCTACTAACAGTATTTATTGAGCACCTAGTAGCAGCCAGGCCCTGGGGAGCCCATGATGACAAAATAGCAACCTTGGCTGGATGGGGCTTACCACATAATGAGAAATAGCAACAATTAAGCAACAATTAAGCAAGAACTACAGTACAGTGAGTTACATGCTATGGTGGAGGAAGAAGAAAGTGCAGCAGAACTTATAGCAGTGCCTGTTTCCCAACCTCAGAAAGTCTACAGAAAGATTTCCATGGAAGCAATACACATGCTTGGATCCCTTAGAGGGACAGAATTCAGCCTTGGGAAAATGTATAAGGTGAGGCTTCTTCCTAACAGAGGACATGCTCTCCATAATATAGAGCACTTTACCCTTTAAGGACCAAAAGAAGTTGTTTTTAATGGTTCAAGGCAGAAGCAGATTCAAAAGGCCTGGGTTGGGGAGCTCCAGGGGTGTGGGAGAAAAGAGTGAGGAAGCTAAAGAGATAAGAAAAAACCTAGATCATAAATGGCTTTATAAGATGGAAATTTAACTGAGTCCTGAAGTCATTCCTCTTTTATATGTTGGACCTGTCAAATAGAACAAATTTCTACAATAAAGCAGGGTATAAAGGACTAAAGTCTTTCATACCAAATCATTTTTTCCCACTCATGATCAGAAGTTTGGGCACAAGTTAAGAGGTATTGACAAGACTCAGTAATTCCTAGCTACTTCTTTTACTACCACCACTACCCAAAGTACTAGTGTAGTAATGTAGGCAAGAATGAATGGAAAAAATAAATGCTAGGATTTGCTAGAAAATTGGAGGCAGAGTCTTTAGGACTAATTGGATGTGTAGTACGAGGAAGTAAGAGTATCAAGGATGATGAGTAGGACCTAGAATAGACATTGCAGTGGATAGAGGTGCTATTCAACACTAAGGAACAGAGCTGGGGTCAGGTCATCTTTACCATTTGACATATTGAATTTGAGGCACCTGTGGAATATCCAATCGGTGATGAAAGAGGTGAATCAAATACCGTTTGAGTGTACGTGGGAAGTTACTTCCTGCTTTGAGTGGAAGTGAAACATAACCCCAATGACACTTTCTGTAACGATATTAAACATTCCAAGGCAAAAGCATCTTAGAACGTTACTATTTAATCGCCTCCACTGAATACCATGTGGATTTCATGAGAATTATGGGGCGCTATGTAATACCTTTGAAAAGCACCTAGAGAAGACTATAGAAGACCATAGTCTCTGCTAAACATACCCCAGAACAATAACCTTCAGAAAAGCTTAAAGTTTTTATTAAGGTAGCAAAATGGATTTGTTTTAGTTGTTTTGAAATTAATCACAAAACAGTAATCTATTTTGATTTTTTTAAATAGCTGAATGGCCTTTATGTTATTTTATTTTTGTATTTGTTCCACTCGCTCCATATCCTTTTATTTTATTTTTAAAAAATTTTATTGGAGTATAGTTGTTTTACAATGCTGTGTTAGTTTCTACTGTACAGATATGTGAATCAACTATACATATACATATATCTCCTCTTTTTTGGATTTCCTTCCCATTTAGGTCAACACAGAGCATTAAATAGAGTTCCTTGTGCTTTACAGTAAGTTCTCATTAGTTATCTATTTTATACATAGTATCAATAGTGTATATATGTCAGTCCCCATCTCCCAATTTATCCCACCCCCCTGCTTTCCTCCTTGGTATCCATACATTTGTTCTCTACATCTGTGTCTCTATTCCTGCTTTGCAAATAAGATCATCTATACCATTTTTTAAGATTCTACATATATGCGTTAACATACGATATTTGTTTTTCTCTTTCTGACTTACTTCACTCTGTATGACAGTCTCTAGGTCCATCCATGTATTTTGATTTTAATTTTAATGTTTTGAATCACTTCTTTTTTTATTTCGTGGAGTAAACTAAACAATTTGGCTGTGATTTTTAACACTAGATTATATCTTCACTAAAAGAAAAAAGTAAGCAGATGAATCACATACTATGTTAATCAGTGTGAAGGTAAAACTAATTTCTTGTCATTCACCTCAGTTTTGGGTTTTGCCTGCACCAATTTTAGGGAAGATATGTAGAAGGAAATCATTAACCTCTATAGTACTGGCCTTGAAAACTTAAAATGTTGATGAATGTTAAAGCACCCACTTTTAAACCAATCATTCCCTTAGAATATGAGCTTGGTCATAAACTTACAGATGTGTTTTGAAAGAATGATGGCTTGCTTAAGGAAGGCATCTTACCATAGGGTGAAGGAGGATTGGAGATGTGGGTACAGGGGTAGGATTGGTGGCCTCTAATTTTTAAAATTCATCATTTTAGATCAACTAGCACCTAATGTCAAAATTATACAATTTTAAATCTGGAAGAGGGCATTTTGGCCAAGCTCCTTGTTTTACAGTGTTTTACAACTGAAGGTCTGAGAGGTGAAGTGATTTGTCTAAGCTAACTTAACTAATTAACAGCCTGTCCTGCACTAAAATTCATGCCCCTTTGTTGCCTGTCCAATTTTATTTCTATAGCATTGTAGTTGGGTAAAAGATCTGTCGTAGAGCTCTGAAGGTTGAGTAGCTTGAAAATTAGAAATTGACCTGGACCTGTAAAGTTTATGCTTAATCAAGTCCATAATATTGTAGAAATGCTTTTAGACCCAGTTCTCCTACTAACTACACACATTTGTACAATAAACTTAACTTCTCAGGACCTCAGTTTCCTTATATGGTGACCAATGGCTTTGGATTATATGATATTTAAGGCGCTTTCTAGTTTTCTGATTCTAATTTCCCTTGCTAAAGACCCTGGAAATTTAAAAGAAATATATCTTTTTCACAGTAGTAATAGAATTGCCTTTCTATAAATTTTACTTTTCATATATGTAAACTCTGCACAGGGCATAAGTAAGATTTAACTATTATAAAAGATGCAATTACCATGGTTATGGCTAGATTTCCATCTTGGTAGTACAGTCCCTGTGGATCCAATTTGAGAGGTGGGAAGGTAAAAAGCAAAGGAAGAGCTACTTATCTCTCTCTCACTCCCTGGACCCAAGAATTAAAAAATTATCCCTGTCCTTTCAAAATTTATGCAGGAGAAAAAACAGAAAATTTAAAAATATATAATTATAAATGGCACTTTGATTCTGATTTCATTGTTTCTTCAAACTCTGCACATTTTATTCTGGGGACTTTATTCAAACACATGTAATTACCTAAGCTAAGCAGTTTTTCATACTTTCAAAGCTCTTGCATTATTGCACCTGTATGACGGCTTTATAATTCAGTAGTAATTGAACAGCAATTATTTTTCATGATGCATGTACATTTTTATATCAGATTGTTGGCAGATATTCTTTATGATGATGTCGTTTTCACTAATGAGGAAATTAGAGCGAGTTATCTCATAGAGTGAGATGTCTTTTTCTGACTCTTTTCCTAGCTCTTGATATTGGATTTTAGAAAGTTTTTGAATTGCAAAGCAGCATATACAAATGGGAACGATGTTATCTCTGAATCCATGGAGCACAGGGGCTGTGGTGAAATATTTTATGGGGCTAGTAAGATCCTGTCTATCTTGTCCATGTGATGGACTCGGATATTAAGCTTATATATGCATCTATGTATGTGTTTAGATTGTAAAAATCTCAAGAGAACAAAGACCAAACCTTTTAAGCTTTTCACAGTGCTTTGTCCAATATACGTCCTCAAATGACAGACTGACAGCTAACCTACTCAGTAGTGTGCATAGGAAAAGAGAGCAGAGAGTTGGCATGATTTTCCAATGAACTGAGGCACCAAAATCAATCCATCTAGGCCATTTAGGACCAATAAAAATTCAACACTTATTAGGCACATGTTGTGTGTCAGGCACTCTGCTAGGATGTTAGGGAGTCAAAGGTGAATAAAGTCATCTTTAATTTTCAATTTCCTCCAGTAAGTATATTATATATTTTAGATATGCTTTATACATATACATATAGCTATGATAAGATTACTTCCTTCATTCAAAAAATATTTATTTTATATCTGTTGTGTGCTAGAAAGCTGTAATAAGTAGGGGGTGGCCAGAGAAAAAGGCAGAGATTTGGCCTTCAAAGAATTCATAGTCTGATGGTAGAGACCAAATAAAAATACAATTAGGAAACAGTGACAGTTATTTTCGTAGAAATATGCACAGGGCATCATGGGATAACAGGTGAAGTGCACCTGAAGGAGACTGTACAGAAGAGACTTTCTGGAAGAGGTAATGCCTCAGTGAAATCTCGAGGTGCAAAGGGTGATCCAGGTCAAGAAGGAAGGGAAGTACATTCTGGGAAGAGGGTGGAGTGGGCCACAGCGGTCCAGTGTGAAACCAAATTGAGAGTCTGAGAACTGCAGATATTTTGATAGTACGAGGGCACAGTGTGAAGAGAAGGAGGGGTGAGAGATGAGTGAGATGGGGCAAATTTGTGGAGGGTCTTGTGTCATGATACAGAGCTTAGATTTTATGCTGAACTCAGGAGAAAGCCATCGGAATTTCCAACTGTGGGTTGATGGAGTCAGAACTATATTCTAAAGAGCCACAAGGGGCATCTTTCCAGCAGCAATGGGAAGAATGGATAGGAAGCCATAGAAACCGGCTAGTAAAGGCGTAAACAGGGTGATAAATGATGACAGCCTATTTATGGGTGTTTTAATGAGGGTAGAAGGCAGGGTACAGATTAGTGAGTCATGAAGGAGGAAAACATTACAAAAATTTCTGACTGATTTAAACATCTGTGCTAGGGTAAGGAAAATCAATCTCGACTCCCAGGTTTCTGGATGGAGAAATTTCACAGTACTATTTGCTGAGACACAGATGAGTGGAAGGGTTTTGTAGCGGGAGAGTATGGGGGGGATGAAGAAGATAATGGACTAAGTTTTGATATATTGCTTTTGAGAACCCTGAGGGACATACTGAAATAGACATCCAGAATATTCATATCTGAAGCTGAGGAGACAAACCTGGACCAGAGATACAGATTAAGAGTCAGGTGTTTACCGAGGCTAAAAGGAACCATAAGAGTGGTTGAAGCCATTCAAGGAGGGTGGGGAGAGTAAAACAAAGGCAGAACAAGGCAGGTAGAAGGATTTCAATATTTAAGTCAGAAAAAGAGTTGCTTATGTGGGAATGTAGGAAGGAAATGGGAGTGATGGCCGGGGTGGGATTGTCCAGGAGATTTTGGAAGAACTGAAGAGTCAAATGTCAAGTTAGATAAGAGATAAACTGTACCTGTGTAATTTAATAATAAACAAGGTATTGGTATCTTTGATGAGGGACCAGTTTCATTGGCACATTAAGTGCTGTACTGAACGTGTTTTCAAAGGGCTCAGAGCATGTTCCTTAATGCCCATATAAGACACCTGCATAAGAGGAGGGAGTTATTCCCCTGAGGTGAGGGGACAATCAGATGATATTTGAGTTGGCTGTGAAGAAAGTGGGAATTTGTCTTGTGGAAAAGGTGAAAAAGTGAACTCTATGTAGAGAAACAGTGTGAGCAAAACCCTGCAGCCTGGTAAACATGGAGTATTTGGGTCCCTGTGTGGTTGGGTATTCCTGGACTGTCACCTTTCTCAGGCCTCCAATTTTCCACATGTGCACAACCCCCGTCCCCCAACTGATCAAACTGAGGTAGAATCCAATTGGTAAGGGAGCTTCAGAAACAGAGTTTTCAGAGGTCAATCTCCAGTGATACAGAGCAAAGTAGGCAAAAGGCCCGAATGAACCTGAGAAAAAGTAATACTGGAAATAGATAGGAAGAGATAAATGAATAGACATGTCCTAGATATTGATGCCTAAGTGTGCTGATTGGATGGAGTGGGCCAGGGATACTGACCCCAGAGGGATGTATGGAAGGTGACTTCATCCCCTCCCTCCCCGGGTCCCCACACACACTTGGGAGAATGACACTTAACTGGGATGGAAAATACAGAAGAAAAAGTACATTTACCTTGAATTTGGGCATATGGTTGAAGTTACCAAGAAACATTCAGATATTTGGATATAGAAATATGGACCTGGGACATGAGAATATGAGCCATTATGATGGTGACCTGAGAATCATCAATGTGTGGATAATCATTGGAGCCAATAGCATAGATGAGGTCATCCAGAAAAGGTGTGTATGGTAGGAAGAGAAGACCACCAAAGACTCAACCCTGTGGGGACTTGACAATTCTGGATTAGATATTGATAATATCTGTTTTCCTCAATCTAAATTCTAATGTCAATTTCTCCAAGGGTATCTATGTTAAGGAGGCAAGTGAAGTGGAAAACTGAGCTTATTCTGAATATTGGTAAGTATTCTAATATTTCTTTTTAAAAAGAACTTTTACTACTG
This sequence comes from Balaenoptera borealis, assembly GCF_965194805.1. Classification (NCBI taxonomy): domain Eukaryota; kingdom Metazoa; phylum Chordata; class Mammalia; order Artiodactyla; family Balaenopteridae; genus Balaenoptera; species Balaenoptera borealis. The sequence continues at coordinate 14,055,458 of NC_138870.1, forward strand.
AGAAAAAAAAGAGTTTGGATGGTTTAATTCTTTGTTTCCTTTTGCATTTTTATTCTTTTTAACAACAACAAAAACCACACTGATGATATGGGTTGACTCACTTCATTTCATCATCTAATTTCCAAATTCCTCCTTTTGGGGGTTTTGCTTATAGTCTAACCCAGTTAATCTGCTTTAAAAAAATCCTACTTTGTACCTTACTTTGGTCACCTCTACTGAGAGAAATCAGTGAATATTTCCTGAATCTCTCTGTGCTGTGCCGACAGTCCTCATTTAACACCCAGATAGCACAGAACATTTAGTTGTTGCCTTCCCTTACATTTGCAATTCATTCTCTGTGTCAATTCATGTGGTGGATATTATAAAAATCATTTTAAACCTAGTTTAACTTTTCTTTTTTAACGTTTGGCTTATTCATAATTTTATGAGCTATAAATTTTATTGCATTGTGAATTGCCTTTCCCATCTGCAGATAACTCTGAGGAAGTCCTTGGAGAAATTGCTTAGGATGTAGTAAAAAATGAAAAGAAAAGGACTTCTGTTGTGATGTGGTACATGTTAGGCCAAAATGTATCCTTGAGTAGAAAATGACCAGGGGGGAAAGACTTGGGGTCTGTAAATCCGGTTTTATTTGAAGGGTTCACTCTGGCTGAACAGGTAAACTCTGCCCACGACATGCAAAATGAATATGAAATTTAATGCAATTGCATGGTTTGCTGAAACAAGAGCTTTAATGAATCCATATAAAGTCCTTCTCAGCTAAAGATGTTCTTCAGTGTGAATTATCCAGATACGCTGTCAACAAGAACTAAAATAATGTGAACGTGCAAGTTCCTGTTTTTCTTGTGAAATACTGACTTAGTCTTGGTACAGAGAAAGGCTGGGGTTATTACGGTTGTACCAAATACTTATTGAATGTTTTAGGATTCCCACACTCATATTTGATTATTAAGGGAAAGGCAGAAATATGCAGAAGAAAAATTACATTGATTGGTTTCATGTTGGGCTTATTTATATTGACAAAGTCTAAATGACTCAAAGGATATTAAAGAACGGCCACAATGAATTGGGGGTTCAAGTTCTTCTGGTTTGTTGATTCAGCACAAATATAATGTTATCCATTCTCTAGCTATTTAAACTTATTGTTTTTATATTTCCAATAATGTGAAAGTATTCCCCTTCAGAGTTTGGAGAGGTCAATATCAGAGTTAAGAAGTAGAAGATACTGCATTTGAGGACTGCTCTTTGGATTAAAACTTCACTCTTTTAATTTTGCTGTCTGGGGTCCATATTTTCACTATGTCCATACACACCAAACACGTCCTCATCGTAGGACATTTTCCTCAGCCCTTTCCTCTGTCTAGAATGCTTTTCCCCCAGATAACCACGGATCCACCTCCCTCACCTCCATCAAGGCTTTGCTCTGATACCATCTTCTCAATTAGGCCTATGCTAAGCTTCCTCTTTAAAATTGCTTACTGGTCCCCGCTCTACACTCTGGGGACCAACTTGTCCTGGTTTGCCTGGGACCTTCCTGGTTTTAACATTGCAAGTCCCACAGCCCAGGAACCCCCTCATCTAATATGCCTTACTCTGCTCAAGTTGTTAATTTATCTATCTATCTATCTATCTATCTATCTATCTATCTATCTATCCATCTATCCACTCCTCTTCATATACACCACACACACACACACACACACATATTTAATTGAACGTTTCCCTATAGTAGAATTAAATTTTATAACAGCAGGATTTTTTGCTCTTCTCCTCCCCCCCACAGAAACATTCAAGGGCCTCAAAATAGTGCTCAATAAATACTCATTAAATGAATGAAAAAATTTATATGTCAGAGCAGATTAGTAACAATTAGAATAGAAAGGCCACGTTAGTGTCTCATCTGTCCGAACAGCTACCAAAATGATGTTTTGATTTTTATCATTTTTCTCTCTCATACTTACAGGTAAGCGCTGAATGAGTCAGAGATTCCAAATGGCAGGAAACGTAATGCCTTATACACTGGTCATTTGAACAGAAAATTGAGATTTATATAATGAAAATGCTGATTCATTTCAGAATTGTGCTGCAGGATGATCAGATTGGATAGTAACTTTCCGTCATGCTTCAGTCTGTTAGAGACACAATAGAAAAGTAAAGAAAAGAGGAAGAAACGATGGGCCTAACAGAGCATTCTAAAACTAGCTTGGCATCTTATTTGAAAGAAGGCAAGGCACAGTGGGTACTAGAACATTTAGATTCAAATTCAATCAACCAAAATGTGTGTAGGCACTTCTACGTGTAGCATACAGATATATGTTATCTAGTAAAAAAAAAACAAAAAACCGAAAACCAAATATGATAGATCTGGATGTGTTATTAAATGACATCAAACCAAGTACTACAAGTAGAAATAAGGATGTTAGCCCAGGAAGGTGGCGTGGTTTACCAGGATTACTTAGGAACTCAGGATGACTCCCTACAGGTCTTTATGATGGTTTGTTTCAGCTTCTGTCCTGGCTAAGTCTCTTGTTACCTTTCATTATCCTCCCTTCCCCTTTCTCATTGAAGCTTCTGAGGCTTCTTTCACTAGCCTTCACATCCAGTCAATGGCTGTACCCACTTTGTTTTCAGATATTTTTCAGATCGTCTCCTCTTTTCTACCCTTAATGTTCTTATTCAGTGTTCCCTCGTGATGCCTTGCCGTAATTACCGTAGGAGACTTCCCACTGATCATCCCGTCTCCACTTTGGTGACGTTATAATCCCCTCTCTATTCAGCTGCCATAATCCTCTGTTTACTGTGTCACTCCCCAGAATGAAGCCCTTGCTCCTTGAGAAGACACAGTGCTCACCGTAATCTGGCCTCTCTCTGTTTCTCATCCTTCAGCAACTCTCTCTGCTTCATCGACACGAAACTACATACAGTTCCCACCACAACTCTGGCCTTAGTTTCTTTCCTCTGGCCCATGCTGCCTCCTATTTCATGAATACTAACTTCTCCAGTTGGCTAAGTTTTATTCGTATTTCAAGATTATGTCAGGTTTCCTGACCTCTAGGAAGATGTCCCTACACTTCATTCTATGGAAAGTGACATGTTCTTTCTCTGTGCTTCTATAACACTGTGCTTCAAGATATCACTTATCATTATCTATTCATATCTCTTTTCCCCACTTTGTCCTTCTATTTTGCAGACACGGATGGAGTATTATTCTTTTTCAATTTGACAGCATCTGGCAAAGTACTTGGTGATAAAACTGTTTTTTGAATGATTGAATAAATGAATGAACGAATGCTTATAGGACCTCACCGTTACCAGCATTGCATCAGTGGACACACTCATTTACTGATCAGCAGACAACTTCCTTTAACTCTCTTTTCAAGGTATCTCTTTTGTTTCTCTCATGGAGAATCCTCTTTTACTTCAACACCTGACAAACGAGTCACACCTCAGCTGTAATGAAATTTTCCTCCCACTGTCAATCCTCTGTTGCTGATGGAAGGATCCATGTTAAAACTTTTTATTTTATTCCCTTTGGACTATTGTAATGGTCTTTTGGCTGGTGTCCCGGCGCACGTAATTAACAGACTTCAGTTGATATGAAATGTTGCTGCTAGAATCCAACCCAACACTGGATCAAATAAGCACATAACTGTGGTTTTCGTGTCATCAAAATTAGAGATGGAAAATTATTATTAGCTCCACATAGACCCTGTTCCTCTGGGGAGTTGAGGCAAAATTGCTCCCCTCTGGTGTTTTGTCCACTGAGTTTAAGTGAATCAAGCAACAGGTCGTCTACTATTTCCCTTGGGAGATTCTTTCACTGTCAAATAGAAGTGATTAAAAAAAAGAAGAAAAAAAGAGAAGAAGAAAACCTCTTCAACCTATATTAGGTTTTCTTGACTGTTTTCTTTCTAGCCTCTGCTCAGTGGAATTCTGAAGCATCTATACATGATGGAGTGTATTCTTTGGCCAAAAGGTTTATTTTCCTCTGTGATGCTCGTTGAAGGCATTGCCTTTATAATGACCCATTTAATCCCAGTCACTTGGAAATGAGTTAAATGCTACCTCCTTCACACAATCTAAATTGGTTTAACATCTTTCAATGCAAGTTATTTGTGTAATTCCCTGCACGTGCTAATGTATACACCTCAATCTGATGACATAGACATCAGGTCCAAACAAATGATTTCAGGGGCCCAGGAGCGAATTACTGTATTGATCTATTAAACAGACCTAAAATGCTTGTTTGGATTTGGAAGTCACTTGCAATCAGCAGCATTTTAGTGAAAGGCATAGGCTGTGAATGACTTAGTAGGAGGAGGCAAAGCCATGTTGCCTGACTACCCCTAGGGATTGGTACTCCAGGAGGTTTTCCAAAAGGCTTTCACTACTGACAGGCTTTACTGAGGCTGGATGTCAGTTTCTCCATTAAGATCAACCTTGATATTAGATTATGGTGTCAGGGAGGAAGAAATTTTCCTCTACCTCTCTAGGTTCTTCTGATTGGTCTAAGGATTAAATTGATATGAGACAGATTAACAAGAGAAAATCAAAAGTTTAATAACATGTATACCTGAGAGAGACCCAAGAAAACTGACTAACTCACCAAAGTGGCAGAAGACTTCACCTTGAATACCATCTTCAGCTAAAGACAGAAGAGGATGTTGGGGGCAGTGGTTTGGGACCTCAAAGGGGAGGAAGACAATTTACATGGAGATGGAAAAGCAAGTGTTTTCAAGTGTTCCATGGGCCACGCAGAGATCATGGGACACAGAGAGGAATTTTAACAAACAGACTTTGTTAGGTTCCTCCCTGTCTATGCACTTAGTTCATACTATAGTTATCCACGGTGACATCTCCCTTCCTGGAACAGGTCCTCTGTTTGCATTCTTTCAGGCAGTTAGAGGGAAGGTCAGCATTTCTTCCTGAGTCTTTTGGGCCTTAAAAATAATCGGCCTATATTAATCCTCATGCCAAAGAAACACAATTTGGGGTGCCAAAATTTCCTCCCCTACAGTGGGGAAAGGGGAAAATTTTCCTATTCTACCTCTTCACAGTTACATACTACATTGATTAGGGAGGATTTAACACAGGGGAAAGAAAGCTTGCTGGGATTTGAAGCCAGATGGACTTCCATTCAAATACTGATTCTTCTACCTTCTAGCTGTGAAACATTTAAAAAGTTATTTGCCTTTCTAAATCCCTGATTTCTCATTTATAAATTGGGAATAATAATACAATACTCATATGATTGCTGTGGGGATTAAATGAAATAATGTATGTAGTATGTGTTGGCATATGGTAGACACGCAATAAAATTTTGGTTTATGTCTCCCCTTCTCTTTTGTGAAGAAGACTATTCTACTACACAAATCAATGAGAGTGTGTTGGAAAATGTAGGTGAACATCTGGTATGAATTTAACATGCATTTTATGGAGATAGGAAATCAAGATATACTGTATGCTTAATTATTAATAAAATACCATAAATGACATTAAATAAAAAGTTCTATATAAGTTCAAGATACTACTGCCACTAATATTTTTATCCACTTGGTGATTGGTCACATCCCTTAACAGCTCTCCTTTGACCTATAAAATGCTTTAAACTTTTTTTCCAAAGTGTCTTTCTATATCCTCAAATATTATTCGGGGCACCTCAATCTTGCCTGTTTGTGTCAATAGTATACAAATGTATCATACTAAAAAGTTATTTCATATATTCTGGAAGCCTTTTTTCTTCCTCTTGTTTACAATCAATTGGTCAATAATATTAATGAAGTTCTTAGAGCAAGCAAAGTGTGATGTGTGTGTGTGTGTGTGTTACGTGTGGGCAGAAGTATTGAGCAAAAAGTGAAAGAAGCTTTATGCCATTTGAATGGATCCAGTCTCCCAAGCTTCCATCATTTTCCAGGCTAACTTTTGAGGTCCCAAAGCTTTATCATTTGTCTTGTATTACTGTATATCCTACTTTGTTGCCTAAGTAACAAAGGCAGTGGAGTCTTTGGATTCAGGATGTAGATGTGACACGAAGGTCGAACAGGACGGTGCCAGCCTCACGGGTGGATTTCTTGCTAGTCCTGGCTAAACCTGCAGGAAGCCAGCTTGATCGAGGTCCTGTAGGAACCCAGGAGAAGATGAGGTGCTACAAGAATTGGAGTCTTGAACAGATTAGCTGTAAAAAAGTTGGTGTTGACAAGGATTTCTAGATTGTGTTTCAAGCTCTGTTATGATTCAGTAAAAATAATCCAATCTTTTTTACCCTCTGATTTGTTTTTCCAAAAACATGTTCTTTGTTGCCTTAGCATTTCAGCTGTGTATTATGTTTTGAGAGATTTTCTAATTTTTAAAAATAACTCTTTATGAGACAGATCAAAATCAAACGTGGTTGAAAAAAATAGTTCCTAAAGGCAGATGTTTAATTTATTTCTATCTAAAACTAGGCTCTAGTCCCATTAAAAGAAGTGCCAGAGCAGTATTAATTTGGTTATTTTTACATAAATCTGCATTAATGTCCAAGAGACCCTACTCCAGGTATGCAAAATAAAGTAGCATTAATTAATTAGTGCTACATTTGTCAACTATATTCAAGCCCAAGATTCAAAGCAGGAAGTGGCTGGGACACAACAGGTATTTAAACCAATCAGTGCTGATTCATGCTTGGAGGAGACAAAAAAAAAATCTCCCAGATCTGCTCTTCTTTTTTTTTTTTAAATAGATCTTTATTGGAGTATAATTGCTTCACAATACTGTGTTAGTTTCTGTTGCACAACAAAGCGAATCAGCCATATGCATACACATGCCCCCATATGCCCTTCCTCTTGAGCCTCCCTCCCGCCCTCCCTATCCCACCCCTCTAAGTCCTCACAAAGCACCGAGCCAATCTCCCTTTGCTATGCTGCTGCTTCCCACCAGCCAACTATTTTACATTCCGTAGTGTATATATGTCAATGCTACTCTCATTTCGTCCCATCTTCGCCCTCCCACACCATGTCCTCAGGTCCATTCTCTATGTCTACCTCTTTATTCCTGCCCTGCAACTAGGTTCATCAGTACCATTTAAAAATTTTTTTTAGATTCCATATATATGCGTTAGCATATGGTATTTGTTTTTCTCTTTCTGACTTACTTCACTTTGTAAGACAAACTCTAGGTCCATCCACCTCACTACTAATAACTCAATTTCATTTCTTTTTATGGCTGAGTAACATTCCATTGTATATATGTGCCACAGATTCTTTATCCATTCATCTGTCAATGGACATTTAATTAGGTTCCATGTCCTGGCTATTGTAAATAGTGCTGCAATGAACACTGTGGTACGTCTCTTTTTGAATTATGGTTTTCTCAGGGTATATGCCCAGTAGTGGGATTGCTGGGTCATATGGTAGTTCTATTTTTAGTTTTTTAAGGAACCTCCATACTGTTTTGCATAGTGGTTGTATCAATTTACATTCCCACCAACAGTGGAAAAGGGTTCCCTTTTCAACACACCCTTTCCAGCATTTATTGTTTCTAGATTTTTTGGTAATGACCATTCTGACCAGTGTGAGGTGATGCATCATTGTAGTTTTGATTTGCATTTCTCTAATAATTAGTGATGTTGAGCATCTTTTCATGTGCCTCTTGGTCATCTGTATATCTTCCTTGGTGAAATGTCTGTTTAGGTCTTATGCCCATTTTTTAACTGGATTGTTTGTTTTTTTGATATTGAGCTGCATGGGCTGTTTGTATATTTCGGAGATTAATCCTTTGTCTGTTGTTTCATTTGAAATATTTTCTCCCATTCTGAGGGTTGTCTTTTGGTCTTGTTTATGGTTTCCTTTGCTGTGCAAAAGCTTTTAAGTTTCATTAGGTCCCATTTGTTTATTTTTGTTTTTATTTCCATTTCTCTAGGAGGTGAGTCAAAAAGGATCTTGTGATTTATGCCATAGAGTGTTCTGCCTATGTTTTCCTCTAAGAGTTTTATAGTGTCCAGTCTTACATTTAGGTCTTTAATCCATTTTGAGTTTATTTTTGTGTATGGTGTTAGGGAGTGTTGTAATTTCATTCTTTTACATGTAGCTGTCCAGTTTTCCCAGCACCACTTATTGAAGAGGCTGTCGTTTCTCCACTGTATATCCTTGCCTCCTTTGTCATAGATTAGTTGACCATATGCACGTGGGTTTATCTCTGGGCTTTCGATCCTGTTCCATTGATTTATATTTCGGTTTTTGTGCCAGTACCTTATTGTCTTGATTACTGTAGCTTTGTAGTATAGTCTGAAGTCAGGGAGTCTGATTCTTCCAGCTCCATTTTTTTCCCTCAAGATTGCTTTGGCTATTCGGGGTCTTTTGTGTCTCCATACAAATTTTAAGATTGTTCTAGTTCTGTAAAAAATGTCACTGGTAATTTGCTAGGGAGTGCACTGAATCTGTAGATTGCTTTGGGTAGTATAGTCATTTTCACAATGTTGATTCTTCCAATCCAAGAATGTGGTATATCTCTCCATCTGTTGGTATCATCTTTAATTTCTTTCATCAGTGTCTTAAAGTTTTCTGCCTACAGGTCTTTTGTCTCCTTAGGTAGGTTTATTCCTAGGTTTTTCTTCTTTTTGTTGCAATGGTAGATGGGAGTGTTTCCTTAATTTCTCTTTCAGATTTTTCATCATTAGTGTATAGGAATGCAAAAGATTTCTGTGCATTAAATTTGTATCCTGCAACCTTACCAAATTCATTGATTAGTTCTAGTAGTTTTCTGGTGGCATCTTTAGGATTTTCTATGTAAGTGTCATGTCATTGGCAAACAGTGTCAGCTTTACTTCTTCTTTTCCAATTTGTATTCCTTTTATTTCTTTTTCTTCTCTGATTGCTGTGGCTAGGACTTCCAAAACTATGTTGAATAAGAGGGGCGAGAGTGGACATCCTTGTCTTGTTCCTGATCTTAGTGGAAATGCTTTCAGTTTTTCACCATTGAGTATGATGCTTGCTGTGGGTTTATCATATATGGCCTTTATTATGTTGAGGTAGGTTCCCCCTATGCCTATTTTCTGGAGAGTTTTTTTCATGAATGGGTGCTGAATTTTGTCAAAAGTTTTCTCTGCATCTACTGAGATGATCATATGGTTTTCATTCTTCAATTTGTTAGTATGGTGTATCACATTGACTGATTTGCATATATTGAAGAATCCTTGCATCCCTGGGATAAATCCCACTTGATCATGGTGTACGATCCATTTAATGTGCTGTTGGATTCTGTTTGCTAGCATTTTTTTCAGGATTTTTGCATCTATGTTTATCAGTTATATTGGTGTATAATTTTCTTTTTTTGTGATATCTTTGTCTGGTTTCGGTATCAGGGTGATGGTGGCTTTATAGAATGAATATTGGGAGTGTTTCTCCTTCTGCAATTTTTTGGAAGAGTTTGAGAAGGATAGGTGTTAGCTCTTCTCTAAATGTTTGATAGAATTCGCCTGTGAAGCCATCTGGTCCTGGACTTTTGTTTGTTGGAAGATTTTTAATTACGGTTTCAATTTCATTAATTGTGATAGGTTTGTTTATATTTTCTCATTCTTCCTAGTTCAGTCTTGGAAAATTGTTCTTTTCCAAGAATTTGTCCATTTCTTCATGGTTGTCCATTTTATTGGCATATAGTTGTTTGTAGTAGTCTCTTATAATCCTTTGTATTTCTGCAGTGTCAGTTGTGATTTCTCCTTTTTCACTTCTAATTTTATTGATTTGTGTCTTCTCCCTTTTTTTCTTGATGAGTCTGGCTAAGGGTTTATCAATTTTGTTTATCTTCTCAAAGAATAAACTTTTAGTTTTATTGATCTTTGCTATTGTTTTCTTCATTTCTATTTCATTTATTTCTGCTCTGATCTTTATGATTTCTTTCCTTCTACTGACTTTGGGTTTTCTTTGTTCTTCTTTCTTTAGTTGTTTTAAGTGTAGGGTTAGATTGTTTATTTGAGATTTTTCTTGTTTCTTGAGGTGAGATTGTACTGCTATAAACTTCCCTCTTAAAACTTCTTTTGCTGCATTCCATAGGTTTTGGGTCGTCATGTTTTTGTTGTCATTTGTTTCTACATATTTTTAAATTTCTTCTTTGATTTCTGCAGTGATCTCTTGGTTATTTAGTAGCATACTGTTTAGCCTCCATGTATTTGTGTTTTTTACAGTTTTTTTTCCTGTATTTGATTTCCAATCTCATAGCATTGTGGTCAGAAAAGATGCTTGATATGATTTTAATTTTTTAAAATTTTCTGAGGCTTGATTCATGACCCAAGATGTGATTTATACTGGAGAATGTTCCATGTGCAATTGAGAAGAAAGTATATTCTGCCACTTTTGGGTGGAATGTTCTATAAATATCAATTAGATCTATCTGGTCTATTGTGTCATTTAAAGCTTGTGTTTCTTTATTTATTTTCTGTTTGGATGATCTGTCCATTGGTGTAAGTGGGGTGTTAAAGTCTCTTACTATTATTGTGTTACTGTTGATTTCTCCTTTCATGGTTGTTAGCATTTGCCTTATGTGTTGAGGTACTCCTATGTTGGGTGCATAAACATTTATAATTGTTTTATCTTCTTCTTGGATTGATCCTTCGATCATTATGTAGTGTCCCTCCTTATCTCTTGTAAGAGTCTTTATTTTAAAGTCTATTTTATCTGATACAAGTATTGTTACTCCAGCTTTCTTTTGATTTCCAGTGGAATGGAATATCTTTTTCCATCCCTTCACTTTCAGTGTGTATGTGTCCCTAGGTCTGAAATGGGTCTCTTGTAGACAGCATGTATATGGGTCTTGCTTTTGTATCCATTCAGCCAGTCTGTGTCCTTTGGTTAGGGCATTTAATCCATTTACATTCAAGGTTATTATCGATATGTATGTTCCTATTACCATTTTGTTAATTGTTTGGGGTTTATTTTTGTGGGTCTTTTTCTTCTTTAGTGTTTCCCACTTAGAGAAGTTTCTTTAACATTTGTTGTAAAGCTGGTTTGGTGGTACTGAATTCTCTTAGCTTTTGTTTGTCTGAAAAGCTTTTGACTTCTCCATCGAATCTGAATGAGATCCTTGCTGGGTAGAGTAATCTTGGTTGTAGGTTTTTCTCTTTTATCACTTTAAGTATATCCTGCCACTCCCTTCTGGCCTGCATAGTTTCTGCTGAAAAATCAGCTGATAACCTTATGGGGATTCCTTTATATGTTATTTTTTGTTTTTCCCTTGCTGCTTTTAATATTTTTTCTTTGAATTTAATTTTTGTTAGGTTGATTAATATGTATCTTTGTGTGTTTTCCCTAGGGTTTATCCTGTATGGGACTCTCTGTGCTTCCTGGACTTGGGTGACTATTTACTTTCTCATGTTAGGTAAGTTTTCCACTATAATCTCTTCAAATATTTTCTCAGACCCTTTCTTTTTCTCTTCTTCTTCTGGGACCCCTGTAATTTGAATGTTGGTGCATTTAGTGTCCCAGAAGTCTCTGAGATTTTCTTCAATTCTTTTCATTCTTTTTTCTTTATTCTGCTCCTCAGCAATTATTTCCACCATTTTGTCTTCCAGCTCGCTTTTTCGTTCTTCTGCATCAGTTATTCTGTTATTGATTCATTCTAGTGTAATTTTCATTTCAGTTATTGTGTTGTTCATATGTGTGTTTGTTCTTTAGTTCTTCTATATTTTTGTTAAACATTTCTTGTATTTTCTCAATCTGTGCCTCCATTCTATTTCTGAGATTCTGGATCATCTTTACTATCATTACTCTGAATTCTTTTTCAGGTTGATTACCTATGTCCTCTTCATTTATTTGGCCTTGTAGGTTTACCTTGCTCCTTCATCTGTGACATATTTTTTTGCTGTCTCATTTTTTTTTTTTTTTAAATGAGTGGGGTTGTGTTCCTGTCTTACTGGTTGTTTGGCCTGAGGCTTCTAACACTGGGGTTTGTAGGCTATTGGGTAGAGCTGGGTCTTGGTGCTGAGATGAGGAAATCTGTGAGACCTCACTCTGTTGAATATTCCCTGGGATCTGAGGTTCTCTGTTAGTCTAGTGGTCCAGACTGGCAGCTCCCACCGCAGGAGCTTCGGCCTGACCTGGGGCTCATGAACCAAGATCCTGCAAGCCACCTGGGGGTGGCAAAAAAAACCCCAAAAACAAAAACACATCAATAACAAAGTAAAAAATAAAATTAGACTAGGAAACTAACAGATATGTTAGGAAGAATATAAAAATAAAAATATAGATGAATCAACAAACAGAAGGTACATCAGTACCACAATAGTAGAAAAGAGGAGGCGGGAAAAGAAAAAAAAAGGGGGGGGAAGGCCTTGGCTGTGGAGGGCGGGGCCTAAGCAAGGTCGAGGTTTGGGTGGTGAGTGGGGCCAATGCTCAGGACCCACAGGGCTGGAAAAGGCCCTGGGGGCTGTGGGGGGGTGGCCCTTAGGCTCAAGGAACAGAAGGGGCCCAGGCGTGCCCCCACCCCTGGTCTCAGAGGGCAGGGGACCTCACCTGGGAGCCCATTAGGTTTCCTGGACTCAAGTGGGTGGGGCAAATGCTCCTCCCATCTGGGAGGGCCCCTCCTGCCTGCCTCTCCTGATCTCCCCAGCCTCCCTGCTATGCCCCCAGGGACCTATGTGGCCTGCAGGGGGCTTTGGAGGGCAGGGGACCAGCCTGAGAGCTCAGCAGACTCACCATGCCCGAGTGGGTGGGCAATCGCCCTCTCTGCTTCTCTCCCTCTCCTGATCTCCCTGGCCTCCCTCCTATGCCCCCAGGACCCACGTGGCCTGGATGGGCCTTTGTGGTGGGGGTACTGGCTTGGGAGCTCAGCAGCCTCCCCTGCCCGAGTGGGCCAGGTGATTGCCCTCCACTCCTCTCCTGCTCTTCCCGGAAAATCCCTCCCACCTGCCTTTCCTGATCTCCCTGGCCTCAGGGGCGCCGATCCTGTCTGGTTTCCACTTCTCCTCCCCCCTCAGTCCCCTTATGTCCTACCAGTTCACTTTGGGGTTCCTCCCTTCTCCTTGGGCATCAGAGTCCCCTACAAGTGGCCCTAGTTGTGGGGAGATGCTAACTCCATGTCTTCCCACACCACCATCTTGACTCCCCTGTCTTCTTAATTTTCATAGTACAGACACAACACATAGCTCAGGACATGGGTATCTCCAACCTGGACTATCACTAACACCTTTCTCTGAGCTTTGGACTTTGGAGAAAAATTGAAAGCAACCTAATTTTCACCAACAGGAGAATTAATAAGTAGCTTGGATTACATTCACATATGATCACTTTACAGTGGGCAAACTGGGTGACCTAGAGCTACACGTATTAACAAGGAAAAATCTCAGAAATATAAGGACGTATGAGAAAAACATACAAAATGATACATCCAGGATGATACCATGCCTCTAAGGGTTAAAAACTAAAAAATCAATAATTGTTGTGGGTACACACATATGAATGGGGGTGATAAACAGCAAATTTAGGATAGAGGTTATCTCCAGGGAGAGAGTGAAGGGAATGAAATTGGGTAGATATTGATACAGGGGGCTACACCTCTACCTACAATATCATATTACTCCTTTTCTTTTCTGTAGGAATAGAACTTTCACCTGAGTTCAAAAGGGCACATGGAGGCCTAGCTAGAGATTATGTTTTCCAGTCTCCCTTGCAGCTGTTGTATAGTCATGTGACTAAATTCTTGCCAAGGTAGTATGATTAGAAGTGATGGGTGCGACTTCTTTGTCACTTCCTTAGAGGAAATTGCTTGTCTTTTCATCTTCTCCTTCCTCTTTCCCATGTGCTAGAATATGGTTGTAATACTGTTAATCCAGTCCTAACCTGGAAGACATGCACATTACTCTGGGGCACGTGTCATGCTCTTTGGGCCAATAGCCTCATGTGATGCATGTAATAGTAATTCATAACTTTCACTCCTATGTCTTATTGTGTGAATACAGGATGGTTTATCCATGGTCTTACTGATGGACATTTAGGTCACTTCCTGTTTGGGACTATTAAGAATATTCTTATGCAATTCTCCTTGCCTCATAGATTAGCGTTTCCCTATGGTATTTTCTGTCTTAGTCTGTTTGGGCCACTATAACAAAAAATACAACAAACTGACTGGCTTATGAACAAACATTTATTTCTCACTGTTCTGAAGCCCGAGATCAAGCACCAGTTTATACCTGATGAGGTATCTAATGAGGATTCACCTCCCAGATGGCCACTTTTTCTCCATGTCCTCACATGGCAGAAGGGATAAAGGGAGCTTTTTCAGGCTGCTTTTATAAAGGCACTAATCCCTGAGGGCTCCACCCTCATGACCTACTCATCTGCCAAAGACCCCACCACCACCTTTTAATATCATCACCTTGGGGGTTAGGTTTCAACGTATGAATTTGGGGGTGGACACAAACATTCAGCCTGTAACATAGGAATGGAATTGCTGAGTCATAGGATATGTCTATGTTCAATTTTCCTTACTACTGTCTGGATAAACTTTTTTCCAGGTGGCTGTTACACTTGAAATCATCACCAGCTGTATGTTAGAGTTTCACCTTGTTTTGATTGAATTTTAATTTTTAAATGTATCATTGTTTTAATTTTTAACAAAATTAATTACAGTAAATTGCCTACATACAAACCTTCAAGTTGCAAACTTTCAAAGATGCAAATGTGCCCCTGTATGCCAGCTGTTGTACTGTACTAGTGTACTTTTCAAGGTATTGTACTGTAAGATTAAAAATGTTTTCTTTATTTTTTGTGTTTGTTTTTTATGTATTATTTGTGTGAAAAGTATTATAAACCGATTACAGTACAGTACTATATAGCCAATTGTGTTAGTTGGGTACCTAGGCTAACTTTGTTGGACTTATGAACAAATTGGACTTACGAACTCCCTCTCGGAACAGAACTCGTTCATATGTAGGGAACTTACTGTAATAATTTCTCACTGTGGCTTTAATTTGTATTTTTCTGATTGCCAATAAGGATAGGCATCTTTTCATATGCTTAGGGCTATTTGTGTTGCCTTTGCTGTGAAATGCCCATTTACATTTTTGCTCATTTTTCTGTTGGGTTATCTTTTTCTTATCGATTCTGCATCAATGATTTGTGATTTGTGATTTGTCTTTTTAACTTCTTATACTTTTTGATGAATGCAAGTTTTTAGTTTCAATGTAATGATATACCTACCTTTTACTTTATGGTTTGCCAGTTTTATTACTGCTTAAGAAATCCTCTGTAGTCTGACTTTGTAAAGATATTCTATATTTTATTCTATAATATCTATAGTTTTTACCTTTCACAATTATTTTAAATTTATAACTGATAACTGATTTTTGGATATGACCTGGGTTAAAAAGCAAACATTCAATTTTCTGGTAGATAACCAATTGTCTCAGACCCATTAATTGAATAATCATTACTCCCCACACTGATTTCAAATTTCTGCTTCATATCATTTATGTGGGATTATTTTAGACCTCTCTATTCTTTTCATTATTCTGCCTACCTAACCCAATTCACGTGCCACATTGTCTTATTAGAGCTTTAATAAAAATGATGGCGGCAGGTAGTACACAAATCTCCCACTCCTCCTCGCTCTTTTTAACCAAGATTATCTTGGAGAGTCCTGTTTCTTTGCTAACATGTCTTAACTTCAGAATCAGGTTGTCATGTTGTTCCACCGTGTTTGTGTATTCCATTGTTTTTATAGATTAATCTGGGAGAAAATTTTGGCTTTATTTCTTTATTTGTTTTTAAGTTGACTTAAACATTTCTTTTATGTAGGTTTCTCATAAGCATGACTTTTAAACTTGTTTTCTATGAGTTGAAGTTCTGGTTCAAAATTAAACAGAGAGAGTAAAGATCCTAGGTAAAGAATTGTTTAAAAAAAGAAGAAAAGAAGAGAGTTTTTGTTGTGGCTTGAAGGAAAAATTAATACATTCAGAAAAAAGAATACCTTAGATGGAAACAATGAAAGTGGAAGTCATAAAAGATAAAGGTAGGAAGCAAAGCTTGTACGTGAACTTGAAGAGTGAAGTGGGTAAGTGGAGGCCAGGCTGGCTACCAGCTGGCCCATGTTGGCTTAGGATGGCTCAGCTGCTTTCTGGAGTGTTCCCTGAGGGAGAGAGCAGAGGATCCAGAGGTAAATATTGAGGGTGGGAAAGAATGAGTTCATTATGTAAATAATAGTTGCAAGCCAGATGTTCAGAGCTTGGGTATACCTTCCTTGCCTGAGGCGGTTGTACAATGCATTTTGAGCGAGTTTTCATATCCTCAGGGACCTTGCTATCAAATTCCAAAATTACTCCCTCTCCTCAGGCAGCTTCCCTCACAACTGCTGAAAAAAGAAACTGTTAGGAAGAACTCATATTGAGGAAATTTTGGTAAAGTGTGTTACATGCAAACAGGAAGGGAGCGGGAATTAAACAATTCAGATAATTACTGTCCTGAATGCAGGACTGTATAAAAAAGAAAAGTTTCTGCTTTGCAGTGTTTATACTGAAGTACATAAAATGAAAAAAAGAATGCCATGCAGCTAATTTAAAAAAACAAAACGAAGCAGGCTTTTAGCTGCTCAGATCCTATAAAAATCAAAAGGACGGATATGACTTAAACTTGCTTTACTGAAGCAAATTTCCACAACCTGACATTTAAATTGAGCTGGGGGGCACTCAAATAATCCCACAAGTATGTAAAATCGGATACTGTATCTGCAACCAAGTATTCTGCTCTGGGATTTGGAGTCCCAATTGGCAACCTGGGAAAACCATGTTACTTACACTTGCTCAAATAGTCTCTAATTAGTTCTTCTGACCCTCTTGTATACTAATAAATGGCCCATTACGGAACATTAAAATGGAATTCTTTCCATTAAAAGTGATTTCCTTGCTAGTGAACATGAACTAGGTTTAATGGACAATGTTGGTTAACATTAGGTTGTCCTAATGTACAGTGGATGCTTTCCAGTAAGAAAAGATGCGAGCAGGCATTAGGCTTTCTGGTTCAGTCAGTGAGCTGAGAGGGGCATGAGTCTTCCTACAGTGGTCGAAATATTGCTTATGTTCTTAGCTTGTTTTGGGTGGGTCTATTACTTTTTGATCTAAAGAGCTGAAAACTCTAATGTGAAATTGTATAATGAGCCTTGGAAAATTATGAGCCTAAAGAGACTTTTAGATCACCTCTTCAGGTCAATTTCCAAGTTTATTTTGTTAATGGGATAAATAGGCTGACGTGGTGGGAACTTCTTCTGGGATTCTGGCACGCTCTTCATGCCATCCAAGGCTCCCTTGGCACCCAGTATGGTGTCACACATAGTAGGTGTCCAAGGGCTATCTGTTAGATTAATATTGTAAAATGCTTCTGAGGGACCGATAATTCAAATTTCTGAAATGCGTATTTAACAAATCAATAAACACATATTTATTGATTACCTAAATGTGCCCAGGACTGTGTCTGACCAGACCTAAGGAAAATTTAAAAGAGGCATTAAATGTGCTTCTAGGAGACAATATTATAAGGGAAATATTAAATACGTCTCTGAAATTCTTGTTTTTACCCCCATCCACACCAGGAGGAAGCATCTTTGCTGCTTAGTTGGTTTTGGAGAGGAACATTGGATAAGCCGAGAGGGGCTGAATTACTTTACTTAAGAAGAGGGAAAACCCCTGTAGGAAAACTTTCTAAACAAGGGGTAGGAGGCTGGGAAAAATGGTCAGAGAATGGAGTGAGAAAACCCAGAATGACTGAGTCTCGTATGAGAGGGTTGTGGGTGGGGTAGAAAAGAGAGAAGTTGCTCTAAGGGGTGGATCTTTGGGGTGGAAAAGAAACACTTAATAAATTTTTCAAAACTCCTGCTCTGTAATGTGTAAGGTAACAAATCTCCTTGTTTTTCCAATAGACCTTCAGTAAAAATATCTCTCTTCAAAGCTTTTAGAGCCAAATTTGTTGGGAGATTTGCAAATGGGGCTTAGACTGGTCTTAAGAGCTAGAACTAGTTGCATTCACATTTCAGGAATGTTGAAAGAAACATAACACTCGGTATCTAAGTGCTTATTTATCTAGAATAAATTATAAATACAGTAGTTGTTTTTGACACGAAAGTAGGACACATGGTTTGAAAAATATAACGTACTTATTTGGTTGATTGGTAATTAAAGTTCCTGAAATGTTTACCTAATCAATCAATAAACATATTATTGGGCACCTATATGTGACCAGAATTGCATTTGATAAGCCCTAAGGAAAATTGAAAAAATGCATTAAATATGGTTCTATGAAATGATATCATAGGGATTAAATTTTTTCAGAAAATTATAAACTAATTTGGTTTGAAGATAGCCCAGAAAACCCAGGCCATAAGGCTCACAAACTATTGGCATGCTATTCAGAATGTTGAGTAGGTCATGGAAGGTTTTAATATAGCCACCAAATTTTTTTCCCTAAGTTGATATGGTGGGAAATTTACTCACTGAACTATATTTATGGAGCATCTGGTATGTGCCAGATGCCCTGCTAGGCCCTAGGTACATACATAATGCATTACGATTGCCCTTCAGATGAGCATGATGAAATGGGAAAGTGAGAGACATGCAAACAGATATGACAGTAGAATGGAATAAGCATCATGATAGCTGTTACTGCAAGTTCAGACAGATGGACCCTATCTTCCTGCTGAGCTGAGCTTTGCCTAACCAGGTAAAGAGGCAAGAATACTTATGACTCGACAGGGATAGAAGGTGAGGCCAAAGGAACTGGTGAAGGATGTTGACTAAATAGGAATGTACAGGGGATAGAAAGTAGGTGCAGGAAAGAGGAGATATTTATTGAATGGCATGAATTCTGGTGGAGCTTTGGCTTAGTTGGTACCCAGTATTGCAAGAGCTTCACGACTGCTCTTCCTATTTTCAGCTTAAGCTGAAATTATCAAGCAAATCTTCTTTAAAATAGTGCACATTTATGCTCTCCTCTCAAAGGTCTCCCAATTTTTTGAGAAAATAAACTCAGACTCCTTATTTTGACATTTGAGATCTCCTATAGCTTGGCCCCAACATAAAATTTTGACTTATAAAAATAGCATTTTGTATGTTTCAACCACATAACTTCACCTCTCCCTACTCCACAAATATACTCAACTTAATCAAGCTTGACTTCTTTATTGTTTCTGTATCTTTTCTAAAAATACTGCTCATTGCTAAAAGCCCTTTTCGAAAGCTGCTCCTCTATGAAGGTGTTCCTTGTCCTGCTTCACTCTTCCACAGTAGGATTTTTTCCTCATCTGAATACACACCATAATTTATTTCTCTCTATGGTGTCTTCTGTCTTATAATTATTTATGTACATATATGTTTTCAATCTCTTTGATTATAAGAGATTCAAGAAATTCTTACTGTATTCAACTTTTGGTCTTTCCTCTCCCTCCTCTTACAGCAACTAGCATAATCTAAGACCATAAATAATGATTACAAAGAACAAAACTGAGTGCTTCGTGGAGTTGATTGTGAGAGACTTGAAAATCCAAGGGGAAAATGAAGTGTAGAGAGATGTTGAGTTGTGATCCCCTGGAGGACTGTTGGAAGAATCTCTCTCTCCTATTCTCTCTGTCGTGTGTGTGTGTGTGTGTGTGTGTATGTGTGTGTGTGTGCACACGCATGCGCACGTTTGAAGGTCTTCTAAATATTTAAATCAAGATTAGGAAATCTCTGCCAAAAGCTTTAGTAGCTGCGACTATGCAAAACCATTATAACCTCCTTATTTATTGTGTGATGAGATTGACAGCCTCATTTAAACATTGTGAATAATGCAAAATGCCTTTGTTGGGGATTCCAATGTACAATTTTTCCAACAGTTTCAATGAATGAATACAAAGTATTTTCAATGCTAGCGATTTCTGAGAACGAATTTGACTCTCAAGATTTTTGTCTCCTACTTCCATAATAAAAATTTTACAAAGAAATACTATTTGTTTTTTAAAAAAGAAAATTATTTAGGAGTAGAGAAGAATATCTGTGGATACAGGTAGAAAGTTTGAATTCAGTACTTGTATAGTGAAAAATAAGTATGAAAAAAATAGAAAGATGAGTATGAAAGAAACAGCCCATGCATTTGAATAATGGTGCTAATCTACATTTGCTGACATATTTCCAGCAATAGTTTCCCTTTCAAGGTGCTCTTCTCATATCTGTAGGGGGATAAGCATTTTTTCAGATGTGGAAACTGAGACGCAGAAAGATCATGTGATGTGCTCTAATTTTCTTACTTTGTTGCTCTAGATTTTGCATTCTCTCCCCTCACTATTTAAAGAAACACTCCTTATGAATGAGGAACTCATTACTCTGAACTCTTCATGTATCTCATACTCTTGCTCTATTTTTTGCTGACTAATCTTTTAACCCCAGATCCTACTCTAAAATGGTGAGTTGTCCAGATGCAGACACTCTTTTCTAATAATTAAGCAAAATTCCTTTTGTTTTGTTCCCTTCTCTTTCTCTGATGTTCCATCTAGCAGCTTTTATTTATTTATTTTAATTAATTAAATTTATTTATTTTTGGCTGTGTTGGGTCTTCGTTGCAGTATGCGGGTTTCTCATTGCAGTAGATTCCCTTGTTATGGAACACGGGCTCTAGGCACGAGGGCTTCAGTAGTTGTGGCTTACGGGCTTAGTTGCTCGGCAGCATGTGGGATCTTCCTGGACCAGGACTCGAACCCGTGTCCCCTGCATTGGCAGGCGGATTCTTAACCACTGCACCACCAGGGAAGCCCCTAGCAGCTTTTAAATATTGCCATTGGTCTTCATTTAATCTAAGTCTCATATCTGTATTGTTATTCCTATTTTTTTAATAAAAAGAATGAGGCCCAGAAAATGTGTGAGACTTCCCTAAAGTCCCTGGGATTCTGTTACAGGTTGAACTGTGTCCCCCCAATGTCATATGCTGCAGTCCCCACTCCCAGGAACTCAGAATATGACCCTCTGGAAAGAGGATTATGTCAGATGTAATTAGTTAAGATGAGGTCATACTGGAGTAGGATGGGCCCTTAATCTAGCATGATAGGTTTCCTTACAAAAGGGAAATTTGGAGACAGGCACACACATAGGGAAGATGCCATGTGGAGAAGGCAGAGATCGAGGTCATGCTTCTACAAGCCAAGGAATTCCCAAGATTGCCAGCAAACCACCAGAATTGAGGTGAGGGCATGGCACAGAGCCTTTCTCACAGGAACCAGCCCTATGGACACCTTGAGTTTGGACTTCTAGCTTCCAGAACTATGAGACAACAAATTTCTGTTGTTTAAGCCACCCAGTTGATGGCAAACCAATACAGATTCCAACCCAAACCACCCAGGTCCTATGCCCTTTCTACTAAGTCACAGCTACCTTTTTCTGAATAAATGTCACTTGACTTGGGTCTTAAGGTCTAGGCAAAGTTACTAGGAAACACAGAATAGGAAATGATGTCTTCTGCCTGGGTGTCCCAGAAGATTTTATTGGGAAGCTATCATTTGTTAGGGGCCTTGATCAAAGTGTTGGAATCCATCAGATACAGGCAGGTTGGTGAGGGGGAGGAATTCCTGGTGGAAGGAACAACACCTTGCGCTCAAAAAAGTAGATTACAAAAAAGATTGGGGAAAATTGATAGATTAGGGAAAAGTCTTGAGCACGCTGCAAGGCATAAAGAAGTTTTAATATAGTTAATTGGAAAAAGGATGCATCTGCAAAGCAAGGTATTGGGAAAGGAAGTGGCTGTTACATTGGAGCATTGATAGTTATAAGGACTGTTGTGTAAGATAGCTACCGTTGAGAGGCTTAGGGCACCTACTTGCCAAGCTAAAACCCACTGTTAAAGCCACAGGCAGCTTTAAAGGAGATTCTTACCTCATGTAGCCACATGACAGACTGTGCTGTAAATCAGGCCTAGGATCTTATTATAAAGCAGTGCTGCAAAGAAGAAAACTAAATAAACAGCCTTGTCAGGGGTCCCAGTCAAAGTTAGATGTCCGATAGGGAAAGAGTGGGCCCGTGAGATATTTGAGTGGACAAGCTTGAGAACAGTAAGCCCAACAGTTCCTCTAAACGCTTCTGGGTGGCAGAAGAAGCTCCTTCTTTCTTTTTTAGAGGAGAACAGCCTCCGTTTGTCCAAAGACCATTCAGTGACCTCAGTTAAAAAGTTGCCATGTGGGGCTTCCCTGGTGGCGCAGTGGTTGAGAATCTGCCTGCCAATGCAGGGCACACGGGTTCGAGCCCTGGTCTGGGAAGATCCCACATGCAGCGGAGCGGCTGGGCCCGTGAGCCACAATTGCTGAGCCTGCGCGTCTGGAGCCTGTGCTCCGCAACGAGAGAGGCCGCGATGGTGAGAGGCCCGCGCACCGCGATGAAGAGTGGCCCCTGCTTGCCGCAACTAGAGAAAGCCCTCGCACAGAAACGAAGACCCAACACAGCTATAAATAAATTAATTAATTAATTAAAAAAAAAAAAAGTTGCCATGTGAAAGAATGCTTGCTCTTCTCAAGATGTGCGATCACCACCCCTCTAATGCTGGTAGCCCAATACCCGGATAGAGTCTCAACACAGCCTTGGTGGGGAAGTAAGAGTCCTATTTCAGAAAGACAAAGACTACAAGAACTTGTTACTATTATCTAGCAAGGATTAGGATAATATAAATGACTTGGAGATATGGAATAGATATCTGAACATGGAAAAAAATCCATTGACTTGGTGGGCAGTCAGCAGTGACTCAGGATTCAATGTTGGACCAAGACCACCTGAGGTTGGTTCTGGGATTTTGCCAGGATGACTCCTAGAAGCTTGGACATGATAATGGACTATAGTGAATGAAGTGGAGAGGCCAGAACTTCCTTGGCATTTTGAGGAGAGTGAGGGAAGGCTGAGGGAGGTGGATTGTTAGAGTAGTTTTGTTAGGTAAGATCCAACATTTGACTTCGGTCCCTGGGAAGGACTGGGCAGGGGAGTAAATGTGAGGATATTCCTGTCACTAAGGTAATAAGGACTTCATTGGAGAGGACACCAAAATCTTGGAGAAACTTACTGGTGGCTGTTCTCTGCAAGCTGGGGGTTGACAGTAAAATAGGTCATGGAACTAGATTCCCTGCTATCTGTAAGGATGCTGAGATTCCAGAATGTCAGGAGCCAAGTGACAGCGCTTAACTATCAGAGATAAAATGAATTTAATTACAGAATAGGAAGTAAATGTAGCAAATCAGTCGTGACAATCAGGGTTCATTTACCTGCAGGGATCTGTGGTAAAGGCAAATAGGTCACGGTAATCCTGAAAATGAGATATAGGAACAGCTAACAGAGGTATTACTCAATTTATGTAGTAAAAAATAAAAATAAGATAGAGCCGGCAAGTAGAAGTTAGTTGTTATAATGGAAGATTGAAACCCTCATTCAGTTTCCAAATCTAAGTCATTTTATAGACATGGATCCCATTGATTGAAGTGGAGACTGCATCACCTTGAGGAAAGACCTCACAACACCACCAAGAGTATATCCAGTAAATACTCCTCTGAACCTTCCGAAAAGATCGTGTGCCCATTTATCAGAGAACAGTGCAAGGGGAATACAAAACATTTTCAAGGATCTTAGATTTGTGATGTGATGTGAAGTTCGTTTATAATCCCTTAGTTTGAATGGGGGTTTATGGAAGGCAGGTGAAAATTGAATTGCTGGTTTCCTAGTAGGTTTTGTGGGTCCGTGAATAAAACCTGTGGTTGTTTCCCCACCCCGCTAAGGTATAATTGGGATAGATATGCTTAGCTGTTGGCAGAACCCTCTCATTGGTTCTCTGATATGTGGAGTAAGGTCCATTATGATAGGGAGGACCAAATGGAAGTCCCTATAATCAGAAGCAACATTGCATCCCAGGAGGGACTGCAGAGTTTAGAGCTTTCATTCAAGAGTTGAAGGATACAGGGATAGTGGAATTATGTCCTAACCCCTGCCTGCTCAATTCCCTCGTCTGGCTTCTGCAATAACCTGATAGATCATGACAGGATTACCATGAACTGGGAGCCCCAATAGCAGTGGCTCCACATGAAAGTTCTTTACTGCAATAGATCA
The DNA here is from genome assembly GCF_965194805.1 of Balaenoptera borealis. Taxonomy (NCBI): domain Eukaryota; kingdom Metazoa; phylum Chordata; class Mammalia; order Artiodactyla; family Balaenopteridae; genus Balaenoptera; species Balaenoptera borealis. Next base: position 14,079,510 of record NC_138870.1, read on the forward strand.
GCATAGCCTCTGGTACGCGGCATGCAGCTATTGATTTGATGAATGCTTTTAGGTCCCCACTGATAGATACCCTTCATTGTTTTCTACAGGGCTTCACAACTCTCCCCTTTTCTGTTATAACACAGGGAACTGGATTATCGTAACATTCTTTCAGGCTGTCATGCGGCTCATCTATGTTGATGATGTCATGTTAACTGCACCTGGTGAACAAGAGATGGCAAGTGGCCTGGATGCTTTCATAAAGCACGTATGTGACAAAGGGAAAAAGATAAACCCCAGGAAGATTCAGGGGCTTGACACATCACTGAAGCATTTAGGGACCTACTGGTTTGGGACATGTTGGGAGAACTATTAATAAAGGACTTGTACCTCTTATCACTAAGAAGAATGTACCTTGTACCTTGTACCTCTTATCACTAAGAAAGAGGCCCAATACTTGATGGGTCTTTTTGGATATGGAATGCAGCATATATTACTTATTTATCAAGGTGATTTGGAAATCTGCCAGTTCATGTCTGGGCACAGTGCAAGGATGGCATGTCAGAGGAGCAGGCCACAGACAAGCTACCCTGCCATTTAGACCATCTGACCCACTATTTTCAACAGTGCTAGAGGTAAACGTCATGGTGAATAAAGATTCCACAGGAGAAGAGTAGCAGTGCAGACCTTTAGGGTTCTGGAATGAGGCTACTCTCTCTTTTTAAAAATAGCTCCCTGGATGTTTCAGAGCCCTCATAGAGACTGAGTTGCTGATCACGGGACAGCAAATGAGAATGGGACCAGAGCTACCTCTCATGAATTGAGTGTTTCTGGATCTCATGCATCAAAGTGTTAAATGGACACAGCAGCAAATCATCGTAGGATGGAAGTGATACAGTCAGGACCAGACCTGAGCACCGGCACTGTGGAACGTACAATCCACTAGCAGCAATGACTAACAGCCCTTGTAGGCCACTATTTTTTTGGAGAGAAGAGTCAGCCACGTGGTGGCAGGTCAATGACATCGAACCTCTTTCATCTTGGAGGAGGCAGTAATTTATCCTTACCAGAATGGATGATAGTTTGAAGCAGATGAATTTGTCAATATATGACCATTTTTGTCTTACACAAATGACAATTTCATGTGGTTCAACCAAGTACATTATTCTGAATGTAGGTATGGAGGCAGAACCATGCTATGCCTTCCCCCAAACATGTCTATACCCTAATCCCTGAAACCTCTGAATATGTTAGGTTACATGGCAAATGAGAATTAAAGTTGCAGGTGGAATTAAAGTTGCTAATGAGCTGACCTTAAGATAGAGAGATTTTCCTGGGTTTTCTAGGTGGGCCCAATGTTAATTCTAATAGTCTGTAGAAGTAGAAGAGAAGATGGGAAGAGAGAACCAGAGAGATGATGGTGTAAGGACTTGGCTCAACATTGATGGCTTGGAAGATGGAGGAAGGCAGCCATGAACCAAGGACTGTGGGCAGCCTCTAGAAACTGGAAAAGGCAAGGAAACAGCCCCCCAACCCCAGCTAGAATCTCCAGAAAGGAATGTACCCTGCCAACACCTTGATCTTAGCCCACTGAGATCCACGGCAGACTTCCGATCTACAGAACTGTAAGACAATTTGTGTTGTTTTAAGTGACTGATGATTTGTTAGAGCTGCAATAGAAAACTAATACAGTTGACCCTTGAACAATACGGTGCTGACCCCCGTGCAGTCGAAAATCCACATATAACTTTACAGTCAACCACTGGTATCTGTGGTTCCATATTTGTGGATTTACCCAACCTCAGATCATGTAATACTGTAGTATGAATTCACTGAAAAAAAAATCCACATGTAAGTGGCCCCATGCAGTTCAAACCTGTGTTGTTCAATGGTCAACTGTAGAGGTTTGTTTTTCCTGCCTGCAATACCCATGGCAGCATACATTTTAATCCTCTACAGAAAGCCTTAACCATTGACATGGTATCCCACACAATATTGCCCTGGGCTAAGAGAGCCATTGTTGGGCAAAGGAGGTACAGCCCTGGGCTCATTCCCATGAAATACATGTGTGTTCCCCATGACTCATAAGTAGGCAGCTTGACAAAATGTGGAACAGCCACTGAAGTCTCAGTTAAGGCATCAGCTTAGAGGAATCTTTGAGGGGTTAGCGCAGTATATTTGAGGTGATAACAGCCAGCATATGGAACCATGTCCCTTACAGCAAGAATGTTTAGGATGAAGAATAAAAGGACAGAAGAAGGATTTGTCTATTTTCACTGCATTTCTTTCTCTCATTTACCTCTTGTCCTCGAAAAATTTAGGCTCTATGAGGTTAGAACTGAAAGCTGTAAATACTGTTTGGTCCCTCTGGGGTTTCTGTGCCAATAAATCAGCAGGCAAAAAGGGGTTACTCTAAAGGTCAAGGTAAATGGTACTGTTTACTCTCAGGAGCCAGAGCTTCTACTACAGAAGTAAGGCAGGAAGGAACATGTCCGGAATGGAGGCTATTCACTGGGTCTTCCCTTGGTGCTCTGTGCCCTCTGATAATCTTGAACAGGCTATGGTAGCGATCACAACCTGACAAGGACAAGAAAGCTATAGCTAAGACACTTCCAGAAAGGAGGGCTAGGTCACTCACTAGGTAAGAAATACAGACCAGCTGGAGTTCTGGCCAAGGGTGAGGAAAAGCTAAAATGGATAGAAGAGAGAAATATATGATAAATGTCATTATAGCAGCTGGGAATGTAGCTTGGGCTGCTAACCTTCTTTAAGCTCTTTTAGGAGATGGCAACAGCACAATCTTAGATGACTGGATTTGTACCTCCCTCTGGGGAAGAAGTGGGGACATCTTCTATACATCTAAGACCTGTACTTTATTAGAGGCTGTGAGCAGAACTGAGTGTCAACGAGTAAACTTTAACAGATTCAGTTTGTGTCATCCCAGACTTGCCTCTCCACCCCAGTCTCAGTGATTTGCCTTCTTTTCTGTCCAGATTGGTGCTAGCAACTGCTCACGCCATTTTGTGCTGCATTCTGGGTAAACTTATGGTCCCAAACCTCCAATTGTTTACACCTTCCCCAGGAGGTGGGGGCTGCGCTTCGGCACAACCTCCATGCTACCTGCTGCAATTGGGGAGCCAGAGTAGCTCTAGTGCTTAGTTCCTACTTGAGTGGGTACTCAGAGACTCCAACTTCTTCAGTAGTTGTCCAGAGGGACCCAGAAACCAAGATGGAAGTGTAAGAAAGTTAAAGCCCAAAGGAGGAGACTTTGACCAATAAGAGATGGAAGACAGGATCTGAAGAAAATCAGCTTATGCTTCCTCTCCCATAAATTCTTCCTAGCAGTGTTTTCATTCTGTCTTGTGGAACTGAGGAGGCACCTGGATTTCCTTGAGGAACTGTGCCAGTTCGGAAACACATCACCTTGTGCTTCCTTTTCCTTCTTCTCCACCTCGCTTTTTCTTTCCCCTCACTCTTACCCTCAATAATAAGTGTTAGCACTTTGGCTTTGTCTTCAATTCTGATTTTCAGAAAACTGGTCTGAGATATTGCACTTGAGGCACGTTGAAGACTTGAACTACATGAGTCACAGTGCAGATGGTAAAGAGGTGTAGATGTGTGAGATAATTTGAGAGAAGAAATTCTGTATATGCTATTGCTTTGGATTGGAATTGGAGAGCTTTGGATTGGAATTGGAGGGAGAGTAAGGGAGTCAATTATGAAATCTTTGAAGTTGATGGTATTGGCAACTGCTGAAATGATGTGTTAACTAAGATTTCAAATATTCAATGTTTGGAGAGAAGGTAACGAGCTGAATTTTGAATAAATCCTGCTTGAGGTGCTGGGGGACATCCAGGTGTTGGAGTCTAAGAGAAAGTTGGAAATGCGTTCTCGCAGCTAAGGTGGTGGCTTTAGTAAATGAAAGGTGGAGGTCAGCTCGCTACAGTGTAAATTTTTTATACACATAGATTTTTTATGGCCACATTTCTGGCAGACATGGAGGTGTGTTTCAGCAGTGAATATAACACCTTTTGGAAAATAAATCATCCAATAGCATTTATTTGAATGTCCCCTGCCCTAAAACATTTTAACACTCCTGTCCTTTATTTCTTCCAAATCATCTATCATTTATCCTTTCCTTGCTAAGACCACATTTATCCACAGGGCTGGCTATGATGTGCTATCAGAGGTCCCAGTAAGGCTGCTCTGTTTCAGGAAGTATCTCTTCTACTGCCTTGCTCAAGCTTGATTTTCACAATTAGTGGTTCTACTATTGAAATGAAAGATGTAATTTATCAAAACTCGGTAGGTCATTAGTGGATTTGGAGAGACTGAAAGTAATAGATTCTCTCTGAGGGAAGAGAGAGAGAGAGAGAGAGAGTGTGTGTGTGTGTGTGTGTGTGACAGAAAAAGAGAGTGAGAAAGAGAGTTAGGTGATGTCATCAAGGTTGTAAAATAGTGGGTCAATTAAGATTCTTGTGTCAGTCACTTGGGTTTAATCCTAGCTGTCTTGTGTCTGGCTCAATCATCTTGGAAAAGTTACTTCACTGAGATTCAATTTTACCACATCTATAAAATTGGACATAATCATAGTAAATGCCTAAAGGGCTGTTATGTGAATTAAATGGAAAAATGAATAAAGGGCATTTCATTTATACTAAGCTCTCAAAAACTATTAACAATATTTTTAAAAGTATGAATTGTAAAGCCAAAGACAAACATTACCTACTTTATAATTCTGTCCAGAAAAAGGCTTTTGGATCATGTGCAATCATTTGTTAGTAAATTTAGATTTGGGATACATTTTTGGTCTTAATTTGTATTCTTTATAATTTAAATAAACAGAATGATTCCAAATGACCCCTGCCCCCCCCCCCCCCCCCCCGTGGAAGTGCCATCTACCTGCCTCGCTTCTTGTCTTCCTAAGAAAGTGGTTTCTCAGTGTTAAGTTCTCACCCATTTACTTGGCAGGTGGATGGTCTGCTTTACCTCCAAAATACACCTTAAATTGTCCATCTCTCACCATCTACATGGCCTTGACAATGGCAGGGACCTCCTGATGAGACTCCAGTTTGCATTTTTTCCCCCTACAATCTGTTCTACCCTCAACACAGAGATTGTAAATCAACTATACTCTAATTTAAAAAAAAGAACCTTTCAATTGATTTTTGTTTTGATTAGAGTAAAATCCAAACTCCTAACTGTGGCTTCCAACGTCTCCCATTACTAGATTTCTGTCACGTCTCCCACATCATTAACAGCCACAGGATCTTATTCTACTTCTCAAAATATCAAGGCTTTTTTGCTTCTTTCTTGGTTGTTTTCTTTCTTGGGCCTTTTCACTGGTCTCATTAGCCTGAAATGCTCTCTCCCTGCTCATGATGAGTCACAAATTTGTGTTCACAAATAATCACCCCTTTCATTTTCTTTATAGCCTTTATTTCACAATTTTCTTGTTTCTTTTTTATTTCATTTGTATAAGCCTCTCTCTTCTATAAGAGCTTCATGAGGTCAGATGGCTTATTCCCATCTTGTTTATTGTTGTATCTCCAAAGTTAAATAAGCCTGGCATAGAGCAAGTACTCAATAAATATTTTTTAGTGAGCAAATGACTGAACGAATGAACGCGAGGAAGTATTATTGACCATCCATGTCTCCATGACTAACAGAGTCAGAAAATGAGGTGACGGTGAAGACCACCCACATGATGATAATATACTAGATGTCTCTGTGCCTACGGGTAGTTGAAAAGAAGTAAATATGAAGGTTTTAACCGTTGAGAAAGTAGTGCATAATAATTGCAAACACATTGTTTTTGTTTGTGTGTTTTGTTTGCCAAGGATTGTTCTAAGAAATGTAAGCACGTTAATTCATTTAACTCTCACTATAACCTCACCAAGTAGAAGCTGTTATTAAAATTCCTATTTTATAGATGAGGAAACAGTCACAAAGGATTTCAGTAAATTGATGCTCAAGATCACACAGTTAGCAAATGTTAGGGCAGGATGTGAATCCAGCAACCTGGTGCCCATGGCTACCCTACTCTCTGATTCTCTAAAGTAGTGTAACAGGCCCGTCAATGTGACACTGATACTGAATGATGAAAGCCAGGACCATATCTCACAAATGTTCATATCCACTTAGCAGTTAATTCACTGCCTTACATGTGATGGTCATGTATCAGACTGAATCAGAATATCAGGAGGGTAGGTGAAGAAAGAAAGGTCTTAAGCTAGACCTTAAAAATCAACAAGTTAGTTGGGAGAATATTCTAGAGATAGGCAGGAAAAAATGACGGTTAAACAAAAATGGGCAACATGGTGATAATAAATACAAACAAGATTTTTATAGCATCCAGAAAAAAAAGTAGGGTAAATGAATGTGTTTCCAGGGAAAGAACGACATTCAAAAGAAAGAGGGTAACTTGACTAGAGAACACAAATATATGAGAAAATTGGCAAAAAGAACCCTTCAGTGGAGAGGAATGACTCATGAGTCTTCATAGCTTGATGAAAATATCATCTCTTGGGAATACACAATTTCCATTTCTCTGATGCCAAGCAGTCATTCCTTGGTATCCATGGGAGACTGGTTCCGGGACAGCCTCCATGCCCAACAATACCAAAAATTCCCACATGTTCAAGGCCCTTATAGAAAATGGTGAAATATTAACACATAATACGCACATCCTCCTGTATACATTAAATCATCTCTACTTATAAAACCTAATACAATGTAAATGCTACGTAAATAGTAGTCAATACAATGTAAATGCCATGTGAATAGTTGCCAGCATGCAGCAAATTCAAATTTTGCTTTTTAAAACTTTCTGGAGTTTTTTCCAATTATTTTCAACCTGCAGTTAGTTGAATCTGTGGATGTGGAGCCTGGGGGTACAGAGGGCCAACTGTATTTACCAAGCACCCTTTGAATTTAAATTCAATTCCTCAATGTTTCCTGACCTGGATAAGAAAGGTCTAAGATCACAGACATAGAGAACAGACTTGTGGTTGCCAAGGGGGAGGGGGTTGGGGGAGGGGGTGGGGGAGGGACAGACTGGGAGTTTGGGATTAGCAGATTCAAACTATTATGTATAGAATAGATAAACAATGAGGTCTTACTGTACAGCACAGGGAACTCTATTCGATATCCTGTAATAAACCATAATGGAAAAGAACATGAAAATTTATATATATGTATAACTGAATCACTTTGCTGTACAGCAGAAACTAATACAGCATGGTAAATCAACTACACTTCAATAAAATAAACTTTTTAAAAAAGGTCTAAGAAACTAAAAACACAGACAACTTGTCTGCTTTAAAGCAAAATTTTTCACAGAAAATTATTAAATTTTCCCTTGATTATCATTTCAAGCAATGCTGCTTAAGCACTTCGTTTATGCAAGGAACTCTTGCAGGCTGTGGGTGTGTTCTAAACATGGCTAGAATATCCTCCCTGTTCTCAGCTAGCTTACAAACTTGTGAGGGTGTTTGTTTGTGGCATAAATGTGAGTCTTATCAAGTAGAGGAGCTGACCATTAAATTCCTTGATGTGTAGTCGTGGAGGATCAAATTCTGGCTCCACGCTGCCTTGGGGTAATATGTGTCCACCTTAAATGCCCCTATTTCAAGGGAGGGCATCAACTTTTGCTATCAGTTTGCTCACTTGGCCCTGTTCAACCTTAATTTCTCCTCCTCCTCTACCCTGGGAACCTGTACTGACCTAGTGAACCAACAATGAACATTCCTCAGCTAAAGACTAAGATAATGCCTGGCTTCCGTGAGAGTGACATCACAATTTTGGTGCCATGATCCCTGTTTTAGATGTGGCCGGGGCGGGGGGATACTTGGGAGACAAAAGTTGTGTGATCTTGGCAATAGCTTGAAAGATTTTTATTATTTACTTGCATCAGAAAGCTATAGATGAATAAAGCATTCAAGCCGGTTTTAAGAGTTTGTATTCAATCAAAAATTATGTAGCCTGATCTCTCTCTCTCTCTCTCTCCCGCTCTCGTACAGACACACACAAACATGCATGTGTGTGCGCACACACACTGCCTTCTCCCAGCATACAATTATATAATATTCTAATGTTATCATTCCCCTGACACAGAGTCGAACCACATGCATCACACAGGGTGAGTACTGGGGAAAGGAGCGTGGGGGTAACAGTACTGAAAGACTTGAATGAATTTGTTTACCACTGTGACCTTCACCCTTTATCCTACTTGTCAGCTTCCAACATTGTATGATTTTCAGCATTATTCCAAGAGCTTTGGTGCATGGGTCCCTCCCAAGCTAATGTTAATAAGTTGACATAAATATACTCATAATTACATAGATGTTAAATAAAAACTAGGATACAGATAAAACACATTCTGAGACAAAGGGAGTGGAGCTCATCACAGAATGGCTCTGTTTACTGGATCAGAAACACAGGCTGGGTGTCTGTAACTTTGTCCTCTTGCAGCTGTGACCTTGACTCCCATGCATATGTGGCAAAGCCTCAAATCCTTCTCCAGTCTTGATTGAAATCAGTCTAAACTAAATACGAGGCTTTTTCTTCCCTTCCCCTTGTCTCCTTCATTCCATTACTTTTTCATAGTTAATGTCTATGTGGAACTAACTGGCTGCACTGTTTTTCAATTCGTACTCCCCAAAGCCTCCTCTGGAGCCATAAAACCATGAATAAGAGGAATTAGCAAACAGAAAGCCTATGATTTTAGAGTATCTGGGGTAAATGGAAATATAATTAGTCTGGTGCTGGTTTACAATCAGGAGAGGGATTATATCTGCCTTTGCTCACTATCTATGAAGGTAACCTGGAGAAATATGACTAATTTGGAGGAGAATTATCACTTTGGCCCATAGCTCTAGTTCAGCGTCTCTCTCCACTAGCTGTGGTAACCCTACCAGCCCCTTCTTACAGAGAAAGCCCCGGCTACCACCCGTGCTGCTTTATAAACGCTCTCTTCAACCCGAAGGGATTGTGCTCACAGCGCAGTGCAATTTTCATTTAGAAATGGGCTTCCAGTTCTGTTGACACACCTCATTAGCTAAGCCCTACCTCTTAAGTCAGGAACTTCTATACAGGTGTTAAGTACTGGAGGAAAAAAAAAAACCTAACAAGTAAACGAAGAAAAGCTTTATTCTTCACCCAAATAAATAAGGGAAGACAGGGTTCCTTATTCCAAGTCCCTTGTACCATGTAATTTTAAGCTTTATTACTGTTGTTGTTGTTGTTATTGTTTTATTTTATTTCATTTTTCTTCACTCTAGGGTGGAAAGTTACATTATTTGTAGATGATGAGGGTGCAGTTAGATATGGGTTCAGCTTTCTAGAATTATAGAAAAATGGCTCAATATTGTTTTTCTCTCCATGGCTTTCACCACTGTGCATTCTCCTCATTGCTGGATGTGCTGTTTGGAAGTAGTCAGTTAAATTTATTTACATGTTTTATTTTATCAGCCTCTGCTGAGGGTACATTTTGCACTTTATTTTACTTATTGGTTTATCCAATGAGCTGTTTCTCAGTTGTCTAAGGGAGTTTGTGGACTATTAACTGTGGCAGGTGTTTAAGCGTTTGGCAGGGTTTGTCACTTGGAAGGGAACCAACCCAGCTTGGGCCATGTCCTGTGGTAGTAAATTTCAGCTCCACTGTAGGTTTCTCCTGCTCATCGATGATTTACATGTCAGGAAGAGCATCTAGGAGGTTCTATTGAGTTAGATGACTCTGCCGTCCTCAGAAATATTTAATGAATCAGTTCCCATTATAAGAGAAGACTGGAGACAAGCGCTCATCTATTTTGCTCTTTTTCTTCCTGTTTCTTCCTAAGCCTTTCCCTGAGAAAGAGAATTGCATCCTAATCCTGCCGTGTGCAATTAATATGTGATTCTTGCCTTTTCTCTGGACATCTTTTTATGTTTCACGATGAGCTTTATGCTAACAGCAGAAATGGGAGACAGGATGTCAGGAGGGAGAAGCTACTGGAAAGGGTTTATGTGACAAACCACATTGTCAGACATTATCGGAAAAAACATGGCTACAGAACGGCGACAAACACGGGGGGAAACACCAATGGCCACCACAGATAAACACATGCATTTAAGTTCCTTGAAGTTCTTTATTCACGGGTGAATGCGGAGCAGATTCTGGAATGCTACTGGGGTAAATTGATAGTTTTTAGAACCAGGATGTTTTTCTTAGTAAACTCAGTGTCCCCTCTCCGGTTTTCACGGAATCGTTTTTGTTTTAGCTCTCCTTCTATGTCCTTTTCACTTGACCTATTTGTAAACTGTAATATATATATATTTTTTGGATTTTTTTAAATAAGAAATGTGTGTTCTGAGACCAGAGCACACGCTCCGCGTTCTCAGCACTAACTGCTTGGGAGAAGCTGAACTGTAATCTTGCTTCATTCTGATTCTTGGTTATCTCTAATGATGTTTCCAGAGATGACAAAGAATGACTGTACCTTTGGGTTGCACCACCTCACCTAAAACAAGCAGCGACTAGCCTGCTACCTGAAACACATATCCTGTTCTGTTCAAAACCATTTTCTATGATTCAGGAATGGTGTTAAAGGCTTTATGTGTTCACTTAAGACATGCAGATATCACCATAATTCTAGTCAGTCTCAAGTTGTATTCTGGAAAAAATGCTCTAGTGCAGTGTTACCAAAGCTTGAATAGCCATAAGAATCACCTTGAAAATGTAGATTCGAGCCCAGCACTAGGTTGATTTGGATCAGAATCTCCAAAGGGAAGAGCCCAGGAATCTATAACTTTGACAAAAACTTACTTTTACTATCAGACAAGCTTGAGAACCATCTCTCTGTGTCTATGAGCTACTGGTATGGGGGGAAGAAAATGGTCTATGAAGACAGAGAGACATGGACTTGAGTCTCTGCTTTCTCATTTCCTTATTGTGTGGCCTTGGCAAGTAAACGTCTCTGAGCCTCATTGTTCTAATTTGTAGATTAAGGACAATACCTACAGGGACTGATATTAAAACTATTTGGCAGCCAGGGTGGCATGGCGGCCACCAATGAGAGTCAACGCTGGCCAGAGCACTGTGCCAGACATCGACTTTTTAATTCCCATTCATGCAGAGGGCAGTTGATGGCAAGAGAACCTGGGAGCTGGGGAGTCCGATGGGGGGGGGGGCACCTGGAAGACTGAGGCCATGGCTATTTACTAACCCATGAGAAAGTATTACAGTGTTTCCGTAATTGGGAAAGAGATGTCCTTATGCCTATCAGCAGGCTAGCAGCTCTGTATAAATTAAAAGATGGTTGCGAATATTAAAATAGTACTTAACATCACAGTGCTAAGTACCTTGTAAGTAATTCAACAAATAGAAGTTACTATTAGCATTCATGCTTTTTATTACTTATTACATGTATTATACCTGTGGAACTGAACCAGGCCAGAGAAGGTCAGGTCCAAGAGTCCACAGACACTCCCAGATCTTCTATAGGCTTGTAACCAAATTATTGATCTAGCTTTGGGAGGGCAACGATGTGAATATAGAAAGGGAATCTGAAACTGGGAGATGACTCCAAGTGGGAAAAACAGCTTCGATATGAACCAAGGTTAGAGGGAACCTCATGTGTCACCTTAAGCAGAGACAGAGCAGGTAGTTATAGAGTCTCCAGAGACCCCATCCCTGTAGAGAGAGCTGGCAACAATCTAAAGAGACAGGTATTCAGATATTCAGTAGTGAATGTCAAGAACCTAGTTGCAGGGATGGGCCACAAATTAGGTGAAGGACTAGTGATAAAGATGGCTCAGAGACCGAAACCCAGCCTTGGGGAGACTTGGCTGCACTAGTCACAGGGTCATGATAGCAAACAAATTGATTTAACACCAAGCTGAAACTTAAATATGAATGCTTAAAATCCCTCTGCCTAAGGACTGGGCTGATTTCACTGTAGGAGGCAAGTCTTAGCCTACAGATGAAGGCTAAGTGGACAATTTTCCAAGCAATAACTCTGATCTATGTGACAAGGGATAAGCACAGTATTGCAGACTCCAGAGAGATCCTGAGAAAGGAGTGGGTGAGAGACAGTGGCGATGATTTGCGGCGGGAGGTGGGGGGCGAGAAGAGGAGAACTCAGCAGGCAAGGAGATGTCCTTCAGAGGCCTGTCAGTCTTTTTCCTCCCATGCTCACCAGCTCTCTCTGCCTTTAGCCCATTTCTCTCTCATCCATTGACATTTGCTCCCCAAATAATGTAACTGTGGAAGCCAATCGCTATTGCCCTAGGAAAGTATTATATACATTTATTAAATGGAAACAGAGCTATTTGTAGAAAGCTTAACTTTTAAAAAAAAATTGAAAATACTACTCTTCAGGTAGTGACAGCATTGTAGCCTGCAACCCTTTCATTGAACCACTGCTGGAAGGAAGAATCCAGCTGTGGGCACTTCTGTGGGGCTGGGAGAGCCATTGAAGCCAAAATTGAGAAAACTTCATGTTTTGTAACCCACAGCAGTATTGATTCTTCTCTGCTGCCTTCTGTGGGTGGGAACCAGAAATGATTGCAGCAAGAAGGCTGACCGGGGGCAAATAGCAAAAGGGGTTTCCAAGTAGTTCAGGAAGCACCAGGGAGGGAGCATCTACCAAATGGGACCTCTGGGCCCCCTGCTGCCTTTCACAACTGCCTCTTCCTCTATTTACCTCTGGCCAGTGTTGCTGTGGAGCAATTGGGAACATTTTTTTACTCCACTATTAGCAAACTCCAAAGGGAAGACTTATCAAACTGCCTCTCATTTCTAAATTTTGAGCTGGTGACTAGAGTGACTTACAAGGTGGGTACCTTGTCCTCAATGACTAAATAATTCATATTATTTATATCTTTAAATAAGTTTCTTTAGGCACCTGCTGTTCTTAGAACTGTCACAGTTAAGCTGAAGGGGGTGAGTTCTGGCTGGAAAGACAGTTTCTTTTTCTCGAGTTTAAATTAAATCCTTGACATTATAAAACATTACAGATACATTACCATTGTCGGTTGTGTACTGTTCCTATGTTTTTCCTATTGCATTATTCAGAATTAAGTTAAAAATTCTTTCTATTGTGTCTTAATGTTTCTGGGATGTGGACAGATCAACATTTCCAGCCTGTGCACACACTCTACCTAAGGGCTGTGAGTCATATTTGCTTTGAAAGAAATAGCACTTAAGGACTGTCAGTCAAGTCAGTTGCAAGAAACATAGAACTCTTTAAGAATTACTCTGCCTCTTCCTCACATCTAAATGTAGCCAACCGGTTGGAGTATCTAAGGCAGATAGCTAAGCTGTATTTTAAAAATGGTGCAATTGCAATTAATCTATGCAAATAAAAAGCTCTGTGTCTTAGCACCTATACATAGCAAATATATAATCTTTGTTAAACTAAAAATTATATAACAATATGAGTAAGGAATATGTGTAAGAAAAAGACCCAGTTTCCTAAAGTCATTTGGATGTCAATATTACAGTATTTTGCTATACTAGGTCTCTATGCCCAGGTTGGGAAAGCACTGGGTAGGGTGTGTAAAATGGGATTTCTAGTCTCTGTTTGGCCACTGCTTAACCTCATGACCTTTAAAAACTACTGCCTTCATCTCTTGCTTCCCAAGGTCCGAGTCTCCTTTCAGACTGCAGGTTAAGGACTACATGTTAAGAATTAACTGTATATTTTCAGATTTAGTCCCTGTGTCTGTGAGAAGTTGGAGTTCATATCAATTCAGCTTGATATAGAAGAAATGCACCTTTAGCATTAAAACTGGCTTGCCTCATTAGGATCTGTTTACTGTTCCTGAAAGCAAATACAAGCAAAATTGTTCCTCTGGTATCTAATATACTAATAATGTATATTAGTACTATTATTTATCCAGTGACTACTTACCTTAGGCTCATCGTGGTGTTAGGTGTGTAGATATTTAATTTTCTCCCTGTATGAACTTCCATTTACCTACCACATAATTTATATATGCAAAGTGATATTTGGATTCTTCTGGCACATTATTGCCAAGAGTGTCAATAAAGGAATCATACTGTGCCCTAATATCCCTGATTATATTTGTATCAGTGTCGTAGAGGTTGTATCAGCAGACGGAACAACGGACTGTACCATTAAATTAGCACAATTTTGCAGCACCGCCTGGCAGAAGCTCTCAGTTAATCCAAGAGGTTATTCAACCCTATCCAATATGATTACTCTATAAATATTTGCCCAAGCTCAGCACCAGCCGTTATATCACTAATCACACACAGGTTTGTTATAGCGAAGACCGCCAGTGTCAGCAATTTGAAAAACAAAGCTAATTAGTTTTGATTTAGGGATGGGAAGACTTGTTAAGTTGAAAGTGGAGAGTTCGTATAGTATAGCGGCTATTTAGAGCACATAGGAATATGAAGGAGATTTACTATTTTTTGCATAGGATTTTGAGAAGGAATGGGAGGACTGCCAGGCTAAGAATACAGGCGTGTGTGACAATGAGTGGCAACAACCAGTGATGGCTGGGGTGGGGGTGGAGCAATAGAAAACCCCCTTAAAATATGACCCCAAGTAAACACACATTAAGTAAACAGTGTGCTTTCTATATAACCAGCTTTAGGTCAAGTTCCTGGCTTCCCTTTCCAAACAGATTACTGTTCTTAGACTCCTCAATAGAGAATCCTGGTACCAACAACAGTATTGACCCACGTGGGTTGATTTGGAGGGAGGGTAGCAAAGGAGCCCCTTACCCCTACATCCCTGAGCTACGAGTCTACTGTGGTAAGTAGGTTTTTTATTATTATTATAGCCTTTGCATCCTTTAAAAAATATTTTGAATTGGAAAATTTTTACTTAGTGACATTTATCTTTATTAGCAACAAATAATGCAGTGCTATTTATTCCAGTTTTTGAACAGCACTGTTGTTTTCCGTAGAAATACCTCTACTCAGACACTAAAGGAGGAGAACTAACATTAATCAAGCCTTTAAATTGGACCAAGCACTGTACTACCCTCTTTAAATATGCTCTCATTTAACACTCATAACAATTTTCTTTGGTAGGGTTCATGATTTCCCCTTTAAAGATGAGGAAACTGAGATCCAGTGGGGTTAAGTAATTTAGCTCTGGGCATCCCACACTGTCTCCCATGAACAACCAGGTTTTTCTACTCACAGTTGAGATCTTGGGTAAGTTGTTCCATTCTCTGGGGTCACTTGCTTGCTCTGTGAAGTAAGAGGAATAGGTCAGATCACTGATCTCTCAACTTTTTTGATTATACTCTTCTATTAGTTAAAAAAAAATCTTGGAGCATTTACAGCCTAATACATATTTATGGTAAGTCATATATATACTACTGTCAATCCATTCATTAGATAATGAGCTTATTTTTTTCTTAAATTTTACACTAAAAATATAAATCCGAATACTTTCACCTCAGGATTGAATCAAGACATTAAGGTTGTTGTGCACCCTACTTTGTAAACTATGGGACTAGGTGATCTCCATGAGTTCTAAAAATCTGTGATTCTAAGCTGTCTGTTCAACTTTGTAAATTATGGAAAGAATGCATTGATGAATATCTTCTTGGCATGAGTAAATTCTGATAGAAGAGCCAGAAAGAGCCTGAAAAACCTAAGCCAGGAAAGTTCAGTTGAGAGCCCTGTCCAATATAATACGGAAAAACTGAAACCCAGTGAATGGGGAGGAAGAAGTAGGGATCAAATGAGGTGATGATGATGATGATGAAGATAATAATAATATTTAGTAGCATACTAGAATAATTTCTATGTTCTTGGCCCTGTTTAAATCATTTAACATGTATTTATTTTTTTTATCACTGCAACAATGCTATGAGGTAGATGCTATTATCTTTAAATAGGGAACAGAGAAGGAGAAAATAAGGAACAGAGGGGTCAGGTAACTTACTGGTTGTATAGCTAACAAAAAGCTGAACTGAGATTCAAAGCCAGTCACTTGATCTCAGAAATGAGACCAAAGGTCATAGAAAATTGCTAAGTCTCAGTGGATATTTGTTCATTGTCTTATAAGGAGCCACTCAGTGGTTGTACTAGTCAGAGTTCTCTAGAGACACAGTAGGATAGATAGAGAGATGACAAATAGGTAGATAGATAGATAGATAGATAGTTGATAGATGATAGATGATGTAGATAGATAGGTGATGTACATAGATAGATGATAGATAGGTGATGTAGATAGATGATAGATGATGTAGATGATAGATAGATGATAGATAGATGGATAGATAGATAGATAGGTGATAGATAGATAGAGTTATTATAAGTACCTGGCTCATGTGATGATGGAGGCTGGGAAGTCCAAAATCTTCAGTGTGGGCTGGCAGCTTGGAGACCCAGGAGACCGAAGGTACAGATGAAGACCAAAGGCAGTCAACTGAAGGAGTCTTTCTTGCTCTGGGAGGCCAATTTTTTTGTTCTATTCAGGTCTTCAACTGATTGGATGAGGCCCACCTACATTATGGAGGACAATCTGCTTATTCAAGGTTCACCAATTTAAATATTTATCACATTCGAAAACATCTTCCAAGTTGACATAACCAGTGTAAGCCATTCAGTGTATTTCATCTACACAATTTCTGAGATGGATATTTGACTCGATTAAAACCAATTAGGGACAAGAACGTTTACCTTGTGACTTAATGTGTTTCCAGAGACAGGACTATCTTGAAAGCATGAGGGGAAATGTTGCCTGGAATTCAGCCAACAGCAAGGAAGCAGAGCAGAGTGAAAGAGAGACATCCCAATTTTATTTTATGAAACTTAATCCAAGTTTCCTTATGGAAACTAGATATACCTGTGGACTACCCAATTATGTGAGTTAATAAATCCCTTTTAATTGGATTTGAGTTGGGCATTCTGATACTTGTAACATAAAAAGTTCTAACAAATATATGCAGAGAAGTTAGGCAGGGAAGGAGCCCAAACTTTTTGAGATCAACCTCAGGCTGTAAGCAGCTACCATGATTTATCACAAAAGGACTGTGACCACTGACTATTAGATCCAGAAAAGCAATGCAGACATTTTCATGTATTTCTAGGTTCAAAGAAAAGCCTGGCTGACCTTTTCTGCCAGATAACTATTGCCTACTTCATGGTTTCACTTAAGACCACTTAATGATAACAAATAAAGAGAAGGATGTGGCCATACATCTAAACCAGAATTTTTTGAAGGATTGGTGACTAAAATTATTTTAATGTACTCTATAAAAGAATTCATCTTAATCGCCAGCAAAAATAACCTTTCACAAATCCCCTCTACAACATTTTTCTTTTTTTCTCAATCCTGGTCAATCTCGCTGTATTTCAGACTGTTCATTTGCTCACATTGTCCCCCTCCTAACTGTCTATCCAATGGAACCAAAAAGTACTGTCTTCTTCAAAAGCATTTTCCTGTTTTAACCCAGATTGAACTTTCCTTTTCTAAACCAGCAAAGCTGGTATTGCCTGTTCTACTCATTTGAGCACTTAGTCATTTGTTGTCTTATGTCATTACCCTGTAGACTCATGTCCCTGAAAGAAAAAGAGAGAGAGATGTACTACTCCAATTTGTAAGACCAAGATAGAACGTACTCAAGGATTTGACGTATGGGTTGGGCAAGAAAGAGAAAACAGAATGGAGGAAGATCTAGATGTATTGCTCAGCCTGGAATGGTGAATTTAGAGATAGGCACGTGGAGACTGGAGTGCTTTCAACTGTAAAATCAGGCCAAATGTGGAATAGACAGAAAAGATGTCAATACTTTTAGGTTCAAACATATCATCAGTCTGTCAAAGGAGGAACAATGTAGTGATGAGCACATGGTCCGATAACAGACCAGGCATTGAGAAGAAGCCCTGGGAAGTCAGCAAATAGCTATTTGGTGAGAGAAGTTCGTGACAGGGAAGGCTTCCTTGGGATCTGAAATGAAAAAAGGACTTTAGACATTGAGACTAGGGTGTAAGCAGAGGGTAAGGACTCGCTTGGATGTACGTCATAATCTGGAGTTAGGTCAGATACATGTAATGCTCTAAAATAATCCCAAACAAGAATCAGGACCATATGATATAAGAGCCAGAACCTTAGACTTAGAAAATGTAGGCTCTAGTTACTAGCTGATTGATCTTGGACGGCATTATAACCTCTCTGTGCCTCAATTTCCTCTCTGGTAAAATGAGAGGGTTGCACTAGATGAACCCTAAGGTTCCAAGGGGTGATTCAGGGATTTTCTAACCAAGTAAGTGCATATTTGCTCCAATTACTAAAGACTTCAGGCCATTTGAGAAACCTGCACCTTGCTGTCAATTATTTTAGATATTAAGGTTCTATGTAAGATTTCTTCTGAAAATAGAATTCTACTGAAAAAAATAGTTTGGAAACCACTTGAGCAGATGCTACTAGAGTCTGTTTTCATGATATGAACTAGGATTCTTCATCCTTCTGGCAAATAACCCTAGATGATAAGTGATTTGGGTTTTATTGATATCACTTTAGAGCGTCTTGTGAAATAAAGAGCCTAAAGTATCTTTGGCCAAAGGAACTAATCAAATATTTGGATTTCTGATCAAATATATTTATTATTGTATTTTACACTAAAAAGTAATACATGTTATGATGGACACTTTCAACAATAAAGAGAAGTATAAGGAAGAAAATGGAAATCATATGGATGACTTTAAGCCAGGGAAAATAACTATCACCATTTAGTTTATTTTCTTCTGGTCTTTTTGTGTTTGTGTGTGTGTGCGTGCACACAGGCACAATGTTTTTCAACAAACTTAGGGCTCTGTACATTTATATGCCATACATTTAAAGGTGAGTAAGAGTAGACTAGTAGGAGTGTTAAAATACAAAAGTAATTAAATTACAAGATAATGTAAACATACTATAAAGGAGGTAAATATAATCTGCTGCAAGAGTTCAGCAGAAATGAAGTCACTTTTAACTAGGTAAAAGCTTCAAAAAAAGAGGCTCTATGGATTTCAGATAGACTGATGTGAGAGAGAAGATATTCTCAGATAAGACAACAGAGGAGAGGGTATTGCAATGGAAATGGGGGGAACCAGTGTCAATTGACGAACCCCGGAGTAGACAGTCCATCTAGACTCTCCCCCTAGTCTCTGCTTTCTCTGTCTGGCTTGGGATTTCATACACAGGCAGATCTCATTTTATTGCACTTCACAGACTCTGCGCTTTTTACAAGTTGAAGGTTTGTGGCAACCCTGCATCGAGAAAGGCTATCAGCGCCATTTTTCCACCGGCATTTGCTCACTTCATGCCTCTGTGTCACATTTTGATAATTCTCACAATATTTTAAAGCCTCCACCAGCAAAAAGATTACAACTCACTAAAGACTTTTATGATGGTTAGCATTTTTTAGCAATAAAGTATTTTTTAAAGGTATGTACATTATTTTTTTAGACATAATGCATTGCACATTGAAGAGACTACGTATAGTGCAAATATAACTTTTACATGCCATGGGAAACCAAAAAATTTCTGTGACTTGCTTTACTGCGATATTCACTTTATTGTGGTGGTCTGGAACTGAACCTGGAATATCTGCAAAGTATGCCTGTACAGTTAAGATAGCAGCATTATTTACAATTGCCAATGTATGGAAGCAACCTAAGTGTCCATCAACAGATGAATGGATAAAGAATAAGTGGTATACACACACACGCACACACACACACACACACAATGGAATACTACTTGGCCATAAAAAAGAATGAAATTTTGCCATTTGCAGCTACATGGATGGAGAACTTGGAGGGTATTATGCTAAGTGAAATAAGTCAAACAACAAATACTGTATGATATCACTTATATGTGGAATTAAAAAAACAAAACAAACTGGTAAATATAACAAAAAAGAAACAGACTCACAGATACAGAGAACTAACCAGTGGTTACCAGTGGAGAGGAGGGAAGAGAGGAGGGGCAACGTAGGGGTAGGGGATTAAGAGGTACAAACTACTATGTATAAAATAAATAAGCTACAGGGTTATATAGTACAATACAGGGAATATAGCTAATATTTTATAATAACTATAACAGTACCCAAAAGATTACTTATGTATAACTCAAGTTTCTTTCTGTGAAAAGAGTATGAAAATCACTACACAGACATTTTGAAAATAAACAATACATCTTAGTACAAGAATAAAAACTGTGAAATTCGTATTAGGGAAAGTTTGCTATTTTATGATTTCCAGACACCCTCAAAAAAAGTTGGCAAATAAAAAAGAGAGATGGTTTAAATAGTTCTATGTGAGATAGAGGAGACGTAAAAAGAAGAGAGGGTTACTAGAGCAGAAACCTTACAAACCAGGGCCAGTAGTTCAGCGGGAACAGTTAATTATTTTATAATAACTATTTTAAAATTGTGAATCATTACGTTGTACATCTGAAATATATATAATATTGTACATCAACTATACCTCGAAGAGTTTGTGTACTGGCCCCATAAGCTATTAAAATAGTTTGGCGTTCCTAAACCACTGCTGACAGAGATTATGGGGGATGGAAACTTCATAGAGTTGACATAAAGTGTCCTGTCACTGCCAATGTAGAGCAATCTATTTTCAGATCTCATGTGAAGCAGGAAGCAACACTTTCATCTTAATAGGGGTTTAAACCCCGCCCCTATCTTTCCTATGCCGTGTGAGTAGCAGAATAGAAGGTCATTGATCTTACAAAGAGATGGCAGACGTGGAGACCGTCATTGTCTGCAGCCAGTCAGCACTTTCTATAGACATCATATACAGACTTCCATATATATAGACTGCGCTATGAGCAAGTGTCCAAGTAAAGACTGAGACTTCATAATATGGTTTCCAAAACAACATGCAGCATAGGTTTTACTGGACAAAAACAGAGTAGAAATGTAGGGGAAAAGTCCATTCTGAATCAAGTTATTGCCAGTTATTGAGCCATTGAATCCAATGATTGCCAGTTTCTTCCCAAGGGGGAACTGGCCCTGTGATCAGAGCCTGCTGTGTGTTCATTGCATATTAGTTGTTTGACCAAGACATGGCTGTGCTCAGGGGGCTTCTACATTCTCAACTTGTTTGCTGGAGCCCAGCTTAGCACCTCTCATGAGTTCCTGAAGAAAAACCAGTTCCTTAAGTCTTTAGAGGGTTGGATACTTTACTGAAGACTGATGGGAAAAGAAGAGGACGGTTACATTACATACTATGCTTAGAATCCTCATTTGAAAATCCTCATTGGCTATGTCTCTTCTCCCTCTGAAGTTCCTCTTTTTCACTAGCCACTTCCTCTCTTTCTCCATCCTTCTCCTAACTGTTCCCGCTGAACTTCTGGCCCTGGTTTGTAAGGTTTCTGCTCTCGTAAGCCTGTCTGCTTTTTATGTCTCTTCTATCTCACATAGAACTATTTAAACCCTCTCTCTTTTTTATTTGCCAACTTCTTCTGAGGGTGTCTGGAAATCGTAAAATTGCAAACTTTCCCTAATACGAATTTCACAGTTTTTATTTGTGTACTAAGATGTATTGTTTATTTTCAAAATGTCTGTGTAGTGATTTTCATACTCTTTTCACAGAGAGAAACTTGAGTTACACGTACTTACTCTTCTGGGTACTGTTATAAGTGGGTGCACGTACAGTTGACCTCACTGTCACTGTCAAGATTTTGATGCCATAGAAGTTGACCAAACCAGGTAAGAAGACTCATCCCCTTTTCCGAGTACTTTAACTGTCCTCCAATCTGATGCATCTTACAGATGAGATTGGAAAGACAGATCAGTTGAAATCATTGTTTCTTTGTTTTTTCCTTGTTTATTGATTGATTTTTTTTTTTACATCTTTATTGGAGTATAATTACTTTACAATGTTGTGTTAGTTTCTGTTGTACAACAATGTGAATCAACTATATGTATACATATATCCCCATATACCCTCCCTCTTGAACGTCTCTCCCACCCTCCCTATCCCACCCCTCTAGGTTGTCGCAAAGCACCGAGCTGATCTCCCTGTGCTATGCAGCTGCTTCCCACTAGCTATCTATTTTACATTTGGTAGTGTATATATGTCAATGCTACTCTCTCACTTCGTCCCAGCTTCCCCTTCCCCACCCCCCGTGCCCTCAAGTCTATTCTCTATGTCTGCATCTTTATTCCTGCCCTGCCACTAGGTTCATCAGTACCATATTTTTTAGGTTCCATATATATGTGTTAGCATATGACATTTGTTTTTCTCTTTCTGACTTACTTCAGTCTGTATGACAGACTCTAGGTCCATCCACCTCACTACAAATAACTCAGTTTCGTTTCTTTTTATGGCTGAATAACATTCCATTGTATATATGTGCCATATCTTCTTTACCCACTCATCTGTCGATGGACATTTAGGTTGCTTCCATGTCCTGGCTATTGTAAATAGTGTTGCAATGAACATTGTGGTACATGTCTCTTTTCTGAATTATGGTTTTCTTAAATGCCCCAACCAAAAGACAGACTGGCTGAATGGATACAAAAATAAGACCTATATATATGCTGCCTACAAGAGACCCACTTCAGACCTAGGGACACATACAGACTGAAAGTGAAGGGATGGAAAAAGATATTCCATGCAAATGGAAATCAAAAGAAAGCTGGAGTAGCAATACTAGTATCAGATAAAAAAGGTATTAAAATAAAGAGTTACAAGAGATAAGGAAGGGCACTGTTGGTGGAAATCATTGTTTCTTAAGTTCTACTACAAGTTTCTAGGAGAAGAGTGGATTGATCACAGCTGTGCGTCAACAGGCAGTGCTGGGTAGGCTATACTAGTAGGGGAAGGTTAAATTGGAGAATCCAGTTTAAAAATTCTGGTGTTATTTCTGTGGTTACTGGAAAGGTATCCTCTGAAGGGAACCTGACATAATTCTCCAATTCTACTATAGCCTGGATGAGGTATTTCTTTTGTTCTGGACAATTTATTATTTCCCATTTGGTTTTCCAACTAGGAAGGGAGCACTTTGTAAAGAAGATATGACTATCTGATCAGTGGAAAGGAACAACTCTCCTTTTATACCTAATAAATTGAATTCTGATTTATAAATCAGCAATAGTAAATCTACTAGTATGAATTAATTTTGGAGAGACTGAACACTTGTCTGGGCCAATAAAAAGGAAATATTTCAAGTATTTTAATATTAAGTTAAATACTTAAATGTAAAATAAAGACAGAGGCATCTGTGTGGCATCTTAGCCATGTTCCGACCCTCCCCTTTATTTTTTTTATTTATTGATTTATTTTTTTTAATAAATTTATTTATTCGTTCATTTATTTATTTATTTTTGGCTGCGTAGGGTCTTTGTTGCTGTGCGCGGGCTTTCTCTAGCTGTGGCGAGCGTGGGCTACTCTTCGTTGCGGTGCATGGGCTTCTCACTGCAGTGGCTTCTCTTATTGTGGAGCACGGGCTCTAGGCACGCGGGCTTCAGTAGTTGTGGCTCACGGGCTCTAGAGCACAGGCTCAGTAGTTGTGGCGCACAGGCTTAGTTGCTCCGCCGCATGTGGGATCTTCCCAGACGAGGGCTTGAACTCATATCCCGTGCATTGGCAGGCGGCTTCTTAACCACTGTGCCACCAAGGAAGTCCCTCCCCTTTATTTTTTAATTGCCATATGCCATTTCAAGGTCATTAATCTCTGTTCTTCGGTTTCCTAATCTATGCAAGGAAGCTAATACTTGTTCTAAAGTGTTCTTTTAAGAAGCAAATTATCAGTAGAAGAAAAGACAGAGAGAAAAAAATTGAGGTGTTATAAAAATTTAAAGGGATTAAAAGTTAACTTTATAAACAGAAATTGTTTGGCCCTATGTTCCTGATAGACCATACCTGGCTGTACTGAAAAGGTATAAGACATTTAATTTATATAAAATGTATGCCCCTGTCTATGAATGTTTACTGTCACATGCTCCATTCTTGGGCTTTGTACAATGTCGAGAAATATTTGAATTAGATTTATATTATTTCTAGGATAAAAAATTTTAGTGGGTATAAATTGGTAACTCCATAAAAGTTTTCTGGAATAATTGGAAAGATGTGCACCCAAGATGAACCAAATCAGATGTTCTCAGTTCGGGGTAAATTGTTCTCTGCTCACCCTAAAACCAGTCCTTCCTAAAAACATTTAATAATCTCAGCGCCTGGAGTCTCCCTTTTCTACCACTCGTGCCATACCTCAGCCCTGCTTGAAAATTTGTACTGTTGCTACCACTGATATATCTGTTCCAGAAAGAAACAGGCTTTCGTTTCCAGGACTGTCAAATCAGGAGCTTTCACGAGAACACAAAGATTCACTCTATTATTGCACATCATAGAACTCATGCCTGTAGCTTGAAAATAGAAGTCTTTGGTGTAGGCATTTGCTTGTTTGACAGTTCTGTTCTAAATTTTGAAACTAGTGGTACTGTAAAGTGCCTGTCTGACAATGGTGTACCAGAGCTTAGTCATGCAAAATAATTATTGTTCACGGTTCCTTAGCTGAAGTCAATAGCTCCTTGCAAAACACAACATAATGCAGAGATCTAAAGTTACTAAATCAAAAGTGAGAAAAAGAAGAATTTTAAGCAGGCTTGGCAGAAAAAAATAGGTTCTACAAGATTTGCCAAGTGATTTCTCTCAGCATACGGAAGGCTCTAATATTTTTAAAAGAACCCCCATGGGAGAAACCATGGTAACTTTTATTAGTATGTCCTGGTAATTGTTGTCAGTTAACTTACATGATGTCAAAAACACGAAAGCAATTATGGAGATAGCAAATGGTGCCTACTGCCTGTTTTCTAAACTTGAAATAATATTTTCAGGTTTGCTTCTGTCAATTCAGTGTTTTAATATCTACATCCAATATATCATCTACACTGAACGGCTTGATTAAATTAACCTAAGTGTGTATAGGACTGAATTTTTGTGACTGAAGTCTTGGGATGCCTACCCTGGACCCATAGTAGGGCCTATGAATCAGTATAGTGGTGCATGCAGGAAAAGTGAACATCAGTCCTACAAATGAAGAGTTATCTCTCCATGTTGCCTGAAATCTTTGCCAGAGAATCTTGGCAAGATTAGGTATTGCTGCTTGAATGAAAGGGGTGATGTCCTTCTTAACCCCCGGCAGACAATTGCACTTAAGAATATCCCTCTTCTGGGAATAACAAACAGCAATATCTATAGTTTCCTTAGAAGAGGGAGAAACACAGAAATAAACCAGGAATTTCACAGACTCTGCCATAATATATTTACCTTCAACACTTTCAATCCAGTATTAAGACAGAATTGATAGAGGTGGATATGTAATTATTTTAGACTTAGCTCATGGCCGCTTTCCATAGAGTTCATGAGTTTTTAAAGAATAATCTGTTATTGAGGTTTAATTACTATACAGTGAAGTGCACAGATTTTAAGTATACAGTTCAATGGTTTTGACAAATGTATACTTGCATGTAACTAATATCCTGAACATTTTCATCACTCCAGAAAGTTTTCTTATGCTCCTTTTCAGCTAATTATCACCCTTATCACTAGAAACAACCACGTTTCTCATTGCTGTTATCATAGATTAGTTTGCCTGTTTTTGAACTTCATATAAATGAATCATAGAGTATGTAGTCCTTTGTGTCTCGATTTTTTTTACTTAACATAGTGTTGAGACTTAGTCATGTTATTGTGCGTATCTGTAGTTTATTATTATTTTTAAATTGTGCTGTAGGTAGTGTTTTTATATGTATATACCACAATTTGTTTTCCCATTCTTCTGCTGATGGACATTTAGGTTTTCCCAGTTTTTGGCAATTGTATATAAAGCAGCAAAGAAATTCTTAAACAATCCTTTTTGTGTCTAAATGTCCTCATTTCTCTTGAGTTATTCTTCAGAGTGGAAATGTTGGATTATAGCCTAGGTCTAAGTTTATCTTTATAAGAAACTACAAGACAGTTTTCCTAGTGTGGGTATCCCACTTTTTTACTCTCACAGGCAACATGTGAGAATCCCATTTGCTCCACACCCTTGTCAGTATTTGATCTTGTCTGTGTTTTCAATTCTTGCCATCCTAATGTTTGGGAAGAAATATCTCATTGTGATTTTTTTGATGGATATTTATAACTTTAATTCAATTATATTATGAGGAAGGAGCAAAAAGTAAAAATATCAATGAACAAAGTAACAAGTCAAAAAGAGAACTATGGAATAATACAAAGATATTTGAAGGAAGGAAGTAAAAGAGGGAAGCATAAACTAATGAAACATGAAATAAACATTTAATAGAAAGGATCACAAAGCCAAAAATTGATCAAGAAAGAAGAGAAAGCACAAATAAATTCTATTATAAATAAAATGGGACCCTAACTACCAAAACTAGACAAGGACAGTATAAAAAACCAGAAAACTACAGGTTAATCTCATCCATGAACCAAGATGCAAACTCCAAACCAAAATTAACAGCAAAGTGAACCCAGCAATATATTAAAAAACTAAAACTTCATGGCTAACTTAGGTTTATCTCAAAATGTAATCAAAATCATGACCAGGAATTGTTCATGAAACTTCAACCAAAGGGCTAAGGATAGCCAAGACTCTCCTCAAAAACTAGCTGAAAAGACTTGTCTTACTAATTATGTAATTAATAATTTAGACAGTGCATTGGTTCAGTGATAGAAAAATAGAGCTAAGGAATAAAACAATGAGCCCAGAAAGAGACCCATGTGAGTATCTCATTGTTATCTGAGGGCATATCTCTGAAGACTAATGCCACTGGACACCTTTGAATATGCTTCTTAACCATTCAGATATGTTCTTTTGTGGAGTGTCTGTTCAAATCTTTTGCATATTTTTTCTATTTTTAATTATATATTTTGTCTCCTGATTATTGTTATAGGTATTCTTTATATATTTTGCATACAAGTTCTTTGTTAGATAAATGTATTGAGAATATTTTCTCCCAGACTGTAGTTTGCCTATTCATCTTCTTAATGATGTCTTTTGATGAGCAGAATTCTTAATTTTGATAAAGTCCAATTTATCATTTTTTTTCTCTTACGGATAATGCTTTTTGTGTCTGGTCTAAGAAATCTTTACCTACTCCAAGGTCATGAAGATATTTTCCTATGTTTTGTTGTAGAAGTTTTACAGTGTTAGCCTTTAGGTCTATGATCCATCTTGAATTATTTTTTGTGTATGGTGTGAGCTGGGGGTTGAAGTTCCTTTTTTTCCATA
The DNA here is from genome assembly GCF_965194805.1 of Balaenoptera borealis. NCBI lineage: Eukaryota > Metazoa > Chordata > Mammalia > Artiodactyla > Balaenopteridae > Balaenoptera > Balaenoptera borealis. The sequence continues at coordinate 14,106,701 of NC_138870.1, forward strand.
TGGCTCTCCATTTGTTCCAGCTCCATTCATTGAAAACTTTCCTTTCTCTATTGCATTGCTTTGGAACCTTTGCTGAAAATCAATTGATCAACTGAGTGTGATTCTATTTCTGGATTCTATTCTGTTCTTTTGACCCACTTGTTTATCCTAAACTTTTACCACATTCTCTTGATTAGCTTCATGAGTTTTATCATTTTTTTTCAGTCCTGTTCCTCTCATTGTGGCTTCTTTTAACTCCAGCAGGTATGAGGTTCATATTTATTTCAGAAGTTAGTACAATTTCCAAACTCCTCTGGATCTCAGTATCTATAAAATAGGAAAAATAAGAACTCCCTTATAGGGTTTTTTGGGAGAGATAAACAATCTGGAATACCTTTAAAAAGTATACTATAATTCTAAAATAATATTTGTATGTTTAGAATGTTGCTTATTTTTATTTCACTTTTTGCTTCCCTTAATGTTAAGACACGTTCTCACATATGTTTACTGAAATCTCCAAGAAGGGTCTGAACCCTTAGTTTCAGATTTGTGGGGGCATCTATTCTATGGATTTAGAGAAAAAAACAAAGATCTAAGATAATTAAAAGGAGTGAGGGGCACCTGATTCCTTCCCACTTTACCGGAAACCTAGTCTAGTGGTGATAGCAATCCTTTCTGACATTTCTCGTTTGTCTGTTTTTCACAAGGCAAGAACGACTAGATTTCTAATGCTTTGTTCTTCCAGATCTTTCTGATTTGATCTCCCTTTTCTTTGTTGTAGCAGCTACATTTTGCTGAATGACCTTTGCTCTCCCCACCCCAAATCAGTGACCTTTTAAACTGTTTTAATATTTGCTGTGGAATTACTTGTCTTGAACTTTGGCTCGAGTTTCCCTGAAAGATTTCATTATAGGCTTAAAATGGTGGTGAGCAGAAGAGTTCAAAGTTTGTACCCTTACCTTTACCCAAACTAAAACAAGCTGAAAAATAACTCTTTCTCTTCCTTACTCATCTAAGAGCATATAACAAAGATGAGCAGAAATCTAAATTTTTTCACAACCTTTTTCCTGTTACTGCTCTAGATCATACCCCAATTATCATTCTCATTGCTAAATTGAAATCTTTTCATCCTTAAGTTTAGTGGCAACTTCTTTTTTTCGGCTTTTGTGTCTACTTGATTGTAAACTCCTTGAGCACAATTATTTGATGTTATTTATCTTAGTTTCGGATTTTAGCATCAAACCAAATGCCTTGCATTCACATCATAACTGTCTACTAAATTCATTCATTATAGGCAAGTGCTGATTATTGTGCCAAAGACAGTTTCATATATATATCAGACAGGCAATAATTGTACATGGTTTATTGAGAGCAGGAATCCAGTATTTGTTCATTGATTGATTAATAGTTTGAAGTCATTTTATAATTAGAGCATCAGATGAATCTGGTGCTCCTTTCTTTTCAAAAACCTGTTAGAACCGCTCAACTGGAATTCTGTATATCAATTATTTAAATAATAGCTCTCTGTACCTTTTTCTGTAAATTTATCCACAAGATTAGAGCTGTATTACCTCACAATAAATGAAGAGAGTCTTTTAAATACTTGTAGTACTAAAAACTCTTGGCAGGAATTCAGAATTATCTCACATTCTGCCCTATTCCAGTCAGTGTCACAGCCAGGTTCCAGTGTACATTACCAAGATAGGAGAATAAATATATGTAGTTTTCAAAAGACACGGACCATGAAAACGAAGCACTAACGTCTGCTGATGCTAGATTTTCCAATACTGCTACTGATATGCTTCTATAGAAACTGTTCTCAGGCCTGTGATTAATTGCCGTTTCCTAGAGCAAACTGGTAAATCTTACTTCCTTTTTTGGTAGAATATGGATTTGTCCATCAAATCTTAGCTAGTCCTGGAGGCACCCTTTAAAGTCTAAAGGAGGTAAAATTAGGCCAAAAAAAAAAAAAAAAAAAAAGGAAGTACACCACACATAGCAGGTGGTAAATGGGTGAGAAGTATGACCAAGTGAGAAGTAACGTAGATGGAAAGCATAAATCCTTAAACATGTTTAGATAAAGCCATGGAAGTTAGATCCATAAATACTGTTGTGGGTACTAGGAAACTTGGAAATATCCTTAACCTAGATATCGGTGTTAGAATAACTACGCCTTCTAACCCTAACTCTCCTGAAAGTCCCTGCAAAAAACCATGCTAAACTGATTGTGTAATGAATTGTGTAATGAACTGTAATGATCCAGTTTAAGCTCTTCCAGTTCCATTTTGGACTCTGAACAGGAGGGGACAGAATGAGGAAGCAAATTGTCTAGGATCACGGATTTGGAAGACTGCAAGGCTATAGGTGACCTTCACCAAATGTTACATTGTGTCAGTGCCAGCCTTCCGAGGAAGCCTTGCCGCCAGAGCAGGGAAAGAGAAGTTCAACAGAAGGTAATTTTATCAATGACTTCTAATCAGCGTCCCCCCAGCCCCCGAGATCTGAATATTCTCTAAAGCTTTCAAAATTGGGATCTTTTAAACATGTTTGCGGCTACATAAAAGTCGGCCTCCTTTCCCTCCTTTCCCACGCCCAAACTTGAAGAGTTCCAATACAATCGCTAACGTCCCGAGGCGCTGCAGAGGGGAAATGGCCTTTCGGGAGGAGACTTTCCGCCGGCGCCAAAAAGAAGGGTTCAGAGAGGAGAACCGGTGGGCAGGGGTTACTCCGGTGGGAGAAAAATCAGGCGACTTAGGGGAGGGCCTTGGCGAGGGTGGAAGTCGTGCTTTCGGCGCCCGAGAGCAAGTTCCGAGGAAATTAACCAGAAGGGGCGTGGCGCCTGCCTCCCACCCGCCCGCCCTCGCAATGAAAGTCACCGAGCGCCTGCGCGACCCGCCTCTGGGACCAGGTCGCGGTCTTTCTCCGGCTCGGATTCACAGTACGTGCCCGGGAGGGGTGTGTAAGCAGCGGGTAAGGAGAGGGAGGCGGCGGGAAGGGGACCGGGGTGGCAGGTGTAGGCTTGCGGGTCTCTGCCGACCTGAAGCTTCTTTGTTCCATGTAGCTGCTATATGTTTGCTTTTCAATCCATCACTTTTAAAAGGGAGTTTCATTCCTGTCCCCCTTGCAGGTAAATTGTCAAGCTCCAGGACTAAAACTTGAGAGAATAAGTCTTTTTGTGTTTAAGTGATGATTGACCCACTTTGTATTCTCAGACCAAGGTAGCATCCACTTTGAAAGGGCCCCCTTGAACTTTTGGGGAATAAAAAGTACGTGCAAGTAATAGTAATCTAGAAAGTGGCTGCAGTTTAAGCAACTTCTGTTCATCCTAAGGGTGTAAAATCCTGCAGCGGCTCTGAGTTCAAGGACAAACTGGCCTTTGTACCTCCTGAAAGACAGGACTTGCTCCTCTTGGTTTGCTTTGATAAGCCACAGAAACATTAGCAAGTTAAAAAATAATAATAATTAACAAAGTGGAGGAGGACGTGAATTAGACCCTGTTAGATGAATTGGAGATTGTTAGAGTCTGCTCACTGGAACCCTGGGAGGATTCTCAGCCCCCCAGTCCAGAGGCGAAAGCCATGTGGAAGGAGTAAAGGAGAAAGGAAGCCTTCTTTGGGAGTTCAGGCCTCAGCTATTACTACTATTGCTGGATTGGGGTGGTGGGGACCAGGGTGCATGCAGATTCCATCTCCCTGCTTCCTTTGAAAGAGTCCCAAGGCCTCTTAGTAGTCCGGGCACCATGTTTACTTTCTCCTTTTTCCTCTGCCTGTTTACTCTCCAAGAACGTGCCAATTGGGCTGTAATCAAACATTGTTGAATGGCCTTGGAAACTTCTCCAGGTCTCCAGCTAACAGGCTTTAACCCAGTCTAGCCCAGTGTTCTCAGATCCCTAGCCTGCTGTGAAAACTAGACACACCTTTTGCATCGCCTGGGAGTTAGGCTGGTATTGAGTTTTACTGTCTTCTGCTTTTTCCAAAATAAGAGGCCTATGCGTGTTGACCATCTCTGTTCATCTTGAAAAATGGCAAATCGGTCCAAATTTGAATATTACTCTCTGTGGCAGACAAGGACAGTTTTTCTGAGGGTTTGTTTGAAAGTGGAGTTTCTTAAACGCTGAGTCCAGAAAAGGTCAGCATAGGCCCCTGGTAATGGCCTCCCCCCACCTCCCTCCCAGAGCCAGAAGCATTTTCCTCCCAACACCTGGGCCCTGAAACTTGGAGACCTTGTCTGCAGTCACCTAGTCTATTCAGTAAATTCTAGAACTCATAAGCAGCAATGAGACCACTGAATTATCTTTTTTCTTTGTCTCATGGGTACTGTTCTGTTGCTTTAAAAAGTCTAAAATTGCAGAGTCATGGCCATGGGAATGCATGCTCACATACTGTGTGTTGCACAATATTGATGTAGAAAGGCCGCTGTAGATAAGAGAACTTTGCTCTTTTTGGCTAAGAGCCTATAAAGAGAAGAGGAATATTTCTCAGTTGGTAGCATCTATCACTCAACTGTGATAGATACTAAGGGAGCAGGGGTGGGATTCTGTGGGGTGCGGGGGACAAGACAGGAAGGGGATTTGACAGAAAGAAGCCCCCAGAAGGCCAGGGAAGTCTAGAATGTTTAGCCTTGATGGTAGATAACCCACAAGTTCAACACTTGAGAAAACTGGGTTCCAGTCTTGCGCCCTCCACTGTGAATTTGGGTCAATTACTCATTCTACCTCTCTGGGCCTCAGTTTCCTTATATGTTAAAGGTAGAGACAAATATTTGCTCTGAGTACCTTAGAGTTCTCCAAATTCTCAAGTGAGATAATGTGATGGCTTTTGAAAACTCTAAAATTGTATCCTCAGTGCCTAGAACAGCACTTATTTATTTACCAAATACTTGTATAGCACTTCCTGGGTCCCACTGCCTTTCTAAGCACTTTATACTTAATTCACTTAAGGCTCACAAGAGTCCTGTGAGGTAGGAAGTATTATTAACCTCATTTTTACAGGTAAGGTAAATTAATCGCAGTGGGTAAGTGGCAGAGTTACATCCACCTGGACCACAGTCTAGTTGCACAGTCTGTGTGAGCTCGACACGCAGCTCTTTGTCCTTTGTAAAGGCATCACCTCCACATTAGAGGACTGAGCCCCCCTCTCTGGCGATATAGGTAGAGATATTCTCCACTGTGCCAACCAATGCTGGACAATAAAAGGAACAATACACTGTCCAAATAGAATACATCGTTGGAATCATTTATTTTCTATAACTCATCACCAAGTTTCATGTTTTGCTCTGCTTACTTTCCTTAGATTATTTCTACTGCGTTCCTAGACTACTCAAATCACTGAACACTTTACCCTCTGAAGTATTATTGCTACTATACTGCTATCCTCCCTCCTGGTGACCTTTCACGTACAAAGTTTCCAGTAACTATTTTTGGAGTGCAGTGCCCAGGCGTGATGCAGGTTCAAGGCAACTTACTGACAAATTAGCTTCAAAAAAGAAAGTCTAGATCAGCACCACCTAATTTTGTGCTATAAATGACTCCTATTTCTTAATGCCTTATCTTTAACTCTCCTTACCCCACCCTCAGATGTGCTGGGAGTGGACCATGTTGATCCTGAGAGGCGATTTGTGGACCCACAGTGTGTGATACCAGAAGCTCAGTATTGGCCTGCTCCTAAAGCCACAGACTTGAGGAGCTAAGGCACATTTTTGATGATTGAGAAACTCTGTGCAAAGTACACTTTGTGTGTTGTTCACATTTAGAGAAAAAGCCCCCCATTGACCTTTGCCTCCAACTGCTCAGGTCTTTGTGTTCTTTTCCCACCAACAGTTCTGGAAGTCTTCTACTTTTTCTCTATTCTTTCAATACCCATTTTCACTGAGAGAAAACCATCCTCTGGTTGCTAAATACACTTCATTCTGAGAACATTGGTGGGGACGTACAGAAACTGTTTGACTTTTAAAATTATGGTTGAATAGCAGCATTTGCTACTTGATAAACTTTTCTTAAATTTTTAAAAAATTAACACCTCTGCTGTGTTTCTTCATATCTCTGTCCAGAGGCATAGGACTGAGGGATTCCTTATTAAGCGAATTACTCTATCTGCATGCTGAAGGAGAGTGCAGTTTATTCATGACTCCCCTGCCCCCTGCCCTACTAGAACAAGAGCAGATACATTAAATGTTGCTAAAAGTATTATTTTGCACTGAGAAACGTCAACTGAAAAAAACACATAACGTGAGAGCTGGGAGTTCAGCTTCAGTTGGGGCTTTCTGAGGACGGTAGCTCTTGAGGAACTGCTCTGAAGAGGTGCGGGTATCAGTATATATATGATTTCGGTGAAGGGGGTATGTGCAATCAAACACACATCTTAGTAGAAGTTTGCTGCTGGTTACGAGGAACGGATGTCTCCATTAATGATGTTAGTGCTTTTCTAGTTATGAGAAGTTGCAAAAAATTGGGCTCATAAAAATTTCTCCTGAAAATATCTAACTCTCTGAAGGCCTCTTCTGCCACTTTTTCCCAGAGCACACAGTGCCTCATTCCTGATCTGCCCTGAACTCCTTTCAGGGTGTGTTAAAGGTCAGCGACTGCATTGGCTAGTGACTTCATGCTTGTAGAATCAGATGGTGAGTGTTATTTTTAGTTGGCAGAATCTATCTAACGTACTTGCTTTTAAGACTGCTGACTGTTGGAGGTGGGTTAATTTGCTACTCTCTCTGTGTGTGTGTGTGTGTGTGTGTGTGTATTTAAACTAAATACGGTTGACCCTTGAACAATGCGGGGGTTGGGGGGCCAGCCTTCCACACAGTCAAAAATCCACTTATGACTTATAGTCGCCCCCTCCTTTTACTCGGTTCCTGTGTATCCATGGTTCTGCATCTGCAGATTCAACCAGCTGCTAATTGTTTAGCATGCTGCTATTTAGTATTGAAAAAATCCAAATATAAGTGGACCCACACAGGACAAACCCGTGTTGTTCAGGGGTCACCTGTACATTTCTATTTGTCTGAATCCAAGGAGTATATTTTTAGCCTACCTTTTAAAATAGGGGTTGCTTAGGAAGCTTTGGGTTTTTTATTTGCAAAATGGGAGTAATGCTTAACTTGTAGCATAATTGGAAGAGGAAGGAAGATAACAGATGGAAGGGGTGCCAGCACCGCCAGCTGCGGGGTAGGCACTCAGTCAATGTTAGTTGAATCAGAATTAAGCAGTTTGCAGTCTCTTGAAGGAGACAGTGCAGTGTGGTTGGTATACAAGATGTGAGGTCAGAGACCTGGGTTTGTGTCCCAGCATGGCTGCTAAGTATCTCAAATTTCCATTTCATTCATCTGTAGAATAGATATACTTATGAGAATGATAATTTTATGGTTATGAAAATTATGTAAGGTAATGCACATAAAGTACATGGTATAATTGGTTGTGTAGCCAAGTCTTATAAAATTAAATATATATGTATTATATATGTGATTTATGTCCCATTCAACAGTAACATACAGACAACTACATGACTGGTAGCAGAGTATAGAAAGATATATAGGTTTACAGATTATTGGTAGATGGATAGATTGATCCGAATGATCACTCTAGGTTGCATGCCGGGGTTGAGTTTTAAAGGCAGGAACAGATGTGTCTACAGGAGACAACACTCCATGCTAAGCCTGTAAAATAGCGTTCAAGCTTGGGTATGAGAAAAGATATTTGTTTATGTAGAAGACACAGAAGATGTAGGTAGTGGGGCTGATAATAGAACAGAGGAGGTTAAAAAGAATGACTCTCAGATAGTGCGGAATTTCAGCTTTACCCTAACTTTCTACCCGCCTGGACTTCAGCATCACCCGTGTGTGCCTCTGTCTCCTTCCTGAGCACTTTCCTGTTTATACTTCCGACACCAGACTCAGGGAGTTACCTTCAGTTTACTCCTGACCGCTTTTAGGTGGAAGTAAATATGGAATGTGAAGTGACCTGAAGACTTACGTAAAGTTAATCCTCCTCCCCTTGTGCCTTCTACAAAAGCATCATAAATGCCAATTTTTCACCTTGCATTTGCAAGCCTTGTTATTTCATGTTTCCATTATCCTGCTTCACCCTCTTCACTTGTGTTGATGTGAATGATGACCATGGTCTTGATGACGGCAATGACCGTGATCAGGAGATCGTAAACTTTATTGAGGGTTTTCGTGGGCCAGGCACTGTGCTAGGTATTTTCCACATGCTATCTCAGTTAAATCCTGACAAAAACCCACTAACTTAGGAGGTATTACTATTCCTATCTTATAAATGAAGAAATTCAGTTTCACAGAGGCTAAGTCTCTCAACCAAAGTTAATAGCAAAATGGTGTGACTGGAATTAGAATCCTGGAGTCCGAGATCTTGAATACGACTGAAAGGACAAAAGGCTGTTAAGTTGGGTTTGTAAAGGAGGACATATGTTAGAACTTAAGCATTTCTAATCAAACATTAATGATACTAAATACTATGGACGTAGTTTGATGTTTCTGAGGAGACCCATGGATTCTGTTTTTGTGTGTGTCCAACTTGTGGCTCATCTTGATGCAAAAATATGATTTTATTTCTATCTTTAGGGCAGTTCGCCTGTTTATTTTTGCTTGTAATACCCCCTGCATTTTCATTTTCACTCAGTACTTGTTTGATGTCTTCAAGCTTAATGGTATAGAACTAGACAAAACCATAATAGTATTCATTTTGGAATTTAAAAAAACCTAACTGATTATTTCTTCTTCAAATAACCCAAGATATCTTTAAGAACAGTGTGGTTAATGCTGCAGTATAAGCGCATCAAGTGACCGTCAAGTTATTTGGGGTATTTCTGTCTGCTTTATCCCATCTTGTCTAAAATTTTTTTAAGATTCCAGACCAAAATTGAAAAAATGGTCGAGCTCACGCAGCTAATGGACAATGAAGTATTCATGGCCTTTGCCTCCTACACAACGATTGTTCTTTCAAAAATGATGTTTATGAGCACTGCAACTGCATTCTATAGATTGACAAGAAAGGTAAGACATCGGAGGCAATATTTTCTTTTAAGAGTTGAGATTCTGGAAAGCAATTTTCTTAAATTATTTTTTGTAAAGCCCAGTGGCATATTGTCTAATACTGCAAATGAAGTATGCAATCATTTGGTACAGGTGGTCCTGATATATTTATGGAATGGGTGCTTTTTCCTAGAAACTAGTAAATAGTTTTTTCATTGTAGCTTTTACCTTTTGTCATGCCACTTAGCATATGAGATTTCTGGAGTATCAAAGTTTTCAAGGAAACTTTTGTGATTTTGAAGTTAATTTTGCCTACTAGAGTTTAGAAAATAGTCATTTTCTAGACAGTGAACTGGTGTTTTCAGCTCTGTTACAGGTCAAGGATATGCCTTTGGGGACAGAATTAAAGTTCTTATTATCAGCAGAACCTCTTATGATTGGGATAAGGCATTTGAATTTTGTGTGGTTATGAATTCTTAAGTGGATCATATTTCTACCCGTCATGATAAGAATTATTTTTTTTAAAATTGGAGGCTTGGGGAAGGCGGTAGAAAGTTTTGAAACACATAACCTATATTCAGGCAGGGTTTATGACGACAGTGATGGGGGTAAAGCAAAGCTACGTTGACAAAGTTAAATGCTTTTCATTGGTGTGGTCCCTATGCCTATTCAGCAGCTTCTTTCTGGAAACCATCGTTTCTCTTTTAGTCCCTGTCCTGAGTTTTTGTCCTCCAGAGCCTTGCTTTTATCTAGAAGTCACAGTGCTCCCTAAGGTATTTCCTCATTACTGTCTTGAGGCGTCATTTCTTCCCAAGGATATTTGCATTTTAATGGGGGCACATACCCACATGTTTAACTCTCTAATGGGGCAAGGTGTTAGAGCAGCAGTCTATAAAGTGGCTGCTACCACCAGATCCACACTGTCCTCTAGAAATGTCACGGCACCAAGGATAGCAGAAATGTTGCTTGTCTTAAAAGGAGAAGGGAATTCCAATTTGTGGAGAGCCTGTGATATATGTTAGGAGCCATGACACTCTTTGTGTGTGTCAGATCATGGAAGCATTTTACATAATTGTTAGCATTATCATGTGAGATGAGCATTACTGTTCCCATTTTATAGATGAGGAAATACAAGTCAGAGAGATTAAGTAGCTTTCCCAAGGTTACACACCAATAAAGGGTGAGGCTGAGATTCAAATTCAGATTGGTTTCAATGAAAATCTCATGCACTTTACGTTGTCATACCTTTATTTACTTATTCAAAATATATTTATTGAACATCCACTGTGTGCCAGGCAATTATTTAAGAACAAGACAGACAGATCTGACCTCAAGAGCTGATACTGTATCACACTGCTGCCCATCAATTCTCCTCAACATCTTTACCTGAAATAAATGCTCATGTCGTATTAAGAAAAATATTATAATATTTATGAGGTTCCTCAGCTTAAATTAAGGCTAATTTTAGAGTTCGTGTTTTTCTTTATTATATATTATTAAATACTGGGACATACTTAAATATTTTTAAATGCATGTTTCAAGTTTCAGGGAATGCGGAAATCATTTCAAACATCATAATAATGGCAGGAAGGAATACATGAAATATGCCCTAGAACATGTACTTGGTGTTTATAGGAATGCGATTCAACTTCTTATATTTCACTGTATTGTTCAACACAAACTTCTAGTTAATTCAGAAAAAGAAAAGAGACACACATATCCTAACAAAGTACAAAATACTCTTCCTGCCCCTCACTCTTTTATGCTGCATGCCTGTTCTCTGATATCCTTGGCAAGTAAACTTATGACTTTCATATGAGCCAACCAGTTAGAAATATTAATACTCTTGAGGGCAAGTGCATCAACATTACTGTAAAAAAATGCCAGTTCACCGTAATAGTCAATGAGAACTTAGAATTATGCTCTTTTTTTCCATTTTTGCTTCCTTTTCGCTATTTTTATACATTGGTTTTTATGTACGTTCTTATTTATGCTTCTCTTAAAATTTTTTTTTACACTGTTAATAAAAATTCAGATTTTAAGAAGAGATGCTTTCTGCTACCCCTGGGTTTGATATATTGCTCCCATTTTTTTTTCATAATGGCCAACTTGGATGCCTGTATTTCCTTCCATTAAAATGTAAATAACTTATCAGATAGAGTTACCCCCATGTTACTTGGCATTTGAAATAGGTTTTTTCCTCATTATTTGGAATAGGTTTTTGCCAACCCAGAAGACTGCGCAGGCTTTGGCAAAGGAGAGAATGCCAAGAAGTATCTTCGGACAGATGACAGAGTGGAACGTGTACGAAGGTGAACCCACTGTCTCCTGAAATGATTTGCTTGATCAAAGAATTTTGGTACCAGAGTTAAGTGAGGATGTTGGGGTCTAGAAGAAAGAAGGAAGAAAAGTCAATCATTTTACCTAGTCCATATAATTATAGAAAATTAGCGATCTAGATGTCTCCAACTATCACTGTGATTGCACATATTTCCAGTTTAGCTTTTCTGTGCACTTTGTTGGGGTTAATGACTTTGTTCTGTGTAGGGATTTATCAAAAGTAATGACAGGTAGGAGGTGAAATGAGGGTGGTAGATTCTTGCAGTTTTTGTCATCTTTCTCCAGAGGTGAAACTGTCAGCTTGTGTAAAAGGCTGAAGAACTAGGTATTTTCGCATAAGATTCAAAATATGAACTTGGGAAATCTCTCCCTTTCCAATCTCTCTCTCTCTCTTCTTTGTCGATATTATGTTTAATATACTGAGAATGCAATGAACAATGAAAAGCAGTAAGCCAAGATACCATCTACACAGTTTCTTAATAATACCATGAATATACTTATTTTAAAAGCACATTGAATTCTAGTTCTGGAGTATATTTCTTAATCCTTGTCATAAAGTCATGTAAATTGCAAACTCTTTTTCATCTTTACAGAGGTATTATTGACAAATAAAATTGTAAGATGTTTGAAGTGTACAATGTCATTTGATATATGTATATGTTGTGAAAGGATTCCCTCTATTGAGTTCATTAACACATCCATCACCTCACATATTTCATCTCCCCTCCTCTCTTTTTTGGTGAGAACATTTAATTTCTACTCCTATAGGAACTTTCAGTTATACAATAACACAATACAGTGTTATCAACTATAGTCAGCATGTTATACTTTAGATCCTCAGACCTTGTTCATCTTATGACTGACGGTTCGTACCTTTTTATCAGCCTCTCCATATTTCCCCCAACCCCTAGCCCCCTGGCTACCACTACTTTCTGTTTCTATGAGTTTGATTTTTTTTTCCTTTTGGTAGATTCCGTGTATAAGTAATACCATATAATATTTGTCTTTCTCTGTCTTAATTATTTCATTTAGCCTAATGCCCTCCAGTTTCATCCAAATGACAGGATTTCCTTTTTTTTCTTAAGGCTGAATAATATTCCATTGTGTGTGTGTGTGTATGGTTAGGTTGTTTCCATGTCTTGGCTGTTGTGAATAATGCTGCAATGAATGTGGGAGTGCAGACATCTCTTTGGGATAATGGTAGTTCTCTTTTTAATTGTTTGAGGACCTTCCATACTGCTTTCCATAGTGGTTGTACCAGTTTACATTCCCAACAACAGTGTGGAAGGGTTCCTTTTCTCCATATCCTGGCAAGCATTTTCTATCTCTTGTCCTTTTCACAGTAGCCATCCTAACAGGTATAATGTGATAACTCATTTTGATTTAGGATGATTGGTGATGTTGAGCACCTTTCATGTACCTCTTGGCCAGCTGGATGTCTTCTTTGGAAAAATGGCTAATTGGGTCTCTTTTTTTAATTGGGTTATTTTTACTTGTTTGTTTATTTGTTTTGGTCTATGGAATTGTATGAGTTCCTTATATATTTTGAATATAAGCCCTTATCAGATATGTGGTTTGCAAATATTTTCTCCCATTCCGTAAGTTGCCTTTCAATTTTGCTGATGGTTTCTTTTGCTGAGCAGAAGCTTTTTGATTTGATGTAGTCTCATTTGTTTGTTTTTGTTGTCTTTGCTTTTGGTGTCAAATCTAAAAAATCATTCCTAAGGCCAATGTCAAAGAGCTTACCATCTTTTCCTTCTAGAAGTTTTATGGTTTCAGGTCTTACGTTCAAGTCTTTAATCCATTTTGAGTTGATTTTTGTGTATGGTGTAAGATAGGGTCCAGTTTCATTCTTTTGCTTGTGGAAATGTAGTTTTCCTGACACAATTTATTGCAGAGGCTGTCCTTCCCTATTGTGTATTCTTGGCTCCTTTGTAAAAAATTAATTGACTGTATATGTATGGGTTTATTTCTGGACTCTCTATTCTGTTCCTTTGATCAATGTGTCTGCTTTTATGCCAATACAATACTGCCTGGATTACTATAGTTTTTTAATGTAGTTTCAAATCAGGAAGTATGATGCCTCCAGCTTTGTTTTTATTTCTCAAGATTGCTTTGGATATTCAGGGTCATTTGTGGTTTCATACAAATTTTGGGATTTTAAAAAAGTTCTCTAAAAATGCCACTGGGATTTTGAGAGGGAGTACATTAAATCTGTAGATTGCTTTGGGTAATATGGGCATTTTAGCAATATTAATATTAATTCTTCCAATCTATGAGCAGAGAATATCTTTTCATTTATTTACATCTTTTATTTCTTTCATCAGTGTCTTACAGTTTTCAGTGTATAGATCTTTCACCTCTTTTGTTAAATTAATTCCTAAGTATTTTATTCTTTTTGCTGCTATTTTAAATGGAATTGTTTTAAGTTTCTCTTTCTGATAGTTCATTGTTAGTGTATAGAAATGCAACTGATTTTTTTCATTGTAGTTTTATTGAAATTTGAGCAAGAATTTGGCTTTGGTATTCTCCAACATAATATTTTTGTATATTGATTTCGTATCCTGAGACTATACTGAATTCATTTATTACTTCTAACAGTTTTTGGTGGAATTAGGTGAGTATTTTTGATATAATATCATATCATCTACAAATAGAGACAGTTTTACTTCTTTCTTTCTGATTTGGATGACTATTTCTTTTTCCTGACTAATTGCTCTGACTAGGATTTCCAGTACTATGTTGAATAAAAGTGATGAGGGTGGGCATCCTTGTCTTGTTCCTGATCTTAGAGGAAAAATTTTTGGCTTTTCACCATTGAGTACCATGTTAGCTGTGGACTTGTCATGTATAGCCTTTATTACATTGAAGTACATTCCATCTATAACCAGTTTGTTGTGAGTTTTTATCATGAAAGGATTTTGGGTTGTCAAATGCTTTTTCTGCTTCTATTGAGAAGATTTTTTTTTTTAATTTATTTATTTATTTATTTTTGGCTGTGTTGGGTCTTCGTTTCTGTGTGAGGGCTTTCTCTAGTTGCAGCGAGCGGGGGCCACTCTTCATCGCGGTGCACAGGCCTCTCACTGTCGCGGCCTCTCTTGTTGCGGAGCACAGGCTCCAGACGCGCAGGCTCAGTAGTTGTGGCTCACGGGCCCAGTTGCTCCGTGGCATGTGGGATCTTCCCAGACCAGGGCTCGAACCCGTGTCTCCTGCATTGGCAGGCAGATTCTCAACCACTGCGCCACCAGGGAAGCCCCCGAGATTTTTATCTTTCATTTTGTTAATGTGGAGTATCACACAGATTGATGTGCAGATGTTGAGCCATCCTTGCATCCCTGGAATAAATCTCACTTGATAATGGAGTATGATCCTTTTGATCCTTTCAATTAAACTGTTTAATTTGGTTTGCTAATATTTTGTTGGCGATTTTTGCCTCTATGTTCATCAGGAATATTGGCCTGTAATTTTCTTTTCGTGTAGTGTCCTTATTTGACTTGGATATCAGGGTAATGCTGGATTTGTAAAATGAGTTTGTAAATGTGCCCTTCTCTTTTATTTTTTGGAAGAGTTTGAGAAGGATTGGTTTTAATTCTTCTTAGGGTGTTTGGTAGAATTCACCAGTGAAGCTGTCTGGTCCTGGATTTCTTTGTTGGGAGGTCTTTAATTACTGATTCAATCTTCTTACTAGTAATTGGTCTGTCCAGATTTTCTATTTCCTCATGATTCAGTCTTGGTAGTTTGTATTTTACTAAGAATGTAACCATTTCTTCTAGGTTGTCCAATTTGTTGGTGTATAATTGTTCATGAGTCTATTTTGACCCTTTGTCTTTCTATAGTATCAGTTTGAATGCCTTCTTTTTTAATTCTAATTTTATTTATTTGAGTCCTCTCCCTTTTTTTCTTGGTAAGTCTTGCTAAAGGTTTGTTTATTTTATCTTTTCAAAAAAATCAGTTCTTAGTTTCATTGATCTTTTCTACTGTCTTTTTAGTCTATTTCATTTATTTCTACTCGATCTTTGTTATTTCTTTCCTTTTACTAATTTTGGGCTTAGTTTGCTTTTCTTTTTTTAGTTTCTTGAGGTGTAAAGTTAGGTTGTTTATTTGAGATCTTTCTTTTTTCTTAATGTAGGTATTTATCACTTGTATAAGCTTCCCTTTTAGAACTGCTTTTGCTGCATTCCATGAATTTTGGTATATTCTGTTTCTGTCTTTGTCTCAAGACATTTTTTAATCTCTCTTGATTTTTTCTTTGACCCATTGGTTGTTTAGTAGCATGTTGTTTAATCTCCACATTTGTGAATTTTCCAGGTTTTTTCTTTTTTTTTTTTTGTAGTTGATCTCTAGTATCATACTGTTGTGGTTAGAATAGATGCTTGATATGATTTCACACTTCTTAAATTTATTAAGGCTTGCTTTTTGGCCTGACATATGATCTGTCCTGGATAATGTTCCATGTGTTCTTGGGAAGAATGTGTATTCTGTTGCTTTTGGATGTAAAGTTCTGTAAATGTCTTTTTAGGTCCATCTGATCTAAAGTATAGTTTAAGTTCAGTGTTCCCTTATTGATTTTCTTTCTGGATGGTCTATCCACTGTTGAAATTGGGATATTGACGTCTTCTACAATTATGGTATTGTTCTTTCTCCTTCAGATCTGTTAATATTTGCTTTATATATTTAGGTGTCCTATGTTGGGTGCATAACTATTTACCAGAGTTATATCCTCTTGATGAATTGACCCACTTTATCATTATATAATGACCTTGTTTGTCTCTTGTTACAGTCTTAGGCTTAAAGTCTGTTTTGCCTGATATAAGTATAGCTACTTAGCTTTCTTATGGCTTCCATTTGCATGGAGTATCTTTTTCCATCCCTTCACTTTGAGTGTATGTGTGTCCTTAAAGCTGAAATTAGTCTCTTTATAAGCAACATGTTGTTAAGTCTTGTTTTATTTTTATCTATTCAATCATTCTGTGTCTTTTGATTGGACAATTTAGCCCATTTTCATTTAAAGTAACTACTGATAGCTATGTACTTATTGCTATTTTGTTAATTTTTTTCTGGTTGTTTTGGAATGCCTTTGTTCCTTTGTTTCTCTCTTCCTTTGTGATTTGATGATTTTCTCTAATGGTAAGCTTTGATTGCTTTCTCTTTATCTTTTGTGTATCTACTGTAAGTTTTTACTTTGTGGTTACCCTGAGTCTTACATAAAACATCTTGTGTTTATAATAGTCTATTTTAAGTTGATAACAACGTAGCTTTGAATGCATATAAATGCTCTACATTTTTACACTCCTCCCCCCCACATTTTATGTTTTTGATGTCACAATTTTCACCTTGTTATTTTGTGTATCCACTGACAAATTATTGTAGTTACAGTTATTTTTAATACTTTTGTCTTTTAATCTTTATACTAGAGTTATAGGTGATTTAACCACCACCATTACATTAGAGTATTTTGACTTTAGCTATATGTTTACTTTTACAAGTGAATTTTATACTTTCATGTTTTCCTCTTTAGTGTTCTTCAGTTTCAACTTGAAGAACTTGAACACTTTTTTATAGGGCTGGTCTAGTGGTGATAAACTCCTTTAGCTTTTGTTTGTCTGGAAAACTCTATCTCTCCTTCAATTCTGAAGGACAACTTTGTTGGGTAGTGTATTCTTGGTAGTTTTTTCTTATAGAACTTTGAATATATCATCCCACTCTCTCTGGCTTGCAAAATTTCTGAAAAAAAAATCTGCTGATAATCTTACGTGGGTTCCCTTGTATGAAACAAGTTGCTTTTCTCTTGCTGCTTTTAAGCTTCTCTCCTTGTCTTTAACTTTTGATAATTTAATTATAATGTGTCTTTAACTTTTGATAAGTTACTTATAATGTGTCTCGGTGTGGGTCTCTTTGGATTCATCTGTTTTGGTACTTTCTGAGGTTTTTGTAGCTGAATGTCTATTTCTTTCTTCAGATTAGGAACATTTTCAGCCATTACTTCTTTGGATAAGTTTCTGCCCCCTTTTCAGTCTTATACTTCTGGTACCTCTATAATGCATATATTGGTCTTTTTGAGGGTTTTCCATAAGTTCCTTAAGCTATTGTCACTCTTTTTCATTATTTTTTCTTTTTGTTTCTCTGATGGATGAATTCCGCTGCACTGTCTTCAAGTTTGCTGAACCTTTCTTCTACTTGATCTAATCTGTTGTGACCTCCTATATTGAATTTTTAAATTCAGTCATCTTCTTCAGCTCTGTGATTTCTGTTTGTTACTTTAAAACTATTTTCTATTTCTGTTGAAACTCTCACTTTGCTCATGCATTGCTCTCCTGACCTTGATGAGCATCTTATGACCATTATTTCCATCAGGTAAATCACTTATCTCTGTTTCAGTAAGATCTGTTTCTGTAGATTTATCTTGTTCTTTTGTTTAGAACATATTTCTCTGTTTCTTTATTTTTCTTTATTCTCTGTGTTTGTTTCTGTGCATTAGATAAAACAACCACCACTCCCAGTCTTGACAGAGTGGTCTCACGTGGGAGGTGAACCTTGTCAATTAGCTTGAGCTCCTGGTTGTCTCTCAAACCTTTGTAATTGTCCAAGCTGCCTTCTTTTTTTCTACTGGCTCCCAGTTTTTGAGTGTGTGCCAAGACTTTTCAAGTGTTCCAAAGGGGAGGATCACAGTCAGCAGCTAGCTGCAAGCTGATTGGAAGCTGGACTCTCAAACAACAGCTGGGAAAGTAGGTAGTTAAGCCCCTTCCAGAGAGAAACTGGGATTTGGGCATTTTTCCTGGGCTCAGGTGTATAGCTGTGGGGAGAGCTCTTGTACCTATTAAGAAACTGCTTCCTTGTTTGCTATAGTCCTGTGGAAGTCATGAATGCAAGCCCCATTGGTTATCAGAGCCAGGCAATCCAGGAGCCTGTCCCTTTGGTAGTAGCTGCAAAAGTTGGGGTGCCAGAAGTGCATACAAGCTCCTTCCAAGGAGATACTGGCAACTTGGAGTGGGCTAGAGGGAGAAGGTGAGGGATGTGTCTTCTGGCTTCTCCAGTCTCTGAGGAAGATTATAGCCAGCCCCTAGATGCATACTGAATTAGAAGCCTGACCCTCAGCCGTAGCTTTAAAGTATACAGATGAATGCCTTTTAGGGAAAGACTGGAAGATGGACATTTTTGCCTGCTCCCTTTTCACTGAGCCTTGGGGGTGGGGGTAGCTGTGGCAAGTGCTTGTGCTTGTTGATAACTGCTTCTTTGTTTGCTATATTCCTGTGGGACTTGTGAATGGTAGCACTATTGTCTGTCAGAGCCAGGTGATCCAGAGACCCATCACTCGGGCTGCAACCATAAAAGCTGAGGTGCAGATGTGTGTAAGCTCCTTCTGGGGAGATACTGGAGACTTGTTTTGGGCTAGAAGGAGAAAATGGAGGAGATGTCTACTGGCTTTCCTAGGAAGGATCAAAGCCAGACCCTAGATGCAGGCTAACTGGAAGCTTGACCTTTAGGTAGCAGTTTTTAAAGTATGCAGGTGGATCTCTATCTGGGAAAGACTGGGAGGTGGGCATTTTTGCCTGTTCCCTCTGTGCTCAGTCCTGGGGGAATAGCTACAACAAGTCTCATGCACCTGTTAACAACTTTGCTTTTGTTTGCTATAGTCCTTTGGATCTCCAGGATGCAATTCTCACTGACTTACAGAGTTAGGTGTTTTGGTGGGCGCCTGTTCTTGGGTGAAAGTCTTAAAGGTTGGGGCACTAAATATGAGGTCTAAACCCTTTTCTCCTCAGGGAGAAGCTGGGAGTTGAGAATTCCCTTCCGACTGTATGGTGCTGTTCTGGGGGTGGGGTTTATAGCAAGATTTTCTCAGCCTTTCCTTATCCATTTCGATGTGGGTATTTTCTCATTCTCTCAATGGGTAGAAGTTGCTCAGCTAGTTTCTGGATTTCTTTCAGAGGTAATTGCTCCATGTGTAACTGTCCATTTGGTGTATCTGTGGAAAGAGGGGAGTTCAGGAGCCCCCTATGTCACCATCTTGGCCGACCTTCTCCCCACCGCAAAATTTTTTATATTGAGATTCCATTCCCAATCCATTAGTTACCTTTTTCTAACATGTGAAACATTAAAGTTATGTACCGTCTTCATTTACTATTTTCTAATGCTCATCTAAACTGTAGTACAATTCTAGACACATTTCACAGGATAAGCAAAATTATATAAAATTAAAGAAGCAGTGAAGAGTTTTCATAGCCATACTTAAACATTTAGATATTTAGTTTTGTGATGAATAGTTAAGATATGAAACATCATGAATATATTTGACTACACTTCTTCAATTTGGTGAGTATAAATAGATAATGAAATGGGGATTGAAAGAAAAAATTTTACTTCTGTAATTCACGTATCTGCTGCAGCATCAAATCCCTTTGGAATCTAGATCATATTTGCATCATCACTTTTGACTTCCTGGAAAGTCTGAAGCCCCTCCCAAGATTTCTGCAGATTCCCTTATGGTATATAGCCTCAAGATTAACTCAGTCTGCAATCCTGCATTTGTGCATGTTTCCATATTCTGCATTTTGTTAGGCTGATGTAAACTTGGTTCTTTCCTCAACTCTCTCAACAAATCAAGTTAAAAATGTGATAAAAATAGACCTGACTAAATCAAGGTGCAGAGTTTACAGTATGGCAACACAAACATTTCAAGTTGTATGTTATAGTGCTCTGTCCTTCAGCATCCTCTCCCTGGGGAAGTTGCATTGTGCCCTCTTCACCTCACAGAATGGTCAGCATTACACCATTGTGCAGGCTATTCTTTTACCCCATGTACTTCTCTGCTCCTCCAGTACCGAAATTTATTTTTTTTATTTATGCAAAAGTTTAATCTCAAATTATTTATCAAGCAAGAATGGCTTTTTCTAAGAGGAAGTCTATGATAGATAGTTAGAATAAGATTTTAACTTTTGCTTCACTTAGTTATATATTTGTTAATTCAGCAGTCCTACTGATTAAAGTGGCCAGTTTTAAAATGGATTGTGTCAAGAATATGGATCTAAAATAGTCTCAGGAATCTCTCAAAGAATCAAGGTGAAAATTTCAAACAGTATCAGAGGAAAATTATATGTGTTATGATGAAAAAGAATAAAAATTAGAAAAGGTGAATAAAGCTTTGTGGAGTTATCAAAACCACTAAAGAGAAAATAAGCAGTTTAAAGCTTTGTCTCATCCTTTTTGTGCATCCCTTTTAGGGAAGGTAATCAAACACATGACGCTAATCATGACCCTATGCTCATAAAATTGCCCAGAACTTGAAAGTGACAACAATTAGACCTTTAGTAGCATTAGTAAGTTTGAAAGGAAGATCAAAGTAAGTCTCACCTATGAAAACTTAGCAACAGATATTTTATTTGGGGATTTTTAGATTCCTCCCCACTCTCCCTTCCCAGCCCCTACTTCTGTCTCTCCTTGCCCATGGGATTGTATTTCTAAAGGAGAAAGCCATTATCTAAGCTGATCTTCTCATCAGGTTGTGAACAACAAATAAAATTTAGTGAGAATGATTGACCTTAGCTGTGAAAGGAATCAGTGTCCTTGAGGAGGTGCAGCCACTGTGTGTCCAGCGCCTCCTGGCGATCAGACACTGGCTTTTCAGTGCGGCAAGAAAGAGAGTGTCCAGGAAAGACAAGGCATCCAGTTTCCAGGTGTATGTTTTTGAGATCGGATCAGTCCCATCAAAAAATTTCCTACTAACAAATCTCTTTTGGAGATACTTTTCAGAGAAAGAGTTTCCAGAATCTCCACTTTCCATTTTTAACCTAGAATTTTTCTTTTTCATTACTTCCACATGCAATTATCACGTTATTTCTATTAGCATATTTCAGTGACAGGGACAGAATTTGGCTACAAAGGAAGTGAAAATTATGCTTTCAGGTATGCAATAGTGAGAAAATTAATACATTCTACACATATGGAACACTTAATTAAAAATATAAAGTAATATGTGTTGAAATGTCAAGATAAGTAGCCTAAAGTTAGTTATTTATATTCTGGGCAGACAGAAATCAGTGATGATTAGAAAACCTTTTACATTATGCATTTATTTAATCCTATCCCATCTTGTTCTAGAAAGAATTCAAGACCAAATGTGTTCCCTACAACAAGGTAAAAAGAAAGTTGTACAGTAATCAGGGCAGCTGGAGAAATACAGGGTAGCATTCAAACGAGGAAAAGGGGGGTGGTGCTTAGGAAGAGGAGAGATGTTTAGAATAGGCTATGTTTAAAGGTAGAGAATACCCCTTCACTGAAACTGTTCAGTGGAGTCCAGGTGATACTTGCTGGGGATTCTTCAAGGAACTGGAGCATGGGCTAGGATTTGAGCCAGATGACTTCCCTTCTGGCCCCAATGCATGAAGGAAGCATTTATTGAGAGATTACTGTGTGTGTCTCACTGTCACTTCTTTTATTGGAGTGCTATAAAATAGCTTTAAGACTGGGTTCCTGCCCTTGAGGGGGTTTATAACTTTTCCCCTAAAAATAAGACCACCATTCATGTAGTACTTAGAGAATGATATAAAGCAGTCTCCCATTAGATGTTAAGTCGTGAGGTACAGGGTATTAGTTCCTAGGGTATTTAGAAATATTTCATAAAGGAAGAAGCTGAAGAATGTTAGGACTTGAGGAGAAGGAGAGGAGAGATCACGTCAATTTGGGAAAATTTCTTTGTGGGAATTTGGAAATACTGCTGCTGTATGCTGAGCATGAAGAACTTTGGGTAAGAGAAGGGAGTCAGCAAGTCTGGTGTGAAGCTCCTTTTGTAGTTGGCCATCCCCTGATAATTCTCAAAGATGTCTACAAGTCTGGTCTAGGTCAGGGCGATGCTGAGATCCGAGTGGTTCTGATCTGACTAGGAAGGTGTGACTGGTGCATCATAAGCACAGAGCAGGGCTGATGGGAAGGTCAGCCCAGAGCAAGCTTGCCCCAAGGAGCATCTGCCTGAAGGAGAAAGGAAACAGGAACACAGGATGATGGAGAGGGGGAAATAGACCCCGGTAGAAGGTGGTCACACATAAAGATGGATGTCCACCAGTTACTAGATTTTGGTAGCTGTCTAGGAATGACATGAAAACGAAGGAAGCTGCCCCTCTAGGATGAGTTCTGTTGTTTGAGCAGAGAAAGGGTTATGGTGGAAGGGTGATACTGAACTACAGCAGGAGTTGACTGGGAGAGTTGGGTAAGCATGTGCCTGGCTCAGGGTCTAAAAAAGAAGAGCATATAAAATAGCGTAAATTAACATAGAGTGTGAGGCTCCATTGAAAACAGGCCTTACTAGGACAATAAGGAGTGCTATCTCTGAGACCATTTCGAGGGCCAAGGACAGGGAAAGAGAATTGAAAAGAGAATAAGATAAAGAGAGAGAGGGAAGCCAGAAAAAAATGGAGGGGCCAGTAAGGTCCAAGGAAGCCCTGCCTTTGAACTTCCATCCCTCTCCCTCCACTGGAGCTCTTTACCCCTTATTGTCTTTGACTTTCTTCTCTTCTATTTGCCAATTGCTTAATACAGGCTTAGAAGTAAACACATTTCCACAGGGTCTCACCATTATAGGTTCTTTCCCAACTTTAAAATGTCTGTCCTTTTAGAATGTTGTGAAGGAGAAAAGTAACATGGCCAAGATGGGAGGTGAAGATATATCTGTGGTCCAGCAAGAGAGTTCAAAGGACCCAAACAAATACCCTTGGTATTTGGTAATTGGTGAAGCGGGCTCTTCTTTAGTAGAAAATAGTATTCCTGTCCTTTCTTGCCCACCTCACTCTCAGTAACCCTTGGGTTGTTCCATGAAAGAGAAGGGACAAGAACTCCCATACCTTTCTGTCTTGGCTTTTATTCAGGAACAGAGAGTTGTTTATTTAAATCTTTCAAAACTGTTACTTACCTAGGTTACTGTCACATTCTTCATACCTTTATGTTGTCATCTTTGTTAAAAAGGTGATGAGAAAGGATAATCTACAGGAAACAGGAGAAAAGAAAGGAAGGGAGGAGAATGGTGATCATTGAGCAGGCAATATGTAATAGTTACATTTTTTGCTAAAAGAAAAGAGGGTAACATAAAACAAATATTTTTCATTTTGAAATATGTATCGATAGCTGATAAGCTCTATCAAAATCTCAATTTCTAGTCTAGATTCTTAAGCAGTTTTTAACTCTGGAGACTTGAACAGGGGTACCAGATTTTTGAAGATTAAGCAGTTTAAAAAAATGTCAAGTCAATAATAGATGTGCCTTGTATTCACAATCCTAGCCAAAGGTGCCATGAATTGGAGGAAAACTTGTGTCTAAACCATGCTTTCTGTTTTCTTATAGCTGTGGTATGAAATCCCAATCAAGGAAATATGTCTTTCTCTTTATTGTCTATCAATTTTATGTATACTTTGCACTTTGCTCCGTCACTACTAATTCCTTTCGCAATTTTAGGATAGGTTGGCTAAATTTTTTCCCATGTTTGAAAGACTAGTTATGTATTCTGTTATATGGTTGTGGTGAGCATGAATTTCTTGATATTAAATTGGTAAATTGATTCTTGGCAACCTAGTGGATTGGGTGAATGGGCAAGGGTGGTCTCAGTAACCATTTTGCAGACTAGCACAAGTGAGGGAGGAGTCTTAAGAAAGGTCATAACCAAAAGGGTTTTCTTCTTTTGGGAAGAAGAGTTTTTATAAGAAGAATCTTGAATTGCTGTTGTGTGGACCTTAGAAGAAAAAGTATTTTATATGTATAAAAATGGAGTGAGTTTTATTATATAGATGCAGTTTTGATAGTCTTGAAAGTGCAACAAGCCTTCTCTGTTGTATGTTGAGATACACTACAAATAAAAGAAACAAGATAACGAGGCATTCTAAATAAGAGTCAAGTGGTTAAGGAAGCAAGGGAATTTGAGAGAAATAAAATGAATCTTACTTTGCATGTTTAAGATCCATTTACACTTCTATTTAGTTTCAGAAGAGAGGGGAAAATGAATATATTTCTGCTGATTTTGAAATTTGTGTTTTACAAATCATCTTTTTCCACAGAGCCCACTTGAATGACCTCGAAAATATTGTGCCATTTCTTGGTATTGGCCTTCTGTATTCCTTGAGTGGTCCAGATCTCTCTACTGCCATCCTGCACTTCAGACTCTTTGTTGGAGCACGAATCTACCACACAATTGCATATTTGATACCCCTTCCCCAGCCAAATCGCGCTTTGGCTTTTTTCCTTGGATATGGAGTTACACTGTCAATGGCTTACAGATTGCTGAGAAGTAGATTGTACCTGTAAAGAGAATCATACAACTCATCATCCAGTGATTTTCTAACAATTCTGTACTTCCAATTTATAACAAATACTTTTTAAGATTTTAAGTGGGAAGGGAGCAGAGAAATTAAGATAGGGAAAACCTAGTCTGAATATTAATGTCACCAATATCCTTTATTCTTTGTTAATATTTGCACTAGAAATTTAACATAATTTTTAGCTCTTTTGTCGTATTCTTAAAGTACTTTGTTTTAAATTTTGATTGTAATTTGTAACATTATTCAACATTTCATATTTTAAATCTTTAGAAAGAGTAAGTACATGTATGTTAAACTTGTATTTCAGTATTGCTGAAATCGACATATGAAATAAAGAATTTAAAGAACGATTTCATTTGGTTTTATTTTTCCCAACGTATTTTCAAAAGTTTCAAACCTACAGAAAAGTAGAAAAGTAGTACAATGAACTTCTATATGTCTTTCACCTAGATTTACCAGTTGTAAACATATCCCCATATTTGCTTTAGCTCTATCACTCAGTGTTTTTTCTGAACAATTTGAAAATAAGCTGCAGATACTGTATCATGCATTTAAGATACTTCACTCCTAAATACTTCAACATGTATCTCCTGTGTACAAAGCAGTCTCCAAATAACCATACCATTCCCACACCAAAGAAATTTAACTCTAATACAATATTTATTTAACATACACAGTTCATATTTAAATTCCCCAATTTTTCCAATAATGTCTTTTATAACTGCTTTATTTTTGATCCAGGAATCAAACAAGGACGTCACACTGCCTTTTGTTATCATTTCTATTTAGTTTTCAATAAAATGGATGAGTTCTTTCATTTTTTTTCATCTTTTATGACTGGCGTTTTTTGAGAAGTTTAGGCTGGTGGTTTAATAGAATGATCCTTAATCTGATTTGGTTTTGTATATTATTTTCGCATTCTTAGATTCTAATTAAACATTTTTGTTAATGTTGTGTTCTTCAGATTGCAGCACATTAATAGACATATGATGACAGTTTGTCCCATTAGTGGTGATCAGTTCAGTAAGGTAGTATCGACCAGATTTATTCACTGTAAAGCTATCTTTTTGTAATCATATTTAGGGTGATAAATTGAGACTGTGCAAATCCTGTCCTCCTACAAACTTTCACCCAATGGATTTAGCATCAAATAATGCTCAGCTTTGTTTCTATATAAAAATATAAATATATAAACATAAAAATTCATAAAGCATATGTTTACAAACGTATAAACACTGTATACATCCATACATATTTAGATTTTTTGTCTTGAATTATGTGTACTTAAACCTTTGTAATAAAGGATGAACTTTTAAAATATTGGTATTTATACTCGCCATTTATATTATTAGTTTTTCTATCTCTTGATTACTCTTAATTTTAATACATATTTCTTAAATAGTGCTTTTAGTGGCTCTCATAATGGTTCATTTAGGTTTACCACACAAATGAAAAGTCACTGTGTTTGTATTTTAAGTTTCATAATTTGAGCAGCTCTTAAGTCCATAAAACATATTGGACAATTGACTATGGAGAATTCTGTACAAGTTTCTTTTCACTTCTTTTCCTAATGTTAAAAGCGGCTTTGCATATCAGGAAAGCTTTGTGGTGTAATTAATGGAAAAGATCATGAGCTCAGAAGTGAAAAGTTCAAAATTTAAGGATTAGATCTGCCTGCATAAACGCACACACACAGACACACACACAGACACCCTACCCTCTGGATTTGGGTAACCTATTTACTCTGTCCAATCTGTAGTTTCCTTAAACTTTTGTGAGATTTTCTGAAGGTCAAATGATCTATGTATGTGAAAAAAAGATATTCTAAACAATAAAGTGTCCTCCATATGGAAATTATTTGAGTAATCTATCGAGCACAAAGATTCAGTTAGCTGAGTTTTGTGTAAGATACTTGTTTAACCATCGTCACTTCTGTAATTGTTCTCATAAATTTTCTACTTCCCTGGTAATGCTTCTCAGAGTAGTAGCAGAATGTACTGTGGTTATTGGTTACCCACTCAGCTACTAATATTTGATATCCATTACTTAACAACTATCAGGAAAAAGAAAGGACATTTAAATTATATGTTATTAGAGGTATAAAAACTATATGTGCAGAACATGTTTAAGAAAAAATGAAAATGTCTGGAGATCACCTACTTCAATTTCCAAGTTTGAATAATAGTTGTAAAGACAATTTAAAATAGTTTCTAACTGTATTTTCACTCAAGAGAAATTGTAGATGTTGGGAAATTTATTAGTGAAACTGTTGTAATGGAGAAGGATGGATGAAGGAAAGAATATTTACTGGTCCAGTGTCTCCTGTACCAAGGAATCCCCACCTGACCACATGACACACTGGACTCTGGAGGGACGTCTGTGCTATAAGTGGCTTTGACTTGTGATGGGACAGAGGTGGAGAAGAGATTGCACAGTTTGTATTAACACTGTTACCTAGGAGGGATGTGATGGATATGTTCACGTTTCTACCACTTAATTAGAACTCTTTGAACGCAAACATTGTGTTTTCTTTGTCTTTGTATATACATTCTCATTCATGTACACAAACATACACATCTGCATTCACACACCTCATTCTCAGACTCCACACTCACCACACACACACACACACATACACACAGGAGTTAGTACCACCACCATCACCAGTACTAACCATTATGTATGCACTTAATAATTAGGTAACAAGTTACTTCTTCAAATTTCACCACTCCCTTCACTCAAGTCTTGGTCTCTCCTCACCAACCCTAAACTAACTCTACCATAAGTAAGTCAAGTTTCTTCTGCAGAAATCAGAAGGTATTTATCTGTAATTCTTATAGAAGCATCATCTAGGGCAGTGATGGGAGTTTTAGTGAGAGGGTGCAGTGACTCTCAAATGGGGCTGGAGGGTGGGGCAGATTTTATCAAAATCTCTACAGCTAGCATCTACACATACAATATACTGAATCAATATTATTTAGGACATAAGCCCTATGGTTATTTCACGTAGTACTACGTAGAGTAGAAACTTCTTAGCAGGTGGGGACATCTATCTCTAAGATGTACTTATTTGGCTTGGACATGTTGAAAGATGGTTGTGGGACATCAGAATTTGACATATATTAAAGGGCTCTGTGGTTTTAAAAGACTGAGAAAACCTTATCTAATCAGTGCCAAAAGGGTGGGACCCTCTACTTTGAAAACTCAAACACTCTTTCAGGGTATTGATGTGACTAGGCCCTGAGAGGTAGACTCATAAATGAGACTTGAGTGTAAACCATAATAGCAAGGAATTCATTGAAACTCAGTTCTGTAACTGTCCCATGGTCTAGTGGTCTTGAATCCCAGGGATCACTCCATTCTGACCCTGTGGTCAAGCTGCCTTGGAAGTTAAATCGTGATCAGAAATCCTCTCTTGATTTTCTCTGGGGGAGCACTGCCAAAGGTACCAAAGTTACTCCACGACTCAGTGCTCTGCACACTATAGGAAGGCTTGTGTGGCAAAAAAAAAAAAGGCTTGTGTGGCTTGGAGAGCATGGGTTCACACCAAAGAGAGTTGGATGAGTCAAATGTTCAATGGCATAAGACTAAGGTAATCTGATATATCCGTTTCAAGATAGAGGTGATGTCATGAATGGGACTAAAAATACTCATAGTTCATTGGCTACAGTACCCCACATTCATCTCCACACTTGGACCAGTCTTGTAAGTGGGACTGAAAGACCAAGGCTAATGACACAAGCTCCTCACCATTGTGGGTGCTTAGGCACAATCAACTCTTATTTTTGTATTCTTCCTTTTCTCTGTTTCCTTGGCTATCTAATACCTCTTCTGAGTGAAACATTCTTCTTTACACCATATTAAAGGACAAAGAGTCTACTTCTTGGGTCTTCTTGACCTGGAAGTGAGCAGCTTGCCAGCTTGCTGTGTTCAGCTAGGAGATTAACTATCAAAGACCAAATGTACAACTTCCAGTTCCTATTTATTTTTATTTTTCCTACCTTCCCACTCTTAACATTCAATGATTCTAAGCCCAGACATTTCTCCAGGCAGTGGGAAGACAGGCCGAGAGATTCTGGTGCCCAAAGCATTAAACTTTAATGTAGAGAGACTCAAGCCTAGGGAATCCTGTATAAATTCTAGAAACCATTCACCTGAGGGTTCTACTTTATAAATACCAAAAAAAAAATTTTTTTTGAGTTGCATAGTTGCTTCACACTGACTCTTTTTGGAGACAGATGGTGAGAAGTGAGGCAATTTGCCTTGAAAGTCTCTACAATCCATTTAGAAACAGCAGCACAAGAATCCTATGGTCATCTCCCCGCTGCCAGCCTGAAATGTCAGCCCTGTGGGAAGCTGATAGGTGTTCCTGCTATCA
Organism: Balaenoptera borealis; assembly: GCF_965194805.1. Classification (NCBI taxonomy): domain Eukaryota; kingdom Metazoa; phylum Chordata; class Mammalia; order Artiodactyla; family Balaenopteridae; genus Balaenoptera; species Balaenoptera borealis. Next base: position 14,135,681 of record NC_138870.1, read on the forward strand.
GCGGAAGCAGCACCTCTACATTCGTATCTTTCAGAGTACTTTATTCACTATATATCCTACGTAAACTGTTGGATTTGACAAGGAGGGGTTGTCAAAGGCAGACTACTGGGAAGGGGCTATGTTGGTTTGAATTTGGCACCAATCTCTCACACTTGACAGCTCAAGTACAAGATTGGGGATGAGCTATAGGACCTATGAGCCTGTTCAGTCAGCAAGCGCAGGCCCTAAGTCACATTTAATTCAGAAAGCCCCGACAGCCCTGCATGAAATGGGAGCAGTAAGATGGAGAGATAGGAGCTGCGTGCAAGAGTAGGCCATTTAAGTTATTTCCTCTTACTGGAGTTTCGGAAAATAAGAACCAGGGTGATATAGACTGTGCTACACCACAAAGATATCTGCATTAGCAACTTAAAGAAAATCATCCAGATTTTAAGGCTGGGTGACATGATTTTCCATAGCTAAAAGCTAAGAGGGGAATCAGTGGAGAGTCAGAGCTGCCTAAAATTCTTCATCTTTTACCCTAAATTATACATATCTATATCTATATTGCTATATAAATAAAACCATCTAAAATAAAGAGAAGAGTAAAGGATTGAAGCAGCTTTACCTAGCGGATAGAACAACAGATTTGAAAGCACTTAAATTTGAATCTTGGCTCTGACACTTTCTGGCTGCCCGAGACAATGACCAAGATATTTAACTTCCTTAAGCCCCATCTTTAATTCTAAAATGGCAAAATTAAGACTTTACCTACAGTATTAATATTCTTTTGCCACAATAATTCTATGTAACAAATCATCCATGACTCAGGGGCTTGGCAAATGATTCTGCAGGGTTGGGCTGATGTTGGCTGGGTTTGCTCATGTGTCTGCTGTGAGCTACAGGTTGGCTAAGTGATTCTCGTGGACGTGTGTCTGTCTCACATATCTAGGAATTGGCTGGAGCTTGGGTGATTCCAAATGATCTAAACTAGGATTACTGGGGCAACTCAACTCTATTCCATGTGTCTCATCCTCTAGTATGGGGGTCAGCAAACTATGGCTCATTGGCCAAATCCAGCCCATGTATTGTTTCTATAAATAACGTTTTATCAGAACACAATTTTGCTCATTCATTTTCATATTTGCTACGGCTACTTTCATGTCACAATGACAGTGTCGAGTAGTTGAACAGTAGCAGTAGAGACCACATGGCCCACAAAACCAAAAAGATTTACTATCTGATCGTTTACAGAAACAGCATGCTGGCTCTTGCTTTTCGTAGGCTAGCCTGGATATGTTAACATGGCCACGGCAAAGAGCAAGAGAGGAAACGGAAATGTGTTAGCACCTTTTCAAGATTCTGCACGTATCACATCTGCTAACATGCTACTGGCCAAAGAAAGTCATATGTATGACTGCAGAATTAAAGCTCTAGGACACAGACAACCTTATTAGTGAGAAGAACTGCAAAGTCATGTGACCCAGGGGCCTGGATACCTGAAGAGAGGAAGGATTTAGGCTATTTTTGCAACCAATTTACTGCACCTGCCCACTTCATGATATTGTGATGAGGTTCAAGTCAGACACATGTAAAACATCTTATAAACTCTATCACAGTACGCAATTAAAACAGCATTCATTCTAATGTGTCATAATTTTATCAGATTAGTGGTAATCTGTTATATCCTCAGTATGATAAGAATAGTTATAACTAAATATGTGGTATGTGAACTTGACCTTCTCGTTCTCATTTGCAATGCGCTGCCTTAGAGAGACAGATGGGACAAGGAACAAATATTTGGATAACCTTATCGCTTCTTTAATCAAGTTGGTTCCCAAACTGTGCCCAGTCTGTTCTCTTGAAATTGTCATCTGCACCCTGCTCCCAACCAAGTGTTTCAACAAAATTAATCAAGTTCTGATTACTGATGTATTGAGTGTAGCACAGACGATATTAGTGGCCCAAATGTAAAATTTTTGTGTTAGTATTTGCTGAAGTAATTGTATTTTATCTTCCCATGGGTTGAATTAATCGTGAAAATAAGGGCTGTGCTAAATCCTTGTCTGAGCTACTACATCTATAACTCGATAGCTAAAGGAATGTAATTTACTCTTTCTTTATAACTCATCTTTCATGACAAGACAGAGTTGAGAACCAAGAATTGGTTCTAAGGATAGCTTTCCACTAACTTGCATGAGACACAGGCAAATCACATACTCTTGCTCTCTCCATGTCTTCACATTTAAAATCAAGAGATTAAATTAGAAAAATATTTGAAATATTCTCTGACTCCAAAAATTCTATTTGTTCTGGAGGCAGGTGTTGGTCTCCTCTTTTTCCAGTGATAAAATATGAAAAGCAAGATGTGGGAATAATTATAGTAGGAAGCTTGTAGCCTCTATTAATGAGGTCAAAGCTAAACTTGCGTGTTAAATAGCATTTTGTGGTTTAGTGCCTTAGGATAATAATCTTTAAATTAATTTTTCTCTGAATCACCAACATGATGCCACCAAAACCAAATTATCATTTGTTAATTTTCAGAAATAAATAAACAAATGCATGGAGTTACCCCCACTTTAAGACTTCCTTCTATTCAATTTTCTTCAGACACTGAACGTGCTGCCACTTGAGTAGATCAGTCGCTAGTAGCAGTGACTGTGGGACAAACAAATAGAATGCCCAGAAATAAGTGAAGTAGGGTTTCTTGTTTTTTTTCATCCTGGGTTCCCAGAATCTTGACTCTATGAGTTGGCTAGGTTCCACTTAGTCCAAATAACTATATATAAAATAAATATTTTATGTATTTTACCTATTGTTTCATGAAAGAAATATTTACTATGGGCCTCCTATGTGCCAGGCGCTGTTCTAGGTGTTTGGCATACATCAATGAATAGACACATGGAGAGTTTGCCTTCTAGTGGTGATTCTTTAATTTAGGGATTGTAAAGAAAGCAAAAGGATCTGTTGAACTGATTGAACCCATACTATCATGAGAATTTTCTATGCCAGCGGTCAGTCCACCAGGCCCTGTGGACCAAATCTGGCCTTCCACTTGTTTTTGTTTGGCTGACAAGCTAAAAGTGTTTTTTTTCCTAATGAACATTTGCAATAAATTTGATGATTGAGAACGCTAACCTTGAAACCCACTTAAGCAAAATATTATCCTTTGAATAAAATTCCATTCTTTTCACTAGTAGATCTGAATTACAAAACTTGTGCTCCATCATTATTATTTTTTGAATTTCAACAACAAAAAATGTGGAAATTTGTTTTCTCATTTGTTATATAAGTTCCTACATAACACACTTGATTTTGCCCCTTGGCTCACTAAGTCTAATATTTGCTGTCTGGCCTTTTACAGAAAAAGTTTGTCAATGCCTGATCTATACAATTGAATATAAAGAATATGAATGGATACAGAAAATTTTTCTAGTTCTTTTTCATTAAATAACTGAATTTAATCAAAATGACTAAGAAAACTTTAGTTCAACATTGATCCTGTTATATTTAAATTATTATCTATTTTTGTTCTAAATTATTATGTCCTATATGGTATGTTATATGCTGGAATATTTGTAATCTTATAAGCATTTTCTCAATTGTTAAAGGATTGAGATATTGTTAATTGACCTCTATGAAAACACAGCTTCTTACCAGCATGCTTTGAGTCTGTATGTGCTCTCTCCCTGGTAGCTGAATTTTCTCTCTGAGATCAGTGCTGTTTTTAAAAAAATTTTATTGAAGTATAGCTGATTTACAATGTTGTGCTTAATTGCTGCTGTACAGCAAAGTGACTCAGTTTTATAAATATGTATATATACATATATATATATAAATATATTCTTTTTCATATTCTTTTCCATTATGGTTTAACACAGGATATTGAATATAGTTCCCTGTGCTATACAGTAGGACCTTGTTGTTTATCCATCCTATATATAATAGTTTGCATCTGTTAATCCCAAATTCCCTGTCCTTCCCTCCCTCACCCCCTTCCCCCTTGGCAACCACAAGTCTGTTTATGTCTGTAAGTCTGTTTTTGTTTTGTAGATAGGTTCATTTCTGTTGTATTTTAGAATCCACATGTAAGTGATATCATATGGTATTTGTCTTCTGAGATCAGTGCTCCTGATGTTACTGTGATGGATATTGAAATTTTAAAGCCCCCTTGGCTGGAAAAATCTCCTTTTGCTTGGAGTAGATATATAGAAATCATGACACTTCCAGTGTAACTACATCACTCACTTCTCAGAAATGATAGTTAAAACCATTAATGTTTAAACACTTCATACCCAATGAGAAGTAGTTTACACTAATAGAGAGCAGAATAAGCTATGGCCAAATGAGACTGAACGGAAAACTCAGAAACAGCTGATGAGGTCTAATTTAACATCTTTGTTTTTTCCTGGGACATTTATGCTCATGATGGTGATTTTATATTGCATACATATAACATAGTCACACTTATTGCTTTTGGAATTGCCCTAGTTTCTTTGATAGATTTATATTTATTACTCTTTTATGGAGAAATAGTACACTGTTCCACTAGGAAAATAGTGACTGCTCTGCCACACAAATTTTAAATTTACTAATTCAAAAATTACCCCAAGCCCTTTACCAAACCCAAAAACCCATAACTATTATGTTTAGAATTCGGAGTTAGTATTTTAAGTTATATTTCAAAATATGAACTAGAAAAATAACATAGATTTCCATTTTTAGGAATCTATTCCAAAGATACATAGGTCAAAAATATAAAAGTATTTGTGAACAAGGCTATTCACTGAAGCACCATTTATAATAGCAAAATACTGGAAATAATTCAAATACTCACCAATAAGAAATTGTTGAATAAACTATGATGTATTCACACAATGGATTATTATGCAGGTGTAAAAAAAGAATGAGAAAAATCTCTACGTTACTATGGAATAATCTCCAGGATATAAGAATGTGTGTGTTGTGTGTGTGTGTGTGTGTGTGTGTGTGTGTGTGTGTGTGATTATAATTTAAAACTCAATGAAAAGACAAACCATAAAGTTTAAAAAAATAGTTAACTATGGGAGAAGGAGGGAAGAGATGGAAGGAAGGGGGATAGAAACTATTTTTTTTCTTTAGACACCTTGTTTTGAAGATGCAACTTTGGAAATGTAAATATTTTACGTAATAAAAAAATAAAATTAAACACAAAATGCAACTCCTAAATATCGAAAGTGAAAAGAAAAAGAAACCTCAAAGTGTATCCTGTTGATACTCCCACAGAGAAATTATCCCAAGTGACTTTAAGGCATAACGGTTGGATTGTACATCCCCAGTGGGACAAAATAAATTGAAAAAGAAAAAAAGAAAAAACCCTGTTTACAATAATGATATAGTTGGTGGTAGTGTTTATATTATTCTGAGACCATCGTGTATGTAGTATTGATAAAGCAAATAAATAATTATATTGATGTCATTGAAACCAGGGTTTGGGGCATGGCAGAAGAGAGAAACAGATATGAAATCAGCTAGGTTAAGTGAAAACCTCGTATTCCTGAATTTGAATTGGAAGTATTAGTTTGAACTTATGATGTGTTTTATCTAAAACAAAACAAAGATAACAATATTTTCTATCTATAGCCACTGAAAAGACCTCGCAGCCAGTTGTAGGAAATGCAAGATGAATCTTGTCACATCAGAAAATAAGGATGCTATTCAAGACTACTAGCGTCATCCCAAAAGGACAGAAGTCTAAGTGAAGAGACCCCCTTGTCAAAGGGAGGATGACTTGAGTATCACTAAGTATAATAATTGCAATATTTTGTAAGACATCAAAGATGTTTAAATCCATGTGTTAATAAAATACATACATATACATATGCGCACACATACATGTATGTATATACATATTATATATATATTATATATAATATTATATATATAGAAGACCGCATATATATAAAAAAAGAACCAAGCATTCATCTTGCTTCTCCTATGCAAACTGTACCTCAGCATAAACAATTGCTCTTGAGGGGGAAATATCTCTTAGAATCTTACCAGCTAAGAATTAAAGAAATAATTTATCATTTTAACACCTTAAGAATTATTGGATCTAAGCAATGATTATCAATGTCTGCTAACATCACAAAAAGAAGACAACCAGGAATTATTCATCCCTGAGGGTATTATACAACACCACCTATGAGGTTGTCTGGACAAAAAAATCCCTCATAAATCTCCACCCGTCTCTTATTTAGAATACAAATTTACAGAAAATACAAAGGACAAAAATCACCAAGAGGATAAAGTCAGAAAAATTCAGACAGAAAACTTCATAGGACAAACCACCCATTTCTTCAACAAAAACTTCAAGAGAGAAGAGAAAAAGAGGGAGACAGACATAGACAGAGAGCCTAAAGACGGAAAGAAATTTGAGACATTTATCATCTCTCAATGTATAGATGTCATTTGGATTCTAATTCAAAAAACAAGCTAAAAACAAAGTGAAAATGATAAAATATAAAACTGGGGAAATGTGAGCAGGATTGAATATTTGATATTAAAGAATATTTTAACATTTTCAGGTATGATCATGTTATTGAATATGCAAAAAAGGGTCTCTATCTTTTAGAAAAATCTATGAAATATTTACAGATGATGTGATGTCTAAGATAACCTCAAAATTCAGGGATGGGATAGAGAGAGACATGAAGGTATCAAGTATAAGGCAGCAAAGTTGGTCATGAGTTATGAACTGCTGAAGCTGAGTGATAGGTACATGAATTGCTATACTGTTTTCTCTACTTTTATGTATATTTGAGATGTTCTAAGATAAAATATTAAAACATAGAGGGTAGAGGTGAGCAAATTCTTCCAAGACCTAGAACTATAGCTTATCAAAACCTATAGCTTATCAATTACAGTGCCTGTTGAACTAATACTTTAACAATATTTTGTCCTCTAGAGAGGAAGATTATATATAAGCTGAGTTGTATTAGTGGGTGCTTGTGATCATCTTTTTTATACATAGTAAATCTTTAGATTATTTTCCAAGTCTGGATTTCTCCTTTAAAGTTTTGGTTAAGGTGTTGTCATGGGGGGGCCAATGTCTTAATATAACAGACTCTGTGTATATCTGTATATATATAATGGAGATAATGTTTTTGAAATATGTTCACAAATAATATAATCTCTCTCTTAAACCACACTTTTTTTTGCCACTAGTGCATGCCTTGAGTCTTTATCAGCCCAGGGAAGAGGAAAGTAGGTACCTTCTAGAAAAAAGAGGCCCAGAGGTAAGAAAAGGGCAGATATGACAGGTGAATTCCTCATAGAAAAGGGACAGGAAGAGAAACAATTCTGGTGCAAAAAGGAAGGGGTTCAGAGAGGATGGATCTGGGATTGGGATGCTACTGGGATCCCCTGGAGGGACCTACATACCTCTGGCCTTCGTGAGAAGGTAGAGGTCCCAGTGAGGCCCACACCCCAAGAAATTGTTTAAATAGTGCACCCCCCACCCGAAAAAAAAAAGATGTGTATAGGTCCTAACCGCTGGAACCCATAAATGTGACCTTATGGAATAAAGGGTTTTTGCAGATATAATTAAATTAATGATCTCGAGATGAGATTATTATGGACTAGGATGGGCTTTAAATTCAATGGCAAATCCTTATAAGAGATGAGAAGGGAAAACAGACACAGATAGAGAGAGAAGAAGATAATGAGGAGAAGGAGGCAGCGACCGGAGTTATGCAGCCCCATGCCAAGGAATGCCAAGGGTCGCCAGAAGCTGGCAGAAGCTAGGACAGAGGCATAGACCGGATTCTCCCTCAGAGCCTCCAGGGAGAACCCACCCTGCTGACCACTTGATTTCAGACTCTGGCCTCCAGAATGGGAAGAGAATCAATGTTCTGTTGCTTTAAGCCACTGAATTCATGATAATTTGCTATTGCAGCCCTAGGAAACAAACACACCCTGCTACTCATAGGGAACTGTGGGAGGAGCGCATCTCACAGGGTCCTCCGAAGTGACATGAGAGACCGAAAGAGTAGTAATATCAGTGTCATGGGAGTGGTTTGGGAGAGGTCCAGAAATAAGAGCTCCAGATCTCCACTGGCTCACTTTCACAGACTGTTTCCTGGAGTTCTGACATGCTCTTGGTGGCATCGCTGAGAAACCGGTGGACCCATCAAGAGATCCCTGTGGTGAGGGATGAATCCATTGAGGGTTGCAGCAGGGACTGCAGGGAGAGGTAGATAGAAGAGGTGGGGACCTAAGAAAAGGTTGGTTGGGAAGAGTGAGATAATACCAGGCACAAAAGGAGCTGACAGAACAGACCATGGATTTCCCCAGGGTGGACTTAGCGTGGATTTAGATGGACAGTCTGAGAACAGAGAGCAGGAGAAACCAGTTACAGCTCAGAGAAGCAGGAGCCCAGAGAGAAATACAACACAGGGACTAGAGACCACCTCCCCAGTTTAATCTTCTTGTGCCCAAATTTCATCTGGGAAAGGGGGAGAAACTTGAGTTGTTGGAATAAATAGTTTGAACTGCAATACAAGTTCAACTGCAATGGGTGATTGTAATCAAGAAGGGGGCTAGTGAGCATGAATGGACAAGTTCAAGAGTTTTCTTGTCATTAGATGGGTGGGGATAGGTGGGTCGAAAGAAGGACTTTGTTATTACATCAATTAGATATTCTAAAGCTACATTAGGATGCATGAGTTGTAGTATGTAAAATTTGACCTTGGTACACATAGAAGAGGCAAAAATCAGCAGTTATAGACTTTAGATATGTTTTTCATGGTAAAATCTACTATGATTTTTACCAGCTAATTTAGACCTAATTTAATTTATTTGCACATCTGTCAGCCTGTGAAAGAGTCAGTTTGACAACAAAAATCTGATGCAACTGTATCCATTTTATCTTCAGTCTTTCCATCAAATGCCAGGAGAAACGTGCTTCTTCTAAGGGCTTTGTTTTTATCAGTCTGGGGGGCTAGCTTTGATTTGGCTTTGTCATCTTGCTGGGGAGCTCACAAGTAACTCTCATGAAGAGTTCTGCTGATGCTTATTTATAGGTCAGCAAGTTTGGAGGACTGTTCTTAATGTATTCAGTTTATTTTGGAGCTTTGCCTCTTTTCTACTTCTCTGGGGTCAGGTCTGTTTTACAGCCAGCTCGAAAGACACTGCTGAAGTAACTGTCCATAAAATGAGGGTCTCCTATCTGTATTCTCTCCTCAGCACCCTCGCCTGAAGAATCTGTCTACTGCCTTCACTCTTTGCTTCATTCTGGGTGTACAGACACTTGTTAGAGGTGTCCTAACAGGTGGCCAGGGTGTCCAGGCTCATTTCCGGGGCCGCACATCACACTGATTAGTACCTTCAAATGCAGTGACTGATTTGCTAGGGTGTGAGGTAAAATTCAATCAATGAATCTACAGTCCCCAAGCAGCTTGTAGTTTGGAAATTCTTGGACTCCTCTGGAGCAGGTTGGCAATTTCCTCTTACCACTAGATGTCCCTGTGTGGCTTTTCTTTTGGACACCAGTGCTGTACAAGCTGCAAGTTATTTCTGCTCTCCTGGATGGAAGGAAAGTGCATCACAGTCTCTGAAGAGGCTGTTTACAGTGGAATATCATCCACGCTGGGACCCAACACAACTTAGCCCTAGTACACTAATTTCAAGTCTCAGGGCATGGCAAAGCTGGAGAATACTCTGAGACTGTGCAGAAATCAGGACCATCTCTACAGAGGTCCCAGGTTCTTTCCAATTTGCCTTCATTCAATTTTCCCTGCCTCCCAGCTCCCTCTCGGTAGCCTAGGCCAAAGCTTTAAAAACTATCATGGAGAACTAGTTAAAAAAAATTTTTTTTTTCACACTTCTGCTTTCTTGCAGACCAACACATGGTCTTGCTGCGCAGGACATCACAGGTTACTCACTTTGGGAGTTTGATAACAACCAAACTGTCTGTTCCCCCCAACAAAATGATGGGTTATGTACTTAGATGTGACGTTGCACAGTAATGTCAGCTGACTACAAAAGGTTTTTTAAAGCATTCTCTCAATTTCTGTATTTCCTTTGTCTTTGACTGGCAACAGCTTGTGGTCCAGCACTGGCTGAGGGTCATGCTTTGGGCGGCACTGGCCTAGGCGTCATCATAAGGGTTAGTTTTACATCCTTGAATTAAAACTAATGGGCCATGGGGAACTGGAATGGCTCAAGGCAGCTTTAGAAGACTTGAACGGAGACTCCTGCAATGTGCAGAGAGCCGCGGTCTCTGTCCTTCTACCCCAGGTCAGGCCTGGACCTTCTACTGACCTACCGCACTGAATCTCAGATTAAGGCAACATTAAACAGAAAACAGTGGGTGATCGATCCCCAGAGCCCACAGCAGTGGAGAGGGAATGAGAGTTCTTGTAGCTTCTGAACCTGTTACCGAGTCCAAGATCGTACTGCTTGCCGTATGACAGGCCAATAAATCGAGAGAGGAGTTGTTAGGGCAAGGAATAGCGACTTTATTCAGAAAGCCAGCAAACCGAGAAGATAGTAGACTCATGTCCCAAAGAACCATCTTGCCTGAGTTCAGCCTTCTTTTATACTAAAAGGGAAGGGAATAAAGTCCACCATTTCCTGGCTCCAGTCAGCCTCTGGAGGAGATGTGCTAATTTCTTCCTGCCTGCAGTCATTCACACGTGGGCCTGGTCAGGATGTTTCCTGTGAGCAAAAGGTATTTTAGCTTAATGATCATTACCTGGGAGGCAGGGTTCCCAGAGATGGGCCATTGTGTATAATTTAAGCTTATAGGTGACATCCCTTTAGTGATTAACTTGTAATAGAATGCAAAGGTTCTTCCCCATTACGAACCTTCTTGCAGAAATTAAGTGAACCTTGTCAAGGTCTACTCTATACTTTAGAAGAGAAATAAAGGTGGTGAAGGATGGTAAATACCATGTACTTGGATTCGTCTTAATAATTAGCCATAGTGACACCTGGGTGATCAATCCTGTGATGTCTTATGTCACAACCAGCTCCAATTACAGGAAGAGCGGGAAAGAGTTTTAGCTTCACAAACCGAAAAGAAACAGTTTGTTTACTCAATGCACCAACAGTTTGTGTCCCAACAATCATTTATTAAGACAGTTATTTGTAATGTAAGAGCACAATTTGCCTTCAAAACAATGTTGAGAATGGTGGTTAATTTTCCTGTTTACTCACAGAAAACCATTTAAGCCAGGCAGTAATTGACTTAAACACTATTTTTCTCTTTTTTATGATTCCATGGGTCAGGTCAAGTCAAGCAGCAAAGAACATTGCTTTCTCTGTTATAAGCTCTTGAGATCCAAGTTCCAAATTTTGATAGAAGGGGTTTCCCCTCTCTTTCTCAGGATGCCTCATGGAGAAACAGGATTTGTCTGGACTTCCTTGTTCTGGAAAGGACAACAAGATGACTCGAGTCCCTTGTAGTGGTAACCAGCAAGGAGGCAGGATTCCCGATGAACGGTTCCATTAGCTGTGTCTTTAAGGCTTGGAGTATGAAACCATGTTTGATGAGCAGTGTTTGATGAGCAGGGACCTTTGTGGTAAAAACTTCCAGGGGTGGCTTGGAGTGAGGCATGAGATCTCTTAGAGAAGGAAAAGTCACGTGGTGAGAGCCAGAGGCACTGGATCAAGAGTCACCAAGTGGAAGACTGGGATGAAGCCACATGAGTGAAAAAGGAAGAAGAAAGACACACTCACATGACAAGAGTTGAAGGGCAATATATGCAGCTCTGTCAGCTGGGGATCGAAATTCCACAGGTGAAGGCTCATTTTCATATGTCTACATTTATGCGGCAGAGGCCTTGAAGGAGAGGCCCTAAATATGTCCTTCTGGAAAGATGACTCTACATCTTTAGTGTCTCCTGTGGGAAATGTAATAGAGGTGGGGCAGATCCAAGTTTCATGGAGCCTGAAGCTTATGCAATTTGTGGATACTTTAGAAAAAAAAGCAAACTTAAAAATATAAAATTAGGTATGAATATAAATATTTATTTAGATAAGAAAATAAATTTTAAAAATATCCATTTTAAAAAGCTAGCAAATACAGGCACACCTCAGAGATATTGTGGGTTTGGTTCCAGACCACTGCAATAAAGGGTATATTGCCATAAAGCGAGTCAAATGGATTTTGGTTTCCCAGTGCATACAAAAATTATATCTACACTGTACTGTAGCCTATTAAGTGTGCCATAGCATTATGTCTAAAAATGTACATACCTTAATTAAAAAATACTTTTTTGCTAAAAAATGTTAACCATTATCTGAGCTTTCAGTCAGTCATAATCTTTTTGCTGGTGGAGGGTCTTGCCTCCATGTTGACAGCTGCTGACTGATCAGGGTGGCGGTTACTGAAGGGTAGGGTAATTGTGGCAACTTCTTAAAATAAGACATCAATGAAGTTTGCCACATCGATTGACTCTTCCTTTCATGAACGGTTTCTTGGTGGCATGCAATGCTCTTTGATAGCATTTTACCCACACTAGAACTTCTTTCATAAGTAGAGTCAATCTCTCAAACCTTGTTTCTGCTTTATCAACTAAATTTATGTCATATTCTAGATCCTTTGTTGCATTTTAACAATCTTCACCAAGAGTAGATTTCATCTCAATAAACCACCTTCTTTGTTCATCCATAAGAAGCAATCCCTCATCAGTTCAAGTTTCATCATGAGATTGCAGTGATTCAGTCCATCTTCAGGCTCTACTTTTTTTTTTTTCTGAGACAAGAATCTCTTTTTATTTAACATTGCAGGGTTAGAAAGTAAGAACCAGGCAGAGCAGGAGACAGTACAAATAATCATGTTGGATATAACCCTTACATTTTCATTTGAAAGACAGAAAAAAATAAGCTTTAAAGTGGCATGTGTTTATTGTATGCCATATCAAAGCAAAAGATATGGACATAGATATATAGACATAGATATAGATATCACGTTTTCTTTACCTGTTCATTCATCAATTGACAATTAGATTGTTACCATGTCATGGCTGTTGTGAATAATGCTACAGTGAACATGGGGGTAAAGATATCTCCTCAAGATACTGATTTTGTTTCCTTCAGACATATACCCAGAAATGAGACTTCTGGATAATATGGCAGTTCTGTTTTTAATTTTTTAAAGAACCACCATAATGTTTTCCACAGTGGCAGCACCAATTTAAATTCCCATCAACAGTGTTCAAGGGTCCCTTTTTCTCTACATCTTTGCCTACCTTTTTTATCTTTTTTAAATTATTATCATAGCCATCCTAACAGATGTGAAATGATGTCATTGAGGTTTTTATTTTTATTTTTTTTAAACATCTTTATTGAAGTATAATTGCTTCACAATGGTGTGTTAGTTTCTGCTTTATAACAAAGTGAATCAGCTACACATATACACACGTTCCCATATCTCCTCCCTCCTGCATCTCCCTCCCTCCCACTCTCCCCATCCCACCCCCCCCAGGCGGTCACAAAGCACTGAGCTGATCTCCCTGTGCTATGCGGCTGCTTCCCACTAGCTATCTATTTTACATTTGGTAGTGTATATATGTCCATGACACTCTCTCACCCTGTCACATCTCACCCCTCCCCCTCCCCATATCCTCAAGTCCATTCTTTAGTAAGTCTGTGTCTTTATTCCCATCTTGCCACTAGGTTCTTCATGACCTTTTTTTTCCCCTTAGATTCCATATATATGTGTTAGCATAGTGTATTTGTTTTTCTCTTTCTGACTTACTTCACTCTGTATGACAGACTCTAACTCCATCCACCTCATTACAAATACCTCCATTTCATTTCTTTTTATGGCTGAGTAATATTCCATTGTATATATGTGCCACATCTTCTTTATCCATTCATCTGATGATGGACACTTAGGTTGCTTCCATGTCCTGGCTATTGTAAATAGAGCTGCAATGAACATTTTGGTACATGACTCTTTTTGACCTATGGTTTTCTCAGGGTATATGCCCAGTAGTGGGATTGCTGGGTCGTATGGTAGTTCTATTTGTAGTTTTTTAAGGAACCTCCATACTGTTCTCCATAGTGGCTGTATCAATTTACATTCCCACCAACAGTGCAAGAGTGTTCCCTTTTCTCCACACCCTCTCCAGCATTTATTGTTTGTAGATTTTTTGATGATGGCCATTCTGACCGGTGTGAGATGATACCTCATTGTAGTTTTGATTTGCATTTCTCTAATGATTAATGATGTTGAGCATTCTTTCATGTGTCTGTTGGCCATCTGTATATCTTCTTTGGAGAAATGTCTATTTAGGTCTTCTGCCCATTTTTGGATTGGGTTGTTTGTTTTTTTGTTATTGAGCTGCATGAGCTGCTTGTAAATCTTGGAGATTAATCCTTTGTCAGTTGCTTCATTTGCAAATATTTTCTCCCATTCTGAGGGTTGTCTTTTTGTCTTGTTTATGGTTTCCTTTGCTGTGCAAAAGCTGTTAAGTTTCATTAGGTCCCATTTGTTTATTTGTGTTTTTATTTCCATTTCTCTAGGAGCTGGGTCAAAAGGATCTTGCTGTGATTTATGTCATAGAGTGTTCTGCCTATGTTTTCCTCTAAGAGTTTGATAGTGTCTGGCTTTACACTTAGGTCTTTAATCCATTTTGAGTTTATTTTTGTGTGTGGTGTCAGGGAGTGTTCTAATTTCATACTTTTACATGTACCTGTCCAATTTTCCCAGCACCACTTATTGAAGAGACTGTCTTTTCTCCATTGTATATCCTTGCCTCCTTTATCAAAGATAAGGTGACCATATGTGCGTGGGTTTATCTCTGGGCTTTCTATCCTGTTCCATTGATCTATATTTCTGTTTTTGTGCCAGTACCAAACTGTCTTGATTACTGTAGCTTTGTAATATAGTCTGAAGTCAGGGAGCCTGATTCCTCCAGCTCCATTTTTTGTTCTCAAGATTGCTTTGGCTATTCGGGGCCTTTTGTGTCTCCATACAAATTGTGAAATTTTTTGTTCTAGTTCTGTGAAAAATGCCAGTGGTAGTTTGATAGGGATTGCATTGAATCTGTAGATTGCTTTGGGTAGTAGAGTCATTTTCCCAATGTTGATTCTTCCAATCCAAGAACATGGTATATCTCTCCATCTATTTGTATCATCTTTAATTTCTTTCATCAGTGTCCTATAATTTTCTGCATACAGGACTTTTGTCTCCTTAGGTAGGTTTATTCCTAGATATTTTATTCTTTTTGTTGCAATGGTAAACGGGAGTGTTTTCTTAATCTCACTTTCAGATTTTTCCTCATTAGTATATAGGAATGCAAGAGATTTCTGTGCATTAATTTTGTATCCTGCTACTTGACCAAATTCATTGATTAGCTCTAGTAGTTTTCTGGTGGCAGTTTTAGGATTCTCTATGTATAGTATCATGTCATCTGCAAACAGTGACAGCTTTACTTTTCTTTTCCGATTTGGATTCCTCTTATTTCTTTTTCTTCTCTGATTGCTGTGGCTAACACTTCCAAAACTATGTTGAATAATAGTGGTGAGAGTGGGCAACCTTGTCTTGTTCCTGATCTTAGTGGAAATGGTTTCACTTTTTCACCATTGAGGACAATGTTGGCTGTGAGTTTGTCATATATGGCCTTTATTATGTTGAAGAAAGTTCCCTCTATGCCTACTTTCTGCAGGGCTTTTATCATAAATGGGTGTTGAATTTTGTCGAAAGCTTTCTCTGCATCTCTTGAGATGATCATATGGTTTTTCTCCTTCAATTTGTTAATATGATGTATCACGTTGATTGATTTGCATATATTGAAGAATCCTTGCATTCCTGGAACAAACCCCACTTGATCATGGTGTATAATCCTTTTAATGTGCTGTTGGATTCTGTTTGCTAGTATTTTGTTGAGGATTTTTGCATCTATGTTCATCAGTGATATTGGCCTGTAGTTTTCTTTCTTTGTGACATCTTTGTCTGGTTTTGGTATCAGGGTGATGGTGGCCTCGTAGAATGAGTTGGGGAGTGTTCCTCCCTCTGCAATATTTTGGAAGAGTTTGAGAAGGATAGGTGTTAGCTCTTCTCTAAATGTTTGATAGAATTCGCCTGTGAAGCCATCTGGTCCTGGGCTTTTGTTTGTTGGAAGATTTTTAATCACAGTTTCAATTTCAGTGCTTGTGATTGGTCTATTCATATTTTCTATTTCTTCCTGGTTCAGTCTCGGTAGGTTGTGCATTTCTAAGAATCTGTCCATTTCTTCCAGGTTGTCCATTTTATTGGCATAGAGTTGCTTGTAGTAATCTCTCATGATCGTTTGTATTTCTGCAGTGTCAGTGGTTACTTCTCCTTTTTCATTTCTAATTCTATTGATTTGAGTCTTCTCCCTTTTTCTCTTGATGAGTCTGGCTAATGGTTTATCAATTTTGTTTATCTTCTCAAAGAACCAGCTTTTAGTTTCATTGATTTTTGCTATTGTTTCCTTCATTTCTTTTTCATTTATTTCTGCTCTGATCTTTATGATTTCTTTCCTTCTGCTAGCTTTGCGGTTTTTTGTTCTTCTTTCTCTAATTGCTTTAGATGCAAGGTTAGGTTGTTTATTCGAGATGTTTCCTGTTTCTTGATGTAGGCTTGTATTGCTATAAACTTCCCTCTTAGCACTGCTTTTGCTGCATCCCATAGGTTTTGGGTCATCGTGTCTCCATTGTCATTTGTTTCTAGGTATTTTTTGATTTCCCCTTTGATTTCTTCAGTGATCACTTCGTTATTAAGTAGTGTATTGTGTAGCCTCCATGTGTTTGTATTTTGTACAGATCTTTTCCTGTAATTGATATCTAGTCTCATAGCGTTGTGGTCAGAAAAGATACTTGATACGATTTCAATTTTCTTAAATTTACCAAGGCTTGATTTGTGACCCAAGATATGATCTATCCTGGAGAATGTTCCATGAGCACTTGAGAAAAATGTGTATTCTGTTGTTTTTGGGTGGAATGTCCTATAAATATCCATTAAGTCCATCTTGTTTAATGTATCATTTAAAGCTTGTGTTTCCTTATTTATTTTCATTTTGGATGATCTGTCCATTGGTGAAAGCGGGGTGTTAAAGTCCCCTACTATGATTGTGTTACTGTCTATTTCCTCTTTTATGGCTGTTAGTATTTGCCTTATGTATTGAGGTGCTCCTATGTTGGGTGCATAAATATTTACAATTGTTATACCTTCCTCTTGGATCGATCCCTTGATCATTATATAGTGTCCTTCTTTGTCTCTTGTAATAGTCTTTATTTTAAAGTCTATTTTGTCTGATATGAGAATTGTTACTCCAACTTTCTTTTGATTTCCATTTGCATGGAATATCTTTTTCCATCCCCTCACTTTCAGTCTGTATGTGTCTCTAGGTCTGAAGTGGGTCTCTTGTAGACAGCATATATATGGGTCTTGTTTTTGTATCCATTCAGCCAGCCTGTGTCTTTTGGTGGGAGCATTTAATCCATTTACATTCAAGGTAATTATCGATATGTATGTTCCTATTCCCATTTTCTTAAATGTTTTGGGTTTGTTATTGTAGGTGTTTTCCTTCTCTTGTGTTTCTTGCCTAGAGAAGTTCCTTTAGCATTTATTGTAAAGCTGGTTTGGTGGTGCTGAACCCTCTCAGCTTTTGCTTGTCTGTAAAGGTTTTAATTTCTCCATCAAATCTGAATGAGATCCTTGCTGCGTAGAGTAACCTTGGTTGTAGGTTTTTCTCCTTCATGACTTTAAGTATATCCTGCCACTCCCTTCTGGCTTGCAGAGTTTCTGCTGAAAGATCAGCTGTTAACCTTATGGGGATTCCCTTGTGTGTTATTTGTTGTTTTTCCCTTGCTGCTTTTGATATGTTTTCTTTGTATTTAATTTTTGATAGTTTGCTTAATATGTGCCTTGGTGTGTTTCTCCTTGGATTTATCCTGTATGGGACTCTCTGTGCTTCCAGGACTTGATTAACTATTTCCTTTCCCATATTAGGGAAGTTTTCAACTATAATCTCTTCAAATATTTTCTCAGTCCCTTTCTTTTTCTCTTCTTCTTCTGGGACCCCTATAATTCGAATGTTGGTGCGTTTAATATTGTCCCAGAGGTCTCTGAGACTGTCCTTAGTTCTTTTCATTCTTTTTTCTTTATCCTGCTCTGCAGTAGTTATTTCCACCATTTTATCTTCCAGGTCACTTATCCTTTCTTCTGCCTCAGTTATTCTGCTATTGATCCCATCTAGAGTATTTTTAATTTCATTTATTGTGTTTTTCATCGTTGCTTGGGTCCTCTTTAGTTCTTCTACATCCTTGTTAACTGTTTCTTACATTTTGTCTATTCTATTTCCAAGATTTTGGATCATCTTTACTATCATTATTCTGAATTCTTTTTTCAGGTAGACTGCCTATTTCCTCTTCATTTGTTAGGTCTGGTGTGTTTTGACCCTGCTCCTTCACCTGCTGTGTGGTTTTTTTGTCTTCTCATTTTGCTTATCTTATTGTGTTTGGGGTCTCCTTTTCACAGGCTGCAGGTTCATAGTTCCCGTTGTTTTTGGTATCTGTCCCCAGTGGCTAAGGTTGGTTCAGTGGGTTGTGTAGGCTTCCTGGTGGAGGGGACTATTGCCTGTGTTCTGGTGGATGAGGTTGAATCTTGTCTTTCTGGTGGGCATGTCCACGTCTGGTGGTGTGCTTTGGGGTGTCTGTGGCCTTATTATGATTTTAGGCAGCCTCTCTGCTAATGGATGGGGCTGTGTTCCTGTCTTGCTAGTTGTTTGGCATAGGGTGTCCAGCCCTGTAGCTTGCTGGTCGTTGAGTGAAGCTGGGTCTTGATGTTGAGATGGAGATCTCTGAGAGATTTTCACCATTTGGTATTATGTGGAGCTGGGAGGTCTCTTGTGGACCAGTGTCCTGAAGTTGGCTCTCCCACCTCAGAGGCATAGCCCTGATGCCTGGCTGGAGCACCAAGAGCCTTTCAACCACATGGCTCAGAATAAAAGGGGGAAAAAAATAGAAAGAAAGAAAGAAAGAGGATAAAATAAAATAAAATAAAGCTATTATAATAAAAAATAAGAAAAAAATTATTAAGAATAAATGTATTCAGAAAAAATTTTTTTTTAATTTTTAAAAATAGATTTATTAATTTTTTATAGTAAAAAATAAGAAAAAAATTAAGAAAAAAATTTATTAAGAAAAAAGTTTTTAATTTTTTAAAATAAAAAATATGAAAAAACTTATTAAAAAATTTTTTTAATTTCTAAAAATAGAAAATAAGGAAAAAATTATTAAGAAAACATTTATTAGGAAAAAAATTTTTTTAGTTAAAAAAAAAACAAAAACAAAAACAAAAAACACGGACGGACCTAACCCTAGGACTAATGGTGAAAGCAAAGCTATACAGACAAAATCTCACCCAGAAGCATACACCTATACACTCACTAAAAAAGGAAAAGGGGAAAAATTAATATATCCTGCTCCCTAAGTCCACCTCTTGCATTTGGGATGATTCGTTGTCTATTCAGGTATTCAACAGATGCAGGCACATCAAGTTGTTTGTGGAGCTTTAATCCGCTGCTTCTGAGGCTGCTGGGAGAGATTTCCCTTTCTCTTCTTTGTCTGCACAGCTCCCGGGGTTCAGCTTTGGATTTGGACCTGCCTCTGCGTGTAGGTCACCTGAGGACGTCTGTTCCCCGCCCAGACAGAACGGGGTTAAAGGAGCAGCTGCTTCGGGGGCTCTGGCTCACTCAGGCCGGGGGGAGGGAGCGGTACAGAGGAGGCGGGGCGAGCCTGCGGCAGCAGAGGCGTCATGATGTTGCAGCAGCCTGAGGCGCGCTGTGCGTTCTCCCGGGGAAGTTGTCCCTGGATCACGGGACCCTGGCAGTGGCGGGCTGCACCAGCTCCCGGGAGGGGCGGTGTGGAGAGTGACCTGTGCTCGCTCACAGGCTTCTTGGTGGCGGGAGCAGCAGCCTTAGCATCTCATGCCCATCTCTGGGGTCCGCGCTGATAGCCGCGGCTCGCGCCCGTTTCTGGAGTTCATTTAGGCGGCGCTCTGAATCCCCTCTCCTTGCGCGCCGCGAAACAAAGAGGCAAGAAAAAGTCTCTTGCCTCTTCGGCAGCTGCAGACTTTTTCCCGGACTCCCTCCCGGCTAGCTGTGGCGCACTAACCCCTTCAGGCTGTGTTCACGCCGCCAACCCCAGTCCTCTCCCTGTGATCCTACCGAAGCCCAAGCCTCGGCTCCCAGCCCCCGCCCGCCCCGGCGGGGGAGCAGACAAGTCTCTCGGGCTGGTGAGTGCTGCTCGGCGCCGAGCCTCTGTGCGGGAATCTCTCCGCTTTGCCCTCCACACCCCTGTGGCTGCGCTCTCCTCCGTGGCTCCAAAGCTTCCCCCCTCTGCCTCCCGCAGTCTCTGCCCGCGAAGGGGCTTCCTAGTGTGTGGAAACCTTTCCTCCTTCACGGCTCCCTCCCACTGGTGCAGGTCCCGTCCCTATTCTTTTGTCTGTGTTATTTCTTTTTTCTTTTGCCCTACCCAAGTACGTGGGGATTTTCTTGCCTTTTGGGAGGTCAGACGTCTTCTGCCAGCGTTCAGTAGGTGTTCTGTAGGAGCAGTTCCACGTGTAGATGTATTTCTACTGTATCTGTGGGAAGGAAGGTGATCTCCGCGTCTTACTCTTCCACCATCTTGCCCCCTGTCATTGTGGTTTTGATTTGCATTTCCCTGATGATTAGTGATGTTTAACACCTTTTTGTGTACCTGTTGTCTGTTTATATGTCTTCTTTGGAAAAATGTCTATTCAAGTCCTTTGACCATTTTTACATTGGATTATTTGGGGTTTTATTTTGTTTTTGTAATTAAGTTGTATGAGTTCCTTATATATTTTGGAAATTAAGCCCTTACCAGATATCTGATTTGTAAATATTTTCTACCATTCCATAGGTTGCCTCTTCACTCTACTAATTGTTTCTTTTGCTGTGTAGAAGCTTTTTAGTTTGATGTAGTCTTGCTTGTTTATTCTGCTTTTGTTGCCTGTGCTTTTCGTGTCATATCTGAAAATTTATTGCCAAACCCAATGTCAAGAAACTTTTTCTTTATGTTTTTTTCTAGGAGTTGCATGGTTTCAGGTCTTACATTTAAGTCTTTGATTCATTTTGAGTTGGTTTTTGTGTATGATATGAGATAGTGGTCCAGTTTTCCCAATGCCATTTATTGAAGAGACTATCCTTTCCGCATTGTGTATTCTTGGGACCCTTGTCAAAGATTAATTGACCACATCAGGCTCTACTTCTAATTCTAGTTCTCTGGCTATTTCTATCACATCTGCCGTTACTTCCTCCACTGAAATCTTGAACTCCTCAAAGTCATCCATGACTTCTTCCAAACTCCTGTAAACGTTGATATTTTGACCTTTCCCCATGAATCATGAATGTTCTTAATGGCATCTAGAATGGGAATCCTTTCCAAAAGGTTTTCAATTTACTTCACCCAGATCCATCAGGGGAATCACTACCTACGGCAGCTATAGCCTTAAAAAATCTGTTTCTTACATTTTCATTCCTCATCTCACCTGTCACAATCTATCCAGATCCAAAGCATGACCACAGGGTAACCAGCTGAAATGCAACAAGTTCTTTAGCCTACAATTCCTGTATTGATTGATTGTCTAATTGACAGAAGTATTTCTTGATTCAACAAACATTTATTTGTAATTTCTACTTTGTTCTAGGTGCTCTTCTGGACTCTGAGTATAAGAAAGAAGGAGAAATTGTGCCCTCCTGGAGGAGCTCAGAGAGCTCTTTGTTCCAGATCTTACTGATAGAGAGTAGCAGAGTCAAGGTAAGAATCCAGGTGTCATGATTTCTGGCTTAGTGCTTTTGCTATAAGGCCACATTGTTTCTGAAGTTTAAAAGTTTGACCAATACCAAAAGCAGAAAATGCTCCACAGTGATGTAAGCAAATCAGTACCTCTAACTTATGGTAGGTTAATAAGGGCCTCGGTATTTTGGAACTATTAAAAGTAACCTATGGAATCTGAGGTAATGGACCCTAAAGTCCCTACAATAGGGATCAAATTCTAAACCTAAGAAACATCCCCAAAGACAAGTACTAAAACATCAGAGGTATTGGTTTTAAAATATAAAAGCACAAAAGAAAGTATTTAACGTATCAAGACAAGTATTTAAACGTAATTGAGGTCCTTTCTTAACGACTCAGTTAAAGCGATTATACACGTGGGAGATGGGATATCTTCAATTTCCAGCTTGAGCAGCTCTTCCTTGCTCCTTGCTGTAGGGAGAGACTTTTAAGACTTGGTGGCTGATTGCACTTGTACCTCTTCATCAGGAAAATAAAGCAGTCAAAGCAGGGCAAAGGGGACTCACAATTTTTGAGTGTCATTGAGGTGTCCTGAGTTTTATGCGTGTTGTGTCATTTAATCAACAAAACAGTCTTATGTGGTGGGGATTTTTGTCCTCATTTTACTGAAAACTAAATTCAAATTTTTTTTTGGCCATGCTGCATGGCTTTTAGGATCTTAGTTCCCCAACCAGGGAGTGAACCTGGGCCCTCAGCCGTGAAAGCGCAGTCCTAACCATTGGACCGCCAAGGAATTTCCTAAATTCAAATATTTTAAATACTATGCCCAAGGACACAGTTTGTAAATGGTAGACTCAGAAATGATGGGACTTCCCCGGCAGTCCGGTGGTTAAGACTCTGCTGCTTCCGTTGCAGGGGGCAGGAGCCCTGGTCGGGGAACTAAGATCCTGCACGCTGTGTGGCACCGCCAAAAAAAAAAAAAAAAAAAGTAAAAAGAAATGAAACTAGGCTGGTTTAGTTCCAAGGTTCATGTTCTTTGCAGCATACCATGCCACCTCCAGGGATGAGAACAAAATTTAAAGGAGAGAAAAAAACCCTGAAGATGAAGTAGGGAAGATTATAAATAAGGAAGGGCTAACATTTAGATATTTTTTGAATTAACAGATATACCAGCAGAAGGGCTGGGCTTATAATGTTTGTTATTCTCTAATCAAACATCACTTTTCAACACATGGTGCCAGGAACCAAGCTCAGGTCCCTCCCTTGCTTGTCCTGTACCCAGGAGCAAACTTTCATACTCATTGAGAATTTCTGAAAGATTCTGCCTTCATCAAGAAGTAGAAAGATAAAATCCTGGGCTCTGGAGGCAGAGAACCTGTGTTTAAATACCACATTTGCCACCAACTAGATATATGTAGACAGATTTTTTACCTTTCTTGTGTCTGAGTTGTCTCAATGGGGATAATAATAATAAAGCCTCACTCCTAAACTCATGGGGAGTAAATAAGATGATACATAAAAAGAATCTAACATGGTGTCTAGTCCAAAGTGAGTGTTCAAAAAAATGTTGGTCTTCCTATTACTATTTTAAAACAAAACAAATATGATAGGTATAAATTGCTTCTCTATACTCAGAGGCAAGAAATGACACATCTCTTTATATTGTAAACAAAGTTTGGTCCATTTCAAGGATTAGTAAAAAGTCCCGTGATTAATTTGGAGGTCCCACTCCTACCCTTTGGAGCATATATGTTTAGAGTTCATGAGTCTCGTTGGAGGAAGATCATTGTTGATGTCCAGGCTTATGTGCCTATTCAGAGATGGTGGCTCTACTCCCCAAATCAGGCCTCTTCACCAAGCACTTCCTAAAATTGTTGTCATTTCTATCCAAGGTTCTATCACTTATTTGATTGTGGCCAGGTCACCACTAATCCCATAAACCCAAATCCAAAGGTCTTCTTTCCCAGTCTTTGGGGTCTAACCAGGCATTTTGAGTCTGAGTCATTCCCTCTTCAATATCTTCTGTTTCTACCTCTTCTCAGATACCTGAGCCTACGTCTCCTTAACACACAAGCCTCTGTAGTTATCACCTTCAAAGAGCCAAAACTTGCCTGGCATATTCTCTTCTCTGGCTCTGAAGAAAAGGCTTTCTTTCTTCACCAGGGGGTAGTGGTAAGGCAGAACCCAGAACTTTAGAAACACAATTCTGGTTTATCCTTACTGACGGAAGAGAAACTTTATTATTTTCCGGTGAGATGGCATCAGAAAAAAACTCAAAGTAACAAGAAACTTTCTCAATAAATTACCTTGTTAAATACATATACATACACTTATATATATAAATATATATATACACTTATATATATTAAAAAATATATATATATATATACACCATTTTATATATATATATATAAAACCAGTCTATCTGTAAGATACTGTAGGAAATGCAAGGAACTTACCTTCTAGTTAGGAAGTGAGACCTAGTCAAGATAAAACAACTGAGGCACTTCTGACCTTCCTGAAATTTCTATCAAAAACCTGAATATCCTTGAAGTGATTTTAAAACATGACAATTTTAACTAAGCACTAGTTTGGAGAGTCACATCTCTGCCTGAAAATATACTTTGATGGCCATTATCTTTGTCTTTCTGCTTCAGTGATGTGGAGACGGATTGGATGCCAGTGTGACAGAGAATCTTCCTAGCTGATTAGGCTTCTGTAGACACAACAAAGGCCATACTTTAAATTAGCTCCAACAGTCTAATCAGAATGAACAGACTACTTGGGTCTGTGATGGAGACATATTGGCAGCTGATGAAGGCTGTCTAGAGGGATTTTGGTGAAAACCCAAAGTATATTAATGCTGAAAGCAGTTTGATTCCAGTGTAAGGATTAAGGGTGATTTAGAAGGAAGTGTTTATGCTAACAATTCATTTCTATTTTAATTTTCTTTAAAGTTTGTCTTTATGTATTAGCTTTAAGAATCATGCAAGATAATAATTTTTCTCATCTCTTTCATCAGTGGTTTAAAAATATTAATTTGTTAAAATAATCACACTCAGGAGCATTTTGATATCTCAGACCACCTCATCAGGATGCCCACTACGATCTGGGGGGGAAAATGCCCTAACTGCAGATTCATGTCTTTTGGTTGAGGAAACCAATTGCATCTTGATTCTACAAACTTGAGCACATTCATCATCTAAGGAAAATCTATATCACTTGTTATTAGAAGACACTGAACTTACTCTCATAAGGAACTTTTCCAGATCTTTTTTTTACATGTTTTTAAAAGTAAATAGAAAACTATCTTAAGTTGGGTTTCCTGGGAAATAAAATTTGAGCCAGAAGTTTCCATGCAGGATGTTAATTGAGGAGTGCTCTTGGGATCAACACCTGTGATGGAGAGAAAGGTGGAGAATGGCAGAGGGAAGGGTTGAATTGTGATGCGATCACAACAAAGCCTCATTGGATCCTAAAGGGAGTTCTGAAACTGTGCTTAATCTTCAGAGCTGGACCTTTATTCCTATTCATCAAACAATGAGTGGACTTGGGCTGCCCATGAGAAGGGGAGGTGACCTTGAGTGAGACTCCTCTCCTGTTGTGGGCGAATGCCAGTGAAGGACTCAGCTGAGGACCTTCAAACATCAGCTGAGGCTCCTAGCATCCATTACAGTCCACCCCTTGATTTTTTCAGATCCATTTGTTTTGCAGGATAAATTCTGGGAACAATTTCTCTAGAATTCTGATTGGTCTCTTTTTTGGGGGAAACTTGCCTGAGAAAAGTTAGTGGGATGAATTACCAGCCCATCTCTGCAATTGATCTCAAGGCTGCAATAGATACTCTTCTTTCCTTCCTCTACTATCCTTTGCTACCCATTTCTCCCACTCTTGGCTACCATCTCTCTTGGTTTACATTACTTGAACTGATAATCCAGACTTCAATCCTGAGGAGTCTAAATCCCTGGTCACTATATCCATGGCTATTGCACATATCCATTTATCAATAAAATTGGCAAGGGAAAACCACACCTGAGTGGATCACCTGAGTACTACACATATGCCTTCATTGTTTAAGGACAGCCTTATCACTTCCGATTGATCAGGGGGCATTGCTTCTAGCAATATGGCTACTCTTTTCCTTCTCTACTGGTTTCTTGGAATAAGGAGCCTGATGTGAGGGTTCATGAGAGTCTTGTTTTGTTTCCTGGTGAAAATATTTCCCTTCTGGGAACTAGACCACTAAACTTATGAAGTCCAGAGTTTCAAGAGTGAGTAGCACAAATTCCCCAGGTGGGCCCACTTCTACTGTAGTTCATTATTTCTAGATTCATGTACTCTATTTATTGAGGGCACAGCTCAATTTGAAGGTTGCTTTCCTAGGATATATGCTGCTTGTAAAGGATATTGTCCTATTCATGTATGGAATCATCTTCTAATTTTTGTCTCACTTGTGC
The DNA here is from genome assembly GCF_965194805.1 of Balaenoptera borealis. Taxonomy (NCBI): domain Eukaryota; kingdom Metazoa; phylum Chordata; class Mammalia; order Artiodactyla; family Balaenopteridae; genus Balaenoptera; species Balaenoptera borealis. Next base: position 14,161,894 of record NC_138870.1, read on the forward strand.
CTTCAAAAGGCTCTTCCTTTACTCCATCAAACCAATGGTTTCTGGATGGTATGGTATGTGCGTATGTGATAGGCCTATGGTCATATACCCACTGCCATACCTCCTTTTCTGTAAAGTGACTTTCTTAGTCTGGAGTAATGTTAGATGGAATTTTATGCCGATGGGTCAGACATTCTCTAAGCCTTAGCATAGGAAGTAAGGCAAATTCATGCTTGAAATCTGTGCCCATTTTGGTCAAGATGAATAACTGCCCCTTCCAGAGCAGAAGGGTTAAATGTATTTAAGTTGACACTAAGTGGCTGTTTTGATCTCCCTGAGAAATGATGCCATATCTGGACCCAACATTCGTCTCTTACCATCACTTTAAACCTCTGTGGCTGGCTGGTTGAACATTTGGCAGCAGGAGCAATGACTAGATCAACCTTGATGAGTGAGTGTCCATGCTAAGCCCATGCATAGTCTTCATTTCACCAACTTAACTACTCCACTATTGCACCCATTGTGTTGACAGTGGAGTGGCCATTGGCCAAGACTGGCTAAACTCAACTGATTGAGTCATTCTGTCTTAATGTTTATTGAGTTCTTCTTCTGTGGGACAAGTGCTGTCTTCCAAGCCTCTGACCAACTGGCCAATCCATTTTCCACTACCTGTATATAGATTCATATATATATATATATATATATATATATAGAAACACCTCTCTTTTTACACAATGTGGATCATTGGGTATCCCAACCAAATCTCTGCCCAATGTGAGGATTTCCTCTCACAACTGTCTTTCAGGGCCACTTCTAAGTAAGAATTCATTTTCAGCTGGTTCCACACATACCAAGATGACCCATGTTCAGCCTGAGCCATATATACCAAGACCAACTTTTTCCTTCAGCATTCTCAGGTCATAAGGGAAACCAGATGAGGCCATAGGAGTGATCTGAGGTGCAACAGTGGTAGCTGACATGGGCTACCTGCCTGTAATGGCCTTGTGCTATTGCCTCTGAACTTGCATGTCTGATCCCAAATGTAGCACTTCCCTTGGATTTCTGGGCACACAGTCACTTGATATTCTAGTTAAGTTACTTAGAAATGGCCTTCACCTTTTGGTTCTTGCTTTTAAGATTTGTTAGTGAGTGCAGGAAAAGAGTTCAACCTAGAGCTAATTACTGAGATAAAACTCTTCTGAGTACCCTACTCCATGCCTCATGAATTATGAGGTTTTCCAGTCTGACTGCAGGGAACAAGGCCCCTTTCCTATGTCTGAGCTCCAGATATTGTTTCCTCTAGTCGTTTTGGGTGATTCTTTCCTGAGTCTTGGGTGATTTTTCTCACATCACGTGCTGATCAGTACTCAGTTGAATGGTCTAAGGGAGCCTCTGCATCCTCTTGGTACCCACTCTCTGATCTGTAGCACTCTGCCCTGCAAACTCTAGCTGCCTTGTTTTCTGCAGACTCTCTTGCTTCCTCAACTAAGCACGTCTGCTGAGCTCTGCTTCAGTTTCCCCTCTTTGAGCTTGTAAGCTCTCTGTGCAGTAACCTGGAGCAATCACAGAGTTCAGCTCACTTTTTCATCCCCTCAGGGATCCCTGTCTTCCACTGCCTAATGTCTAGTATGTTGAAAACTATTGTTTCATGTAGTTCTTCCATTTATTTAGTTGTTTCATGTGGAAGCATAAATCTGGCCTGTGTCCTTGTGTATTAAGGCCAGCTCAGACCTGGTATTCAATAATCCTATAATATCTGGGTATTCCCTTTTTCCAGTGTATGCGATTGGGCATAAGGATATGTCACAGCAAACATTTTGATTTCAATGTGAAACAAAAAACAAGTTCTGAGATATTTTGTTTGTCCCTTAAGTCTATAGCCTATACACAGAAAATCCATGTTATATATGTTTATTATTTATCCCTAGAATTAGGTTACTCCTCATCTGCCCTCTGAAAGTGTTTCATTTATACATTTATTTGGACTCTAATTACCTGGGTACTTGTTATTTTGCTGCCCAATATCCACTGTCCCTTCCTAAAGGTCCTCTGAAATTTATTATTGGGATGATCGCTTCTCCATTTCACTCCTCTATCCAAGGGCACCTGATTCATGGGAGGCCAATCCTGTGCTCCCTTTCTGTTCTCAGAAAATTGTCATTCCACCTGGGCAGGGACAGCCTCACCAGATCCTTCCTGCTATCATTCCTCTATGGTGGTCCTGCATCTTAGCCTCCTGTCTGGTCTTGGTGGCTTTCAGTGCTCTAGTTTTGTTCTCCAGTCTTCCATCAATTCTGAGAGTCTCCCCAATCCATCCAACTTATTTCCTTTTCCATAACATATCCAGAGGACAGTTCTATTTACATTCAATAAATGACCTATCCAGCTTTGTATTATGGTTATGTACATTTCTCTCTGCAACTAGATTGTAAGACAGTGGAGAGCAAGACCCATGATTTATTCATCTTCTTGTCTTCTAGAGGACCAAGAAGAGATGCAGATGCTAAACAAATGCTGCATTAAATTTAATCAATCATCAAATGTTTTTAGCATCTTACTTGTGAAGGATATATTATTTACATACATGAATATGTCACAGTCTTTAAGTCCAACAGAAGTCATAGAATCTACCTCACCTTGACCTATCTTCCTGAGAGAACTTTTGGATAGGAAACGTGCATTTCCTATCCGAAAGTATACAGTAATGAAGTAAAGTCCTTCACGTACGACTGCAAAAATCTCCAGCCATTTTTGCAAAATCTAGTCTATGACCTCCCAAATCTATAAATTGCCATTGATAGCATCTAACTCTCCTTTCTCATGGACACCTTTTAATGCCTGGGCATTGAGTTGCTATTTTTATATTTTCTTCCAGTTAACTGTTTCTTCCTCTGAGGTCCAGGATTGAGAACTGTGCTCTGTTACTTATTTCTTTACTTGTCCCCACCATATGTATGAAGATGTTTTCCAAATCTTTATCTCAACACGTAAGTTCTCAGCTGTGCTCCAGTTTTACACCTACTCTTGCCTGAGGGACATGGGCATATACGTATACTGCCACCTATCCAAGCTAAATCTGGCACAAATTGAGCTTCTCACCTTTTAAACTGTCACCTTGTCATTTTTCCCATCATCATTAAAAATACCATCAGCCCCCAGACTTAGAAAGTGGGATATATCCTCTCTTTTATTACCCTACTCACACAGATCAAGTCTACGAGTCATAGTTCCCCAAAGTAAATCTTTTCCTTTAACTCTCTTCACCTATATACATGCCAACAAAAGAAACAAAATCAGACATGTTTGGAACTAACTAGTAGAGTTAATCTATAGGAAGGAATAAAATCTGCTTCACACAACCATCTCTCATTGATGTTTCTGGGAACCTAACATCTCTAGCTGTAACCCTGAATTGATTTGATTCAGGTAGGAAGAACACAGGATCAGAATGAATATTTTTTTTATCTATGGCCATTATGGTCTAGTTTAGTTTAGTTTCGATTTGTTTTGTATTTTATCCACTTAAGCATAAAAAGATGGTTGGATTCTTCTAAATGTAATAAGATAGTCACAAGATCCTACAGGTAAAAGTACTAAGAAGGGACACAATATATTTTTGAAACCTAGATTTGTTTTTTCTTCATTTAAAAAAATTTTTATTGGAGTATTGATTTACATTGATTTACAATGTTGTGTTAGTTTCAGGTGTACAACAAAGTGAATCAGTTATATATATGCATATATTCATTCTTTTTCAGATTCTTTTCCCATATAGGTTATTACAGAATATTGAGTAGAGTTCTCTGTGCTATATAGTAGGTCCTTATTAGTTATCTATTTTATATATAGTAGTGTTTATATGGTAATCCCAGTTTCTTAATTTATCACTTGCCCCTACGTTTCCCCTTTGGGAACTCTAAGTTCGATTTCGAGATCTGTGAGTCTGTTTCTGTTTTATAAATAAGTTCATTTGTATCATTTTTTAATTAGATTCCACATATAAGTGATATTGTATGACATTTGTCTTTCTGACATTTCACTTATGATAATCTCTAGGTCTATTCATGTTGCTGCAAATGGCATTATCTTGTTCTTTTTTATGGCTGAGTAATATTCTGTTGTATATATGTACCACATCTTCTTCATCCATTCATCTGTCAATGGACATTTAGGTTGTTTCCATGTCTTGGCTATTGTAAATAGTGCTGCAATGAATATTGGGGTACATGTTCTTTTCAAATTATGGTTTTCTCCAGATATATGCCCAGGAGTGGTATTGCTGGATCATACGGTAGTTCTATATCTAGTTTTTTAAGGAATCTCCATATTGTTCTCCATAGTGGTTGTACCAATTTACATTGCCACCAGCAGTGTAGGAGAGTGCCCTTTTTTCCATACTCTCTCCAGCATTTATTGTTTGTAGATTTTTTGTTGATGGCCATTCTGACTGGTGTGAGGTGATACCGCATTGTATCTTCATTTTGTTTGTTTGTTTCATACTGTGTGGTTTATTACTTTATATATATACATGAGTTAACTTTTTGGTTTCATTTTTTATAAACATTTATTTTTCTATCAGAACTCTTGATTATTAAGTGGAATATTCTTTTGATCTAAGGACCTACTGTATAACACAGGGAATTCTGCTCAATATTATGTAACAACCTAAATGGGAAAAGAATTTGAAAAAGAATAGATACATGTATATGTATAACTGAATCACTTTGCTGTGCACCTGAGACTATCACAACATTGTTAATCAACTATACTCCAATATAAAATAAAAAGTTAAAAAAGTCATCAGTAATTCTTAAACTACAGGACACCACACCAATAAAGATGCTTCTAGTTACCAGATGACAACTAGCTATAAAGCACAGTCTAGAGGAAAGTCAGTCGCTCAAGAATGCACTGCAATCCTTCAGAATCTCCCTGTGCTTCAAGCCCTTGTGTCTAACGGCTCACTGGGCAGTTCCTTCTGTATATACTTAAGTCCTCATTTTCCATAAACCCATTCTTGATTCCCTATTTTCTAGTCACTCAAGTGTGAAAATGTGCACTTATTTTCAAATCCTTTTCTTTCAACCCAGTAAGTTAATTTACATCCATTTTATTTCTGAAAAACATACTTTCATTCATTTTCCCCCCCACATTCCGTTGTTACTGCCACTAATACATTCTGATCTCATATCTCTTGCCTTGACGATTTCAGTAGACTCCTCATGGACTCCTTGATTCCAGTCTCTTCTCTTGACCAGTAACCCTCCATGTTGCCAAGAGACTTGCATTTTTAAAGAGATATCTGATCACTTTCTTCTCTGATCCAAAAAACCTTGATGCCTCATTGTCATTATGACACAATTCAAATTTAATAGCATGATGTTCTTTGCTCTGATCTGAAAACCATCATCAAATAAGTGTTGAACAGCATTTAATATGATTTTTCTTCTGCTATCAAGATTCTATAATATATTTGCTTCATATCCCCTTTATCTCTTCCTACTCACTATAGGTACTGCTGACCTTATGCTTTGGCTATACGAGTTCTTTCCTAAATATGCACCATGATTCCCTGTCTCCATGGCTTTGTATCACTCGTTCATTTTGATTGGAATATTCATTCATTCTACTCTTTTGTGTCAAAAATTCTATTTATTCTTCTTGGCAAAATTCAAATGACCATTCTTTTAAAAATTCTCCCAGGTGAAATTAGACAATTCTTCCCTCTATGTTCTTTTCACTGTTTTTCCCCCTCTTACATCAAATAAGTTTAATAATTATGTAAATGCCTATCGATGTTTCTTCTATTATATTCATATAAACTTTGTCAGGTCAGATACAGGTTATTTTATCTCTCCCTCAGCCCTTAATCCCCTGTTTAACTACATAATTCTTGCTCATCTCCTGGGTCTCAGTATAAGTATCTCTCCATAATTCGGAGTCTCCTCTGAGTCCCTAGAAAATGTTGATCTTCCAAAAAACATTTATGGCAACATGAACTTTTCCTTAATAGCATACAATACATGATTAATTGTTTAAAATCTTCATTGCCAGACTGTAAGTTACCTACTTCACTGCAGTATTCCCTGTAATCAGCCTAATGTTTGGCACATAAAAGGAATTCAATAAATATATTTTCAGTGAATGAATGAAACTAACTCTCTTTTGTTCACTTTTATAACTACAACAGGACCAAGCTTTATGCATTTGATAGATTTAGCATTTGACAAATGCAAGTCATGTAATGCAATTGGATTTATTGTCAAGAAGTCATATATAGACAGATCACTCAATAAATGTTTCTTAGATGAGCGAGGAAATGAATGAATGAATACAGGCAGTCATATGGTATAACTGAAAGAATATTAGAGAATTAGAAGGTCTTGGAGTGGTGGTACCACTATCTTACTGCATGGCTTTGAACAATTTACCCAACCACTCTTCGTTTGAATAACAAATCCTATACTATCTACTGGTAAAAATGAAGTAAAACACAAATGTAAGGAGTTTTCATGATACTATCGTTCCTAGGTTAAAAGGAAATGAATATGGAAAATGGCCCTTTAGACTATTCTGTTCTTCTCTATGCTAAGGAGATTGTTTTTTCCAGCTGTGTTGAAAAAGAAGATTGCATTCAGAGGGTTGGAATATCCTTCTTTGAAGAAGTGCAAATCACCTGCAAGATATAACTTTCTTCGTCACAAATATGAGCCTTAGGTTCCTTCAACACAAGTATCCCCATCCCCAAATATTGAAGATTTTAAACTAAAGGTTTAAATAGAGGTTTTTAGTCTCACACCAGAGCTGTGACCTTGCTCTGTATATTCCTTACCCTAACAGTTTATATATTTCTTAACCTAAGAGTCCATATATCTTATATATAGTTCATATACCAAATTCTATGAACTCTTCTAAGAGTTCAAGGATTTAGGAACTTCCTGAAATTCTAGGAAAAGCGTTGTGTGTATTTATATTTGGGGGGTATATTTAGCAGAGTTTTAAAAATCAGGTTCTCAAATGTGTCAAAAACTTAAAAATCACTGGTATATAATTCAATGAGAAAATGTCCAAGAACCTGAAGAAAAAGAAACATTGAAGGCGAGCTTAACAATGGCAACAAATATAAAATCAGAGAATTTTGCAGAGACATAGAAGTAGAGGCAAGAAAACCCAGTCCTGCACTCAGCCATATTGACTCAATTTACAACTTCTAATCATCTCTGTGATTTGATTTCCTAGCCCAAAGGAAATCAGAAGAACCAAATTAGAAGAGTGGTCTTTGAAAGAATATGGCTTGGTATTGGCTCTTCAGAGTTCATTTTTTCCTACCTAAGCATTTTATGCTCTTTGTATATCTAGTTTCAACTGGTATTTTAATTTCACATTTACAAAACTTATTGTTTTTAACATTTGTTCTTCTTCAGAGACATGTATATTGGATTTTTTTAGCCATTTTCTATGTCTCTTATAATTACTCTAGTGTTGCAGTTGAAAGTTTGAAACATTGTTTTTTAGTTGATGTTTTGTTCTTATAATTTTTCTTTTGATATTTTCTTTTAAAAATTGAGATATATTATATTAGTTTCAGGTGTACAACATAATGATTCAATATTTGTAAATATCACGAAATGATCACCACAATAAATTTAGTTAACATTCATCACCACATGTAGTTACAAATTTTTTTCTTCCTTTAACATTCTTAAATGGCACTCTTCTTCCTTCCCCCACATCTCTTAGCTCAGTTAGGATGTGGAGTAGTGGTAGTCCATGAGTAAATGCCTAGGATAGCCTGCATAATACCTAGTCAACATGGCGTGGTTGAGTTTTTTCCTATTGATTTCTGCTTCCTGGTTGTGATGGAGCAAATAATGATTCTCTCAAGGACAAAATGGGGAAAACCAAAAATAGAGCCTAAAAATGATTCAGCATCCTAAACTTCCACTTCTGCTTTTGTTGCCCTGCACTTTATATTGTCACCCCTATACTACAACTTCACCCCTAAATTTCTCTCTCCCTCTCTCTCTCTCTCACACACACACACACACACACACACACACACACACACACACACACACTATAATAATCAGGGTTCTCCAGAGAAACAGAATGAGAGAGAGACAGTGGAATAAGGAATTGGCTCTCATGATTATGGAGGCTGACTAGCCCCAAGGTCTGAAGGGAGAATTGGTGAGCTGAAGACCCAGAAGGGTTGATGGTATAGTTCCAGCCTTAATCTGAGAACCAAGAGAATGGTTGGTCTAGCCCTAGTTTGAGAACCAGCAGTCCTGAAATCCAGGAAAAGCTGATGTATCTGTTCGAGCACAAAGGAAGGAAAAAGCTGATGTCTGAGTCTGAAGGCAGTCAGGTAGGATAAATTCTCTCTCACACAGGGAAGGATCAGTCTTTCTGTTCTATTCAGTCCTTCAACTGATTGGATGAAGCCCACCCACATTAGGCAGGGAAATCTTCTTTACTTAGTCTACAGATTTTTTTTTTGAATTTCATTTTATTTTTTTATACAGCCGGTTCTCATTAGTTATCTATTTTATACATATTAGTATATATATGTCAATCCCAATCTCTCAATTCACCCCACCACCACCACCACTGCCACCACCCCCCTCATTTTCCTCCCTTGGTGTCCATATGTTTGTTCTCTACATCTGTGTCTCTATTTCTGCCTTACAAACCAGTTAATCTGTACCAGTTTTCTAGATTCCACATATATGCGTTAATATATGATATTTGTTTTTCTCTTTCTGACTTACTTCACTCTGTATGACAGTCTCTAGGTCCATCCACATCTCTACAAATGACTCAGTTTCGTTCCTCTTTATGGCTGAGTAATATTCCATTGTATATATGTACCACTTCTTTATTCATTCATCTGTCAATGGACACTTAGGTTGCTTCCATGACCTGGCTATTGTAAATAGTGCTGCAATGAACATTGGGGTGCATGTGTCTTTTTGAATTATGGTTTTCTCTGGGTATATGCCCAGTAGTGGGATTGCTGGGTCATACGGTAATTGTATTTTTAGTTTTTTAAGGAACTTCCATACTGTTCTCCATAGTGGCTGTATCAATTTACATTCCCACCAACAGTGTAAAAGGGTTCCCTTTTCTCCACATCCTCTCCAGCATTTGTTGTTGTAGATTTTCTGATGATGCCCATTCTCACTGGTGTGAGGTGATACCTCATTGTAGTTTTGATTTGCATTTCTCTAATAATTAGTGATGTTGAGCAGCTTTTCACGTGTCTCTTGGCCATCTGTATGTCTTCTTTGGAGAAATGTCTATTTAGGTCTTCTGCCCATTTTTTGATTGGCTTGTTTTTTTTTAAATATTGAGCTGCATGAGCTGTTTATATATTTTGGAGATAAATCCTTTGTCTGTTGATTCGTTTGCAAATATTTTCTCCCATTCTGAGGATTGTCTTTTTGTCTTGTTTATAGTTTCCTTTGCTGTGCAAAAGCTTTTAAGTTTCATTAGGTCCCATTTGTTTATTTTGGTTTTTATTTCCATTACTCTAGGAAGTGGGTTAAAAAAGATCTTGCTGTGATTTATGTCAAAGAGTGCTCTTCCTATGTTTTCCTCTAAGTTTTATAGTGTCTGGTCTTACATTTAGGTCTTTAATCCATTTTGAGTTTATTTTTGTGTATGGTGTTAAGGAGTGTTCTAATTTCATTCTTTTTTTTTTTAAAATAAATTTATTTATTTATTTATTTTAGGCTGCACTGGGTCTTTGTTACTGCACGCGGGTTTTCTCTAGTTGCGAGAGCAGGGGCTACTCTTCATTGCGGTGCGCAGCTTCTTATTGCGGTGGCTTCTCTTGATGCAGAGCATGGGCTCTAGGCGTGCAGGCTTCAGTAGTTGTGGCACACAGTCTCAGTAGTTGTGGCTCATGGGCTCTAGAGCACAGGCTCAGTAGTTGTGGCACATGGACTTAGCTGCTCCGCGGCATGTGGGATCTTCTGGACCAGGGCTTGAACCCGTGTCCCCTGCATTGGCAGGTGGATTCTTAACCACTGCACCACCAAGGAAGCCCCTGATTTCATTCTTTTACATGTAGCTGTCCAGTTTTCCCAGCACCACTTATTGAAGAGACTGTCTTTTCTCCATTGTAGTTCCTTGACTACTTTGTCATACATTAGTTGACCATAGTTGCACGGGTTTACCTCTGGGCTTTCTATCCTGTTCCATTGATGTATATTTCTGTTTTTGTGCCAGTACCATATTGTCCTGATTACTGTAGCTTTGTAGTATAGTCTGAAGTCAGGGAGTCTGATTCCTCCAGCTCTGTTTTTTTCCCCTCAAGATTGCTTTGGCTATTCGAGGTGTTTTGTGTGTCCATACAAACTTTAAGATTTTTTTGTTCTAGTTCTGTAAAAAATGCCATTGGTAATTTGATAGGGATTGCATTGGATCTGTAGATTGCTTTGGGTAATATAGTCATTTTCACAATATTGATTCTTCCAACCCAAGAACATGGTATATCTCTCCATCTGCTTGTGTTATCTTTGATTTCTTTCATCAGTGTCTTATAGTTTTTCTGAGTACAGATCTTTTCCTCCTTAGGTAGGTTTATTCCTAGGTATTTTATTCTTTTTGTTGTAATGGTGAATGGGATTGTTTCTTTAATTTCTCTTTCTGATCTTTTGTTGTTAGTGTATAGGAATGCAAGAGATTTCTGTGCATTAATTTTGTATCCTGAAACTTTACCAAGTTCATTGATTAGCTCTAGTAGTTTTCTGGTGGCATCTTTAGGATTCTCTATGTATAGTATCATGTCACCTGCAAACAGTGACAGTTTTACTTCTTCTTTTCCAATTTGTATTCCTTTTATTTCTTTTTCTTCTCTGATTGCCATGGCTAGGACTTCCATAACTATGTTGAATAATAATGGCGAGAGTGAGCATCCTTGTGTTGTTCCTGATCTTAGAGGAAATGCTTTCAATTTTTCACCATCGAGAATGATGTCTGCTGTGGGTTTGTCATATATGGCCTTTACTATGTTGAGGAAGCTTCCCTCTATGCCCACTTTCTGGAGAGTTTTTATCATAAATGGGTGTTGAATTTTGTCAAAAGCCTTTTCTGCATCTATTGAGATGATCATATGGTTTTTATTCTTCAGTTTGTTAATATGGTGTATCACACTGATTGATTTGCGTATATTGAAGAATCCTTGCATCCTTGGGACAGATTTAAATGTTAATCTTCTTTTAAAAAATACCTTCACAGAAACATCCAGAATAAAATTTGACCAAGTAACTGTGCACCCTGTGACTCAGTCAAGCTGACACAAAAAATTAACCATCAAACACCGCCCCCCCCCCCAATTTAAAGCAGGCTTCAATGTCCCCAAGGCTTTCTGTTAGTTTTTATATTGATTTCTTATATCTATTCTTCTATCTTTCTTTTCTGAAATCTGAGGGGTTAATTTTGGTAGAGGAAGCCAGTAGCGCATGCTAATTTTCCATTTTGTCAGGAATCTCCTATTCACAATTCCTAAATTATTTATATTATCACCAGTACTTTTTTCCCTGTATCATAGAAAATTGCTTCTCTTTTTCAAAACTAACTTCTACTGTTTCCATCTCTTTCCGTAGTCACCATTATATTGTCCATTTCACCAACCCATTAGGGAATTGTACTTTGTATGTATGTATGCATATATATATATATATATATATATATATATGCATGTATTGATTTCTACTGTATCTAGACCGATAAGAATATTCCTCATATAGGCTCACCAAAAATGTTCATTGAATGAACAGATAAATGAATGGATAATGAATGGATGAATGAAATTATCATCAAGTACAAATCTTTAATGTAAAAATCATGAAACATTATGCAAATGAGAAAGAAATGCATTTTATGAATGGTGGTAGAAAGTCATATAGTTGAGCTATGAAGAATTATAAAATACTTTCTAGTTTTAAAACACAAGATTAAACAACAGAAATTGCTGGTTCTTGTGATCACTTGTTATGTCTTATTATAGTTTCAAGTTATTCTCATTTAGTTTATTTCAGTTCATGTGTGTGTATGTGTTTGTGTGTGTGTTTCTGTTCAATTTTTAACATGCTTCAACTAAATTTGGCTTGTGTCTATATGCTGGATACTAGGAAAGACTCTTAGAGAATTATTCCGTGACTTGTTCAGTCCCTAGGTAATTCAAAGATTCATTGTCACCTTAATTGAACAGTCATTCTTCTTTTTTACTTTTTCTTTCTTCTCCCACCTCCTATATTTTCCATCTATTCTTCTTTTTTCTTTTAGTAGGTAAGAGTGGGAGTTCTGAATTATTTTTGGAGCATTCAGTTCTCCTTGGGGAATTAGCCAGCATGCTTGACTTCCATGAACTCTCATAGTAAAACGATTTGACAGAATGTAAATTTAACCCCACTTTGGTAGCTTTGCTATGTGGTTTCCTCAACAGCAAAGATCACATTTGATATTAGTTTGGTTTAGAAAACAATTTTTTTATGAAATTGAAAGAACATAAGCATTGAAAGTTAGAATATAAGTGATATTTTCAGTTATCTTAACCCTGCAGATTTATATAACTCTTGTATTGTTTATTTTTTAATTTATCTGAGATCCTCTTTTAAATAAATCTAACAGAAGGCTGTCCATCTCTTAACTAAGAAGTTCACTTTTTAAAAAGTTCAGCTCATATTTATTGAGCACCTAGCATATGCCAATGTGCCAGGCACTATTCTAGGACCAGGGGATACAGCTGACATCATAAATTTTCACAGCATAGTCTTGTTATTCATTATTCATTAATTTCATTCTGATTTTATTTTTTTGTCCCAATTAAATGTACAAATAAAGAGTAACTTCCACCCTGAATTTTATTTTATTCTAAATTTGATTTTTTTCAATTCATAGCTAAAATATATATTATTTCAAGCAAATTCTTGCTATGAAGTTTGATTTATGTTAAAAACACTTTTGTCAAATAATCTTTTTTCTTCTTTGACATTCTGAGTGTTGACAAAAGAGAATTTTCATCCATTCTGCATCCAACAAATATTTATTAGTCCTTCTTACATGTTGAGTGCTAGATGTAAGTTTATAAAAAGGTATATAATCAAATCAGAGATCTAATTCTAAAAGTTATGAAAACAGTTGTAACCCTAGACCTCAAAGAAGATCAATAAAAAGCAAACCACTCAGGATCAAGGGTGGAAAAATAAAAATTGTATATGATTGTGTTGTTTATTATCTTTTTATAAGATATAGAATCAAATGTTGTGCTGTACTTAGGGGCATTGTAACTTCAGATGCTATTCTAAGATAGCCTTGAGTTTTCAATAGCTTGTGAGTCATAAGATCCATGTAGAAAAATTCAAAACATAGGACATATGTGATATCCTTAAAAGAAGTTATTTTCACCCTGATGTAATAATATAAGGATATACACATATATATCTCACATTTAACAGCTTTTGAAAATTGACTTCAAATTTCTTGACTCCACTAAAATTATTAGAGCTTCTTATTAGTATTACTGCAAAGGTCAACACTGTGGAAACTCAGCCTCATCCAACAATAAGGCATTTCTAATAGAACTAGTATTTGCTTCTCTTGAGATTTGCACTAAAGAAATAATGACAAATAAGGCCAAATCAATCACTAAATATTTACTCAGTGCTTACAATGATGTTCTGGTAGATACTGTGAGTGATAAAATGGACGATAAGGTAGGCCCTGTCCTCAGGCATTTTATAATCAAGTTAGGCAAGCTATGACATGTGATACGCCACATTCAGAGAAATCTTCCAGAAAGACTTGATCAAGGAGATGGAGTGAGTTCTCCTTAAAGAGTAGGTACTCTTCACACTCTAAGTTCATTGAGAGAAGGAAGTATTTTGCATATGTCTTTCCATCTCCATGTGTGTAGAACAGTGCTTTGCACTCAGTAGAAACAAAAGAAATATTTTCTAACTGAATCCATATAAGTAAAAATAGCAAAAGAAGATATTCCCAAAAAACAGTGAACAAATAATTACAATAATAATTAAAATAATAATTGTTATTACAGCTAACATTTATTAGGTACTGCTCTAACTCTTTAAATGAATAGACTAATTTAATTTTCACAACTCTGCTGAAATAATAGCTATCACTATGCCTATGTTGCACTGAAGAGAAAACTGAGGCATAAAAATTAAATAACTTGTCCAAGGACATTCAGCTAGTTAGTGATTGAACCAGGACTTAATCCCAGGAGGTCTGGTTTCAGCATCTATGTTCTTAACCACCACACAATAATGTTTCGCAAAGCACTGTGGGTAATATGAAGAATGATTTGACATGATTACTACCTTCAAAGAGCTTAAAATTATATAAGTTCAGGCCATTTAAATAACTGAATAGTAATAACTACATAAAAATTAAAACTGTTGCAACTGATCTTGAAATGAGGAGCAAGGGCATAAATGATTTGTTTGGAGAAAGGGGAGATACTGAAACCTGGAGCACTCTGGGAAGACTTCCTCGAGGAAGAGGAACTTAGTCTTTAGAGGATGAATAAGATTAGACAGTTAGGAAAAAATGTGTGGAGCATATCCCAGAGAGAGGGCATATTATGAATCAAAGTAGGGTAACTCTAAGTAACCAAAGACTGTGCTCTGGAAAAAAATCCAAATTATTCCAGATTGTTTGGAATAATGATCATCTCTTTGAGAGTGGTGGATAATGGTCAGAAATGCCTGTTTGAAGCATATGGTAGAAGTGCCTGAGTGACAGGCTGAATCTCTGGCTCTTCCTGATCCTTCAAATCTGGTGACACTTGAATCTTTGGCAAAACAAGGAGACCCTGTGCCTGGAGTTCAGTGGCTTCCAGAAATTCATCCCAGATTAAACCCCAATACTCTGAAGTTTTATCATCTCCATGGATGGCTGGCACAAGTTGACTTTCTAATTCTTGATTCTCTGGAGACCTTAGACTTCTCAGCCTGAGGGAAATAGCCTTCCCTTCCTTCCGGCCATTCTTGAAGGCAAGCCACTCGCTTCTTTCCCTATCCACAGCACTTAGCGGGATCACTTCCCAAAGTTTAAGCATTTTCAAAAGAGAAGGAAGATACCTTCCATCCTTTTGCAAACATGCTCTGATGGAAAGGATCACAAAGTCTGCTTGGAAAAGACGAGTGAGTGCAGAAATGAAAGACAATAAAAACAGAGTTAGAATAAACAGACATGGGAGATTGGTTCAAGATGGCAGAGTAGAAGGATGTGCTCTCACTTCCTCTTGCGAGAACACTGGAATCACAACTAACTGCTGAACAATCATCGACAGGAAGACACTGGAATTCACCAAAACATATACTCCACATCTAAAGAAAAGGAGAAGCCACAATGAAACTGTAGGAGGGGTGCAATCACAATAAAATCAAATCCCGTAACTGCTGGGTAGGTGACCCACAAACTGGAGAACACTTATACCACAGAAGTCCACCCACTGAAGTGAAGTTTCTGAGCCCCATGTCAGGCTTCCGAACCTGGGGGTCTGGCTAAAGGAGGAGGAATTCCTAGAGAATCAGACTTTGAAGGCTAGCGGGATTTGATTGCAGGACTTTGACAGGACTGGAGGAAACAGAGACTCCACACTTGGAGGGCACACACAAAGTAATGTGTGCATCGGGACCCAGGGGAAGAAGCAGTGACCCCATAGAGACAGAACCTGACCTACCTGCTAGTGTTGGGGTGTTTCCTGCAGAGGCGGGGGGTGGCTCTGTGTCACCGTGAGGACAAAGACACTGGCAGGAGAAGTTCTGGGAAGTACTGCTTGGCGTGAGCCCTCCCAGAGTCTGCAATTAGCCCCACCAAAGAGCACGGGTAGGCTCCAGTGTTGGGTCATCTCCGGCCAAACAACCAACAAGGAGGGGACCCAGCCCCACCCATCAGCAGACAAGCAGATTAAAGTTTTAGTGAGCTCTGCCCGCCAGAGCAACACACAGCTCTACCCACCACCAGTCCCTTCCATCAGGAAACTTGCACAAGCCTCTTAGATAGCCTCATTCACCAGAGGGCAGACAGCAGAAGCAAGAAGAACTACAATCCTGCAGCATGTGGAACAAAAACCACATTCATAGAAAGATAGACAAGATGAAAAGGCAGAGGGCCATGTACTAGATGAAGGAACAAGATAAAAACCCAGGAAAACAACTAAATGAAGTGCAGTTAGGCAACCTTCCAGAAAAAGAATTCAGAATAATGATAGTGAAGATGATCCAGGACCTCGGAAAAAGAAGGCAGGCAAAAATCGAGAAGATGCAAGAAATGTTTAACAAAGACCTGGAAGAATTAAAGAACGAACAAGCAGAGATGAACAATACAATAATTGAAATGAAAACTACACTAGAAGGAATCAATAGCAGAATAACTGAGGCAGAAGAACGGATAAGTGATCTGGAAGACAGAATGGTGGAATTCACTGCTGTAGAACAGAATAAAGAAAAAAGAATGAAAAGAGATGAAGACAGCCTAAGAGACCACTGGGACAGTATTAAATGCAACAGCATTCACATTATAGGGGTCCAGGAAGGAGAAGAGAGAGAGAAAGGACCCGAGAAAATATTTGAAGAGACTATAGTTGAAAACTTCCCTAACATGGGAAAGGAAATAGCCACCCAAGTCCAGGAAGTGCACAGAGTCCCATACAGGAAAAACCCAGGGAGAAACACGCCGAGACACATAGTAATCAAATTGGCAAAAATTAAAGACAAAGAAAAATTATTGAAAGCAGCAAGGGAAAAATGACAAATAACATACAAGGGAACTCCCATAAGGTTAACAGCTGATTTCTCAGCAGAAACTCTATAAGCCAGAAGGTAGTGGCATGATATACTTAAAGTGATGAAAGGGAAAAAACTACAACCAAGATTACTCTACCCAGCAAGGATCTCATTCAGATTCGATGGAGAAATTAAAAGCTGTACAGACAAGCAAAAGCTAAGAGAATTCAGCACCACCAAACCAGCTCTACAACAAATGTTAAAGGAATTTCTCTACGTGGGAAACACAAGAGAAGAAAAGGATCTACAAAAGCAAACCCAAAATGATTAAGAAAATGGTAATAGGAACATACATATCGATAATTACCTTAAACGTGAATGGATTAAATGCCCCAACCGAAAGACACAGGCTTGCTGAATGGATAAAAAAAAAGACCCATATATATGTTATCTACAAGAGACTCACTTCAGACCTAGGGACACATACAGACTGAAAGTGAGGGGATGGAAAAAGATATCCCATGCAAATGGAAATCAAAAGAAAGCTGGAGTAGCAATACTCATATCAGATAAAATAGACTTTAAAATAAAGAATGTTACAAGAGACAAAGAAAGACACTACATAATGAACAAGGGATCAATCCAAGAAGATATAACAATTATAAATATATATGTACCCAACACAGGAACACCTCAATACATAAGGCAACTGCTAACGGCTATAAAAGAGGAAATCGACAGTGACACAATAATAGTGGGGGACTTTAACACCTCACTTACACCAATGGACAGATCATCCAGACAGAAAATTAATAAGGAAACACAAGCTTTAAATGACACAATAGACCAGATAGATTTAATTGATATTTATAGGACATTCCATCCAAAAACAGCAGATTATGCTTTCTTCTCAAGTGCACATGGAACATTCTCCAAGAAAGATCACATCTTGGGTCACAAATCAAGCCTCAGTAAATTTAAGAAAATTGAAATCATATCAAGCATCTTTTCTGACCACAAAGCTATGAGATTAGAAATCAATTACAGGGAAAAATAACGTAAAAAACACAAACACATGGAGGCTAAACAATATGTTACTAAATAACCAAGAGATCACTGAAGAAATTAAGGAAGAAATCAGAAAATACCTAGAGACAAATGACAATGAAAACATGATGATCCGAAACCTATGGGATGCAGCAAAAGCAGTTCTAAGAGGGAAGTTTATAGCTATACAAGCCTACCCCAAGAAACAAGAAAAATCTCAAATAAACAATCTAACCTTACACCTAAAGGAACTAGAGAAACAAGAACAAACAAAACCCAAAGTTAGCAGAAGGAAAGAAATTATAAAGATCAGAGCAGAAATAAATGAAATAGAAACAAAGAAAACAATAGCAAAGATCAATAAAACTAAAAGCTGGTTCTTTGAGAAGATAAACAAAGTTGATAAACCGTTAGCCAGACTCATCAAGAAAAAGAGGGAGAGGACTCAAATCAATAAAATTAGAAATGAAAAAGGAGAAGTTACAACAGACACTGCAGAAATACAAAGCATCCTAAGAGACTACTATAAGCAACTCTATGCCAATAAAATGGGCAACCTGGAAGAAATGGACAAATTCTTAGAAAAGTATAACCTCCCAAGACTGAACCAGGAAGAACTAGAAAATATGAACAGACCGATCACAAGTAATGAAATTGAAACTGTGATTAAAAATTTTCCAACAAACAAAAGTCCAGGACCAGATGGCTTCACAGGTGAATTCTATCAAACATTTAGAGAAGAGCTAACACCCATCCTTCTCAAACTCTTCCAAAAAACTTCAGAGGAAGGAACACTCCCAAACTCATTCTATGAGGCCACCATCACCCTGATACCAAAACCAGACAAAGATACTACGAAAAAGAAAATTACAGACCAATATCACTGATGAATATAGATGCAAAAATCCTCAACAAAATACTAACAGAATCCAACAACACATTAAAAGGATCATACATCATGAGCAAATGGGATTTATCCCAGGGATGCAAGGATTCTTCAGTATACACAAATCAATCAATGTGATGCACCATATTAACAAGTTGAAGAATAAAAACCATATGATCATCTCAATAGATGCAGAAAAAGCTTTTGACAAAATTCAACACCGATTTATGATAAAAACTCTCCAGAAAGTGGGCATAGAGGGAAGCTACCTCAACATAATAAAGGCCATATATGAGAAACCCACAGCAAACATCATTCTCAATGGTGAAAAACTGAAAGCATTTCCTCTAAGATCAGGAACAAGACAAGGATGTCCACTCTCACCACTATTATTCAACATAGTTTTGGAAGTCCTAGCCATGGCAATCAGAGAAGAAAAAGAAATAAAAGGAATACAAACTGGAAAAGAAGAAGTTGTCATCTGTCTGTAGATGACATGATACTATACATAGAGAATCCTAAAGATGCCACCAGAAAACAACTAGAGCTAATCAATGAACTTGGTGAAGTTTCAGGATACAAAATTAATGCACAGAAATCTCTTGCATTCCTATACATTAATGATGAAAAATCTGAAAGAGAAATTAAGGAAACACTCCCATTACCATTGCAACAAAAAGAATAAAATACCTAGGAATAAACCTACCTAGGGAGACAAAAGACGTGTATGCAGAAAAATATAAGACACTGATGAAAGAAATTAAAGATGATACCAACAGATGGAGAGATATACCATGTTCTTGGATTGGAAGAATCAACATTGTGAAAATGACTCTACTACCCAAAGCAATCTACAGATTCAATGCAATCCCTATCAAATTACCAATGGCATTTTTTACGGAACTAGAGCAAAAAGTCTTAAAATTTGTATAGAGACACAAAAGACCCCAAATACTGAAAGCAGTTTTGAGGGAAAAAACGGAGCTGGAGGAATCAGACTCCTTGACTTCAGACTATACTATGAAGCTACAGTACTAAAGACAACATGGTACTGGCACAAAAACAGAAACATAGATCAATGGAACAAGATAGAAAGCCCAGAGATAAACCCACACACCTATGGTCAACTAATGTATGACAAAGGAGGCAAGGAAATACAATGGAGAAAAGACAGTCTCTTCAATAAGTGGTGCTGGGAAAATTGGACAGCTACATGTAAAAGAATGAAATTGGAACACTCCCTTACACCATACACAAAAATAAACCCAAAATGGATTAGAGACCTAAATGTAAGACTGGACACTATAAAACTCTTAGAGGAAAACAGAGGAAGAACACACTTTGACATAAATCACAGCAAGATCATTAATCTTTTTTGATCCACCTCCTAGAGTAATGGAAATAAAAACAAAAATAAAAAAATGGGACCTAATGAAACTTAAAAGCTTTTGCACAGCAAAGGAAACCACAAACAAGACAAAAAAACAACCCTCAGAATGGGAGAAAATATTTGCAATCGAATCAACAGACAAGGGACTAATCTCCAAAATATATAAACAGCTCATGCAGCTCAATATTAAAGAAACAAACAACCCAGTCCAAAAATGGGCAGAAGACCTAAATAGATATTTCTCCAAAGAAGACATACATATGGCCAAGAAGCACATGAAAAGCTGCTCAACATCACTAATTATTAGAGAAATGCAAATCAAAACTACAATGAGGTATCACCTCACACCAGTGAGAATGGGCATCATCAGAAAATCTACAAGCAACAAATGCTGGAGAGGGTGTGGAGAAAAGGGAAACCTCTTGCACTGTTGGTGGGAATGTAAATTGATACAGCCACTATGGAGAACAGTATGGAGGTTCCTTAAAAAACTAAAAATAGAATTACCATATGACCCAGCAATCCCACTACTGGGCATACACCCTGAGAAAACCATAATTCAAAAAGATACATGCACCCCAATGTTCATTGCAGCACTCTTTACCATAGCCAGGTCATGGAAACAACCTAAATGCCCATCAACAGACGAATGGATAAAGAAGAAGTGGTACATATATATAATGGAATATTACTCAGCCATAAAAAGGAACGAAACTGGATCATTTTTAGAGACGTGGATGGATCTAGAGACTCTCATACAGAGTGAAGTAAGTCAGAAAGAGAAAAACTAGTATCGTATACTAACGCATATATGTGGAACCTAGAAAATGGTACAGATGAACTGGTTTGCAGGGCAGAAATTGAGACACAGATGTAGGGAACAAACGTATGGACACTAAGGGGGGGAAGCAGCGGGGTGGTGGTGGTGGTGGTGGGATGAATTGGGCGATTGGGATTGACATGTATACAGTGATGTGTATAAAATGGATGACTAATAAGAACCTGCTGTATAAAAAAATAAATTAAATTAAATTAGAAAAAAAAAGAATAAACAGACATTAACCCCTCACAGATGTATTTATTCATGAGTTTTATCAGAGGGTTACTTGTTGGTAGTCTATCACAGAGAAAGCGAAAAACCCAGATTAAATATCTTAAAGTATCCCTGATTGCCTTTCCGGAAAGACCCAGTTGCCTTCCCAGCATTCACATTGTTTTAAAACTATTTGGCATGCCTGGGCTTACTTATGTGGTACAGTAAAATTTTTTTTAAAAAAAGCTTTTGCCTGCCCTTGGAAGACAATACCATGCTAAATATAGTGCAATGCTCCTCAGCTCATAAAATCTGCTACGTGGCACAAACTTGAAGACATCCTCAAAAGAAATACGGCAGGAGACGTATATTGTCTGCTTTAGTCAAAACTGCCATTTTCCTTACAGAATTTTCCTGAAGTGGCTGGACATCAGCATTCCACATCCTGGCTGTGATTAAAGTGATTTTTCTATAAAAGGAGAGGAGGACAAAAGAAAAAGCAAAATGTGGTCCACAATGGAAAATGTGATCTTTAGCCACTGGAATAAAATTACATTGACGATGGGGGAGTAACTTTCTTCCTTCAAAGAACAATGTTTGATGTTTGACCTAGACTGGTGATGAAGCTCATAATTTGGGAGATAAATCAGGTTCAAATTTAGAAAAGAGTTTTCAGAAATTGCTTAGCAGGGTAGTTTTAGGGGTTAACATATGAATAGAGGTTACATGGTGCCTGGTCTGTCTGTCCTGTGTTTGTTGGACAGAGGTAGTAAGGCCTGTTCCCCATGGTAGTACATACGAAGAAATTTAAATTCTGTCATAATTATTCGTTCTAAATTCTGTGACATTTCAGGATCGAGGAAATGTTCAAATTGTGTCTAGTTTCTGCCTCCCTTCCCTCTTTATGTTGATTTCTACATCTCCTCCTATTTATCTCTTTTGTGCATCGCATATATTTCACTATGAACTCAATTTTGCGGGTGAAAGGCCACAACTAACTGTTTGCATGCCTTATCTCTGCCTTAGAGAGTGGTAACTCACAAATGAGCCAGCTGCACCTACTGTACATAAAACAGCAACATCCTTTGATCTCTCCCTTAATGTGCTAGGTTTAGATTACTCTGTGAGCAAAAGGGGTGAAAGGTGGTGGGAAACTATTTTAACTAACTACTGGGGGCAGTGTTTATTCATGGTGCAGATTTTTAATGGGAAAGATGGAACATGAAAGCTTGTCAAATGTACTGCTCAGAGAGTCTGACAACACAGAATATTTTTACAGATGAAAGGTGAGGAATCTCCAACTTCTCAGTGTAACATAAATTGTATGGAAAAAAGTAAGACATAAAAAAGCCAGATAGAAAACTATCTATATTCCCTTACGACTGCATGAAATCCTGCCACAAAACCAGAGGACTATTTCAGAGATGCATTTGTCCGGTGCAAAGAGGGACATGGTGAACATTAAAAATATACACTTTGAGAAAGATTGTCATTACATTTATAATTAATGTAATATTGTTTTAGCAAGAACTAGGTATGTTTAGCAAAAACTATTCCAATGTCGTGACAAGGTAGAAACCCAGAAACATCCAAGGATAATATTCTCCACAATTGGAAGAGTGAATTTGTCTTGCCCCTCCAATCAGGCTGTAAGTCCAATTATGTTTAATTCAGAAATAGCTTGAAATTCTGCCTTTGCCTTTGATGAGACCCTCATCTTTCCCTTCTTGGCTCACCACAGCCTTGCCCTAAAGCAGATTCTCAATCTTTCTTTCTCAAATACTGATGGTACTTAGTATACTTCTGCCGGTTACGGTGGCTTCCTATGAGAGTGTTTCTCAGATAGAGAGGTGGAAAGTACAGGAGGTGCATGGGAACCTCTGGAGTAAACTGTGTGTTTTAAAGAAACTTCCAAGATGATTTTGACATGCCCACAATTTTCTAACTCATGCCTAGGAGTCATTAGTGTTAAATTATTGAGCCCTTTATAATCTGGCTATAATGCATTTCATTAATTACATCAGCAATTATGAACTCTATATTTTCAGAATCTCACCTTATATATATTATTCTATCTCTTGGGAATATCAGACTCCACCTACCTTATTTTCTCTCTCCCTAGCACATTTCTGTTTCCTTTGAAATTCCAAGCTCGAAATTGGTCCTTGAGTGAAGATTTCTCCATCGATCCCCCAAAGACTTAGTTGTTCCTGTCCTAGATACTTCCACAGCAACATGATAATGACTCTGAAAATGAATTGTTCTATTCTAATTTGTCTGTTAAAATAGCTGTCTTCCCAACTCTACCATCAGATTGTGGGCCAGGATATTTATTCATCTTTTAAGCCCTAACTTTAAATACAGTGGCAACTACATTACAGGTGATGAATAAATGATTATTTGTACATGTGTGTACTTTTCATTTATTTATTGATAAATTATTTGTCTGTGTATATAGATATGGTAACATATACAAAGCTTAAGTGCAGAGGTCAATAATTTTTATATTGCATACCTCCATGTAAGTACTACTCAGAGGAAGGCATAGAACAATTCCAGCATCCCAAAAGATTCCCTCCTGCCCCTGCCTAGTCCACACCTTCTCTGCACCACCAGTTCTATTCTAACTCTTATGCAGTAAATTAATTTTACTGATCTACAGCTACATATGGACTCTATAAATTGAATCACTTAGTATTTACTTTTTTGGAGTCCGACTTCTTTCATTAGGCGCATTCTTGAGATTCATCCATGCTGTTACATGTTCATTTTTTTGTATTGTGGTGTAGAATTCCATTGCATAAATATGTCATGAATTTTTTCACTCTCTTCTTCATGAACATATGAACTATTTATAGTTTTTCCTTCGTATGAACAATGTTACTATTAATATTTTTGTGCCTATTATTTCTTGTGGAAATTTACACTTCTTTTTTTTAGTATATACTTAGGCATTAGATTGGTGGGTCATTTGATAGGTACAGGATTAGCTTTATAATATATTATTATTTCCTAAAAATGCCTGGGCCAATTTATACACTCCAAAGTTAAATATAAGAGTCCCAGTTGCTCCATATCCTTGCCAACAGTTAATATTGTTAGTCATTGATTTTAGCCATTCTGGTGGTATTATAGTGGTGTCTTCTTGTAGATAGAGTTTACATTTATGTCCTTAATGACCAATGATGGTGAGCAAGTTTTTATATACTTATTGGTCATTTGAATATCATCTTTTGTAAACTGCCTCTTCAATTCTTTTGCACATTTTTAGTTGGGTTGTTTGTCTTTTTTCTATTGAGTTTTTAGAGTTCTCTGTATATCTGCATGCAATATCTGAATGCAATTCCTTTATCAGAGGTATTGCAAATATATTTTCTCAGATGTGGTTTGCCTTTCTTTTGATGAACAGAAGTTCTTAACTGAGTCAAATTTATTATTTTTCCTTTATCTATTAGTTCTTTTCATGTTCTTTTAAGAAAACTCTATCTCGTCCAAGTTCATAAAGATATTGTTTTGTGTTCTTCCAGAAATTTGACTGTTTAATTTTCAAATTTAGGCCTAATATCCACCTCAAATTAATTTTTCTGTAAGGTGTGTAGAAAGGTTCAAGGTTTGTTTATATCCCATAGAGATATGCAATTGCTGCAGAACCATTTATTGAAAAGATCATCTTTACTCCCACTAGCTTGTATTGGTAACTTTGTAGTAAATTGGGCAACCATATATGTGTTGGTTTACTTTTGGATTGTCTATTCTAAACCATTGGTAAGTTTGTCTTAATTACTGTATTTTAAAATCTGGTAGAGCAAGTCTTCTAACTTTGAACTTTATTAAGATTATCTTGAATATTCTAGGTCCCTAGTTTTTCATGTAAATTTTAGAATCAAGTTTTCAATTCTCACCTCCCCAACAAAGTTCTAAGTTTCAATGGAATAATATCGAATCAATAGATTTTAATTTGGATAAAAACACTTTAAAATATACAGAACTATTTAGATTTCTATTTCTTCTTGTGTCAGTTTTGATAACTTGTGTTTTTCAAGGGTTTGTTTCCATTTCATTGATTTTTTTAAAAAATTCATGAATGGAAGTTTCTTTAAAAGTTACTTTATCCCATTTTAATGTCTTTGCAATATATAGTTTCTTCCTTTTTTCACTTTAGACAGTGATAATTTATGTTTTTTACTCTATCGCCCCTTTTTTTTGTCCATCTTACTAGTAGTTAATGAATTTCATTAATCTTTTCAAAGTACAAACTTTTGGCTTTGTTGACTGTCTCCATTGTATGCCTCTATTGTCTGCTCTTAATTATTTTCTTCCTTCTACTTTCTACTACAATTTAGTTTACTGTTCTTTTTCTCAATTTTTGAGGTAGAAGCTTAAATTATTGATTTTAGACAAGTCTTTTCTGATATATGCATATAATTCTTGGTAAGCCTGCTTTAGCTGTATCCCATAAATTTTGACATGTTGTATTTTTATTATCATTTAGCTCACAATATTTTCTAATTTATCTTGTGATTTATTCTCTGAATCAAGGCTTATGTAGAAGTGTGTTGCTTAATTTCTAAATATTTAGGGTTTTCTAGTCATCTATCTATTATTCAGTTCTAATTTAATACTTAAATGATTAGACTATGATTTAAATCCTTAGGAATTTTTCAAGGCTTATTTTAAGGACAGATTATGGTCTATTTTGGTAAATGTGTTATATGCACTAGAAAAGAATATGCATTTTGTGGTTGTTGCATATAATGTTCTATATATATTAACTAGATAAATTTGGTTTTGTCAGTTCTTTGAATCTTCTTATTGAAATGACCATACCCAAGGTCATTTAGATTTTCTCTTATGTTATATTCCAGGATTTTTACACTTAAGTCTATGATTCATTTTGAGTTAATTTTTATGAAGGGTATAAGATCTGTATCTAGATTCTCTCTTTCTTTCTTTCTTCCTGTCCTTTTTTTTGCATGTGAATATCCAGCTGTTACAACACCATATGTTGGAAAGACATTCTTTTTTTCCATTGAAGTGCCTTTTCTCCTTTGCTTAGTCATTTGTTTGGTGTTACCTGGCAAGAACATGGCCTTGGCTCAAAAGCTGAGTTGCGTCCTTAAAGCATCGCAGGTGGAGGCTGTCAGCTAACTATACTCAACACAACTGAATGGCAAGTCCTCCTTGAAGGGAGATCAGAGAGGAACAACTCCATGACTATCAAATTTTTGGTTTAAGGGTCTCAGGCTTCCCCAGCAAGGGTCCTAATCTTGGCATAACAGAATTGACTTAGTTGAGCACTCTACACTCCTTTCCAGCAGTTGCTCTCAGCTAGGCATCCTGGAAGCTCCCTCAGTGCATGGTTGGTCCAGGAGTTATCCAAGGTCCTGATAGGTGATTGTGGTGCTCACTGCCGGGCCTCTCTTTCATGGGTTGTAGCCTTGCCTCCGTTACCTTTGAATATTCACAAACAGTTCCCTTATACATTCATTTTTCCCTTATAAATTTTTTTCTAGGTTTTCTATTTGTTTATGGTAGGAGTTAAATTACAAGACTAGGTACTCTATCATGGCCCAGACTGGAAGTCTCTTAGTAAATGATTGTTGAATAAATAGATTTGTTGAGTTGGAAGGAATTCTGGTATATCCTGATAAAAATGTTGAATAGGCATTGGGAGTCATCTGTATATTGGTAGTAGTTAAAGAAGCTGTAAGGGTGTTGATATTTTCAAGGAAGATTATACAAGGGCCAAAGAAAGAAAAATTTTAAAAAACAAAATCAAGGAACAACAATATTTAAAGGATACCAGATTAAGAGAATCCAGAAAAGGCTGAAAATGGGACAGAAACATAAATATTTTATTTAGGCACTCTGTTGCACTTTAAATTAATTAAGTACTTATTGAATTTTTAAAAATAATTTGTATGACTAACAAAAGAGGGATTGCATGGATCTGTGGGTGAATCAAGGATTAGGGTTCAATGAGGAAGAATTTCTAAGAAGAGTAAGAGTTTTGGGTTGAAGACTAATTGGATTAAATCATTATGAAATGGGATAGATGTGGAGAATAGGGTTAATTCAGTCATCAGCTGAGCATGAGCAGGATTAAGGCTTTGCTGCTGGGAGGCACACAAGGAAATCAACCTAAAAAATATCAGGGTGGAAGAAAAGGAGCAATGGCTCCTGAAATTTTGTGTTGATAGAGATTTGGGGCAAATCTGTAGCTGAAAACAGATTCAGGGGACTTGCCTTGAGGTTGCATTTTAAGTCTGTAACATAGATCAGTGAAAATAATATTAAGTTGAAAATTTCAAACACACATTTGCTGATTCTCTTATTATTTAAGTAATTATTTAACTTGAGATGACTTTGGGAGGCTACTAAGGATTTGGAAGACCTTTAGTTCTCTCCAACTTCATCCCAAGCTATCCTGATTCTGCTAATAAAATGCATTAATGTGTTAAGTCTGATTGTTAAGGTGAGTATATGGTAGTGCATATCCAGGTGGATACACATGGTAGTTAGTGAAAGGCACACAGTTGGACGGAGAAAGACCCATGGCCATCTATCTGTCTATGGCATAACAAGTGCTCCAATGATGGAAGTGTTCATCAAAATAGAATGGCAATAAGCAAGATAAACTATATTGTATTACCAATAGGGGGCTCTGTGGCTTTGCAATAGAATTGTACTCATTCATTTAAATTCCCCTGTTCCCATGACCCATACAGTTTTCTCTGTTAATTAACAACTGAGTTCTTTTATCCATCCATCTCTTCTTCCGTCCTTCCATTCTTTCATTTAGTGTCATTCACGTGCATTCTTCATTAGTTAACAGTGAAAATACTTGGAAGGCAAATAGCTCTACGGTTTTCTCTCCACCTCATTGGAATTGCGGGAACTCTTACTGAGTGGTGAGGGTTAGGGTAATGAAACTTGGAAAAATGCCATCCTAGGATCCCTCTGTGCTACCAATATGCAAATAATTTAATAGTAATGCAGTCAAGAGTTCCCTGAGTAAAGACTCTCCATTTTCATCACTGTTGGTAAGTGCCAAGAGGGACAGATGAGAATAAGTTATAGCCACATTGTGACATGTAATAAATCTTCCAAAAGAGGTTTACACGTACTCAGCTCTTTGGCTTTTATCCTGTGTACGACACTTCTGTTTGCTTTGCATCTAAGCAACAGAAAGTAATCAGTTTCTAAGAACTTAATTACTGGTTGCACGGATAACCCTTAGGGTGTGTGTGTCCAGTCACTTGGGCCTCCTTCTACATCTCTCATCACAAAAAGCAATATGCTTCCCTCAGTGCTGGCCTTTCTGCAAAGCAAGGTGGTTCATTTCTTCTTCAAGGGGAAGACAAAGGGCTGCTGAAACAACAGAATAATACATCGAAATTGCCCTTCCTTGGGAACATGAGCTGCTAATAGTTCTTGATGACTG
This sequence comes from Balaenoptera borealis, assembly GCF_965194805.1. Lineage (NCBI taxonomy): Eukaryota > Metazoa > Chordata > Mammalia > Artiodactyla > Balaenopteridae > Balaenoptera > Balaenoptera borealis. The sequence continues at coordinate 14,190,433 of NC_138870.1, forward strand.
AAACAAAGAAAGAGTCCTAGGGCTAGAAATCACTCAAGAACGGAACCTTGATAACAGTCAGCCGCTGAGAGGTAGAAAGTGTAAGGAATTCTAGGGATAGGAGTGAGAAAATACTGTAACAGTCTTGCAAAACCCAACTCCGAATCACACTAGTATTTTAATAAGACAAGTTTAAACTAGTCACACTCCCACCTCTTAACCAAACTGTTAACACAATTTAACACACTTTCAAAAGGGCATCCCTAGGATGTGCTAATGAAGTCACTTTCTTCCCAGCAGGAGTCAATGGTCTTTTCCCTCTTTGTTGAGCTCTCTTTGATCAGGCTTACAAAATACTCAAATATCTTGTCAATCCCGAGGGGTGGTTAGTATGTTTTGCAAATATATCTCTGGGGAAACTGAGGCATAAAGGACCAATCTAAAGTTCAAAAGTAGTATAATTATTAGAGTTTGCATTGATTTGCTGTCCCAGCTTTTCCCTACTGCTATTTAACTGCTGTGAAATAAATAAATACTGTTCAGGAATTATATCTTTTAAGTTTACAAATAATTTGGAAAGGAACAATAGCTGTGAAGAGTTCTGTAATTGTTAAACACTGAACAAACATATGAAGTATTAACATTTCAGTTTTCAAAATTACATTGCAAATTGTTTGAACTGGACTTCAAAACAATTTTTTAAATTTATTTTTTAACTATAAGTGGTAATGGATACATTCTAGAAACCAATGGATATATATATTTAAAGCAACCAAACAATTAATTATTTTCAGTACAGTTTCAAGATTAAAGCAGTCTCTTAAAAGGCATTGTTCCACCCAGGTAGCTCCAAAGACAGAAACTACAGTCTTTTAGGCTAGGAGAGTGATGTGTACAGTACAGGGGTGTTTATTTTTCTATTCTTTAAACTGCACACACGTAAAAGTATACAAAATATACTTTTTATATGTATTATACATTTCCAAATAAAAAGGAATTTTCAAAAAGACTTTGTTCCATAGCTGAAATCTTAAAATGAATTGAGCAGAGATGATGCATTTAGCATTCATAAAAGTTTTTTACAAGATTTTGTAGAAGAATTGCCCATTATTCTGTTTGACAACAGACCTATGAATTTTGGAGAAATACAAAAAAGAGGACCTGTAAAAAAGAAAAGAGTCCTTACACTGAACTATATAATATACAGATTACTACCTGTAATTTTTTTATGAGCATCTAGATTTTGGTGGCAAAGGTTTTAAAATTTCTTACTGCACTTATAAACCTTTGTGATTATCTGACAATGATTCATGTAATATTATTCTATATCTGACTTCGGCTGTTACCCATTACACCATGTTAACATATTTCAATAAGTAATCAATTTGGTTTCCAGTGTGCTGATTTGATTCAGCTTTCATTACTTGCCTAGTATTTATTTTTTAGGCATGTTGTCCATCTTAGTCTAGGGCTGCCCTTTTTGCATTAGCCATTTTAGGATAAAATACTTAATAAGATTTGCATTTAAAAAATGAACTAGAGGAACTGGACCCCCTCCAGCCAGAACAAGTAATTATGTCATTTGTATTGCAAAGCAAGAGTGGCTATAAGCAATGGTATACTTTTTTAAAGATTGATAACCTTAAGCAGTATTATATTACACATAAAATGGCAGGCCTGACAGAGGAACTAAACGTGGGCAGTGTACAAAATCCTGAAAACTGTAGAGAGTCAAAAAGTTTTTACTTTGTCTTACGATGAACTACTCAATTAGAAGTAGTTATTTACAGTTTTTATCTTTATTTTGTATTATATCTCTGTGTCATACATTGGACTTTCCCTGAGTGAACCCTACGTTTATGTGGATAGCAAGAGTGCCACATCATACACTAGTGAATGATCTCAAATTCCACGTCCTAATATTCAGAGGCCCAACTTAGATTGTGTCGATACGAAGTGGCCAAATAACATTAAACCTGTTTAATTGCCTTGTGATCACTTAGGAGGCACTCAATCTGCCAAGCTGAAATTTTCCATTGTTGATAATGACTCTGAAAGCTGGAAATGCTATTAATATTACTACCACTGCTAAGAAGAATACAGTATGCCTTTATTGAGCATTTCATACTCAACACTATGCTCCAAATGCTGTGTTAAGTACTTTACACACCTTATCTCATTAATCCTCCTCACAACCTTGCAAGGTTGTATTATTATTAGAAGAGATGAGGATTCTGTTTATGGAGGTTACATAATAATCCCAGAATCACCAGCTATTAAAGCCATAGAATTGGGATTTGAACCCTGTCTAGTTTAACTCTGGAGCTGGTGTTCTTAATCACTATGTCTTATTTATATAAACTAAAAAATCTTTTAGAAAATATCCCAAAGATATTTTCCTAACAGAAGCAGCTACGACTACATTCCAGTGAATGATGGGGCATTAAAATGTTCTGGTCCTGAACTTAGATCTTTTCAACTAGAAGTGGTCCCCTAGTAGTTTTAGAGGGGAAGGATTTATGATAAGATGTGCCTAAATGATCAATTATGGTCTTTCTTTAGGACAAAAGTATACACACTATGCTATTTTGTAGGCATTGGTCAACTAGATATTTCTTAAATTTAACAAAACTGTTCTAAACCTTACCCTCACAGCGTTCACAGAAAGGGAAACAAAAAGAAATGCAAGGCAAATGGGAAAAGCAGTCTCACAAGAAAATCAAAATTCCACAGAGACAACTAGCCAGTGTGATATGAACCAAGAATGCTGACCGGGAAAGCTTCTTCTGCACTTCTCATGGGCTAAGGAAACACATTTAGGGAGTTAAAAACTGAGAGGGGCAATCTAGAGATAGCAACATCCTCTTAGACTTCCAAGAGAAGGAAATATATTTAGGGACCTTTCTGATGTAAAAAGCCATTATAATTTTGAAGCTTTGTTTTCCTTACTCTTCTCAATTGGACACGCTAATGTTCAGTCATTGAATTCCATGGTTAATTGCTCAATATTTCAATCAACAGTCTACTTGAAACAATCAATCAATCAAATAAGTTTTCTGGTAGTGTATATTCTTCATATCTACAAATACATATAAATGTATATGTATTTGTATTATAATTGAAGCTAAGCATTTTCTGGTTAATTATGGAATAAGAAGAATCAGTTTCCTAGGTCTGCCATAACAAAGTACAATAAAATGGATGGCTTAAACAACAGAAATGTACAGTCTCACAGAATGAAGGCTACAAGTCTGATGGAAGGAATGGGAGTTTGGGATTAGCAGATGCAAACTATTATATACATTGGATAGAATTGTTAAACAACAAGGTCCTACTGTATAGCATAGGGAACTATATTCAATATCCTGTGACAAACCATAAAGGAAACGAATATGAAAAAGAATATATATGTATAATTGAGTCACTTTGCTGTACAGAAGAAATTAACACAACATTGTAAATCAACTATACTTCAATAAAATAAAAAAAGATGTCAACTAGACTGGTCCCTTCTGAGGCCTGTGAGGAAAAATCTCTTTTGTTCCTCTCTTCTCACTTTTGGTAGTTTGCTAGCTCTCGTTGATGTTCCTTGGCTTTTAAAATATCAGCTCAATCTCTGCCTTCATCTTCACATGACATTCTCCCTGTGTGCATGTCTATCTCCAAATTTTCCACTTTTATAGGGACATCAGTCTCATGGATGAGGGGCCCATCCTCCTGCAATAACATTACATCTGCAATGATGCTGTTTTCAGATAAGGTCACACTAAGAAATTAGAAATTAAGATTTCAACACAGGCATTTGGAAGAGACATTGTTCAACCCAGACCATAAGTTTAACTTTGAAAAAAAAAAGGAATGTTTAGTATCATAAAATATTAGCATTGGAAGGAACTTTAGAAACCCATATTAATCTTCCACATGAGATTACCTGAGCTCAGAAATGAAGTGATTTCTCCACCTACCAATCGCATAGCCAGTGGCAGAGCCGAGACTGGAATTCAGAGACCACGTGCAAACACGATGCACTCCCTCCCACCCAGGAGGCAGCTTACTGGTAATAGTGCACTGGTATAAATTATTTCATTTAGAAACTGACTTTTTTCTAATAGGCAAATTAAATTGCTAAATAACATTTTTAAAGTTGGGACTCCATAGTTCACATACTTTAAGTAGAAAATTCTGGAAGCTTACAGGAACAATATATTAAATAATTAAATAACAATAATTTAATCTCTCTCCAATTCATCTATTTCCAATGACACTTAGATAACAAGGGCATTGTACAAAACTCTCACTTCACTCTCTCAATTTATCTTCATCGTAACCCCAAAAGCTGGGTGCAATTATTCTCATTGTAAAGATGAGAAAAGGAGAAAGATGTCAAATAAGTTGACCGAAGTCATGCAGATAAGTTACACAGCTAGGAATCAGACAGGTCTACTTGACCCTAAAGTGCTTTCTTTTTCAACTATGACTAAGCTGTCTCATGTTTTGATTGTTGATATCATAAAATAACCTGTAAAGATGTAGCGAAGAAGAGATGAGGGATAAATCATTATACATACAATTTTCCTATTGGAAAAAAATGGCCCCATGTGAGTAAAAATGTACCTTAGGTAAGAGTGTGTAAAGAAGAAATTCAGGGCACCAAAGTTGATTCATTGATAAAACTTGTAGTTAATATAAACAAATGGTCAATAAATTTAAATAGACAAAGAGGAAAGAGTGGGGAGATTTGAGAACCAGGAAAAGATGGTGTCAGATGTCTCACATTAGGAAAATGTGAAGGCAGAGAGTTTATTGAACTAAAAGTCTATATTGGAAACAAAGCTTACTCATATTTGTACCACCAGTCCTTAATCTGCAGTAAATGATTAATAAGTAGGTATAAATATGATGGAATGAAAACTTTGATATTGGCTACAGGAAGGCATTTTTCATAGAATTTTGAGGACAATAATTTGAGGATAATAATCTATCATACTGGTTTGAAAAATGGATCCATGCAAAGGAGAATAAAAGCCAACATTAACTGAACACCTTCTGTGTTTCAGGGACTGTTTTAAAGAGTTTATAGACAACATTGCATTTTTTTCCCTCAACAAATTTATAATGTGGGTGCTATTTTTTAATTTTTATTTTATATTGGAGTATAGCTGATTAACAATGTTGTGTTAGTTTCAGGTGTACAGTAAAGTGATTCAGTTAATACATATACATATATCTATTCTTTTTCAAGTGGGTACCATTTTTGATCTCCATTTTATAAATGAGGAAAGTGAGGTTTAGAAGTCATACAGTAAAAGGTCCACTGGATTATACAGAGCAATGTCACTCTTCTTTTTTTCAAGGTAACATTGGTTTATAGTATTATATAAGTTTCATGTTTATAACATATTTTGACTTCTGTATTCACTACAGTGTGCTTACCACTAACTTTCATTTCTATCGGTCACCATACACTTGACCCATTTTTCCCTCTCCCACTCCCATTCCACTCTGGTAATCACTACACCACTGTTCTCTGTATCTATGTGTTTGTTTTCATTGAATTTGTTCATTTATTATTATTATTCTTTTATATTCCACATATGAATGAAATACATTATTTGTCTTTCTATGCCTGACTTATCTCACTTAGCATAATACCCTCAAGGTCCATCTATGTTGTTGCAAATGGCAAAATTTCATCTTTTTATGACTGAGTAGTATTCCATTGCATATATACCACATCTTCTATATCCATTTATCCATAAATGGGCACTTAGGTTGTTTTCATATCTTGGCTATTGTGAATAATGCAGTGAACACAGGGGTGCATGTAATCTTTTCAAATTAACTTCAGATAAATACCCAGAAGTGGAATAACTGGATCAAATGATAGCCACTGATATCATCAAGGAGGAAGAAATGATACAAGAAGGAATTTAATTTAGCTCTTTTTGCACCTATTGCAGCACATGGTAGGTATTTAATAAATGTTGGATAAAGTGAACAGAAGTTTTAAATTTTATTATGGATTGGGTGCATGGAAATGCTGAATAGCATAGGGGAGTCCTCAGGGGATAAAGCGGATGACGTTACAGAATGAAAAGAAACAACAGAATCAAGAAGCCTCATCAAGTGAAATATAGTCTATGAATGAGCATGGATAAATAAGGTAACTGTGTAAAAAGAGAAATACTTCATCATCTATTGCTATGTCTCATCAGATCTTAAATTCCAGGAATATGTGTAAGAAAATTAAGTTTATAATGGTCACGAAACTCATGTAAAATTTTCTTATCCATGAAGTTTATATATTTCGCAATTGTCTATTTCCAAAATGTTCAAATATGAACTATATTGTTAATATTGTATAACCATAAAAATGTCAACAGTAAGTTATTAAAACAGAGTAGGTGATGGGTGAATTACTATAGTGTGTGTGTGGAGAGTTATATTGAATTATTAACTGCCAAAATATTTTTATTTGTTTGATAGTAAAATACATAAACAACTGCCTTAATATATGGACAAGTTAAAATGTATGGGCAGCTGTTCACTTTACATTTCAAATATAAACACATTTATTTCACATTTATTGAGTTTCTATTATGTGCCAGATATTGTGCCAGGCTCCATGATGTCTTCCTATTTTTAAAATAAAAAAAGTTAAAAACCTTCTAGTTACAGTTTGTTAAACTTTGTAAACCTTAGAAACACTTAGCTTCACTATTTTCTCCCAATTGAAGAATTTTGATATCCACTTCTTTTAAATGAATATAAATCTTTGCCAAGTATTTTCTGAATGTTAGATGAAATTTCTTACAGGCTCAAACCATTAATCACTATGTTTATCATTAAACCTTAGAGGCTGAATGAAATATATATTCTCCATCTTTTTTGAGGAAATCGATAGTATGCCTTTAAACCTTAGTACCAATCCAAAGATAGCTATTTTAGTAGATTGCCAAAAAATTTTGTCCAAGTACAGAAGCCATACCCTCTCAGACAATGGACCTAACTCACACTGATTTAATAGGTAGATGGGATTATGTGAAGATAAACTTACCAAAGGAACATCAGTAGTTGTTTCTGTAGTAAATGCCTTTTTCAATCACTGTCTCAGTAGAGGCAGAGAGTCCAGGAATAACATTAATCTAATTCAGTCTTTTGGAAATACTCTCAATTAACACATGAACTTAGTCACCTCCCCTGCATACTCCTTAATCTACATTCTCTAACTCATAAATAGTGATATCAGCCTTCCAGTTTTTCCAAAGTGGAACCTTCAAGCTATTCTTGAGTCCTCTCCTTCTCCATAGCCAATCAAAGGTGAAGTTCTGTCAATTCAGCTTCTGAAAACTGATGACTTCATTTCCTTCTCCACTTCTTCCTTAATTCAAATGCCCACCTCCTAACCTGCACGAGTGCAGGAGTCACTACCCGCCCTCCCTCGCTCTGGCCCACTCTGCCCTTCCAGTCAGTCCTCACTGCACCCAAGTTAGAAACCTGACTCGTCGTTGCCTGCATAAAAGCCTTTTAAGGGCTATCCAATGAATCCAAACAATGCTAACGAATCTAAACCATCCTATTTATGGAATTCATGTGGAGAGACCCAAGGTCTTTTCAGATCCAGGCATTCATAAAAGAAATGACATTGGTATTACTAAATATTTTTACTACAATTTTCTTACTAATGTAGATTTATTAAATATTTACAATTGTTCCAACAATAGTTTTAATTTCCTTTCTAAATATATACATACATATCATATATTATATGTGTTATATACATATACACATTACATATATATGTATATATTTATATTTTACTTTGTTTGGAAAAACTTGGTAGGATGCTTTAAATCTTAGTAGTAATCTAAAGATGGCCATCTCATTAGGTTGCAAAAAATGTGGCCTAAATACCCTAGTTTATAATTCAGCAAAATGTTTGGAGGAGGCCCAGTAGGAATGATGAATGGTAAAGATGGGATTATTACTCAAGTCTCATTTGTGACAGTTGACTTCCGTGATATTTACCTTACATTTTTCTTTTTGGCTGTGTGTGTGAATGTAATACGCATTATATATTATCATTGGTCCATCTATTATTATATTGGCAGCAGGAGATTTCCATTGATTAGTTTCTCTCTACTTGCTTTTTCTTTCTTTAAACCTTCATGCTGTAATGCAGAAGATTTATTTTCCATGATTTATTAAAATGTAATTCTAAGGTGACTCCTTATCAAGGAAGTAATCTGCAGGCTATCTTTGTTTAAACTTGCAACTTGCTTTGTCAAGGAAAACTGCCTCTGAAATTTTCATTATAATAGACAGCTTTTCATAATGAATGAAAAACAGCTATTATGATTGAAAACAAATTGTTCTGAAACATATTCTTTGAAACAATGTGCTGCTTAATTGTATTTTGGAGGAGGGGGGGGAAGCAAAGGCAATTCTATTTAATTGGTTACATTTTTCAGTTCTATAAATTAATTTGCACTACCCAATATCACTTAATTTTTCCCTAGGAAAGCTTTTGCTTGCCCTAGCAATATTATAACTGCTAATTCAATTACACTGAAATTGTTTAATAGAAAATATAATTGCTTATTCATACAGAATACCCATTAAAGAAGTGCAAAACATGAACCTGAGGGTTACTGCATATTAATACTTTGGGAATAAAGATGGGAAGGTTGTGCAGAGAAGGTGCTGGCTGATCTTTAATTGTTCATCACCTGCCTCCAAAATAATACGAATGGACCCAAACTAAATGACCACTCATTACAAGTTTCAATTTAGGAGCTTGGCTGGGGTCAGCAGATTGCTTATGCTGATCTCAATGATTTGAAGTTGTGATTACCATAAGCAATTTAAATGTTATTGATCTCCCCTTCTGAAAGTTGTAATTGAGCATAGATGTTGGACCCAGAGCTCTCCAAACTAAATTGTACTCTGAAGCCCTTGCTGGATTCCTGCAAGAATCAATAAGCAGTCAGTCACATTAACAATGAAATAGGTCCATTAACATACAGTGCTACTGGTGAAACTTTATTTAGGAAGGGTGTTAGTTCACTTCATTGTTTTATCAATGAATCTTGGCTGTACAAGGAAAAGTATTGCTTTAATATGTGTAATAAGCTGGTATGAAAATGAAATTATATATTATAAATATATGGAATGTGGCTAGATAGGCAGTTGAGTCCTTCTGTGAGAGTCATTGTGATTCATATCTTTTTACTGTAAACAGAGGTTTCATATGACTGGAATTGCAGCTTGCCTGCTGCAGTGCTTTGCAGTAATTCGGAATTCTGACTCCTTTTTATTAGATACAAAGTTTCCCTCCATCAAGGTTAAGTACATCTTGAAGTCTCCACGTTCGGTAGTAAGTAGTGGCTTGTTAAAGGAAGCTATATGACCCATCCTGCTGGGCCAGAGAGAGAAAGCTGGGAATTCAAACAGAAATCTAAACATTTCCAAGCCATTTGGGACAGTATTTTATACCCAGAGCACTACTGAGTTGTGGTAAAAAACTCTGGCCTACCTATTATTATCAAATTATAAACTGCTTAAAACTGTGTCTGTTAAAACTTTATGACAATTTTTCAAAAATAAATCAGTTCTTATTTGTCTCTTCCATTCATTTCCTAATCAAATGATGAATAGGAAACTCTTGAGGATTCCCAACCTCCTGGAAATGTTAAACCTCAAGAAGTGTGAGGATAATAATACCATCATCTAAGAAACTTCCTGCTAATCCCGTGAGTTTTGGGGTGTTTGGATTACTGGCTGCTCGGGACCGTCTAACTTGGCACAATGAGGCAGAGGAGCAAGAAAGTGGAATTAAAAGCTTTCTCTCCGATTTTTATTATTTAAGATTAATTTAACCATAGTACACAGAGCCAAGTTTTATTTTTGGATTTTCCTTACTGAGTAAACTCTAATTAGACTGAGCTCAGGAATGGTGGAGAAATGGGAAGAGAATGTCAGATCAAGAGCCGTGGAGTAAGGTGGAGAATCTTACCTGATTTAGAATGGGGTGCAGGTTTTTGCTAGAATATCTCAAAGAGTTCTGGAACTCAGCTTCTCAACTACGTCTTTAGCCCCGAGGACCTTGATGATATACATAAAGCCCAGCAGGAAATTTTACTTTGAATATGGCCTTGGGTCATGTCTTTTCTATGGGGAAATTCTTCAAGGGGGCTTTGCTTAAACAATCTAAAACACGAATAATGATTCACATGGGGCTATGGAAGAGGCATATTTTATGAATTTGAATGCTACAGTTTTTAACCACTTGTGTTATAGAAATAAAAGGCTAAATGGATTGGAAATGTTACTAAATCTCTCTAGATCTCAGTTTCCTCAGTGATATAAGGATAGTAGTGGAAGACGTTTCATATGTAAAGCTGATGTGGGGATTAAATGAAATAGTCCACGTAAGGAATTTAACATAGTACAGAAGGAGCTGGTACAGAAGGAGCTCTCAATAAAAGTTAGTTGTTAGTAGGACAACATACATCTGGGTTGCCTGGGATAGCCTCGGTTTCTTATAGTGTCCCCTTGCAATGGTTTGGATGAAAAACTAAATGTCCACTTGAGCTATTCTTATCATTCAATGGAATGGTGAGGGAAAAGCCTGGCGTGGCAATTTTCTGCTGAAGAAATCAGAAATTGAGGGAACCCTAGAGCCCATGTGTTTGGTTGGAGGATCAGAGTTCATAGAGGGCGAGGTGAGGGGGGTTACCCAGAACACAGATGGGTCTAGAGCCAAAGGAAAGTTGCTAAACATTTTCTCTTACATACCCCTACTTTCCTTTTAAGATCTCTATCCTCTCTTCCAATGGTCTCTCTTCCTCCCAGGCACTCTCATCCTGAGTGTGTCATTCCCAGGCTGCTTGAGACTGCTCAGTGCTTCCCATGATGGTGTCTAATTCAGGTCAGCTTTTTTGGAGCAATGCTTCATGTTCTGGGTGTTGTGGTTTTTGTTGTTAATCACCTCCAGCTTAATCACTTCTAATCACCATTCTCTGAGCTCCATCGTTGGTAAATAATCTCATATCTAATTTCAGATTAAATTGCAATGGCTTTTTTAAAAAAAAGTCTTTATTGAGTGGATAATTAAATGGATGAACACTCATGGGGGCATTTGTGTTTTAATAGATGCAGTCCCTTAACCGTAATAAACCACTCTGAAAAGGTAACTTTTAGGCTCTATATCAGGCTGTTAATGGAGATAGTATAAAGCAAGAAGCTTTCTTGGTGTCTCTTAAATCATATGGCGTTGGTGATTATTTGACCTACTTGCACAGTGGAAGAGATTTAAGAGAATATTCAGAGGAAGATGATGTAGGATAAATGGGTCAAGTGGCTATTGAATAATTAAGTAATAGTGAAACAAAATAGAAGTGATCAAGTAATAGGGAGAAAAAAAATAAAGTGGGGTTTGCTTTGGGGACAACTGAAACTAAGAAGATAATGAGTTATTTCAATGAATTAGCTTGAGTTCGAATGCCAGTTTCATCACTGACTATGGGGCTGTGAGCAAGTTACTTAACTATTATAAGCTGCATCTGTAAAGTTGGTATAAAAATACTACTAACTTTATAGGTCATGAGATTTATGTAAAAGAATCTATGTAAAAGCACTTCCTTACTGTCTGGTCTATAGTGAATGCTTAATAGTAATTATCATGAAACACAATGCAGTCGAAACACAATTTAACATTTCTCCTATTACAGTTTTATTTTCCCCAGTTTAATATATCTAATGACATAGATAGAAAAAGCTTCCATGATTTATCTTCCTTCTTCTCCCGGGCTGGTAGCAACTAGAGAAAAGTTTTTCTGTTGGTTTTCTTCCTTTGGAAAACTGGGTAGTTTTTCTGGTGAAAGAGTGATTTCTTTCACCTTCATGGTGATATAGTTTCAGAAAATTATATGATTAAAAATGTAACTCTAAGAGCCCTGGGAAATAATTAAGCAAGGGCTGTGCGTGTTTTGCTAAAGGGCAAGTGTAACACCCAATCAGCAAGCTATCAATTGTTGTAATTCCATCGTAGAGTACGGGAAGGCAGGCCTTCAAGAACCAGGCCGTCTTCCCTGAATTCCTATACAAAGGTACTCATTGGTATTATTGTGACAAATAACCTCAACATTTCAGCTCCTGAACATGATAGCTATGTGTTTTCTGCTCAAGTGACAGTCAGTTCAATGTTCCTGATTGGTATGAGGCTTTATGTGATGACACTGACCCCAAGGATCCTTCCATTTTGGGGCCCCTCCACGGCCCAGATCTTCTCAGTCCTCCGCTATATATGTGATGTAATTAAATTATTGGATACCTTACAAATGAAGACCAGGGAATTCTCAAAGAGAAAGTCCTTTTGATTTCCCTTTGACTGCTTTCTCTGAGCCCATGCCTCATTTTCTCCCATGCACATGTTTACCTGATACAGCAGTGCTGTGTGTTCTACAGACTTGGAAAAACAAACTCGAAATACTGTACTCTTGCATCAACATTACCTCTTAGCAGAGCAGTGTATGTGTGACCAACCTGGGCTCCAGATGTATCCTAGATGCGCGACTAGAAGCTTTCCTTATTGGACTTTAATTTGGATAATGGCAAAGTGGAGCGTGGTGACAAGATGTGTGCTTAGACAAGGAAGAAAAGCTCCACTGACCCAGTAGGAGATTGTTTTTAAGCGGAATCCTTTGAACTCAAAAGTTATAAAAGGCAAGGTGAAGACATGAAGCTGTTTCTCTGTTCATTTTACTCTGAAGGAACTGCAATTGATGGGAAAGTATGATCAACCAGATTCAACTCTATCCACATCTTGTATTTTAAGATCTAAATTTAACTGGTTAATATTTAAATGAATTGGAGCTCTTAGTCCATAAAGTGTGGTGGGCTTTGCTCCCAATTTTACATCTCCTCACCCCTTCAACCTTAGTCCTTTCAGCCTTTCTCTTTCATATCTTTTGGTTTGTATGTGTTCTCAGTTTTTAAACTATTTAGGTCTCTCTGGATATAAGGATGAAAATTCATTTTTAAAAAAAGTTTTATTGCACTATAGTTGATTTACAATGTTGTGTTAGTTTCTGCTGTACAGCAAAGTGAATCAGTTATACATATACATATATCCACTCTTTTTTAGATTCTTTTCCCATATAGGCCATTACAGAGTATTGAGTAGAGTTCCCTGTGCTATACAGTAGGTCCTCATTAGTTATCTATCTTATACATAGTAGTGTGTATATGTCAATCCCAATCTCCCAGTTTATCCCTCCCCCCCTTACCCCCTGGTAATTGAAAATTCATTTTAATGGAGATATTTGTGTATACTTAAAGACAATTGCTTCTATGTTTAAGAACGATAAATTAGGAAAATGGGGTTAACAGATACACACTAGTATATATAAAATAGACAAACAAAAGGCTTTTACTTTATAGCACAGGGAACTATATTCAATATCTTGTAATAACATATAATAGAAAAGAATCTGAAAAAGAGTACATACATATGTGTGTATAAATGAATCACTTTGCAGTACACTTGAAACTAACACAATATTGTAAATCAACTATACTTCAATAAAATTTAAAAGAAAAAGAAAAAAGAATGATTATAATAAACCGATTACTAGTTATTACATTTTTTAAAAGACATGCACCATTTCTGATTTCTGCTCACACGTGTTGGTCAGAATTTACAAGGCCATACTGAACCTCAAAGGAGGCTGGCAACTGTAGTGTAATTTTGTGCCCTGGAAAAAGAAAAAAGGGATTTATGAATGGTTCAGGATCTTTGCCCCCAATCCCTCTCACAGAAACCCGACATCTTTAACTAGCTTTCTAAGTTAAGCATAATGAGTATGATGAAAAGTGAAGGATTTGACTGTATGTAATTGAACTTAAAATTTTTTTCCCAGTTTTATTGAGATATAATTGACATACAGTACGTATAAGGTGAAGTATACAGCATAATGATTTGACTTGTAATTGGACTTTGACACTTTTGAGAATGTCGTTATTAAAACTTGACTAATACAGCTTACTTTTGTCATCGAGCCTTAAATTCATAAACCTTGATTTAAGATAGGTTTTGATACTACACTGAAGAAGAAAAGATTGCTATTTTGAGGTCATTAGACGTGAGCTCCTTGAACAGAAGAAGAATGAGTCTCCTAGGACAGTTAAAGCAGAGGATATTGTTTACCTCACCGTGGGACAGAATGAACCACTGCCCAAAACTGTAAGAATCCCAATTAGATATATGTTTCCTCTGGATGGAAACTGGTAACAGAGATAAAGGAGGAGTTAAACAATTAACTCTATGTTTCTTTCTCTTGACACACCTTCTCTTTTGTGTCAGGTATTAAAAGCCTGCTCACCTTGAAATCTTGAATATTGAACATTTTGATGTTTCCCCTTTTTTTCCTGAAGATTTCACATTTCCCACAATTTTGTAGCACTGATAACTATCACTTCTCCCCCAATAATCCCAGTTCTATGCAACTTGTAGAAGGCAGAGTGACCCTGAGACGTCATAGTGGGTGGCAGATGACTTTGGTGAATGACTATTTCTGCTATTAAAATAAAATGACAGAAAGCACCACAGAGAGGGTTCTTTATTTGAAAAAAAATTGGGGTTGTCATATGATATAAAATACAAATCTAAGGGCTTTGGGCAGTCACTAATCTCACGTGGTATGATTATCACTAGAAGAGAAATGTAACATCCACCTTCAAGATTCTGTGAAAGATGCTTTACGTGAAAGGCAAGACAGTGTTTCCTGGCCTACTGCTTACATGTGTAGCAATTTATTATATGAAATGCAAAGTACAACTCAGACAACTTCTGAGTGCTTATTGAAATTCCCAGGCAAAAATGCCTTCCTCCGTGCTACATTAGCATTTTTCTGGTTTAGACCAGTTTATCTTTTTGAATTGGGGTGCATGAACCATCACATCCAAAATGTAAGTTTAATATGTATATTTAAATATTTTTCCTTTCAAAATGGAATGATAATTCATATTATACACAATCTATTCTGAAAAAATAAAACCAGTCAGATTGCAGTCTTTTGTTCCCCTCAGACACCTAAGAATTGTAAGAGCTGAAATCTTAATGTTGAGGGGATCAGGGATGTTTCTTATAGTCAAGGGTGTCCGTTACTCCACTTTAAAAAAGTTCTTAGATCTTACTAATAATTTTATATACCATAATCATTCGCCTCGAATGTTTGCTATTATGTCTAAAATATTATTCTCTACTTAATTGTTTTCAACAAGCATTTTTATTGAACATCCACCAGGCAAAAAAGTACCATTTCGAGTGCTCTGGAACCTTCTGCTTTTGTTTATTAATAATTCCCAAACAGAATGTCTGCTTCAGACATTAGTTTCTGAAATAGAATTGAATCTTAATTAGTTCAAGAGAAACTCTTACTTAAGTGGTCTTAGAGAAAATGCACTCATTTCCCCTCTAATATATCCTCCTGTTGTTTGACTGTGATGAGAATGGTCTCTTAAAAGAGGCCTCAGGTGTTAAACCAACTGTTCAGGCTCATTGTCAGCTGCTGGTTTCTAGAGTATTAATTCAAAATTAGTGAAAATATAAGACTATGTCTACATTGGCCAACCCCACTGCGAAACTGAGCAATTTTCAGCTAAGGGTGCAGCATTCTCTACAATGCCCTTGAGGAAGATTCAGAAGCTCATTCTATTTCCATCTGCTTCCATCATTAGAGAATGCAGTTGATTGATTCAACCTCACTAACAATAAGAATGGATGCTGTTTAACTAAAAGGTGAGTAGTATAGGCGTAATCTCTATGCCAAAATGAATAAAAATAAGCATGCTCTCGGTCCGTTTATATACATATATATATATATATATACATATACATAAATATACAACTTCATATATATATAATTTTTTAAAGATAATTTTACTATTTGAAGACTGAAATGACCTTATTTGTATTGGGTCCTTGTTATTATTAGGTGAAAAGTGCAAGAGAAGAATGGGCATCCATGAGCTGGCTGTTGCCTTTTCCTTTAGTCTTCCTTTCAGGAAAGGAATACTGAATACTAATATCACACATTTTCTGCACCACTGATTGAGCGCCTATGATATTACGTCATTAGCAACATTATCGATAATATTAGTGGTGGTATTCAGTGTATAAAACTTATGTCTCTACAAATATCAAGAGTTTCTTTTGAGTAAAAATCTGTATATAGTTAAAATTCTTTGTGGAGCCTGGTGCAGTGCTGTATACAGAGTAGGCACTCAGGAAACATTTGTTGGAAGATAGATGAATCAAAAGCATTATTTTATAAACCATTTATTAAAGGCTAAAGGTACAGACTGCTAGTTGCCCCGCCCGCTCCCAGTGTCTATTCACCCCTTCTTTCTTGTAAGAACAGAATCCTATCTACCTCCCAACCCCAGTTTTAGCAGGGCACATAGCTGTCTAGCTAGGGACTACATTTCCCAATCTTGCTAGCAGCTAGATAATATGTTCAATGTCTAGGTCATTTCTTTCACAGTGAAACTGCTTGTCTTTTACTTCTTTCACATTTTCATGGGTAGTGGTGAGCCGGCTTCACCCATGCGACATGAGCAACACTTAGAAATGGTAGAAGGCAAAGCAGAAGAAATCTAGATGGGGAAAGCTGTGTATAAGTTCCCCCATCTCTGCACTGTTAAATGTGAGAAAGCTAGAGTGCTATTTTATTGGAGTGATTGTATTTTTTTTAACTTATTTATTTATTTTTGGCTGTGTTGGGTCTTCGTTTCTGTGCGAGGGCTTTCTCTAGTTGCGGCGAGCGGGGGCCACTCTTCATCGCGGTGCGCGGGCCTCTCACTGTCGCGGCCTCTCCTGTTGCGGAGCACAGGCTCCAGACGCGCAGGCTCAGTAGTTGTGGCTCACGGGCCTAGTTGCTCCGCGGCATGTGGGATCTTCCCAGACCAGGGCTCGAACCCGTGTTCCCTGCATTGGCAGGCAGATTCTCAACCACTGCGCCACCAGGGAAGCCCTGAGTGATTGTATTTTGCGGTCACTTTGTTACTGCAGCTTCGCTAGTACTCTAACTCACAAAAATGCAAAATGCTCTTTTCCATAGCTGCCATTCTAGAATTCCACGGATCCACTCATTGTTCTCCACTAGGACTGTGATAATCTAAGAAAGCAGCTTGGCTTGACTTGTGAGAGCATCTGTGGCCTACTGAAGAGTGGAGAACATTAAGGATGTGTTAAGAATGCCTGCTCTTGAGTAAATTATGGGCAAAACTTGTCAAGGCTTAAGTCTTCTTTGTAGAGAGGTGCTGTGCCCTCAGAAGTCAGCATCTCACAGATGATCAGAGTAAGCTACCCTTTGTTGGTTGTGCAATTTGTAACTCTGTCTCAAATAAATTCAACAGGAATGTATTTTAGGCTTTGTAAAAAACAAAAACTGAAGCTGAAACTTAGCCTTGGATAATTAAAATATCTTTTTTTTCTAAAAGCCTCCAGGTCTTCACCAAAACAACTGTAAACAAATTGAGGATAGAGATTGTTTCATGTTTCTGCTTACACAGAAATTATATTTCTATACATAGTAAAACAGGAAACTCATCACTGGGGCTCAGTTGAGGTTTGTTGACTTAATTGTTCAGAATTCAGAAGTTCAAGAATATTACAGATTTTCTAGTTCCTACGACTAATAATTAGAATGTTTCACTATAATTTACTAATCTAAATATTATTTTCCCATAATTCGGCATTGTTCTATACTGTTTATAGTACAAAAAGAAATGTTTGGGGGATTTTTCAAAATACAAAAGTTTCAAAGGACTGCTAGACTTATTTGGGCTTATGGCTGTCCTTCAGCTGGGATTTCCAGAAATATTTGCTACAAACTTTATCCTGCATTTTAGATCAAGAAAACAGGATTTATTTCTGATCAGTGTTAATGTATTTACAGAAAAGAAAAGTCTCTGTATAACAACCAGGTCAAGTTTGCTTTTTTGAGCAATTAATTTAGATGTTATATTAATAAAATTTTTCTCCATCATACTAAGCTTTCAAGGCAAGAAGAGGTTTCTCATTGGTAAGTTGATTGGTTTCGTCTGGGTAAACAGGAGTTGCTCATGTAGCAATTGTTTGTTTTGGGAAGATTCTCTGTTTTTTGCTTTGTGTTGATCCTCATCATAAAAAAACAGTCTTAGGGGCTTCCCAGGTGGCGCAGTGGTTGAGAATCTGCCTGCCAATGCAGGGGACATGGGTTCGAGCCCTGGTCTGGGAAGATCCCACATGCCGCGGAGCAACTAGGCCCGTGAGCCACAACTATTGAGCCTGCGTGTCTGGAGCCCGTGCTCCACAACAAGAGAGGCTGCGATAGTGAGAGGCCCGCGCACCGCGATGAAGAGTGGCCCCCGCTCGCCGCAACTAGAGAAAGCCCTCGCACAGAAACGAAGACCCAACACTGCCAAAAATAAATAAATAAATTAATTAATTAAATTTAAAAAAAAAAGTTTAAAAAAATTAAAAAAATAAAAAAACAGTCTTGGATAGGTAACTTTTCTGATTTATACTGATATAGATCATGATTAACAGTGTCTAACCACTTCATCTGTTGCTCAGTTTTAAAGAGCTGATTGAATCATTATACATTAAAATATAGTCCTTTGAAGTTTTTTGGCCATCCCTTCTAGAAAAAATGGCATTTTTAAAATTGATTGAAAAATAATATCAAAATTCAATAATGGACTCTAAAAAAATTGAATGACTTAAGAGTTGACTATTTTTTCCAAATTAAAATTATATATTGAGATCCTGAGTTTTAGAGATCATTCTAAACTTCCCATTTTTTGGAGAGCATTTTTAAACTAAAAACAATTAAGTTTTGAGATCCATTTAATTTTTACTTCTTTTAAGTACCAGCATAAACATCTGCCATCTGGCATGGAAATTACCTCATATGGCGGGAGGAGAAATGAGATTTATTTAAAAGTTCTTTGTCTTTGATACTTTTCCCTGCTGCATTTTCCACTAGTGTAATTTGAACCTGACTGTATTTAAATAACCATTTATCGCCATAATAGAAGAGCCGACTTAAAAATACATAACTGCTGTCATTCCAGGAGACTGTATTAAGGAAACATAGAATTTGCCATTCTAGATCAGACCATTTGTCTGTCTTGTCTAACACTTGCCTCTGGCAGTGACCGATATTGAGGACATTGGAGAACAGCAGAAATATGCAACATGAACACAAACCATTATTTAGGGGAATAATTATTTTCTCAGTTGGTAATCTTACACTACGCGACGTTAAAATTGAATCACCCCCTACCTGTTTATTTTATTAATATTTTTATGAATCAATAAGCTAACCAGTTTTGTTAAAATTATTTTAGTGAATGATAATTATCTATGGTATTTCTGTATACAAAATTTCCTTATACAACTAACACTCAGTTTTTCAATGCTGTGATTTTTACATATGAGGAAAATATGGAGAAATTTGGGCTGTACAGCAAAAAACAAAAAAACAGAAAACCAAACCAAACAAAAAAATCCAAACCTTTAATTTTGGCTTGTAGTTCAAAGTCTAGATAAAAATGTATTTACTACAAAAGTTCAGTTTACAGGTCCAGAAGACAATCTAACACTATCTAATTTGATACTAAATTTACCATTTATGGTAGCAGAATAATCCTATGCTGAGTGATTAATGGGTGGACCAGAATATAGGCCTACAAATTTGTATCTTCCCTGACAACTCACCGGTGCTGTGGAAAAACTATTACAGAGACAAATTCATCCTTGATACGTCTCTGAAGTTATAGGTAGATGCAATGAACAGAATACTTATCAAGTGTAGAGCTCAAATGCACAGACACTCACACACACACATGCACACACACACACACACACACACACACACACACACACACACACCTCTCTAATGCTCCAGTCATATCAAATTCCTGGTGTTCCCCAAGCCCATCACCTCTGTTCATACCTTCCTTACCTCTCCCTAAGCGAATATAAAAGACTTTCCTCTGAGATTATATAAATTATGCACATTCTTCTCTAAGACTACTTTAATCCCTCGAGGAATTCTAAGTGCATAAAATCTGTATACTCTGTCAGCCAACTTCTCACCTGGCCTGTAAAATGTACTTATAAAACAGCTTTTCTCTTATCTCCTTGACAACCAAAAAAAAAATTGAGGGTCAAAATGAATCTGTTAATTAGCAATACTGCCCAAACTACGAATACCACTAACAATGTGACCACCTGTTTTGAACCAGATCTCCTCAATATATTTAGAAATCAAGAGTTTTAAATAATTTGGGCAAATACCTGCACAACTGATTACTTAGCTGAGCTGAAAAACGGTGAGTCTTAGAGGCTGGAGATGGTATCCCATGACATTTCCACCCTCCAAGGTGCTGATGTGTCAACTGCTAATTTAATAAACTCTCTTCCTGAAGTGGCTAGTGTCTTTGGAGATATATTTTTTTAAATTTGTTTTTATCCTTATTGGGGAATAGTGAAATCCTACGCGGCCATGGATAACTAAAAATAACCAAACGGAGATGCTTAGAGAGTGAATGAGTTTGAAAAATGCTCTTTAAGTAGGTAAGCAGTTGAAAATGGTTTATTTCAATTGGCTTTGTACTGAACTGGCAGCAAATGGAGAGGCCAAAAAAAAAAAAAAAAAAAAAAAAAGCCAAAAACAAACTAAAAAAAAACTCATCCCTTCCTAAAATAAGTGATGGAATGTTTGCTTTGAGCCAAGCTCCGAAGACATCTGGAAATCCTTGAGTCAGTTCCTTAACTCCTTACATTTTGTAGGTTAGTCTTTCCATGAAGGCAAAAAGAACTTCCTTAGCACAAATGTTTCTTCCAGCTGAAATCAATCCCTGCCTTTTACATGAAGCATGTATAGTCAGAAATAAACCTTGCCAAGATTCCATCCATATTTCTACTAGACAATTTTCAAATCTGTCGGCTAGAATCTTGACTTTAGTATAAGATAAGGCTTATATAGCCCTCTAAGTCAGTGGTTCTCAAAGGGAGCAATCTAGTCTCTGCATCCCTCCCTCCCCAGGACATTTGGCAATGTCTAGAGATGTTTTTATTGTCACTCCCATGGGATTAGTGCTGACATAAAGTGGGTAGAGGTCTAGGATGCTGCTAAACGTCCTACAATGTACAGGGCATTCCACCCACAGAAAGAATTTTCTCGTCCAAAATATCAATCGTGCTATGGTTAAGAAACCCTGCTGTAAATGGAGGCCATTAGGAACACAACCAAAGAAAGTTTTGGCATGTCTGACTACACACTCTGGAAGGAGAATTTGATTCACTATACTGTGAATTAAATTAAGCATAAATATATACAATTATAAAAGTAATACTTTGGGCTTCTTATACCAATTTTTCGTATTCCTCTCTAAGAACTGGAGAGAGCCCTTTGGTGGATTTCTAGCTAGCTCCTCTGTTTTCCGGCATTGCTGACATTCCTCCTACACCATTCTTGACTGTGTTCTGTGTGTTTTGACTGGTCATGTCCTTGCTTCACGGTTTGTGTTGCTATTTGCTATTCTCAAATCATGAAGAATGCAGTGGCCTCAAGTTAATTTTAAGTAGCAATCTTTGTCATCTTATTTCTATAGGGAAATAAGAGGCTCAGCAGCTCTGTGTCTAACCTGAGCATTCTGTGCCATCCCGGACCAGAGTGAGAGATTTGTTCCACAACCTTCCACAGAAAGGATCCCTCCTGAGCAAGTTCCAGTTGGAAAGGCATCCTTTGTGGACTGTTAACTATAAACACCATGACATTCCTTGAGTAACACCAGTAAACATCTTCTCATCCTTCCCACCCTACTTGCAGCAGCTGCTCAAAAATTGTTTTCTATTTAACCATCGTATGCCCAATAGCAAGAAGGAAAAATGTCATTAAATTGACAGGACATGAAAAAGTGTCTTTGCAGCTCCAGGTGAAGAACGGTAAGGAAGGGTTCTAATTTTAGATTTCCTGAGAGGGGAGTTGCATTACCAGCTGCCATCCGCTCTGTCATTTCTGAGCCAATAGAATACATACTTAAAAGAGTTTGCCCTTGTTGGATTTCATTCAAACTTGTTAAGGCTCTTGGCTATCCACACCAAAACAGACTTTCAAAATTACTTGACCCCATAGCTGAATACATACCTCCGATATATTCTCCAATGTTTAAGCTTGAAAACAAGCATTGTCTTAGGCCAGATGACTGGCTTAATTTTCCATTGTCACTGCTTTTCCCCTCACTGACAACTCAAATCAGAAACCTCTATCCCCTTTCCTTGCTGTCCCTACCCCACTGCCAGCTTTATTGCTTGACCATTTCTGAAGACACAACAAATGGTTATCTTCAGATTATTTTTGAATGAGAGTCATAATAATAATGAGACTAAAATCCAAATTCAGAGAAGACACGTGTTTGATTCAGAAGCCCGTGTGCTTGTGCATGATGTGAAAGGTGTACTGAGAACATATTAATCGTATTTTCTCCTTTCATTTTACATGAAAGCTGTCATTATTGGGATAAGAATAAAATGAATATAAGTATGATAAATGATAAGTGCATATGGTAGTCAATATACTACTTGGAGAGAGCGTGCTAATCAACCCGGGCAGTGGGCTAATGTACCCTGTGAGCAAGCATCTGGGAGAGATTCTAAATTTGTAACTCAGGGAAGCTTGGCATTTAACTTGAGCTGCTTTTGGCTTAAGGTGAAACAAAGGGTACAATCATGACCCATTTATGGATTACAGTAGCAAACGTCTCAGAAGGTGCCTTTTCAAGACCGTGGAAAATGCAAAACCGATGCTATCTCCCTAACAAGGCTTAGCATATACATGAATTGTTCAATGAATGTTAAAGAATGTTCATAAAAATGGGTGAGAGATTCCCACACTTATTTTTTTTAATGAACAGTGAAAAGGAAGAGTAAGAGAATCAATGAGTTCTCAGTTTGAAAGCTTTGCCTTTTGTATTAAAGCTGATGAACATAATTTTAAAAATGCAAGTGCTGAAGTCTCTAGGCTATTGGGGATCTGCCATCTTTTAAAACACACTTTTTAAACTTGATTCTTAATTATTCATAGATAAATGAATCCCAGTGCTTTTGATGATCTCAGTATCTCTTACATAACTTCAGTTTTAATGGCAATACCGTTTCCGTTTTCCTATTCCAGTTAGCCAAGACGCTGGAAAAGTAGGTAGTTTATGGTTCTGTGATTCCTACTAAAAAGCATATTTTATGCTTCTAAGAGGAGTAGAATAGACAGCAATTGAACTAAATAGAAATATGGTTTGCTAGATTGGGTTTATGTTGGTTAAGAATTGATTTTGGAAGTAGCAATTCTATTGCTGATTTGAGGGATGAATAGTAATTCTTATTAACATCAGTCACCTTGGCTCTTCCTTCTGGTATTTCAGAAGTGCCTCTGTTGAACTCCCTTTCCAGGGATCTGATGAATTAATTAGTATTTACCAAGCATCTACTATGTGTCTGATTTCTTGTTAGGTACCTAGAGAGCCACAGGTCAAATGGTACAGTAAAACAGAAAACCCATAACCACCTGGAAAACTCTAATTCCTGTCTGACAGTTCAGAAGAGTTGAAGATATTGGAAAAGGGAGGAAAAAATGATCATGGCCAGAAAGAGGAAGTAGATACCTCAACTGCCGTCTTACAATCTACCACCACATGCCTCCACTCTTGTATCCCTGCTCCAAATCCAGTGAGGACTTGGTAATATACAAGCAGCTGGTGGAGAATAACCAAAAGAGTGGAAAGGGGCATAACCCCAGGGAATGGAGCTAGAGACTAAGAAGTGGTGTGATGGGATGAGGGCACAACTAAAAAGACTCTTCACACCTTTAACCATCATAACGTAGTTGACAGACATCAAAGACATTGCAGGATGGGCAGGGAGCCAGCAGTGGTTGTGAGGTAGTTGCCAGCTTTATTTACCATCAACTGAATTGATATTGTGCTCTGTGATTTAAACATATTAACATAAGTGTATAATAATAGTTGTTGGTCTATATTTCAACTATTCCATAAATATTCAGAAAGGACAATATATCAACACTGTCTATACAACAACCTTCTCTCAGCAAGCATTTACACTCATTGTCTACTGTATTTCTGGCCCTATGTAGGGACTGAATAAACAGAAATGACTAAGACATGGTCCCTGTCCTCAAAGAAGACAACCTAATGGTGTACTTTCTTCTGAAATATGCTGATATTGTTACCATACCAGAATCATGGTTATGGTTGGTTAAACACATTGGTTAAATGTAGTCATTTTTTTGGTTGAACCAACAGAAGTTGAGCCTCTTTAGTCAGAGGATAATTTTTAGATGAGGTGGGACCTGAAGGAAGGATTTGAATACATCAAAGGGAGAAAGGGCATTCCACATGGATGGAAATATGGAAGGCAGAAAGAATCTAGTTTTTAGAAGACAGCATGGTATCTGCCTGACAAGCAGTCAAGGTCATCCACTGAAATCAAGTGGGAGAAAAGGGGATTTCTGCATTGCTTAAAGTGTAAATAAAGTCTTTGGAAAGAGATCTGGCCGGGAAATCAGGAGATCTGGATTTAGTTTTGTAATCTTGAGCCAATCAGTCTTAATCTAGCAAGTATTAATTCTCCTATTCATAGAATGAGGGCAAAAATACATATTTGTCTATCATGTAATGCATATCTTCATCACAGAAGGGTTTCTAGATTGAATAAGAACATAAAGCAAATTGCTTTAAGCTCTTGGAAGAAAGATGCTCTTCAAATCTAGGGAATTATATTAAGATTTTATATTCATTCACTTTTATATGTGGTTTTGCTAAAAGAGAAAGATTAGTTTGAAGTTTATCCTGCTGTTTGGGTAAAATGGTAAAAATGTCTTCCTGATATTTTTCTGAGCATAAGGTAAAACTTATTGTCCTCAGCTAAGTAGATTACCAGCCATTTTCTTTGAACACCCAGAGCTCAAAAGTAGCATCTGTCTTATTCATATATAACCTAAAAAATAACATGTAAACTTTTAAGTGTAAAGATAAGTTAAATGCATGAAACAGTTTTTAGTTCCAAATTTGTTTTTTCCTTTCTGTGTAGTATAAACCGAATCTTTCTTAATGTTAATTTTAGTAGTTTCCAAAAAGGTTAATACAAACAAGTATCTTCCAAGTATATATTTTAGTTGTCTTGTTTTGTTTTGTTGCAAACCTACTAACTTACTTCTCTACTACTCAACTGCATTTAAACAATCATAGAAACTTCTTCATTCTTTTCTACAGCTAACTAATGCTCAACTGTCAACTGCCTTTTAAAATATAAGAAAGATTGGATTCAATCTTTATTTAATGTTCAGTGGAAAGTCCAGTGCAAGAAGGAATGTCCTATTTGAGATTTTTGCCTCTTTCAAAGTAGGTCAACTTATGAGTCATTTTGGTACGCTGTTCAAGCTGCCCCGCTTCCATCATATTGTCCTAGAGATGGAACTCATTTTGCTTACCTGCTGTCATAGGTAAACTTCTCACAAAAGACTTTTTGGTGTTAGCCAAGTTTAACGGTACTTGGGGAAATGGACAGGATCAGCAACGCAGCATTGTAAACATATAAATTTCATATTAAATATCCCAGTTCTTTAAAAATATGTTCATTTGTAAGGGTTTTCTGAAAATCAGTCTTTAGCCTTCTGTGTTTTTGGGGTTTACTTCTCCTCTTATTCTCTTAAAAGCACAACATAAAAAAAAAAAAAACAAATCTTCTCATTTTTATAAAGCAGAACTGAATTCCCAGTCCAGTTAGATACTACAAATAGAAGAAACTTACAAAGAAACACCTAAAAATCTGATTTCTAAGTAGTCACAAAACCTTTTTATAAGGTGGTTTTGTTTTTCCTGACAGGGAAGCAAATAATAAACCAACAATAGAAAGACAAATAACCAAGAGAAAAAAGAATGCAATCTAGAAAATTAATAAATAGAACAATGGTGGCAATAATAAACTCTACTCACCCAACAAATAACTATTTTGAGGATCTACTATACATTAGGTATCTTATTTTACTCTGGAAACAAGGTGATTAAGATGATGCTCTAGTCTCCATGAACTCCCAGTCAGCCCTAGAGATTGAAATAGCAATCATGCAATGGCAGCAAGTTTAAATTCATGGAAGCTTAATTTCAAAAATAAGAGCCAATCAGGCTCCCTGACTTCAGACTATACTACAAAGCTACAGTAATCAAAACAGTATGGTACTTTGGGATTGACATGTACACACTGCTATATTTAAAATGGTTAACCAAGAAGGACCTACTGTACAGCACAGGAAACTCTGCTCAATATTATGTAACAACCTAAATGGGAAAAGAATT
Source organism: Balaenoptera borealis (assembly GCF_965194805.1). Taxonomy (NCBI): domain Eukaryota; kingdom Metazoa; phylum Chordata; class Mammalia; order Artiodactyla; family Balaenopteridae; genus Balaenoptera; species Balaenoptera borealis. The sequence goes on from NC_138870.1 coordinate 14,216,836, forward strand.
TGAAAAAGAATAGATACAGGTATATGTATAATGGAATCACTTTACTGTACACCTGAAACTAATATAGCATTGTTAATCAACTATACTCCAATATAAAACAAAAAGTTAAAAAAAGAAAACCAGTATAGTACTGGCACAAAAACAGATGCAGAGATCAATGGAACAGTATAGAGAGCCCAGAAATAAACCCATGCACATATGGTCTATTAAGCTATGACAGAAGAGGCAAAATATAAAATGAGGAAAAGACGGTGTGCTCAGTAAGCGGTGCTGGGAAAACTGGACAGCTACATGTAAAAGAATGAAATTAGAACATCTTCTCACTTTATATATAAAAAGAGACTAAAAGTGGATTAAAGACCAAAAACTATAAAACTCTTAAAAGAAAACATAGGCAGAACACTCTCTGACTTAAGTCTTAGCAATATTTTTTTGGATCTGTCTCCTCAGACAAAGAAAACAAAAGCAAAAATAATCAAATGGGCCCTAATTAAGCTTGAAAACTTTTGCACATTAAAAGATACCATTGACAAAATGAAAAGACAGCCATCTGAATGGGAGAAAATATTTGCAAATGGTATGTCCCAAAAGGGGTTAATACCCAAAATATATAAACAGCTCATACAACTCAGTTTCAAAAAACAAACAACTTGATTAAAAACAGGCAGAAGACCTGAATAAAAATCTTGCAAAAGAAGACATATAGATGGCCAACAGTCCCATGAAAAGATGCTCAACATTGTTAATCATCAGAGAAATTCAAATCAAAACCACAATGAGATATCACCTCACACCTGTCAGAATGACATTGGACTATTATTGTAACAAAATAATAAGCATAAAATATAAAATGCAACTAATGCAGCAAAAGTCATGTATTTTGAGGAAAATGTGTAGTCCCAAATACTTATATCAGTAAAGACGAAAACCTAAAAATTATTGTGCAAAGTATTCAACTCAAGAAATTAGAAAAAAGTATCATCAAACTAAATCCAAAGAAAGTAGAAGAAAAGGAATAATGAAGTAAGGGCAAACATCTCCCTCTCATTCCCTTCTTTCTCTTTTGCTTCCTCCACACCAGTCACACAAGGATTCTGATGAACCTCAAAAACACCAAGCATTGCTCTCACACCAGGAGCATGCTGACACTTCCGCATACAATGCTTTTCTGAGAGAAACATGGTTCATTTCCTGCTCTTATTCAGGTCTTTCCCCAATGTGATCTTCTCTGTGAGGCCTTTCTCGACTCCCTTTTACAAAATTACACCTCTGTTCTCATTCTTCTTAACTCCTCTACTCTGATATATTTTTCTCCATTGAATATATCCCATTTAACACAGAATATACCTTACATGTTTGTGTCATTTATATTAGAATGGCATATTTGATCACATGAGGGATTTTTAACCTATTTTTTCCCAGTACCTAGAAGAATGCTTAGCCAATAGTTGGAACTCAGTCAACATTTGTTAGGTAAATGAAATCAGTGAATATAAAAACAAGCTACAGTAATAGAAAAACAAAGTTAAAAATCTGCTTCTTTGAAAACCATAAAATAAATAATTGGCAAATTAATTTTCTTAAAAGGAGAAATTTAAAAAGTAATGTGAATAGTATGAGAATTTTGTCCTAAGAAATTTGATAAACTCAATGAAATAAATATCTTTTAAAAAGCTATTTAGAAAAAATGATTTAAGAAAAAACAGAAAACCTAAGAGGTAAGGGTCAACTTGTCCAAGACTCATTTCCTACAGCCTGGCTTTCCCAGAAAAGGAGTCTGGTCTCAAGAAAAATTCCATGAAAACTGGTCAGGGTCTTGTGCTTAATATAATCAGTTCTGGAAGAATGCTGACAGAGTAGATGGGGATGCTGGTTCATCATATCATGTAGCTGAATCACAAGTTTTGCGATTCCGACCAGGGAAAAAGTTGGTGCTCCCCAATCTTTAAAAGCTAAGGTAGTCATAAAGTACAGGGCACAAAGGTTCCGCTTGATCACACTGCTGTAATTTCAGGGCTTGAATGCCAGCTCTTGATCACATCTCTTCCAGATCATGAATGTTGAAGAAGTTACCATATCTTTTTGCTGTTATAGACTCTTCTGTGTTTTCACCAAGGAGGCTAGTTCTTCCCTAATCATGCAACTTAAAAACTTCGAAGCCTAGGGACCGGGGTTTCTCGTATGAAAATTTGATGTATAGCCTTGCAAGATCCTATATACTGCTCCAGACTACATAGAACAATGGTGGAAACTCAGGTTAGCTACTGTGAAGTCTCCCCAGGAAAAGCTGTTCCAGAAGAACCAGTTGTGTGTGAGGTCTGGATATTCACCTTCAGTTGAGCATGTAAACCAGAACAGGATTTTCAATAAAAGAAATCAGATTTTTTTACAAAAAAGCAATAAACCCAGATAATTTTATAGTTGAATTCTACCAAATATTCAAGGAACAAATAATTTCAATCTTGCATATACTCTTCCAGAGAAGAGAAAAGGAGGAGAGACTTTCCAACTAACTTTTATCAGATTAGCATATTTTGATATCAAAACTAGATAAAAACAATACAGTCAATGATGGCCTATCTCACTGAAGCACAGAGATGCAAGGGGTAATTATAGCTATGATGAAGGGGCTAAAGAGGAGACAGGAAGAAAAGAGTAAGTGTATTAACATCATCTTAATATAGCAGAGACACCACTGGAGTCATACCATCTATAATTGCTGGAACAAGTACTAGAGGTTTAAATATATTATTTACAGTTACAATGGGAATGATGGAAGCATTTAACTAATAATTTTTAAACTGCCTGGAGAATGGGCTAAAGAGAAACAAAAGAATGTGACTTACATTCCCATTTTCAGTACCAGGAAGTTGAAAATATATTTTATTGCTAATGAATTAAGAAATGAGAGATTGAACAATTTATTTAGCAATATCACAGTAACCCACAGAATTTAAAAGAATGAGGGGAGTGGCTCTAAGAGAGTGTGAAGTTGAACATCTCCTGTAATGTGAGCTTTAACCAAAATCTCTTTACAATTATTTATATGTTTTGTTTTTAATTGCTATGTTGGTGGTTTAAGCCCAGTTAAGGGCATAGTTATTTTGAAAGACAACATACTGCAGCAGAAAAAGGAGATCTGACTTACGGTCTTTCTTTCAAAACCAACCAGATGTTTAGTATTTGACATATCACCTGATCCCAATTACCTTATGTGCAAAATGGAACTGAAAATACATCACAGCTTGTTGACTGGGAGCTGGAAGTAAATGATCACAGTACTTAGTAATCCCAAGTACTGTAATTAATTGTTTTAAGTTAGCCCACAAGCAGATGGCTGAGACATAGAAGAACGTTATGGTAGAATGAGAACAGATCTGGTAGACAAGACCTGTATTCTTGTTCTAATTCCGCTGCTAGTTTCTTTGGCGATTCTCAGTAGTCACTTGTCCTTTCCAGGTCTCGTTTTGCCTTTCATTGTCCATTTTTCTCTCTTCAATAATGAGGAGGTAGGAGAACATGCCCCTTATCTCCTGTTAGTTGGAAGAGGCATTGCTTCTAAACTGGAAAATGTAAGTATTTTACATTTTGCTTTTCAGATGCAACTGTAGGTTGGGCTACTTCCATCACAAATCATATCACCAAATTTAATATTTCTTATAGATGGAATTATATGTAGTCATATTCTGTCTAATGAATGTGTCTCTTTGGTCCTTGCACACCTGTATTTTGTACAGATTCTTTCATGAAATAAATGATCAGTAACTTTTTCTTCTTGACAATGACCTTTTTCTGGTCTTTAATATTTTGAAAGCCACAGTGTTTCAATTGTCATTTTCCATAAGGCACTCATTAGTTTATGAGGCCAAGTTTGAGTTTAGAATATCAAGGTAGTACCAACTATCCTTTATCTATATCAATGGAATTTTGTGTTGTTTGATTGGTTTAATTCTCTCATTCTTATTATTTAAAGTATGTAGTATACAAATTACATTTGATAATATGTATTAAAAGTATAAATACCAATGCTGCTGTGATTTTAAATGTCATCCTTCAGTGCTCCTATGAAAAAATTCAATGATCGATACGATGTTGGATTCAAATTAGATTTCTCACCTAATATTTATAGTATTTGGTTTCTTTTTTAAATTAAAAAATTATTTATTTTTTAGTTGAAGTAGAGTTGATTTACAATGTTGTGTTAATTTCTGCTGTACAGCAAAGTGATTCCGTTTTATATATATATATTCTTTTTTATATTCTATACTATTTGGTTTCTTATTAGGCAAATAAATAGGTAATCAATTTTTAAAATCTTGCTCCTGAATAGTCATTCTGTGAGTGTCTGACATTACTTAGGGTAGCATTAACGTCACCATGTTTTCCTGCATCTGGGGAGTACTGTCACAGTGCTTGATTATTTCACCTAACAGGCTCTTGGAAGGATGGACCCTGATGTGGCAGCCTGTAGCTATACATTAGTATGGGTTGTGTTAGAGCCAATTGCTGTCTGACCTCTCCTCCCAGTAGAGGCAGTGTAGTGCCATCTGTACATCTTTTAGTCACATTAAATCATGTCATTTAAAGAGCCTCTGAATGTGAACGAGTTTACCTTATGCTTAGGAGAGAAATCAGTCGAACTGCTGAACTACTAGTCTGTGTTCATCTGCATCACCAGTTTTCATATTGTTTGAATTCTTTCTTTTCTAACACTGTCAGAGACTGTTTAAAATGTGCTACTGTCATAATTAGAACATTACTAAAGATTAAAAAATTGTCATTAAGGTAATTTAAACTCTATACTTACATGTAGGTCCCAGGGCTAGGGTCAAGACTATCTTTCCAAACTGGATAGGGATGTTTGCAGGCATAATCCTGCCAAGGAGCTGCCATGCCAAAGCATACTCGCATGCAGGGCTGAGGAATTTTATGGACACAAATCACTCTAAAAGAAAGAGGATTGAAATGACCAAGCCTATTGAAGGAACTTCTTCAGGACACATGGCCATGCACATGGCCTAGACCGGCACAATCACAATTCACCATCACCCTAGGCTCAGTCATTTTTTTCCCCCCAGAAATAGGCATGTGAATAAGCTAAGACCAAACAGAGCCTTCCCCAGAACTTTCCTTACAGAGAATTGGGTAAGACTGTCTCTTTGCGATGAATTTGCTTATCTTGTATACCATGATTATGGGTGTGCCAGTGACCACTTAATGCTTACACAGAGTGAATCTGACTAATAATTGGAGAGTTAGAGCTCTCATTACAGTATTTAAGTTCCTCCCTTTGGGCCACCCAGACCTGAAGCAGCAATAGGACTCCTGGACCACTGGACTTAAAAATCACATGAGCTTTTTTTGTTTTTTATTTACTTGTTCAAGTTAGTGATCCCTGGAGCCGCAGCATTAACTTCATCTGAGAACTTGTTAGAAATGCTCATTTCTGAATCAGAACATTTGGGGATAGGCCCAAAGGTTTAACAGGCCCTCCAGGTAACTCTGATACAGTAAAGGTTGGGAAACTGGTTTAAAATGTTTTTTTAACTTCATTTTTTTTTTTTTTAATTGAAGCATAGTTGACTTACAATATTGTGTTGGTTTAAATTATTTTGAATTTAGTTTCTGGCCATCTTCAGTTGGTGAAGTCCTGATATAGCAATGACAAATAAGAAATTTTATAACAGTTTTAATAACGGATTAGAAGAATTTTGGTTTAAAACTCTTCTCACTTGGCCATGGCAGAGACCAAATTTTTGAATAGGGATATTGTCAGGAAATTCCTAGAATCTCTGGTCTCAGGTTAGCTTCGTACCCACTTAGCCTCAAGTAGTCACAGGTCATTTGAAGACAAACATTGAAGGATCTGTTCCATCTCGAAGTTCAGATCATTAGAATTTTCAAACTGTGAGGGATACAGACAGGAGTCTTCTCTGCAACTTTATGTCAGCTTGAGCACATTCTATTTAAGGTAAAAGAACTGCTTAATTTTAGCTTCAATATCTAGGTTTAGAAGAGAACCTTTATAGATTGTCTCAAGGGAGGATTTAGTTCCTCAATCTAAATATCTCTGCCTTTGATCCAAATCATTCCAATTTACTTTAACATAAGAGGGTGCCTGTTTTTTTCAACTGGCTTAGTGCTGGATATTGTGTCATCAATATAAAAATATAGTCAGAAATCTCTTGTGAGTTAATGGTATAATAGCAGTATGCTCTCTGATTAACAATAAAGAATATAAAAATGCATGCTTTTAAGAAATACTGTATTAGTCACAAAAAAAGAAGCTTGTCCTTTACATGCTTATGAATGCAGAATATGTCATGTGGAAAGCACAGGATTTCCTTTAGTGTTATTTTTTAATATTAGATGTCTCTGCAATGCATGTTGATGATCTGGCAGATTCAATTTTCATGATACCTTCTTTTGAGAGGATATCTGATTTGAAGCATAATATCTACAAAAATAATATCTCACTGTGAACTTTGTATTTAAACAAGTTTAAACAAGACTAACAGCAATTACTTACTAATCTTAAGAGCTGGACTATGAAAACAGAAGGAGGCTAATCTATAAAATTCTTTGCAAGGAAATGGACAAAATTGGAAAAATATTTAATTAATGTTTAATTGTAATTAGAGGTTATATTATATGATATCACCTTTATAGGTTATGGGTCTATCTATCATCTCTACTGCTCAGAGGCCTTACAGGGGATGTGGCCTTGATGGCTATTAATGTAAGCCAGTTTCCCATTAGAAGCATTTACTAGTATATTACATAGAGTCTCCTTTTCCAGACATCCAAGTATGCTCTAAAATTCCATTGGCACATGTCAATATTTTAAAGAAACCTGTGTCTAGAATTTACAGTGTAGTTGAAAATTATCATCAAACATAAGCCAGACTGCCCTTGGTCCTTATTAATTGGCTTCTAATTCACTAAAATAGAATTCATTTGTTCCATAGGCAAGTCATATCAATTCTTACCTTTTCTATATTTATATGACCTTTTTGACCAGGGAAACAAAACAACAACAACAACAAACAAGCATTAACTTTGAGGTCAAACATTTGTTAAAATTCTGGTTGTGCCAAATACTTACTAGCTGTATGGTGTTGGGAAATACACTTTTCTGAGGCTTTGTTTCCTTAATGTAAAAAATGATGACCACTCTCTCAGGTAGATTGCCTATCTCTGCTTTGCTTAGTTCTTCTTCTAGGGTTTTATCTTGTTCCTTCATCTGGAACACGTTCCTCTGCTGCCTCATTTTGTCTAAGTTGCTATTGGTATTTTTTTTTTTAAACAGGAAGAATTTAAAATTTTTATTTATTTATTTTTTTACAACATAGATTTTATTTTTTTAAATTTTTATTGGAATATTGTTGATTTACAATTTTGTGTTAATTTCTGCTGTACAGCAAAGTGAATCTGTTATACTTATACATATATCCACTCTTTTTTAGATTCTTTTCCCATATAGGTCATTACAGAGTATTGAGAACAGTTCCCTGTGCTATGCAGTAGATCCTTATTAGTTATCTATTTTATATACAGTAGTGTGAATATGTCAATCCCAATATCCCAATTTATGCCTCCACCCCTTCCCCCTTGGTAACCATAAGTTTGTTTTCTACATCTGTGACTCTATTTCTGTTTTGTAAATAAGTTCATTTGTACCATTTTTTTAGAGTCCACGTATAAGTGATATCATATGATATTTGTCTTTCTCTGTCTGACTTACTTCACTCAGTATGACAATCTCTAGGTCCATCCATGTTGCTGCAAATGGCATTAGTTCATTCTTCGCTATTGGTATTTTTATATATGTAGTAGGTTAGTTACACTTCTCGAACTTGGAGAAGTGCCCTCTGTAGAAGTCCTATGTGTCCCTGCAGTGCACTTCCCTCTCATCACCCAAGCTATATACTCCAGGGATTTCCCCTAGGAGGGCTGCGTGAGTCCTTCTGTTGTGGCAGGCTAACTATGTGGGCAGTCTGGTAGGCTGATTGGCCCCTGGTCTGGTTGGCTGCCAGGAGACTTCATATTTGTCAGAATGGCTATCATCAAAAAGAACACAAATAAGAAATGTTGGTGAGGATATGAAGAAAAGGGAAGCCTTGTACATTGTTGGTGGGAATGTAAATTGGTGCAACCACTGTGGAAAACAGTATAGAGGGTTCTCAAAAAACTAAAACTAGAACTACCATGTGACCCAGCAATTCCAGTCTTAGGCATATATCTGAAAAAAACAAAGATACATGCATCCCAATGTTCATAGCAGCACTATTTACAATAGCCAAGACATGGAAGCAACCTAAATATCCATCAACAGATGAATGGATAAAGAAGATGTGGTATATGTATACAATGGAATATTACTCAGCCATAAAAAGAATGAAAATTTGCCATTTGCAGCAACATGGATGGACACAGAGGGCATTACAGCAAGTGAAATAAGTCAGAGAAAGACAAATACTGTATGCTATCACTTATATGTGGACTCCAAAAAACACAACAAACTAGTGAATATAAAAAAAAAGATGCAGACTCGCAGATATAGAGAACAAACTAGTGGTTACCAGTGGGGAGAGGGAAGGGGGAGGTGCAATACAGGGGTGGGGGGAAAAGGGTTATTATGAGATTATATGAAATCATGTATGTGAAACTTTTGAAAATTGTAAGGCACTAATTTAAAAAAAAATGTGAAGAAAAAAAGATTACCAACACCAATATCCCAGACTGCTGGGATTCAATGAGAACATGCACTTAAAGCAGGTAGTACATTCTTAGCCTAGTGTCCATGCTGATCTTTGTAATTTTTGTGTATCCTCTTCCCACTGCCTTTGTATGTGCTATTCTCTTGGCTGAATGTCCAGCATAGTGCTACCCATCTTTTAAAATGCAAGGGGGTCTGAGACTTTGATGTCCAGGGTTGATGTAGTTCTATGGGTGTGATTACTGACAATGTACTTTCAGTCGAGGAGGATAAACTTTCCCGAGCAGAGGTGGACCATTCTTCAGTCAAATGTATTCACCCCTTCAAATTTCAGGGTCAGTTTCTGCAGAAAACTTTCCCTGATTCTGCTAGTCTCGCTGGCTACATGACCTCCATTTACGCTTCTCCACATTCTATTCATTCTGCTGTCAAAGGTTTTCCACATGTCTTCTGTCCCTCTTTTCCATTACATTGCATATTCTTTGAATGCAGATGTATTATTTGCTTTAAAGTTTCAGCATCTATTACAATGTGAAACATTTGTCCTAATCAGTAAGAGCTGTTGATTAGTTATATTCCTCTTTTCTTTATAAACTTTTTTTGGAGTTTCTACCACCAAAATACAAAATTAGAAAACTGGATAAAGCCAACTGTTGCAGAGATGCGTATATATAACAGGACTTTTGTGCTGTAGGCACACTGGGTTGGTGTAGCCATTCTGGAAAGTGACCTGGTGCATCTAGCCAAATTGAGGATATACTTACCAACCACTCAGCATTCCAGTCCTGGGTATACATCCTAGAGAAATTCCCAGACAAGGCTGAAAGGGGATTTGTAAAATTATGTTAATGCTAGTGTTATTTATGGTAGCAGAGTTGGAGGCAATCTGGGTGACCATCACTAGAAGAGCAGACAGACCCAGGGTGTTGGGTCACATGCTATACTAGGTGACATTCAGAGATAATGAACCACACAGATGAACACCCAGAAACATGCGTGGACCTTTAAAATATAATGCTGAGTAAAAAAGTAACAAGAATTTGTTACACATTACATTTATGTAAATTAGAAATTTGTGCACACAAAATAGCAAGACACATTTTCAAGAACATATAAAAACAAAAGAATATATGTTAAATACATTTGAATGATTGCTTTGCTAGGAGGAAAATGAGAATGAAGAATCCTGATAAAGGAGAAAAATAAATTTAAAATGAAAAGAATAAAACTTATAGGAGGATAAAAAATACAAACAAAAGTCCTACAGGTCTTTTAAGAAATTTAAAGTCAGAGGGTGTGATTCCTCCAGCTCTGTTCTTCCTTCTCAAGATTATTATTTCTATTTGGGGTCTTTTGTGTTTCCATACAAATTTAAAAATTACTTGTTCTAGTTCTGTGAAAAATGCCATTGGTATTTTGATAGGGATTGCATGGAATCTGTAGATTGTTTTGGGTAGTATGGTCATTTACACAGTATTGATTCTTCCACTCCAAGAACATGGCATATTTTTCCATCTGTTTTTGTTGCCTTTAATTTCTTTCATCAGTGTCCTATAGTTTTCTGAGTACAGGTCTTTCACCTCTTTAGGTAGGTTTATCCCTAGGTATTTTATTCTTTTTGATGTGATATGGTAAATGGGATTGTTTCCTTAATTTCTCTTTCTGATAGTTTCTGATAGTTCATCAGTGTACAGAAGTGCAACAGATTTCTGTATATTAATTTTGTATTCTGAACTTTACTGAATTCATTGATGAGTTCTAGTAGTTTTCTGGTGGCATCTTCAGTATTTTCTATGTACAGTGTCATGTCATCTGGAAAGAGTGACATTTTTACTTCTTCTTTTCCAGTTTGCATTTCTTTTATTTCTTTTTCTTCTCTGATTGCTGTGGCCGGGACTTCCAAAACTATGTTGAATAAAAGTAGCGAGAGTCACCATCCTTGTCTTGTCCCGATCTTAGAGGAAATGCCTTCAGCTTTTCACTGTTAAGTATGATGTTAGCTGTAGGTTTGTCATATATGACCTTTATTATGTTGAGGTAGGTTCCCTCTATGCCCACTTTCTGGAGAGTTTTGATCATAAATGATGTTGAATTTTGTCAAAAGCGCTTTTTCTGTATCTATTGAGATGATCATATGGTTTTTATTCATTAAAATAACAACATCAACAACGGCACTGATAAAACCTCAGAGATCTCTGATCTTGGACCTAATTTGTGGTTACAAGGCTAAATGCACCAAGAAGGTTGCAATTGTCTGTAAAGACAGGACCTGTTATGGTGTCTCCCTCAGGAAAATGGTGAAGAAAATTGAAATGAGCCAGCACACCAAGTACACTTGCTCCTTCTGTCACAAAACCAAGAGGGAGAGCTAGCTGTGGGTGTCTGGCACTGTGGTTCTTGCATGAAAATGGTAGCCGGTGGTACTGACCCTACAATACCACTTCTGCAGTCACAGAAAAGTCCATCATCAGAACACAGAAGGAATGGAAAGATCAGAAGCTCACCATGGGAAACACTGCTGGCCTGTAATAAATGGATTCATTTACGTAACCCCCCCAAAAAAAAATCCTCAGAGATTTCTAAAGTTCAGTGACTGCTAAAAGAGAAAGAAATAGATTATAGAAAGGAAATAACCTGGGAGCTGTTATCTAAGAATAACCTTTGTTTTCTTAGAAGAAAAAAAAAAACCCATCTTATGCCAGGAAGGAAAAGGTGAGAGCCAAGGAATCTGCATTCCTTGAAAGATTCCTGAGTGATTCTGAATTAAATGGTTGGCACTTTAGAAAGTTGCTTTAAAGGGCTAGTCTTGAAATCAGAGCCCATCATTCACAGGCTTTTTCCTTTCTGCCCCAAAATAGGAAACAGAAGCTGATAGTCACCAAGAGAAACAGAAAACTCAGAGAGCAAATAATAGTTCTTTTTGAACCAGCGAAGTGAGGCAGTGTTAACAAGCATCAAAAAACAAAAACTAAGACCAAACCCAGGAAAGCAACAGCAACAAGTGGAAAAGAAACAAAAAGCAAGTAATAAGGACACTTTAAAGGTATGGTCTGAAATCAAGAGAGAAGGATGGAATTAAGACCACAGCACCTTCACACTGTGTATATGGTAAAGTGAAAAGGAAAAGCAAAGTTTGGAAATGATGTTTGGTATCAAAGTTTGGTAACAAATTCAGAAAGTAGTTAGAAAATGTTTGATTGGATGATGGAATAAAACGTGAAATGAGATTAAAATAAATTGAAATGTATTAATACAAGTAATTGAAAAGCCAGTTTTATCCAGTAACTGATAAGCCAGGTAGCTCATACACAAACAGAAAAAGAAACAAGCCAAATCTCCACAGTCTAGAAACAGAACTGCCCATCTCTATTTCAGATAGTGTGTTACCCTATTTATGAACATTAAAGCAGCACTTTTAGAATCTGAAACCAATGTTTGACTTAAAAAGGAGACTCAGGTGACGAAAATAAGGACATGGATTGTATTAAGATCTAAAGGGTCATCAGAGAAAAAGTTCAGAGTTGCAATGAAAATACATCTAAAAATATTTAAAAATATTCTCTTAAAATTTATATTTAGTGAGAGCCTTTTGGTATGGATACTTTGCAAAAAGTAATTCAGTTACTTCTTAATTTGATTTTGTAGGAACTTTCAGTTTTTGATATATTGTCTCTCCTATTTAAGTGTTTTCTTCAAATTGGGTACAGTAACAACAGCATTTTCATGTGTTTTTATTATGCTAATGAAAAACTTACTTATTTAACTTGGCGTCTAAATCCCTAAAAATGATTTACTTTGAATCGTTAGTCTCCATTTAATCAAGCAGGATGAAGTGAGGGGTATTGGTTGCCGTATCTTTTCCCTATAAAAGAATATTTAATCTTGAAGGCGACACTTAACTTGCTCTGAGATAACTATAAGGGTATCACATCCAGAACATTCTACCAGGACTGGGTGAAGGGCTTCCATTGCACTTGTGGGTGTTCTGTCCCCATTTGTTTCTCTATTTTTTTTGTTGAAGTATGGCTCCTGTTCTAACTTCAATCTGATGGAGGAGAAAAAAAAGAAAAGTTTCTCTGGCTTTCCCGTCCACCCGCCTCCCATTTCAGTGGTGCATTAGCTGTATCTGCACAGAGCAGAAACAGGGAATCCAGGTAGAGTCGGTGTCTCAGCCCCAATCCTGAAACTGATGACGGCTTTTTTTTTCCCCTACACTATTTGATTCACATTCTTATAAAGTTAAAGGCAAGCTTGCTTCAGTTTTATCTTGTTTTCGTTTTCTCCACCTCCGTTTCTCAGGTCCGGATGTACTGAAGATTATGCGTGGAGATCTGACACCCATCTTTCCTCGGTTATGGAATCCCAGCAGATTAAACTATGAACACAATAGCACTACATTCTTTTTAAGGGTACTGGAGAAACACTCCCTTCCCCCCTACCCCGCCCTCTTAGTTCAGTTGTACGAGTGTTTGAAATAAATCAGTCAAGTTTAAAAGGTTTTTTTTTTTTTTTTTTTTTTTTTTTTTTAAGTAATAAAGGTATGAATAGATGTAAAAAGTGTTTGGTCGTCATTTTGGATCTTTACAAAGGAGATCCTGAAAATCTCAAGGAGGCTAGAATTCTAGGGGATAATTTCAAAAGTGAATTTGGACTCTATTCTTGGATAATTCATAATTTAAAAAAAGTACCGTTGCCGGAAAAGTTGTTTCCAAATCGAGTTCACTCTCCTTCTATCTTAAAACTACACTTGCAGCTTAATCCTGTAGCAGTGCTTTTGTTCCAAAACAAAATTCAAAGTTGTGCCATTAAAATAATGTGCTGAAAATTAAGCAAAATGTAACCACTATAGTTGGAAAATATAAAATATTTGGTTGAGATGACTCAGAGGCAACAATAAACTAGAAAAGAAGAGGTTTTTCATTGTAACAAGCGCTGTTCTCAGCCTTACTATATATGCGAAGATTAATTTTTCCTTCCCTTTTTCCTTCTCTGCCTCATCTTCCTCCTTCTCCTCCTCTTGCTATTATTGTAATGATCAAACCCCGAGTCCCTGAAGCAGAGAATATCTTTATTTTGCTCTCCATTTTGTTGCCCTAGAATGTAAGTTAGACTTCTTGAAGAAGTTTGCTTGTTGCCCACCTACCTTAGTAAATGCACGATGAGTATTTGTTGAAAGAATGAATGATTGAATGGATGAATGAATTAGATGTCATACCCCCTGATAATAACTCATGGTCTTCCAACCAACATACATTGGCTTTTATTTTTTTCCCTTAGATTATAATTAAAAGTTTATGTCATAATCAGCTTCAGCTTTTGTGCATATAAAGGTTCTCTGATTTTGAAAGCCACCAACCAAAACCATTCTTGGGCTTTTTGATAGAACAAGAGACATGTCTATGTAATAATGATAAAACTAGAGAAAATAACCACTGCAGTTATTTGGAATTAGATGAGGAACCCCTAATTTTTGCTTGAATGAGGTTTTATTTTTCAGTTTATGTGGCTGCTTTGTAGACACAGCCAAAACCAAAATGCTTTTCCCTACATACCTCCAGAAAAGGAGATCCTGCGACTCTCTTATCTGGAAATGTTTCTTTGTCAAATGTCCTCCTTCCATAGAACTTAAATTCCCTGAAAATATAGCCTATGCTCTGGTGCAATGCCAGGAAAAAGACATTACAACTGAATAACCATATATCTTTAATGCTCAAATTGACTCACTCATCAAGATGAATCTAACTTTTTTTTCATGATACTTATTTACCTCTCTGAAAAGTATGTTTATAACTCCTTCTGGCCTTCTTCCCTGAGCTTGGTGAATCATCCTAATTTTAAAAGATTGAGGAAAATTTGGGTTAATGATTCTATATCCATGTTGTAAATTTTTTTCTCCTTTAACTACATAGTGCCTATCTTCTTGCTGACTTCATCAGTTTAATGACACATTTTAACCAATTTCAATGTTTTTAATTTGAATGTATTAAAAACATTTAACTTGCATTACACTTAAGTTTTCTTCTGTATTACATGGTCTCATTTCAAAACGGAAAAATACCCGCTTTGTTTGCCAAGCGTCCCTGCCCTTTGATGGTAGTGTTTTTTCCTCTAAATTTCTGAAGTTGTTATTGCAAAGATTTGAGGCAAAATTAGTTCAGAGTAGTTGTTGCCAGAGCAGAGACCTATCTGCTTTGAAGGCCTTTGCCCAGAACAATGTTTACACATAGTAGGCACTCAAAAAATATATGTGACTGATGGTGAAAACTACCACGAACTATTCACATGGCTATTATAAGAGCAAAGTTTATATGGAGAAAAATCAGTACATCTATTTATCTTCTTTTTTTTTTTTAAATAAAAGCATAGTTAAAATAGATCACAAATATACAGAAATCCATTATATATTTTCTTTTAACCTGAACCTCACTGTGACATGTAAATTGACTTGTTTATGTTAATAGCAGCCATTTAGGAGTAAATTCCCAAAGTACTGCATGATAATTAGATTGAGCATAATTCACACACTGTATGTTACTTTGAAAATGGGCTCCTTCAAAAAGGTATCAGCTAGAATAGAGCGTGTACCTCCAAACTGTCTCTAAAAGGATTCTCATTACATAAAACCACACACACAGTGTGAAAAAGATAATGTCGGCACTTAATGCAGAAAAATAATGCAACATGTTCCTTTCTGGTTCATTTACTACCATATGCTACTTGAGTAATGAAAACCTATTTGGTATAGAGACAGACGTGGATGTACTTGAAAATCCTAGTTCATAATGAAGCCTTATATTTGTTATTTTGGAAATGACTACTAAGTGTTCAATTATGAAACATCTCCAGATTATTAGAAAATTTCATTTGATCTGTCCCCTATAAGGACTAGAGGAGGACTTTTAGTTTTCTGTTTTCATTACCCAGTTCCTGTGTAATGAAAATTCTTCCAAATTTGGAAATACCTAATAACTATGCAGTTCTGATAGTACTAAATTAATTAATATTTAAACATTTTATCTCCATAAGAGAATGCTATTAAAGAATTACGGGTTGCCAAAATACTCATATTTATCATTACTTTTTATGATATCAAACAGAACTGTGAATTAAATATTAATTTAAATTATTCTAAAATGTATCGAAAATTCTATTAATTATCTAAATTATTCTAGGTTGTGGAAGAATCTGGAGTACAAATAATAAACTTTATCAATATTTAAACAGAAGCGAATTAAATAACTTATTTAATATTACTGAGAAGCAATGTCTACAGCTCAAATCTGAACAAATAAAAACCATGTTTTGCTGTTTATTTTATGTGATTGCAGGAGACAAACTGGTTCCAAGATATGGAAATAATTAGAAACACACAGGCAAATGATAGCAAATATTTTATGAACATGGCTTTTTAACTTTTCTGGTAGGTTATAAAAAGATTTTATGCCAGGACAAAAAAATTATGATCCACTTTTTTTTATGTAAACTCATTCCATTAAGCTAGTAAGCTTTTCAGGTATTTAGGGTGATTTGAGACCAAACTATGAATCTACAAGTATTAATTCAGTTGGAAATTTTGAAATTATCTGTCCAAAAACTTAGTGAATATACACAATTGTGTGGGATTATACCTTTTGTTTAAAGTAACCTCAAAGATGTTTTTCTATGGTGGAGTTTTAACCCGCAAATTTTTATAGCTACCATTTATTGAGATAATATCTTCCTATTTTCTGTAGTGTTTGTATAAATTAAAATGTAATGAAAAATAGGTACTTGCATGTAGCCCCTAAAGCCTCATACAACTAAAAACAGTCGTTGTTAAATTACAAAGGGAAAAATAAAACAATTCACAGTGGTACTTCGCTAATGCTGAATTTTAAGTAAATATCAAAAAGTAATGAGGTCAAACAAAGTGTTTTACTAAATGGTTAGAAAACTAACTGAGGCCTTTGAAATATAAGCAACACCCTCTTCTCTTGATTATCCCTCTCCCACTTATATTATACTAGGTATTGTCTGAATCAGAAAGAATCTAGGGCAGAAACAATGTGAATAAGGGAACAGGAATTCTGTACTTTAAGTTCCAGGTATCAGGAGCATGTCTTGCCTGTTGCAATCTTAGTCCTAGATTATAGAACACTTCCTATGAGACAGCCAGAGGAAGATGGCATTTCTCAAGCCACTGGTGCTACCTCTAGGATCTTGAAGTAGAGCAGTATGGCATTAAGGAGCAGACATAGGCACAAGTCAAATAGAATCTTGGTGGATGGAGGCTCCAGGTTGAGGTTGGCATGAATGGTGCCAAGTAAAAATGAAGAAGAAAATGGAAGGAGAAGTTAAATAAGCGTTTTAACCCTTCAGGTTTTATCTTCTCTTTTCCCTTTCCTTTTCTTCTTTCCTTATCGCTTTCTAAAATAGTTTGGGTTGGACAGGAGTGTCAATGTGATTGGTTTCCAGGGAAAGAAAAGAGGAAAGAACAGTTGGCCAAATGGTATTTTTCCTACTTTTCTCCTCATTCTTAGCTTTGCTTCACTCGTAGATGTTCTGTTCCCATCTCCCAACCCACCTCCCCATTTCCAATCTTCGTTCTCTTTCCCCAAGCTTAGGGTGGAAGGGGCCGGAGGTAGTAATCCATAGAAGACAATCATTCCACCATCTTTCTTGCCCTTCAACTCTCCTGGCTTTTAGAATGAGAAGTAAAGAACATGTAAATTTTCTTTTCACCACTTGTATCTCCTTTCTACCACTGGCTTCATAATTGTCCATCCTGTCAGCCTAAACACTACTGCTATACTGTGCTGGGATTTGGGGCCTTGAATGTACAAAGTACCTTCTGGAAGAGAAAATTCTGGTCCTACTCAGAGCTGTACTGTTAGTAACCTCCTCATTTTTTGTGTAATCCAAATAAATATTGCAGCCCCAAGAAGTCCAGTCTAAATATGGCATGATACTCAAAGAAACACACTCTAGCAAACGATGGGAGTGAAAAGGAATCCAGATCTTTACTTTCAGTTCTCAAAAATCGTGAAAGGAAGTCCTGTTTAAAAATCGAGGGACTTCCCTGGTGGTCCAGTGGTTAAGACTCCGTGCTTCCATTGCAGGGGACACGGGTTTGATCCCTGGTCGGAGAACTAAGATCCCGCATGATGCATGGTGCGGCCAAATAAATAAATAAATAAAATAAAATACACAGTTCCACTCTTTAAATCCACTTTCCACTGTTCCTCTTGTTCTACCACTTTCTCACTTGCTGCTTTGATACCTCTTTCTCTCTACCTCCAGACTTTCAATTCCCCATCATAAATTGCCTATGGTGAGGGCCTTTTTCTTTTTCCTTCAAACTTACCCTACGCTCTCTCCAGTAAATTTCTATCCTTTCTTTTTCTTTTTCCCTACCCTTCAGTCTCTTATCTGGTTCTCCTCTCCAACAATTCCCGCAATGTGGCTGATAAGGCTAGGGTGGAGATGAGGGCATGGGGCCTGGGGTGGGGAGAAGTAAGGAATTTAAACATGCTCTGAATAGTCACACATTCATAACTTTTGCCCTTATTATAACATCTTTAATTACCTTATTCCTCTGGTGTCTCCTTTTCAATTTCCAACATATTCAAGTCTCTTATCATCCTGAATAATTCCCTCAAATTTCCTTAAAATCCAATCTTTCATCCTAATCCTCAGACTCAGACAACCCATAAAAATAGCTCACTCATGCTGCCCTCACTTTCTAATCTTTCTTTTTTTTTTTTTAAGTCCCACTGAAGCCTGGCTTCCAGACCTGCTTAAATTACCAGTCACCAAATTTAATGGCCTTGTTTCAGGCCTTAATCTACTTGACTCCTCTGAAGGCTTAGCTTTCTTTTCTGAAACTTTCCTGTTTCTGTCTCCCCAAAATATTTGTGTTTATTTCTCCAATTACTTTTCTTAGCCCTCTTCTCTTCTCTTCTTACCATACACACATTCCAGAGTATAATTTCAACCATTTTCAGGATGAGTCCCAAATCTTTAACTCCAGCCAACCTTTGCTAGAGAGTTACCAGAGGCCCCTTAGAGTCTAATGAAAGACATCAACACCAGGAAGAAGAAGAAAAAAGACAACTAGGTAACACGTATACTAAATTTTATATTTATATTTGTTTTTTCAGGCTTTACAAACTCTCTGAAATTCACCCGTAGACAATCTGCCAATCTGCTCCAGAGTGATGGACTCAACTGCTTATTAACATCTATAGCTAAATCTTCTTTAGGTTCCATAAGTTTGGTCCTTCAGGTCCTCAGTGTTTCCTTGGACTCCTTTCTTCATCAAAGCTATATCAAGTTCCTCCCAATTTCACTTTCAATTAAGGGCATCACTACTATCCAATGGCTCACAAGCATAATTCACAATGTCCTTCTTTCCCACACAGGATATACCAATATGGCACCAAGTCCTGATAATTCCTTGGAAACATTTCCTTTTCATCTACTGTATTCGTCATTTCATTCTTCGTATTCTGGAATATTACCTTGTCCTCCAACATTTCGTTTTGGATTTCCCTCACCATAATTCATCTACACATTGTCAGCAGAATCGTCTTTCTAAAACACAGATCTAATTCCATGCTTTTGATGGCACCTTATTGCCTTGAGCAGGGGTCACAGAATCAAAGGC